>NC_081138.1:24015982-24649732 GCF_958295425.1 Solea solea
ACTTCGATCGATCGCCATCAACAGTCCTTGCAATTTTGTAATGAGCATGGAGTGAACAGATGGGATTAACCTGGTGTACCTGGCACAAAGTGAACTGCTCACCTGTGCGATTCTTTATGATAATATTTTATGTTTTGACTCAGACATGATGTAGTCAGTATCAGTGAAACTCTCAGTAACAGCACTCTCTCTCCTCCACTCTGTCGGGGAGTGCTTTGACAAGAGAGCACATGGGAGAAGGGTGCATTTTTCTCCTTTCCCATTTCCCCTTTATTCATTATTTCTGAGTAAATACCAAAACAAACCAGCATCTATCTAGGTGATGCACCACCCTCACCCCACCCATCTGCTACCCAGTTGCAAGAGACACATTTATCATGTCACACTGCTGAATGTCCCCGTTTATTTTTAGCAGTAAAATCCACTTGTGAAACTTTTCGTGGAAGCTTCCGGGTGTTTTCACACAAACGTCCCAGAGTACGTACAGCTGTCTAGATTTACGAGCAAGATGTACTGTAGCTGTTGCGCTTCCTCCTCGCCACCGTGTATCGTGAGGTGAAACACACTTCCTGTGCGTGGCGCAGGAACGTCGCCGGCTGACAAACGCCTCTATACCGAGAGTCGTGTGGAGCCGATACTCCTAAATCGACATTGTGTGAATCCATTGGACGGTGGCTAAAATGTTATGGAAACTAATTCATATTTACAAGTTACACGCTGCAGCTTTAATGTTTATGCTACATTAACAGTCTCAATAGCTCAGGCCTGGTTAGATCATGAAGAACCAGATATGCTTCAGGTTTAGCCGACAGAGAAGGAAGCACACTGCAGTAACACTGAACCCTCAGGGACATGCCAACATGATAAGTGTGTGTACCTGGGAAGCGATAGTGCCGGCGTCTCTTAAATAGGACAACCCCCTCACCACCATCTCGCACCTACTCTTCGTGCTTTTATCAGCACACAGCTGTCCTACATTCACCGAGCCTCGGGTCACAGCGTCCGTTAGCGACGCAAGGGTCAAGGTCTCTTGTTCCCTGTGCAAATGTTTTAATCTACAACTCGAACCTGATCACTTCTGTTTTGAACTTTACTCGCGTTAAGCCCACCATGCTTATCTCGACAGCCTCACCTTTCTAACAACAGAGATTAAACAAATACAGAAAACAACCGAGTTGTGTCATTTCCTCACAGTTACACACTCAGTAATTGTAATATAAATGTACACAGCAGGGCAGACTCACCTGTTGCTGACCTAGCCGTTCTCTCTCCAAGTCCACATCCCTTACTGGTTCCGGTTCTGGAGACCCCGGTGGAGCCTCCCCCACCCTGTCCAACTTGCCGTCGCTGTGAACCTGAGAGGGAGAGGAGGAGGACGCCGGAGAGGAGAGAGGAATAGATGGAGAGGAGGACGCACCACATTGATGTGCAGGGGAGTAAGAGGGAGAAGTGGTGGATGGTGGTGGAGCCGTGTGGTCACCATGGAGACACAGCGTCTGCTGCTTCAGAGTTTCATTCTCAGAGGCCAGCTCCTGCCGCTCCCGCCGCACACTGGTCAGCTCTTTGGTGAGGGTGTCCAGCCGCTGTCTCAGCTGGCGAACCTCGTCTCGTGCTCGGTTGCGCTCCGCACGAACCTGTTAAGTAGACAGTCGCGCTAATTAATACAGGAGACACAACCAGTCAGAAGACGAGCGTCTTCAACATGTTCTCTTTTATACCTGAAGTGTTTGTTGACGTAGTAAACCAAAACCAGCTTATTTTCCAGAACTCAACTAACTGTGCTGCTGTAATTTCACTAGAACCAAACCATATATAAATGTCCATTACACTTGATTTTCCAGAAATGAAAACTGTTGACAATAAATTGTGTGTGTAGTTACTAAGGAACAAGTGAGTAATGATTCAGAAAGGACATGATCGTTGATTAACAGTTCCCTAATGGTAGAAATACGTGTTTATATGGATCAGACAAGGCGATACCAAGGCAATGAATCATTCTCGTATTACGTTTACTTTAAAGTAGTTGTTTGGATGACATACAAGAGCATGTAATGAAGAAGTAGTGAGGGATTATACTCTCTGCTTTAAGACATACACCTTTACGTGGCTATATTATATTATTTGTGAATTCAAATCTCCACAGAACTCACTCCAGAAATTCTCCTGTCAAATCTCCACATGTCTGAGTGAGCTTATATGTGAGAACACGTCAGGAGAAACTCTGGATAATCCACAAGCAAGTGAATAAGTGAGAGTCCTGCCTCTTGTAAGTTCACGCCAGGCTCCACTCCCTCCTCCAGGGAGATTCTTCTGCTGTTATGCAGGGAACTCATCAAGACAATGTCCTACTGCGCCCCTCATATACAGTATGACCTGAGGAGAGTGTCCAGACTCAATTCTCCAAACATTAACATTCTCCGAACACCAGAAATTACTCACGAAGACACTTGTCAGTTTGTCAACTCATTGATATTTAACTAGTAATTCTCTCCAACGAGGATGTTGTGTATTTTGCAGTGTTTGTCTGTTTTCATCACTCAGAGTAAAGAATGGATTCGGATGAAATTTCCTGGGTTCAGAAGTTATTAGATTTTGTTGGTGATCCAGACATGGATTTTTTTGGGAGATAAGGGAGGGGGTGTAGTGTAGTGACTGAGTTTTGTGCTATATTATCCGAATGTGACACCAGTGCAGTAACACACAGCTGTTCAGCATTTCCTCTCCGTGCCTTAATAACCGGCAGCGTACCTTGCTCCACTTCTCTCTCCAGTTGGCAGTACAGTCTGACCACCATCTCATAGTCTTCTCCATCTGGGCCGCTCGGGCCCGAGCCTCCTCCAGCTCCCTGAGCCTTAGCTCCTCCCTGCTCTCCCAGTCGGCTCCAGCTCCGTCACCCATGGCCCCGAGGGATCCCATCCCAAAGCCTCCGAGCCCGGGCGACAGCAGCAGAGGGGGACTGGAGCTGGGGGTTCCTCCTGTGGGGCTGGGGGTGTGGGCGAGGCTGTCCGGGGAGCGGATCCCTCTGTCGGACCCCAGACCCAGGCTGCACAGCAGCCCACCTCCAGTTGACTTCCCACCGTCGGACAGGTGGGGGCTCGGAGTGTGGTTCATGATGAAGGCAGTGGTCAAATAGGGTGAAAGAATGGCAGTGAGTGAGGGAATATTCAGGAGAGCATCCTCGTCCTCTTCAGGCACAGATCAGCCTGGAGAAAAAGAAAAGAAGAAGAAGTATAAGAAAATAGAAGAAAATAAAACTTAACACATTTATGTACATACTGTAGGTTACCGTCATGTGACCTGACAATCAGCCATACTGGAGACGAAAACAAATGTGCAATAGACGTATTTTCATTTTCAATTAATCTGGTGAAAATGAACTATTTAGTTGTTATAGTGGAGCAAAGAAACTTAAACATTTTCACATTTAGGGGCTGGAATCTCAGAACCTCTCTCTCTTTTTTTTTAAGAAATGCACTCAAACCATTTGATCACTAATCAAAATAGTTGTCGATCAATTAAGTAAATCAGTTAATAATTGATTAATCGTTGCAGGCCTACAGTCACGGTTGGAATAAATAATCTAAAACTTAAGAGCGGAACAATCCTGCTCTGCGCTCCGACCACTGTGTGTAAACTAGGGCTTATTCATAATTAATTAATCTGCCAATTTATCCGTCTTGTTTTATCCAAAAACCAACAATATAAAAATGGTATGTTTGGCAAATTAATCCATTGAACAGTTGGTGAATCAATTGCTGAAGTGAATATCATTGCCGCCCCAACGTTAGAGAAGAGTGCAAACCTCTGCCAAGGCCGCTCAGGTCCCACAGTGGCGACAAAAAGAATCCTAACCACCAAATGTTGATCATTTCTTCCTTTGGCCGTAACCTACATCCCCAGAAAATGTCATCCAAACTCAGCCTTTGCTTTTGGAGTACTGCTGCTCACAAATGGCCAAAAACATAACTTCCTTGGTGGAGTTCATACATATTTGAAAGCTGGAGCTGATGAGCAAGACTCACAACTATTTCGCTTAACTATTGCTTAACGGCCTCTTAAGTAATAGAAGTGGTGATCACTTGTGTTTCATACATTTGATTTTATACATGTTTCTTCATAATACTCTACAGTGTTAGAATAATCTCTGGTGACGTATCGCCTTTCTGTTTATGTTTTCCTTAATAAAACCCATGTGTGTTTTAACGACTGAATTCCCCCGCCGGGATGTGTGGGCAAACTTTGATCTTATGCCCCTGGTCCGAGCCAGGTCTGGGTTGAGACATTCAAGGGAAATAAAAATCCCATTTCTGGTTGTGGTGCATCTGGCCTCAAACTCTCTGGGCCAAGAAAAGCTCAGGTCCTTCCTGTTCCCCTCCCCCTGCCGTCTCCTCCCTCCTCCCCTCCAGAAGAGGCAGGGGAGCTTTGCAACTGTGGGAACCACTTGCAGGGAACCCGGAGAAAATAGAGGAAATGAAGCAGGTTTAGCATAAGCAGCTGATGGCAGGAGAGGATGACATACTCACCTCTTTCTATGAACGGTAAACAGTATGTCGTTGTGTCCAAAACTAAGGAACTTGTGATTTATTTGAGAAAGGATAGGGCTTATTCCAAATTGAAGTTGTGGGCTACAAGTACCTGGGCAGCAGTTGGACTTGCATCTCAAATTCAACAATGAGTCAGTTATAAAAAGGGCTCCAACATCGAATCAGTTTGTTACTAAAGATCAGTTCCTTTGGTATTTCTAAATCAATTCTGTGTACAGTCTACTGGTCATACATCAGAATCAGAGATACTTTATTAATCCCTGGGGGGGGGAACATTGAGAGCTTGCTCACTTGTTAATTTATTTGTTGAATTGTTTGGCCATGAAGGACAGAAACTGTGTGACTTGAAAATGAATTATTAATCATGATGATGCCGTCTCAGTGGGATGTTACATACAGACACCCAGGAAGACAAACAATCACTGTAAGTCATTCATTCCTACCGTCAATAAAGCTGCTGAACGCAGAGGAGTGAATACCTTTTATAACGTTACGTCAGACACTTCGGAATGTAACTGACTTCAGCTTTGTTTATTTTGCATTTATTATGGCTTATATTTTGTTCTTTGTTCTATTTTGCACTTGTTTTAATATACTTCACAGTGTCCTCTGACACTCCATAATTATCTAGGTGGGCTGTTAATACTTAATAAAGATTTCTTTAATCTGTATCACTTAATGAAAGCAAGTTAATCTTCTTAATCAGAAAAAAAATGCCACACACGTCTACAAAGATCTCAATCAAGCCTGACACATTGCTCTTCTTGGCCTCTGTCATTCAGTCATATGATTGAAAACGTGATACCATGTGATAAATCCTATTTATATATATTTTAAACTTCTGGAAATGAAATAAAACAGATAAAGACCTGAGCTCCACTGAGTCACATAGTTGCAGAAGCCACAACGTGATCTCATTAACTGACTGATCTGGGGAAGTCCCATGCCATCATGATGGCAAACAGACAAACACTGCAAAATAACTGAAAGAAAGTGGAATCCCAAAGCACAAAATAAATGAAAAAAGTATTTTGTGTTACATACACTGACATTTCAAATGAAGAAACACCGATTACTACAAGTCCATACTCTCTGTGATGTTTCTTTACAAGAACAAGACCCAAATATCCAGCACAGAATCTGGACACAAAGGCCTTGACCAGCAGGTTCCTTTCCAGATTTGTATCTAGGTTGATTTTTGGCTGGAAAGCAAAAAAAGAAAAGAAAAGAAAAACAAAACAAAACAAGAAACATAGAACGTGAGTTTTTCCAAATTTGACTCGAGCCACATTTGGAGGTGATTTGAAATGTGATTCAAATTAGATTTCAACAGATGTGTCTACGCTAGGCTTCTCTAACTGGATTTTGCTTTCAAACAGTCTATTGCGTCACTCTTAACAAAACACACAACTACAACATTAAAACCACTGAAAGAAGCTGGCAGTGACTATAGCATGGATCACTGCAATACAGTATATACCAGTGTCCTATTATACCAGTCTCATGGAGTTTAGAGTTCTGCACCAAGACTTAAAAAGGTGCAATTAACCCTTTAACAACATTTAACACACAAGGGAGGGGGAACCTAACAGGACAAAGGTGATGATCACATGAGGGCAGGAAGCAAAGCTACGGGAAAGACCCTCGACGTGAAAACTACAGAAATGAAAACGGGAAGCAAACAAAGAATATACACAGGAGGAAAACACAACAAGTAAAACAACAACTAACCACAGTGCAAAAACTGATAAACAAAGTCACAACACCAGAAATAAAGTTCATCCAAAGAGAGAACATCATAGAGAGAGTCCAAACTTCGAAGTGTGTTTGAATACGGTGTCATAATCCGGCTCAAAGGCAACGACAAAGAATGGGAAAAGTTTCAATATGACAATAATCCATTTGAAAAAAAAAGAAGTTATAAATAAATTTACTGAATGGAGTTGGATTCGTCTATAGTATCAGTAGTGCAAGTGTGTGTGGAAATATGGTGTTATGTAAGTGAAGAAGAAAACAAATATATGAAAGATGAACGTGGAGCGACGGCAGGAGTGAGACAGAGGTCGGGCTTAAATGGTGTGCAGCAGCACTGGCTCGTCAACTCCTCATACCTCAAAAAACACACACACACACCCACTGGCAACAGCAGAGCATATGGCACTTCTCCATCATACTGTTATAGCACTACTCAGCTCAGCTCGGGGAGATAGTACCTCGTACCTGGTTCTTTTTTTGATACCTGCTCCAGCAAGGTTCCGAGCGAGCTGAGCCGATACTAAAATGATTGGTCAGAGAGTGTCATCGCTCGAGGAGCCATGAATGCGACGTCCGACACAAGGGTCAAACCGAACAATGCCGAACTGTAGATCAGTTAAAAAGACTGAAAAATCCTGAAAACATGTGTTAATCTCCAACATTAGGCAAGAAAATCTTGTCTAAAATCTCAATATTTAACAGATGAGTCCGGCGTATTTCAGTTCAGTGACCGTATCAGAAAGAAGTACTGAACAATTCGGTGAACAAATCTTTTTGATTCCAATGATTCGAGCAGAAGCGCCATTAGAAATGAGCATCTCAAAGGTCAACACACACCTCATAAACCTTACACACCTACACGAGCTGATGAATACAGTATGTGTACCAATTTATCTGCCTTTTCCAACTAAGACTGACAATATAAAAGCCACATTGTGGTAAGTACAGGTCAGAAGACTCCGGATGCATCCTGAACAACACGATTCAGAGATGGTTTGAGGACACGTGGCTTTATTCATGAGCCCAATCTGATGAATTCTAAACCTCCTTCTCACCAGCAGTAGTTAAACACTCTTTTTTACACTTCCCAGCACTCACATATGTTAATTAATTCTTAGTCATCGACACACCAAAATGATGATTCATTTTTCCAAATGATTTAAAAGCGGATGTTACAGCAGCGTGATCTGGGCTTTGATTCATTCAAGCTCAAACACAAGCACGCTGTGAGCAGACACGTCTGTGCAGCCAGACTTGTTAAAAACACAATTTTATTTTTGTAAACAGTCACAATGCCAGTGCATATTTGGGAAACCAGATCGGCGTGTAAATGTCTCAGTGTAAATAAATAGATAAATCACAAAGCACAACTCGTTTTCTCCTCGGCCCGTATCACTTTTCTGTAGACTTGACTTTTACTTTCATTGTTCCTCCGTCTCTCTGCCCGTTCTCTCCTTTATTTGCCCAACCTCCACATGAACCCCACCCTCTGTCATCATCACAGGGCCCATTAACTGCTCAGCCAACCAGTGGATCAGGCCGTGGGGGTAATAAACCCTTTGACAGAACATCTGCCCTCGCTGACCATATGTTATACAGCCCAAACAATGACTAATGTTCCATTTCAACTCGTAGATTACACATTTGTAGTTGTAGCTCATCAGTCAGCCCCAACACACACACACACACACAACTATTTATTTCACTAGTCAATGCAAAACCTTATCTTTTTGGACTGAGCATCAGTCAGTGGGTCTGAACACAAACACACCACAGGGGGCTTGTGTGTTCATGTCACACATTTGCGTGGCTGTGACCGTTAAGAGATACAGCATCCTGATACTAAAGGATTTCCCCACTGCTCTAGTGTGTGTGTGTGTGTGAACCCTAACGTGTGTTCATCAACATGTGTTCTTCTCTCTAGGGCTACACTCACTTTGCTCCAGGATCTCCCTGTAGTTCACACAACCACCTTTTCAACTAAACACAAAAAAAACAGAAGTTTGAAAATGCTTTGCCTTCAGTTTTGGTTTTAAAACCATGGAGTAATTCTTTTTATCGTCTTAAATGGTAGAAACACAGTTGCCGTTACGTGATTGGTTCCCATCAGCTGCGAGTCAACTATCCGCTATGAGCAAAATGCAGCTGGTAAACAGCTGGTAAACAGCTGACTGCTGAGTTTCTAGAGGTGGATAGTAATGAAGCAGATGTACACTACTTAAGTAGTTTTTTTTGAGGATCTGTACTTTACTTTTACTCTACTACATTATTTAAAAGTTATACTTTTAAATAAGAAAACAAATATACTTTTTTTAAAATAAATAAATATACTTATACTCCGTTAATTTGACGTTAACCACCTCGTAACTCGTTACACATTAAAATAGAAACATAATTAATCTGGGACTATCTGGAATGGGTGTGTCCAAGAGGACGAGAGGTAATACTGATACTGAAGTACATCTACAAGACTCAACCTCAGTGAAATCTGCAGAAAATCGCATGATGCTGTGCATTTGTTCTATGAAACACTACTCCCATCGTGGTTATACTTATTTCTCTGTTCATCCCTAGACGCTTGCGCATAACCCCGCTGTGATTGCAACTCTAAACGACTGTTACAAGGTAACTCCCTTTGTCAGCTCACTTCGTGGAGATGAAAGCTTTTTATCCAACGGCAGCTATATGTATCCCGTAGGGAGCCTGTGTGAAACATGAATCAAGTCCACCCCCCCCAAGTGATGGAGGTCTGAAGGCTGCTGAGTGAATTACATCAGTGCAGATGATACAAGGAGCGGGGAATGCACGTCTCAAGTCAGGGAGCAGTAAAAGGGACAGGGGGGATGAGAACAGGAGTGGTAGTGATGTAGTGCGTTAGTGAAGAGAAGGCCTCTACTGAGGTGTGTTGTTGTTTCACTCCATGTGAAGCCAGAGGCAGAAATATCTCAACAGCTCCTGGAGAGAGAAAGGAGTTTTCACAGCTCAGACTGCTCTCACCACCGTTTGTTGGCATTCTTCGTTACTTCTATTACACCATTTGTTGGTAAGCAGACTTTAAGCTTTAAGCAGGCATAGATAAACGCATGCAATAAGATGCTGGAGATCTTTTAGCAGTACCATCTTCTTCGCTGCCGTGTGCTGGGGGAACAGCATCAGAAACAATGACACTAAAAGACTTGATAAGATTAGCTCCTTCTTCACCAGGCTGTTGAACAAATAGAATGAACAAAAGAACGCCTCCCTATATATATATATATATATATATATATATATATATAATAAAGTACATCTATTCTATTCTAGATATTAGGCTTTTTATAAGTTGCTAAAATCTGTTTTTCCTTGTGTCCCAAATGGCCGCCAAGATTTCATCTAGAGCAAGCCCCCATGTCTCAATGGTCAGTACTGAAAACGTGTCAGTGTCTCATACCACAACACTTGAAAAAAACCTGAATTATCCCTTTAATATAAGTCTGTGAAGTACTACTATTTTAACAGTCTTTAAAATCAAAGCTACTTTATCATCATTTCATCTTTAAGTGTAATACCTGTAGTGGAAGTTGAGAAATTCTACATTAGGAATGTGATAACTCAGCGTTACACTGATCTGACAGATACACTTCAGTTAGAGTTTGGCCTTTCATCAAATGTTCCAGTCTAACACAAACACATTTCCTTTCCAACGGATTTTGGACCAAGATCGAGTTAGTCCCTTGGATTAATCTGTAGCCGTCTACACTAACATCACACACCATAGAAATATGAAACATATGTCACATGATCTGCATCAAAGCCTAACTTCAAAAGTTCATGAACTGCGCCTGTGATTCCACACTCTTTTACATGCTGGGCACTCTGCCCCGCTCAGACTTAGGAACCCTAGAGAACTAGGTCACAATCAGGAAAATCTGGCGGACAATTAACTAAAACCAAATTGATAAAAATAATCTAATTGCCTTCTGTTCACTGTATGCCTTTTTTTTTTGGCAAATATCGCAACGCTCCCCCTCCGAGTTATTTTTCACTTGGTCTAAAACAGCATGTTCCCACAGCAGTGACGTAGTGTTGGACAACTAACTCGTCCATGATGCTCAGACCAAAGTCGTCTAAGTGGAGAGTGGCGACACTCACATGCAGACATCACGTGGTTCATGGGGCAACTGAAATATTAAATTATCCCTCATTAATGCAGTCACTCTATGTCTTCAGCTTTGTAAACTCCTTACCGTAAGATAATAGCTAGATTCTGATGTATTTACAGGATTAATTGACCGATACGTCTTCTGATATACATACAAAAGGTTTGTTTGGTTTTGTTTTTAACCAAAGACCTCCCATTATAATGAAAAAGTACTATTCACCAGTACTTCTCCATAAGTCTAATCATATCAGGTTTGGCTCCAAAACCTCTACATCAAACCTCTTTCCTTTCCAAGGCACAGATTTACAAACTTCAAAGCACAGTGAGAGATTTTTTCATCCCCTTAACTAAAATATGTAGACTTGTAAACACTTGGCTCTGTGAGGCGACTCATTGGGCTGAATTATCTCTAGTTATACGATGAAACTGAAAGATCAGAGATATTTGAACTGCAACAACGAGACATGTAACAGATTTACAGTCATGATTCAAATGTCCTCAATCACAACGTGCAAAATAAGGGGTTTATTCATCGTCTGTAAATTAAAGAACATAAACAAAGAGATATAAAAGATGTAATCAGATAGACATAAGCAAAGTGGGAAGAGGTGGTATTTTTCTGAACGGGGATTAAAGCACATGAATCACCACCAAATAATCCATGATCCAAAATCATACAGAATATCATACACAACAGAACGTTTTAAGAGTTTTGGTACCTTTGCTTTAAAATGTTTATAAGCCCATGCCTACATCACAAGTGAGGTGTTTCCATGAGCTGCCGTTTCATCCACATCATATCGTTCTTGATGCAGCTCTATGAGAGGTTGTACAGCTCCAAGACTGGCTCAACAACCAAATTCACAACTGCTCCCTGAGGTAAAAGCAGTATTGTGAGCCAGAGGCGTTTCAGGCTTCAGTGCTTCTCCTGCATGCTTTGTTCAGTCTGAATCCAAATTGCTGGTTTGAGGCAGGTTAAGAAAGAAATAAAACCTCCCATGATCTGTGTGCACATTTGATTTCAGCGTCTGCTTCTACCTGGTCTAAATAGTCTTGCAGTGGTTTTGCCTGTTTTAAAAGAAATCCTGAAGATTTTGAAGTACAAGAGTGCAGTAAAAATATGAGACGTATTTAAACACAAGGTCGAAGTGGAGTCCAAATTTTTAGTGCGCGATTCTGCGGAGACTGTTTGGAGAGAGCTCAGTGAGTTATGTAGTTATGCAGTCAGTCCAGTAACGTCTCGTTTTTTTGTCTTAGATTGATAGAACGTTAGATGCTCTATTCTCTGTAGCTCGTGGCTAACAGCTGCCAAGCAATGAAAACCAAACAAAGCAGCAACACAATGGTAAGACATGCAAAACAAAAACACTTGGTGTCATCTGCCAAGACTAGCGAGTTTTATTGTAGCTATCAATCACATGATCACATGGGCCACATTCACCCAGACCATATGCACAACCACAATAAAGAGCGCAGTCTGCTTGTTAGCAGGTTAATAAAGATTTCGGAGCAGTTTAAAGTCGCTCTTTGCAACCATATCATTTTATATTAACAATTAAGCCAGCTCCACAGGTTTGACATTGAGCGTTCAGTGGCGGCAGTCGTGTTTGTGTTAGTAGCCGACACGGGGAGGAATTGATTGATACATTCTAATGCACGTTGAGGGAGCCGACATGCACATACAGCTGCAGCAGAGACCGTGCATGTGGATGCAAAGTGTGCAGGTCTGCAACCAAACAAGGGTGGAAACAATACAAGAGAGAGCTTTGATGCTACAATGAAAAATCACACTTAATGTGAAACAGTGGCAGGACAAGCTCATCCACAAAAATAAAAAGGGACCTGCTGCTCTCTGCTCTAACTTCAACACTCGTACTAACAGTGTGCACACACTGAATATATGGGGCCCCAGGTGTTGTTGAAGCAGAGGACTCCACTATGGCAAATTATACACTACATTCCTGAATGATGACTCTTCCTCTTTCTGGCTCTACCTCTTTTTTCCTCTCTCACACAAACACACACACAGGTTAGCGCAGCTTTTCTTCTTAGAACACCACATTCATCTCCACTCACTTGGACAGCCTAGAAACAAAGTATTACCCCTAACCTAACTCTAACCTTAACCTTAACCCAAACCACAATTGAAATCTAAGCCCGAAATTCAACCACTTCCTCAGAAATGATGTTCTGCCTCATTACGACCAGGCTTTGGTCTACATGAGGACTACCGGTCCTGACAAGGTCAGTGTTTATACCAGGGCTGGTCCTAAAGAGTTTACAAACACACATAAAAACACACATGGTCAACTTATTTTGCTGCTACAAAGGATTAAGCGGCATAGCTCTGGCACAGTTCCCATTCCCAAACCAAATTCTGAACCGGCTGGTGCTTCCACACCAAAAACAAATTGGTTTGGAGCCTTTAAAGTTGTTTCCAAGTGGGGACCAAAATGTACTTTGTTTTTCCTTGCAAACCTTTATTCAGTCATTAGAGGGTGTGTCAATGTAAGCTGTCGATGTGAGAAACATCATAAAAAGAAAAAGGCAGAGAAAACGAAGACCATGCAGCGGTTTCCACAGCGGCAGAATGGCACACAGAAGCTCACTGCGATGTTGACAACGTCTTGTTTACGTCTCCTTGTGTTGTGCATAGAGCAAAACCTCTCATTGATAATGTAGAGCGGTGGAACTTTTGCTCGGTTTAGTTTGGGAGCACCAAGGTTTCCTAAAAACTGGACTAGAGCACAAACAGAAACCATGCATGCCATGTCAGTGTCCAAGGCATCGGAGCAAACGACTTCAAGGACCCATTTGAAATTCTTCTGGTTGCCAAGGCTGACGCTGCAGGGTAACATTTCCATGATTTATTTACCAAAAGTGAGAAGCACCGAGCAGTGGAGAGAGGATGAATATCTGTGGACTCAAGTGACGGAAGAGGCGAAGAGACAGGAACAAAAGGACAGTTGCACTACTCTCGCTGTACACTTGTACATGTATGTGAGACTTCAGGAACAGGTGGAGCAAATAGCATCCTTGGGAAGATTGAGAACAGGTTGACTCTATACTGACATACATGTGAGCACTGAATCCTTAGATGCATCATAATTCTCTCTTGAATGATTTTGAATCAATGCAGAAAAATCAGTAAGTGCTTTGCTTCTGCTTGCTTGTGCTGATGCAATGAAATGGTTTAATACATATTATTTAGATACCACATAACCACTGCAGTAAATATTGTTTGAATCAATGAATGATTTGCAGTCAAAATCAGCATTTTTCTCTCCCTCCCTCCCTCCGTCCGTCCGTCTCTCTCCAAATAATACATTACAAAGGAGCCTTTTGTACAAATTTACAGCTTTAAGTTTTTATTCTGAGGTTCCTCTAGAGCCGCTTTCCAAATCAATGAAGTCCTAAATTATCTGATGCTGCTCTGCACTTGTGTGTCCGACTGAAACGGCCTCCCCAAAAACAATCTCCTTAAACGTGTGCTTTCTTCAGATTAGCCACACATCCAGAAGCCTGTGATGAGATGACATCATGTATAAACAGCACCATGGGTGGAAGATGATCTTGATCAACAACATAAACATGGGACTGAGGCACAGCATTTAGCAGTTTAAGATGTCTGCGCAAAAAACAAACAGCCAAAGTCGGCCAAACATTGCGTCAGTATAGGTTTTATTTGACTGAAGAGTCTGAGATGACCGGGAATTTGTCTGGTTCTAATCTTTTCTCCCCGGGGAAGCAGGCGTTTACAGTCTGTGATATAACGCTTAGGGGCAAACTGGACACAGAAAGGTGGAGGGGCTTACCGTCCTCTAATGGGGATCAAAGCACTTAGTAATGCAATCAAATCAGGCAAAAAAAAAAAAGCTTACACTGCAACACATGGACACATGGGAGCTTATGCAGTCAGTTTAAAAACTTCCAAACTGGGCCACCACCTCAAATGTGCACTGCTCTCACCTTCTCCTCCATCAGCTGGATGGAGAGAGAAAATGGACAACATATAGATGCACAAAACTGCTGTCATGGCACATCTTGAAAAACTATAAAAACCTACAAAGTTCATTACACTTTCCCGTCATTGTCTAATTTGTCCCAGTACAGCTTCAAAATGGACCGAAACATCCTTTACAGTTCCCATCGAGATCATAACATAGCATTTTGCTCCAGTGCTGTGTGACAGATGCGTGCACAGTGGCTTGTGTTTTGTTGCATGTGTGCCATTACGCTGTTAATTTTTAATCAAGTTATTAGCACACACAGAAACAGCCAGAGCTGTATTACCTGGCTGCAGCAGTGTACAAGAGATATACAAGAACCTCTCTTTCACACTGTGCACCTGTCACCAGACTCATGACAGTGAACCAGTGAAACTGTGTGCAATGATAAAACAATGATATCATCCAAAGCTTCTCATTAGGGACAGGTGTCAAGAAACAGTACTAACTTGCTACTGGTTCCTGAGGTATCTCACTTTAGATTTCCAAGTGCCCCCTAATGACAGTGAAGCTGCCAGTGTCAGGTGATTACATTTGAGATTGCACTGCATTGTTTAGTCTCCAGCCACCGTGTCAGGCCATCTCTAAAAGGTTCAGGCTCACTCAAACAACGTAATTTTCTCTGGTCCTTTGCCCAATGTAACCAGTGATGACATGTATAGCCGCATGTCATCATTCAATCGCTGGCTGTCGAGGTGGTGTCCAGAAAACAACATTGGGTTTTTAGATAACTGGCAAAACTTCTGGGGGAAACCTGGTCTCATGAAGAGAGACGGTGTCCATCCTACTTTGGATGGAGCAGCTCTCTTATCTAGCAGCTTAGAGCATTTTATTAGAAACCCATGACAATCCAGAGTTGAGACCAGGACACAGAGTTGCAGTCTTCCATGCTTCTCTGTGCTTCTTTACGAGCAGTCACCAACTAAAAACCCCATAGAGACTGTGTCTGTCCCTCGACCTACTAAAGTAAAAACTAAAGTAAATAAAGTAAATAAATCAATAACAAACAGAAGAGGAGTTAGACATTCTAACTTAATAAAGATTAATACTAACAATAAAATAGAGTCAAATAATACCACTTTTAAATGTGGACTATTAAATATTAGGTCTCTCTCCTCAAAATCTGTTTTAATAAATGATCTCATTTCTGACAATTGTATTGATTTATTCTGTGTAACTGAAACTTGGTTACATGAAGAAGATTACGTTAGTCTAAATGAGTCAACTCCACCCACTCATGCTAATACCCATAATCCTAGAAGCTCAGGCCGAGGAGGAGGTGTAGCAGCCATTTTTAATACTAGATTATTAATCAATCCCAAACCCAAACTAGGATATTCATCGTTTGAAAGCCTTATTCTTAACCTAGCTCATCCTAGTTGGAAATCACAAAAACCAGTTATGATAGTCACAGTTTATCGTCCACCTGCTCCTTATTCAGAGTTCCTATCAGAGTTCTCTGAGTTCTTATCTGAGTTGGTGCTTAAGACAGATAAAATCATAATTGTAGGGGATTTCAACATCCATATAGATGTTGACCGTGATAGTCTTAGCTGCGCATTTAACTCGCTGCTGGAATCAATAGGTTTTATTCAACACGTTAATAAACCAACTCATTACCTTAATCACACCCTCGACCTTGTTTTAACTTATGGTATTGATATTGATAACTTAAACATAGTTCCTCAAAACCCTCTCCTTACTGATCATTATTTACTCACATTTAATTGTACAATAATGAACTACAATAACATAAATAAGAAATACAGCTACAGCCGGTGCCTGTCTGATAATAATATTAATACATTCAAAGAGACAGTGCAACCTTTATTTAACTCGGTGCCATATGTCAGTACATCTGAAGGTACCTTTTGTGATTTTACCCCCGCCCTCATAGATAACCTTGTTGATAGTACAGCAGCCTCACTGCGTACTACATTAGATTGTGTTGCCCCTCTGAAAAAGAAGGTGGTGAATCAGATGAGACGAGCACCATGGTTTAACTCCAATACTCGTGCTCTTAAACAAGCGTTACGTAGATTAGAAAGAAAATGGCGTTCCAATAACCTAGAGGAATTTTATATAGCCTGGAAAGATGGTTTTGTAGCTTACAAAAAAGCCCTACACAAAGCTAGAGCTGCCTATTACTCTTCTCTAATTGAAGAAAATAAGAATAATCATAGATTTCTTTTCAGCACTGTAGCCAGGCTGACACAGAGCCACAGCTCCACTGAACCATCTATTCCTTTAACACTGAGCAGTGATGACTTTATGAACTTTTTTGTGAATAAAATAACATCAATTAGAATAAATATTGATCATCTCCTCCCTCATATTGGGACTGACTCATCTTTTAGCACAAGAGCTTTAGAAGCACCAGGTGCACATTTAGACAGTTTCTCCCCTATAGATCTCCCTGAATTAACATCATTAGTTTCATCATCTAAGCCATCAACCTGTCAGTTAGATCCTATCCCCACCAAACTGTTTAAAGATGTCTTTCCTTTAATTAACAGCTCTATATTAACTCAAATTAATCTATCCTTATTAACTGGATATGTGCCCCAAACGTTTAAAATAGCAGTTATTAAACCCCTTCTCAAAAAAGCGACCCTTGACCCAGACATTTTAGCTAACTACCGACCTATATCTAATCTTCCCTTTGTTTCTAAAATCTTAGAAAAAGTAGTTGCTAATCAACTATGTGAATATTTGCGCATTAATGGCCTGTTTGAAGATTTTCAGTCAGGTTTTAGATTAAACCATAGCACAGAAACAGCACTAGTTAAAGTTAGTAATGATCTTCTCTTGGCTTCAGATAATGGTCTGGTCTCTTTACTTGTCCTGTTGGATCTTAGTGCTGCATTTGACACCATAGATCATAATATTCTACTGCAGAGACTGGAGCAGACTCTTGGTATCACAGGTGCTGCCCTCTGCTGGTTTAAATCATACTTATCTGATAGATTCCAGTTTGTTCATGTTAATGATAAAGCCTCACTACAAACTAAAGTTAATTGTGGAGTTCCACAAGGCTCAGTGCTTGGGCCTATACTTTTTACCTTATATATGCTTCCTCTAGGGAACATTATTAGAAAGCACAACATACACTTTCATTGTTATGCAGATGACACACAGCTTTATTTATCAATGAGGCCGGATGAAATAAATCAGGTTGTTCAACTCCAGGAATGTCTCAGAGACATTAAGTCCTGGATGACCTGTAACTTTCTACTTTTAAACTCAGAAAAAACTGAGGTCATTATACTAGGCCCTAAACACCTCAGAGAAAAACTTTCCGATCACATTGTCACTTTAGATGACATCACCCTGGCTTCCAGTTCCACTGTGAGGAACCTTGGAGTTACTTTTGACCAGGAAATGTCATTTGACTCACACATTAAACTAATTTCCAGAACATCCTTCTTCCACCTGCGGAACATTAAGAAAATTAGAAACATTCTGTCTTTACGGGATGCTGAAAAACTAGTTCATGCTTTTGTTACATCTAGATTAGATTACTGTAACTCCTTATTATCAGGATGTTCCAACAAGTCTGTTAGAACCCTTCAGTTAATTCAAAATGCTGCAGCACGAGTTCTGACAGGAACTAGAAAGAGAGACCATATAACTCCAGTGTTAGCTTCTCTACACTGGCTCCCTGTACAGTTTAGAATTAAATTTAAAATCCTCCTCCTCACGTACAAAGCACTTAATGGTCAGGCCCCTTCATACCTGAAAAACTTAGTCTTACCTTATCGCCCTAATAGACCACTTAGGTCACAAAATACAGGCTTACTTGTGGTTCCTAGAGTCTGCAAGAGCAGAATGGGAGGCAGAGCCTTTAGTTACCAGGCTCCTCTCCTGTGGAACCAGCTCCCAATGATAGTTCGGGGGGCGGACACTCTCTCTGTATTTAAAGTTAAACTTAAAACTTTCCTTTTTGATAAAGCTTATAGTTAGAGCTGGTTCAGGGAAACCTGGACCAGCTCTTAGTTATGCTGCTATAGAACTAGACTGCTGGGGGATTTTTTATCTGTGGTGCACGCATATTCACTCTCTCACACTCAGGATATGATTTTGACTTTTTATATGTCATTAACCTTGTCTCTTTCTCTCCCTAGTTTGTGTATTTCCTTCCTTCCCTCTCTCTCTCTCTCTCTCGGTATTCTCATCATGCAGGTTGCGGGACCAAGATCCAGTTTTCGAGGCTACCCACATCATCACCATTATTATTGTGCTATAATTAAAAAGTCGATATCATAAACTGTATTAACTTGTAACTTGATACAGTTGTTGTGTATCTGCTCCTGGTCTCTCTCTCTCTTCTGTCTCTACCTCATCTCCCTCTTGTCCTTTCTCTCCCCCCTTTCTGTCCCCCACCATCCTCTGTCCCCGATTTTCCTCTCACCCCAACCGGTCGAGGCAGATGACTGCACATTTCTGAGCCTGGTTCTGCCAGAGATTTCTTCCTGTTAAGAGGGAGTTTTTTCTCTCCACTGATGCCTAGTGCTTGCTCATTGTGTGAACTGTTGGGGTTCTCTGCTCTCTTTGATGTTGTCTATGTACAGTGCCCTGAGATAATGTATGTTATGATTTGGCGCTATACAAATAAAATTGAATTGAATTGAATTGAATTGAAATTGAAAATGAGCAACTAATAACTTGCAACCCCACAAAACACTCTATTACTCGATAAAAGTGAGACGGTGCAGCATCCCACCATCACTTTTAAGAACTTATCTTTCTGCTGAATAATGTCAGTAAAACAGCAGCCACAGAAGTCAGTCCACCCCCTTAGCCATCGCTAAAAGGAGGGAAAATCACTCCAGGGAAGAAAAACAGCTGATGTCACAGGGACGCTTAATGTTAAGGTTTTTACAGCAGCTTCACCACAGTGGAGTCATGTGGTTTTAACCGAAGAGTCTGCCCCTATGGTGGTGAGGCAGGAAGGACACTCTTCCTCTTTATTCAGGCACCCTCAGCACAAAAATATAGAGAAGCACCAATGTGAGTATTGACATGTATTTGTATCGATAAGCAGTATTGATGAAACCCTAACAACCTGCCCCCTACTTGCGATCACCACTTTTCAGAATCCAAAAAAATTCCATGGAGTACAATGATGTAGCTCATTCCCACCTTAAAAAGGCTGCATAAAAAAGGCACAACAACACAGAGGAGTTTCCACTAGAGCGAGTTTAATAGTCTTAAGTAGTGTCGAGCTGTAAACACAGATGTCAAGCGGAGCATGCAGATGAGTGTGCAAGGGCCCTCTGAGGGGCAATCAATTACCCACTGCTTTCAGATTAATGAAGCATTTTGGGCAGGTGGGGCAGAAAGGTCAGGTCTGAGGCCATACATCACTGCCTCTCCGCCCTTCACCTGCTGCCAACGTTCACATCACATCAGACTGCCATCGCAATGGGACTAGATTTCAAATCAGGTCTCTGCACTATCTGTCGAAAAAAATGACAGCACACGCCGTCTTGCTTGCTCTGCACGCAGCAGGCTTTTCAATTACCATTCAATCCCACTGCCATTTTGGATCCTCACGGCTGGACGGACATATTAATCACTCTCTTTGTTTTAAAAAGGTCTCTTAATTATATCTAGAGTCTGGGACACGCCAGGCCAACTTAAAAAAAAAACAGCAATTAAAGCTGACCACTGCATTGGTAGATTTCAGCTGCAAAATGTGCATGGAACACACCACAAGAAGAACTAGGACCAGATAACAAGAGCCTGCATTCAGAACTATTTGCATTTCCACCACAGCAACCAGGGACTGGAAATCACGGGTAAATTCTTTAGCTCTAGAAAGTTTACTGCTTTGGAGTTAGTGCTCTGTGAAAATACTAGAACCTTCCCAGTTGGGCTTGCCGGGCTCAACATACCTGGCTGTGCTCCAGCATTTTATTTCAGCCGAACAGTCTCCACAACAGCTCATAAAGTCTCATCGCATTCATTCCAACAGTTCAGGTATTTTTAATTTGCTTTAGTCACGATTGCACAGCAAAATACCAGGACATTTAAGTACCGGGTAATATAATAATGGCTATGCTACTTATTATATTTTAAAAATCAAAGTAAGGGTCCCATCACCTCACAATATACCAAACCCATGCCACACAAACTTTAAAGGCTTTATGCACATATAATATGTACTACATTCACATATTTAAATTGAAGCTATGCCACTTTCACAATCTGTACTCCACTGGTTCAAATTTAAAACTACATTAAGCAACAACAGTCCTGTCCTGGTGCAAAGCAGATGTGATGTTTATTAACCACTTAATGACTACACAGCAGCAACAACAGTTCTGTTGCAGAGTAAACAAAAAACAAAGTAAAAAACTTATGGTGCAAGCCATGATGAATGAGATATTGTGGGAGCAGAGTAAGATTAGGGAACCTGATAGAGAACGATTTTATATGATTTCTGAGACAGATAGTTAATGCTTGTGGTACTTGGTGTTGTGAAGTAACAACAGAGGCAATTGAGCATTAAAACCACAAGTCAATTTGTGACCACACTGGGTGGGGGTGCCGTCACACCCATTACCACTGTGTGCTCATACTAGATAAGGAGAGCACTGAGACTGTATATAAAAATATGGACAAAGCATTCCAGGATCCGCCTGTATCCAGATAGGAAGTAAAAAAATATATTAATGAATAGCCATCAAAGGGGAAGCTCAGTCTATGGAAAAAGAGACTACTTCTTATTTTATTTAAAACAACCAGTCACCATATTTGGGACACTTTAGGACCCCATTTAGACCTAGTTTACATCTTCCTCTGGACAGCGAGTCCAGAACCTTACACATTCAGATGTTTGAGGACACATGTGGCCACATTCGCATGTGTCAATGCAATGTCTCCACAGACACACACATCAAAGACAGACCATGTCAGCTGATAGTGAAAGTGAACTGAACATATTGTCGGGAGTCCACACATCTTTAGCAATGGCACATTTTCTAATGCTTGAATCTCATTTCATGTTGCAGCAGCATGAGCCGTGCGGAGAGGTTTACTCTGTTGTGGGAATCGCCAGAGACAACCATGATACGATATTATCGCGCTATTTAAGTCGTGATACGATATTACCACAACACTGCACTGAAAAGTTGATTGACTTTATTATGCTAACCAACAAAAAGTTTAATATTCAGTTGTAACATCAAAAAATACCTGCAAAATATCGCAATTTCAGTGTATTGATTGATGGTAACTTGCTACTCTCTTTTCTGGCTCCCTCCCCGTCACTTATACCACAAAACACCAATATAACACACATAAACATACTCACAGACACTGAAGTCAGACACAGACTGTATATTTATTCACCGTAAACTCACAGGCCCCCGATTGTTTCAAGTGTTGTGGGAATACTGTGATATTTTCTCTCACATTTACTGTAAGAACCCTGACACTACACAGACCGGTGTCATTGTGCAAACACTTTACATCCACAACAGATGTCCAACTACACAGAGATTTTGAACACGGGTTTGACCCCGAAAAGAAAAATCACACAGAGAAGATCCACTTCAACATTAAATGGTTTCGCCCATGGGTCGCGCCCCACGCCTACAAAGGTTTGCGTAATCCTGGAGACAAACAAACAATATCATACTGTACTGTTAATATTCATGTAAATACATTTTAGGTATCGTATAAAAAAAGTTCTTGAGAGCCCTCTAGAATTTGGATTGATAGATATTTTCCTTCCAGATGAAACCTAGGCCTGAGAACAGGACGGCTGTGACCCCCAACTGTCAGCGAGAGGAATCAAATAAGTCCCCTTACTCCACCCACCACGGCCATCTGCTGCTCCTATTCACCACATCTGGAAGACGCATCACCTAGAGGCCACCAGCAGCAGCCAATGACGCACCCAAACAAGATGGCTGTATGTGTGTGTTATAGGAGCGCGTGTCTGTTGTATGTGTTAGTGTCCTCGTAAAAGGAAGCTTCCGAGTTCAAGATCTCAGCGCTCCGCGCTTCCTTCTCACGCACAAACGCACGCGCACATAAGCGATCGATCCAAAAACGTGCACTCATACCAAAACACGTACGTCACCAAACACACCCACACGCTGCTTTGAGCCCATCGTTAAATCTCAGTGACAGGAGCAGACCAAAGGCATTCCTCTGCTTGCCCCAACTCTAACTCTGCTTCCAGCCATAATTACCACGTACTAAACAAACACAGCTAAACATAGACACACACACACACACACACACACAGATGGAAACATACTATCTCCAAGAATAAAAGGCTGCCTACACTCACAGTGCAGATCTCTTCACTACTACAACCACTACATTAAAAATGTGCGTGAAGGTTAAAGGGATAGTTTGGTGGGTTTTTTTTAAAGTGTGGTTGTATCAGACACTAATGGCGCTTTTTCACTACACAATTCCACCACGACTCGACTCGTTTTCTTTTTGCTTTTCCATTAGGGACCGTACCTGGTAACTGGTACCTGGTACTTCTTAGTACCTGATCTGGCAAGGTACCAAGCAAGAGCTGGAACTAATCCCAGATGATATTTGAGCAAAAAGGCATGTCACACCCTGGACAAGATAGGATGATAGTGATGATAAGAATTGTTTGTATTGATTCTTGAAATCCACCTGTTACACAACCGTTCCTGGTCGCCATCTCTCCTGTTACTTCTTCTCTCCTTTCCATTCTTCTTTTCACCCACCTCTCCTTTCCTTTCCTTTCCTTCCCTTCCCCCTCCGCTCTCTCCTCTCTCCTACCCCCCTACCAGTCTAGGCAGATGGCCATACACAAATAAAAGTTCACTGAACTGGTCCTTCACATGTCGGAAAATGTTTAAATGTTTCCCAAAACTCGAAATATTGATGAAAAAAGTCATACCATGTTTTATGTTGTTAACAAATCACACACCTCCAAACCCAATTGTTAATGTGCTGCATACAACTGAAAGGAGGAGTGTGCATCAGTGTGTTCTGGTGCTAAACTCTTCTTCACTCGAGCTCAAGACAAAAAAAAATCACAGATCTCCATCACTTGTGTATGTGTGTGTGTGTGTGCGCAGCAGCTTCTGCGGAGACTAATGAAATGTGGACAGCTTTGAGGAAACAGCAGTCCATTTAGCTGCCTCTCTGTAAAATAAATAACATCAGCTTCAAAGCCACACTTTAATGGTGAGTTGGCAAAGCCATTCATGCTCCCTGGTGAGCTGGTCGGGATCAGAGTGGACTAAACTCATGCTGTCAGCATTGGAAAAAGGCAGAAAAATACTATCGTTGGTCCACTTCAAAATGCTGCAGTTACTTTTACTAAAACATATCGATGCATTTCTAAAAGCTATGAGGCGACAGGTTTCGGGAATAAGTAAAAGAAAGAGTTTACATCATATGAAATGCTGCTTCACTGGCTTGTATTCTGACCACAACACAGTTCTATGAGGACTCTGTAAGTGAAATTGTGTTTCTTTCTCTCAAAATGCCTCAGGCTGTTAAAATGTGACAGTTTTCAGGAAAACAGGAAACATTTGGAAGTGTTGCTGGGTTATTATGCAGTGGGTTTACTAGTCTGTACCACTTAGGATCAGACTGAGCTGAAATACAGGAGTTACACACATTTGGTTGAGTGCATCTAAATAGTGCAAAGTTGAATGCCTTTTATTGTGAGGTCAGGTGCACATGGATGTGGGACATTTTATTTAAAGCACTGGGATGTTTGAAAGTGCAGCATTTTTCCTCACAAGTTACTGTAATTACTTTAATCCCGTTCCTTTAATGGCTAATGGAGCACTTGGCTGAGACTAAACAGGCGCTTTCTGTACACTAAACTCCCTGAACCAAAACAGAAGAGCAGACGTGTTAGGAACAATTTACATTAGCGCAAAACACAGCACACGCACTCAAACAACACATCCCTCAGACCTTAACAGTTAAGGTCTATAAAACACATGCATAATGCATAATGGGTTTCGTAGCCTGGTCTGATGAATCATGAGAGAGAGAGAGAGGTGGTGGAAGGTGTACTGGGATCAAGATATTATATGATGGGTAAGCCGATACTGGTCAAACTCACTGGCTCAAATATTGGAAAAAGTTAAATTCCATACAAAGCCAGCATTATCATTGTCATGTTTTGGGCTATGTACAGTATATGTTGACCAGTGAGAGCAACAATGGTAAATGTGGCAAATCTTCACTCCAGATATAAAGTAAATGGCAGAACAGAGAAAATCAGGATCGTAAAACTCTTAACTGCTTTCCCCCCAAACATTTCTCTTTGAATTAAACACGTTTAATTGCACATACTATGGCATTTCTAAACTAAAAGTATGGCATATTGATGAAATAGTCAACAAAGATATTCATTTTAGTCCAATAAATATCCATTAACGTGCAACATTACACTACACTAACACTACAATGTAGAATATTGTCCAAGAAGAAATACAAAATAATAATAATATGTACAGATAAGGTACACCATGTGCAGAAATGCCTGTACTTGTATGAACTCGTGCTTGTGTCTGTTTATGAATGGCTTTTGCAGCAACTTTGAAACAGGACTCTCTTTCAGCATGTGTTTAAAACCTGTGTCGTCAACAAGTCACATATCTGTTGCTATAAAAACACCTATGGCGCTCATAGTGTTGACATATCAGAATTACCAGCAAGCAGCTGTTGAAATGTCACGGCGAGCTGGTTTGCACTGTACTGAATTGTACACGATTGTCAGCTGCAGTTGATGTGGTGTGTGTATCTTTTTTTTTTTTTAACCGGACACGCGCAAACCGTGGCGGTGTGTCCTGAGCCTTAGGGAGTGTTAAGAAAGCAAAAGAGGAAGAGCGTTGCAGAGAGACAGGAGATGCTGGGAGCAATCTAAACAAATGTGACGGAATTGGAATGTGTTTAAGCAGGCGCAATGACTGAAGGTACACTGTCAGCCTGGCAAACCTGCTGTCAGTTACATACTAAATGCTTCTGAGTGCAGCAGAGCAAATAGGACTGCATTCTTACCACAGCTCAGGAGTTTAGTTCTCGGGGAGTCTCATGTGGTTCTACGCTAAGAATTTTGCCTTCTTCCACAGATGTAGAAGAGACGGCCGTCTGAGCAGACCGAAATTAATGATGGGCCAGAGAGATGCAGACAGAGGCAGAAGAAAGGCTTGACCTCTCTGGTCTGGCCTGAGTTTCGTTGGGTGGAGTGACACACAAGAGGATGTTGATATTCCGCACAGGAAGACTGACAAAACAAAGGGTCTGCTGGACACATTTTTGTAATGGTGGAAAAGCCTCTCAGTCAGTATCCACATCGTGTTCCGCAGCAAAAATGACTGAAGCCGGTGTTCTGACTATTTTGAACAAGTGTTAGGTGCTCACTTCGAGTAGAAATCGAAACGTGCGGTCAGGATGATCAGGTCGAGCGACGTGATGCTGGAAGTGGACGCACAATTCTCCCCTGCCAGCTGATCTCAGAACCCCCTCACATATTTTGCAAAGGAAACATTCTTTTACTATTCGTTATTTGGAAACTTTTCAGACTCACAAGCAATGTGCAACAGGGTCTTCCAGGGTCTTTGAAAACCATTGCCATTAAGGATCTGACATTGCCTGGTTTGGTTCTTTTCAGGTTCTCCCTCTCCTCAGCGGTCAACAGAGCGATCCACCTCATATTTGATTTGGCAGAGATTTTAGGCCGGATTCCCTGCCTGACGCAACCCTTCCATTTATCCAGGCTTGGAACCGGCACAGAGAGCACACTGGATGTGGGCTAGAGCTAACTACAGACACGCGAGCATGTCAAGATGCCTCTTATTATCTGGCACTATAAAAAAAAAAAGGGCATCCCAGTACTAAACTGGCTTTTTTGGGGGAGAGAGGAGAATTATAGCCAAGCTATTATCTCTGATGGACAACATGTCCCACCCCCTGCAGGACACCGTCACAGCACTGGGCAGCTCTTTCAGTGACAGACTGAAACATCCTGAATGTGTGCTGGAACAGTATCACAGGTCGTTCCTCCCCGCTGCTGTCACAGTAGACCACATGTCACACGTTCCTCATCCTATGTGCAATATAACCACTGTAATTTCATATCAGTGCAATATCTCGCAATGTGCAATCCTTATTTATACTGTAAATATTCATATCCCATATTGTACATATTTTGGTTACTTAATGTTGATATTGTATATTCTATTTCCTATATTCATAGAAGTGAAAATGCAATGTTTTGCATAATTTCCCCATTATGGCACTATTAAAGGACTATCTTATCTATTTTTTGCTTAAACTACTGGAGCGTTTGGAAAGTACTTCAGGTCTTTTCTTCCCAAGTGTTCAGAGGCCTGGCTGACAAAAACAAAAACATCTGTGTAGAGTTGTTTTTTTGTCTTTCAGACTGTACATAGTTATTAAAGAAAATCTGCTCGTATCATAACATCTGTGACAGAAGGAGCCCGAGTTCCATTGTGAACAAACAGCAGAACAGTCTGTGACACGGCACAGAGGGAAAGAGATCAGACGTGGTGTCTGAACAAGGAGCACATGGCTCTCATTCCCTCTTATATTGCCTCAGAAACTCTTTTGTTTCCATGACAACCACACACCAAAGTCACACAGCCATATGAGGCCTGTGCGCACGCGCACGCCTGTGTGTTAATTTACAAAAAAAAGAGACAAGAGATAAATAATGGAGACTCCACTGAATAAAATGGAGAAAGGGTTGTGTGTGAGAGAGGTGATGAAGAGAGAACAGTGTGCAGACTGGCCGGGTCAACACACCGACAAAGCAAACAGCCACAAGAAGCAAAACAGATGGTGTTGTCTGCTCCGGGAAATCTCAGGACAGTCAGACCCCCCCCCCCCCCCCCCCCCTCCGAGAACTTCCCAATAACCCTGAACACCTTTATCATCAAATATTTAGATATTATAGTATAGTATCCAGACTATTCACAGACTTTGTGTTTTCCAAGTGCTCAGACATTATTAAAAGGCATAGTTTATGATTTTTTAAGAGTGGTTGTACATACCCCACAGAACCATACTGACACAGTTAGTACCTCATGCCATCTAGAAGACTGGTAACTAGTATTTTGCAATCTTCTGTCTAGGGATTATTCAATTCAATGATTACTAAATGAATCGTCAACTATTTCGATAATTGATTAATCGGTTTGCATGTTTGTTTCAATAACCAAAACAAGTTTATCTGATTACTTAAAGCTTCAATATTTTCTGGTTTTCTTGCTCCATAGAACAAAGAAATCCTTAAAACTGACCGATTTCGGTTTGTTGACAAAACAAGCCATTCGAGATTCTCATGATTTCCGGTGTTTGGTAAACACCAATCAACATTTTTCAACATTTTCTGACATTTTACAAACCTGACGAGTACTCGACTAATTGTTAAAATAATGGACAGATTGTGAGAAAAATCCTCAGTTGCAGCCCTAGTTTTATCATGAAGTCATGTCCAGATTTGTCGTTACTGTGCGCAACGTTAAGACACAAGACAATTTGAAATCTAAGTTGGCAAATCAGAGCATTCAGACTGAGACACCTCTGACGATCTACGTCCCTCCCCTCACCTATGGTCATGAGCTGTGGGTAGTGACCGAAAGAACGTGATTGCAGATACAAGGGTGTCCAGGGTGTCTGGACTCTCCCTTAGAGATAGGTCCTCTGCATCAAGAGGAGCCAGATGAGGTGACGGGCATCTGGTTAGGATGCCTCCTGGATAACTCCCTGGTGAGGTGTTCCGGGCACAACAAGAATAATAATAATAATAATAATAATAATAATAATAATAATAATAAAGGGTGTTCTGTGTTTTTTGCAGTCCAGACTAAAAACCATATATAATAGTTCTGGCCATCTGAACAAGATCTAAGTGACACAAACTTACCAAACAAGGTAGCAGTAGACCAGCAGCTCAATGTCCCATGTCTAATTTAATCTATAGACCTTTAAGTTGCCAAAAGGGCTGTCTAATGATAAGAGAAAGCAACAGTGATATTCACGATGTATATCTTGCACTTTATGTTTGTCTAGTTGTACTCATGTATTTCTATGTTTGTATTGTAGTTGTTGTCTTCCTGTTTTTATTTAACTATGTTGTGTGCTGCTGCCTTTCTTGGCCAGGTCACCCTTGTGAAAGAGATCTTGATCTCAATGGGTCTTTTATCTGGTTAAATAAATGAGAAATAAAATAAAGGAGGCATAGGCACAGAACGAACTACAAAAACCAAATCCCTTTAAATCCCTTTAACCACTTCCATAGTGTGTGCAGAGTGGATGAGCAGCATGTTAAGAGCTGTAGTCTTCCACAAGCAATCCGATCACCCAGGAAGTGACTCCAGCTGAAAGGTCAAGTCTTTCTTTCCGTGAGTGCAAATATGTACATAAGCTCTCCAGCGGAGACTGATGGGCCTGTGTCAGGGTGAAGGAATCTGCATCTAATTAGAATTAGAAGCCGTTTCAGTGACAGCAACAAAAGGACAGCATCCGTCTAAACCTGTGGTACCTCACTGGGATACAGCCACCCAGAATAACCCACCACATAAATCAAAACCAAATGCTGACAAATGCTCCTCTCCTGCTGCTGGAATGCACTGCACAAACATCTCAAGTCTTTTCAGATGGGATTCTTTTGCCATGAATTTCTATGAAGTGGGAGGTTAATTATTGCATTTATTTAGGAGAAGTGCAGGACTTCCTGTGGTGCTTTCTCTGTTTTTCTTTTCTTTTTTTTACACAGGGCTGTGCAAAATGAGGTCAAGTACAAAGCGGGGCTAACGTTGATGAAACAAAAGTCCAGAATGCAAAGATCTTTCAATTTACTCTGAATTATATTAAGGAAGTAGCAGAATGTGTGTCTTACCGCAGTGCAGGCACAGAATGGGGCAAAAACCCTGTCTTATATGACAACACACCCCACATGAAGCCGATCCAGGACCACCTCAACCGTGAAGTCAACACCTCAGCACATTTCCAATCATTAAAGTTGGTTTACTCAGTTTATTGGTGGGCTGTCTTCCACAGGGAGGGAACATGTCACATTCCACATATTAACACATTTTTATCTCCTGCATTTTTTGGTGGAACTGATTCCAGCGGCTACACTTCAATCCACCGTTCACACATGCTTCTGTTAGACATGAGAGTATCATGATAACAGTGACAGGAAAGTTCAAGCAAAGATCTGTCTTTTTAGTGTGTGCAGAATAAGGGAACTACAGTATGACAAGCAGCGTGCACTTGCAGGAACCAATCAGGTTCCTTAACTTTAAGATAAACTACAAGCTCGGGGTGGAATTCATCCACATTTTTGTGCACATCTTCTGACATAATGAATGATTAGATCCAGAAATAGCAGAAATGCAATATTATAGATGCTAACTGTCATTACGCACCACAACCACCAAATACCTTCATTTTCTTTCCACATATAAAAAGGGTTTATATCTCAATGTAAAGAGTATTTGAGAGCCATTTCAAAAGTTTCAACGCAGAATTGATTTCCCAAATTATGGCAATAATATTGTGAATCGCAATTATCGTGGTCAGGATAGTCTCGACAAGAAAATGTCCACGTCGTCTACTACAGACTACATTCACCCAATGCAGGTTCATTAATAATCCTCAAAAATGCGTTCAATATTTCACATAGAAGGGGTCAACGAGTAAAGAAACGAAGAGCCACGGTGTGTAAACTTCAGAGGCTGCACGGAGCAACAAGGCATCTGACAAACACGAGACACCACCACAACAAAGTAAACAGCCATTCACAAATATCTGTATTATTAATGTTACTTATAAACAAAGACACATACCAATGCAGCGTGCGCGTGCAGAAACACAGACGAACGTTATGATTTTCGCGGTGCCACATGACACCCGTGTGTCTCACAGCAGAAGCTCAGTCAAACTAACAGGCTCAACAGAAGCACAAGGCGAACGTACCGTGAAGGCAGCACCGGTGACGACTGGACGTATCTCCCCTGGACGGTGTGTCTTTCTCCCGGTGAAGCAGCTCGGGAGTTTCCTCTTCTCTGTCACCAAACCTCCGCCAGCTCCCCCTTCTCTTTCCGCTGTTTTCTCTCCTTCTTTCCCCTTCCCTCTGCTCTGGATGACGAGCGACGTTCTCGCAGAGGAGAGAAAATGGGCGGGCGTTGCAGCGTTTGGACAATCCAACCGACCAATCAGCGGTCGATATGACAACAAGTGACGGCTTTGAACCAATCTGGTGCTACTGCCCGCACACAGCCATGCGCTGATAGGCTGAATGAGCGGAGACCGCCCAGTTAAAATTACAACTACAGCTGCCACGGAAAGCCACATTTAAAAAGTGTTATTTTAAGTCTCGAAGCTATTTTCATGATTTACAGCCGATGATTTGGGTCAAGTGAAGAAAAAAAGAAAATTTTTGACAGAATTGTTTTGACAGACATATTTTTGTGTGTGTGACTTGGGAAAAAAATGTAGACTTACTGTAGCAATATTTTAAAAATCAGATTTATAGCCCAGATTTGGTGTATTTGTCTTTTAGAACTTTTACTAGAGTTGCAATGATTATTTTTCACTGATTAAAACAAGCTTTCTGATTTTTCCACTTCTTAAATGTGAATATTGCGAATTATTTTCTGACAATTTACAGACTAATTGATAATAAATAATCAACATATAAACCAATTATGAAAATATCCGTTAGTTGCAGCCCTAATTCTTACGATTTTTTAAATATTTTTCTTACGAATTTTGAGAAAAATTTAGGTTTAAATCTCAGACCTTTGCCGACAAATCTTTTATTTATTTATTTTTCCTCAAAAACGTTGTTTCCAGTGCCTTCATTAATTACATTATCCAAGGAGACAGTTGCATTTTAACTTGGTACATCATCGCATCACAAATCCAGATATTTTGATAGTGAGCACCTTTCCTTAACGTTCTCGTTTTTAAATTTACATTTACACCATTTAAGTTACTTTTTCTGCAATAAAATAAGACACTGACACAAGCCTACATTGATGATGGTATAATAAAAAATAGCAAATCTGATGAAAACCCTAAAATAAAGATATGATTGGATCATCCTTGACAACTAAAGACCAGGCACCTGCTGCTGATAACAATACAATCTCAAAAGATTCTGTCAGCTGAGAGAACTAAACACATCACTGGCGCCCTCTGATGGCAAAACAAAGAGTGTGAACAACACAGTACTTATGCCAACAAATGCAAATAAACAGCTTTGTCAAATTTGTATTGTTATCCACCCTAAAATACAAATTTAAGTCTAGATTATAACAACATCTGGGAGGGGCGCCTGTCTTGTCAGGTGTTTGTAATAATCCCCATGTTTCAAAAAGGAAAAAACTCACAAACAGCTAGACGGAAAGGATTCTTGGAAACCATCGTTAAAAAAAAGCACTGGAATGTTTGTGCTACAGGATCCAACTTTTACGTTTAGTAGCTCCTGTAGTTTAGCTCAGTCTTGCTTTATTGACTTCCAGAGTTTCCTGAAGTCTTAATATGTCCTCAGGGAGTATGGAGGAGCGATGCCAACGTGCAGAGCATCTCCTGGACTGTGACAATCATCCCCTGCACTGAATCCTGGCTCGACAGAAAAGCAATCGCAGCCGACGTCTCCCATCACGACGTTGCAGGACTGAGTTGGTTCAGGAGCGCCTTCATCCCCACAGACATCAGACTCAATAACAACTCTGCACTCTTGCTCTTTATTACATTTTCCATTTTATCTATCTATCTATTTATCTATCTATCTATCTAAAAAATAACTTGTTTAATTTGTGACTGTGCCGCAAACTCAAAGTAGTTTACGTGATAAGCACAATGACAATGAAATGTAATGTATAACTATGACAAATATTGAGTGTATGGATAAAAAAAGTCAAATGAAGCCTTTATTTGTATTGTATATATTCATATAGTGTGATAACAGGAAGTGGTTTTATTCTACCTCCAAGGTTGATTTGTAAAAAAAAGGAAGGTGCTCATCTAATTTTTCTGGCTTTGGGTAAAATAGGATGTGTCAGTATTTTATAGATGTGTCTGATTGTAGTTATAGGAAAGCCTGATTAAAAAAAGGTCCTAGTCTATTGGCAAAAACTGTAAAAATAATAATAATAATAATCATTTTTTACTTTACTTTACTGTGTGAAAGCATCCACTATGCAATATTTTATATTCTAGTGTCAGTCACAAAAGATGTCAAAACACAAATAATATGGTGCAGGACCAGTGCTGTGTGGAGAAGTGGAGAATCACACTTGAGTAAAAGTGCCAGTAACTCGGCAAAGAATGACTATATTTCATTTCATATTGAGTATGAAAATGACACATTCTTAAGCATTTAAAGTGAGAATTATTAAGTTTATTCACCATGTTAAACATAAACAACAAGGTATTGAAAGGATTCCAGACACAAAATCCTCTCCCTTTCCTTACCTGCTTCCCTTACTCTTTAACACCTCTCACAACCGTTCTCCCTTTGCATCACTTAAAATGATAAAATGGCTGTTCATTCTTTGCAGTATTTAAATGATGTAAATGATGCACTGGCTGTTTTTCTATCTCCTGTCTTTGACTTCCCTGTTTCCTGTGAAAGAGGAGCTCAGAGGATTTTGTTTTTGTTGTTGACTTCAGCTGCATCAAGCTCACACCAATAATGACTAGAATTATGAGGATCCTGCCTTCAAATGAAAAGTGTTTCAAAAAATGTTAAAGCCTGAGGCACGTGATGGTGCACTGCAATTTGTGCAATTGTGTACAGTATTTGCTTTAAAATGTACATTTTTAAACTTAGCCAAAAGTCTTTAATTTGACTGAAGCTAACAACTGAAGATGACCGTGGGATATTAACAACATATGGAGAGGAAAGTAAGCTTAAATAAAAGTGATCTGTGATGAGGATTAAATACAGTAAATATATATACACACATATGTATATGTATATATATATATATATATATATATACATACATACATACATACATACATATATATATATATAAAATCCACGGACAACAGTGAATCTATGAAGAAAAGATATATTACCTTTTTAATTTAGAAATATTAATACCACAAATTAGCTAATTACGGGAAACCCCGAAATAGAAATGGAGCATAAACCAATTAAATAAACTGTTCAGCCATTGCCAAACTGAAGAATGGTGTGGCCCAGTGTAAATCTTCTGTGAGCCACCACAACTTTTAATCAAAGCCAAGTCTGATCAATAATCAATAACAAGAGATAGGTTCCACTGTGAATTTAAGATGAAATCATCCAGTGACACCTGTAAAACTAGGTCCACAGACCTGACACAAGTTCTCTAGATTAATAAAAAAAAGCGTATATTCCACAAGTGGTTTAAAAATATAATAAAATGTAGTAACACTTCAAGTATAATCATATATTGATATTTTATTTTGAAATAATTAAACCGGATGCCTGACCCGTTTTCTTTCGGTGCCAGCTAGCTTGATACCGTGTTCCCATCCACAGTGAAAACACACAGGTAAAACGCAGCACTTTATGCCATCTTCACGTTTCATTTACTGGTTTCGTATCGTGTGGGGATTTCAGACGATTATATCCCAGTGTGGGACCTTCTGCTGCCAAACGAGCCGCGTGTGTCACCGTGTCGTCTCCCAGCACACAATCCGCATTTGACGAAGTAAAGTTCACTTCTGGTGTTATCCAACAGGGCTAGCTATCAGCTAGTTAGCACGGGATAAGCCCCGCTAACAACATCAATCTAAATGTCAGTCTGTGTTACTCAAGTTGCACTTTACTTTCAAACCCTGTCATTCTTTGCATTGCCTTGTCTGACTGTTCCGTAAATACGTGCCGTGGTTTATGAATAGGGGGTAAACAATGGGGTGCTTGCCGTGCTAAAGCTAATTAGCTAACCTGACGTGAGTTGAGGGAACGTCACAGCAGACTCTCCGTTGATTATATCCAGCGCAGGCACATGTCTTACAGAAAACACGTACAGTTGTAAAGCGAGGCGTTTGTCATTCGGCCTAAGTGGTGTGCGTAGACCCGTATTTCCCCCCACTTTTTGAAGTTGGCTAACCACAGCTAGCGGTAGCGCCACCAGAGAACAGGAAGGTAACGTAAATGTGACATGAAACATTTATTTAAGCTCGTTTGTCCTACCACTGCCACATTTGTCACGAGAACGCGTTTTATTTTTTTTGTCGGATTTTAAGTTTGGTTGAACAACAAGTAACATAGGAGCTAACTACGTACTTGTGCTTCGATATACAGCGTCCATTACAATAACATACTAGTACTGACATCAACGTACAGTGAAGTCTTCTATTAGCATGTGACAAACCGTAGTCACCAACATCAGTACGTAATGTTAACATATATCCTTACACACCAGTTAACCCCCAAAACACGCTAGATTACGTCTAACTTTCGTTATCGTTTGCTCTAGTCCATTGTGGCGCAGTGTCTCTTCAACCTGTTGAAATTCTTAACTAGTACGAGAGCTGGTGCGAGGCTAAAGCTAAGTAGTTACCGCAAAAAAAGGTACAAGTCAAGTGTACTATATCGAGGCAGTAGGAGCCGCCTCGATATAGTACATTTATGTTGTTTCGAGTGGGTTCATAAACCGAGGGTAAATTGTACAATGTTAGTTGACGGTAAATGCTCTCATGATGGGGGGATTGCACAGCGCTGACATGTTTCACTCAGGCTGCACGTCCACGCTGCTCCTGCCGCTCCTTACACACGTGGTGGAGTCTTTTGCTGGCTCCTGTTGAATGTACATGGAGTTAGACAGACAATTCAGCTACCGTGTCTCATTATTGTGATGTATTTACTGCCGTAGGCCCTTTATACATCATCTAACAGTTACTGTGGATCTATAGCTTGTGATCAGGACTAATGGAGACAACAGAAGTTTGTGAGATCGATGTGGCGACCAGAAGAATAGTGGGAGGCAGTGAAACTCCACCTGAACTGGACAGCCCTAGTCAGGTAAACAACCTATCACCATGTCTGATTGTGTGTGATCGCTTACAAACATTGATGTCCATGCCCAGCATACCAACATGGCTGCCAGTGGGGACATTATGATTGATTGCTACTTCCTAATTATTTATATATTATTTTAAAATTACAGTACAATGTTTTTAGTATCAACAGTTTCTAAATATATATATTTAAAATCAGAGTCCTGGAAGAGATTAAACATAGATCAGTCCTCTCCCTGAGTATGCAGCTACTTTTTACAAAATGTTGTGCTGATGAAGCCATGAGAACCATTCAAGCCTGCAGCATTAACATGTCATCACTCCACAGATACATGAAGCCTGTACTACTACTTGTCTGAAAAAGCCTCTGAGCTGTTTTAAAGTTGAGGGTAGGAGGCTCTTAACACATGTTTTGTGCATATCAGGAGGAGGTTGCTGGGTTTGGTTTGGGCTTGTGCTGCGCTGAGGAGGAGAGGGGGGAAACTCCAGGCAGAGAGGACAGTCCCAGTGACTTGGTGGAAGCAGAGCTTGATCCCGGTGGCGACCCCAAGACTGTAGAGGACAAAGCTTTTGGTAAGAACTCTGAGACAAGCTTCGCATTGCACAGATGTGATGACGGGTATTTTTGTTGACATATGCTTCAACGCGTCTTCTTGAACGTGTCTTTGTTTGGTTGATGTTCCAGGGAAGGAGGTTGTTCTGCTGATGCAGGCCCTGAACTCTTTAGCCACTCCGGAAGAGAAACTGGCTGCTCTGTGCAAGAAGTATGCAGACCTGGTGAGTGTAATAGCTGCATTTAATTTAAAAAAACAAATAGGATCTCCAATCATTTTAGTTCAGTATCAGAAGTGATGTTACGTACCTGAAATCAGACTATAGCGTTCTTTGTATGTGTCCAGCTGGAAGAGAGCCGCTGCATGCAGAAGCGACTAAAAGCCCTGCAGAAGAAGCAGGCTCAAATTGTGAAGGAGAAGGTCCATCTACAAGGGGAGCACAGCAAGGCCATCCTCGCACGTAGCAAGCTGGAGAGCCTCTGTAGGGAGCTGCAGAGGCACAACAAAACACTGAAGGTAAACATCAGCCCTTTAATCATCAGAGTCACAGTCGTCTTTAGCCAGGCCTCTTTACATGTCGTACATTCTGAGCATCACATTACTGGAATACCATCTGCTGTAGATGCATGTTTGTTCTGGATTACGTTGCATCAAATGAAAGCTTATATTTCAGATTTTTGCTGTCAGGTGGTGGTGCAGTGTCAGTAGAAATTTGCTGTCACAGTGCATCTGAAGAGTTAATTATGATGTATTTAATGCTGTTTTAGACAGATGAGTGAACCACAAACAACTTTCTGTGTCAACTGGTTTTTGACATGGTCACTGTTTGACTTTGATATTTACTCCTTAAAATCATCTCTCTTTGAGTGATTGTCTTTGCAGTCCAATAGAGACATCTCAGACATGTTAATTGTGCATGATGCAGGCACATGATTATAATTCAAAATTCTTAAGGTGCAAAAACGAGTGCCACAACAATTTTTGGAGCCCTGCGTTTCATGTTTGTAACGCTTAAATAAATACTTGCTTAAGCTTGTGTAAGGCAAAGTAGTCCTGTGATGATGTCATTTCCGGTGAGTGATTCTTTTATATTTGACAAGCTGTGGCTTGTATAAACTAGGCTTTATGTTGTCGTGATTTCCTCACCCTGGTCTCTCAAAGCACTTTCTAAACTCTGTTTTAAAAGGTGTTCTATAGATGGCGTTTTAAAGAGCAGTAGATACATTCTCATACAACTAAACATCTCTCTATTCAGTGTGCATCCAGAACATGGCAATTAAGCTACATGTTGGTATTTATTTCACTAACATAAAGTCCCTCTTGGGCAAATTAGCCTCCAGATTCTGATATTGATTTTCAAATTCATCTGTCTTCACCTCATCTCTCTTTTTGTCACCTGACAGGAGGGAAACGCTCAGCGGTCCAGGGAGTATGAGGAGCAGCGTAAGGAGGCCATGCTGCACTTCCAGATGACCTTGAGTGACATTGAGGTGCAGATGGAGCAGCACAGCTCCCACAACACCAAGCTGAGGCAGGAGAACATGGAATTGGCTGAGAAGCTCAAGAAGCTCATCGAGCAGTATGAGCTGAGAGAGGAGGTAAGAAAAGAGCCTTTCTGTTCAGTTTTTAACAAGTAGGGAAAAGATCTTTACATCACATGTGAAAGCTTGATGGAGATGACGTGTGTGTCTCTTGCAGCACATAGACAAAGTGTTCAAGCACAAGGAGCTGCAGCAGCAGTTGATGGACGCCAAGCTGCAGAGAATCACTGAGATGATGAGAGAAGTGGAGGAGAAGCAGCAGAGGGAGAGGGACTTTGTAAGTTCATCTGCTGTGTTTGTTTTTTCTTTTCTGCATTGATTGCTGTGCCATCAAACAACAGTCATCCATTTGTAGTAGAGCACAACACGTCTTCTGTGTGTGGGATCATATTGATACTGAGTGTGTGTGTGTGTTGCTGATGCTGCAGCTTCTGAAGGACGCCACTGAGTCCAGACGCAAGTGTGAGCTGATGAAGGAGCAGGAGACACAGCTCAAACAGCAGGTGAATATACACACACATGCACACACACGGACAGGTCAGTCGTGAAAAGATCATGAACATGACGATGTGTTTCTCCTCTTAGCTCTCCCTGTACATGGACAAGTTTGAGGAGTTCCAGAGCACTCTGGCTAAAAGCAACGAGGTCTTCACCACGTTCAGACAAGAGATGGAAAAGGTGAGAATGAATCAGCTGTGGGTCACAGACTTGATGCCCTCAAATTTCTACTCGTCACGTCTCATTCATACGTGTCTGTATTGACCTGCAGATGACCAAGAAGATCAAGAAGCTAGAGAAGGAAACGACACAGTGGAAGACCAAGTGGGAGAGTAACAACCAGGCCCTGCTGCAGATGGCTGAGGAGGTGACGTTCATTAACCATTCTTTTCTCTGCAATTTTCAAACAATTTCACAGTAATTCTTGAAGCCAAAATGTGCTTCAAATTACCAGATTAGATTAAATATTGTTCTGACCTATACACATCATATTCTACAGACGAAATCTTTGTTTCTGACAGATCTACAAATGTCACTAACCCTACAAAGATCATCTTTTGACACTAATGAAACACTTATGTTGTAGAAAACCCTGCGTGACGGTCACTTCAAGGCCTTGCAGGGGAAGCTGGAGCTGCTGGAGAGGCTGTGCAGAGCTCTGCAGAAGGAGAGGAACGACCTCAACAACCGGCTCAGCGTCCTACAGGAGGAGGGAGATAAAAGGACCACAGCGGCTCAGGAGGCCCAGCAGCCAGAGCCCTCAGTGGAGGAGGAGCAAGAGGAGGGCAAGGAGGGCCTGACACAGGGAGACGGACAGGAGACGGAGGGCGTCCACCAAGCTCCCAGACCACCCGAATGTGACTCCTCACCGTCTGCCGCTGACCATCCCACGACTGCTACGACAAGCAGTCGGCTCGCAGAAACCCCAACCACACAGCAGGACTGAGCCAACCCCTCGCTCTCTGTGTGTGTGTTTGTGTGTGTAGGTGAGAAGGGTGTGATCAGATGGCTCCACATGCGTCCAGCCTAGTTCCACAACGAGCCAGACAAACCATCTTCAATGGAGATATAGATTTTCTTTCTTTTTTTTAAGTCTACACTTGCCTCTCCAGGAAACGGAGCACATATCTTTTGTGTAATCATTTAAGAAGAATAAAGTGACTCTATCAAGGATTTTGTTCTAAGAAATTGCCCTCATTTTGCATTGGTTCTTACGATTGGTTTCTGTGGCGAACACTTTCTACTCCCATTTTCTACCATAACTGTATTTTCATAACTGTCCATCACACACTAGGTCCCTGTGGTCACATCTCACATGTCAGTGAAGCCTTACAGTGCGTTCAAGTTGTTACTTGCATGACTTAAGTAGCCGGATCATTTGTGTTTACTTTGCTTCAGTCCAGTGTGTAAAATTTGGGGCAATCTAAGAACAGACAAATTAATAATAACAATTTTCATTCATCTACTTTCCCCTAAAAATTAATTCCAAATGAAACACTGGTTCTTTGGAAAGCTTTTCATGTTGGCCACCATACATACATATATACACTTGGGACTGAAAGCATGAGGCAAAAGATATTCACTAGGGTGCAATATGCAACTTTGCCCATAGATGCCACTAAATCCTACACATTGGTCCTTTAAAGTGTTGGACCGCCGCTAAGCTGCTATTCATGTTGAGATAACACTAACTCTGTATTTTATAGACATTTCTCATGGCAGTCTTGTTGTGTCTCAGTAGGAAAAGTACACGAGTAAATGGCCGCGTTCCATTTAGCTGTCTCTCTTTGGTGATGCATGCTGGCTCACTGCCAACACTGTCATTTGTCGTTAATGGTTATTACTATAACACCTGTGCATTTTCCTGCTAGGACATGTCTATATGGCTGCCGCGGGGAAACGAGACTGTGGCATGTGTGTGTGTGTGAAAAGCATCAGAAGCAGTTGAGTTAAGAGTGAGTGTGAAGTCCAAACCCTGTCTTCTTTCTCGTGTCCTCACAGCTGACCAATCGTGGGAGCAAAGTGGGTGTGATGGTTGGATTGTCTATTTGGGAGCTTTGAGAAAACCAAAGTGCTTAACAGGTTGTGAATATGGCGCGTAGAGTCTCCTAAACACCGTATAAACGACCGTAATTCAATTCATTTGGTGCTGAAATGCAACAGCTAGAGTGACCAGTGCTTGAGACATTAGTATTCTACAGTATATTTAAATGAGGCAGCATGTTGAACATTGCACCTCTGAGATTAACTCCCATCAAATTATCTTCGATTGGATTGGTTTCCAGCATACGTTAACACTGAGAGAAAAAACCTAGTGTGACATGAAGGTGTAATATGTGCAACGGGTTAGTTATGAGTTTGAACAGGCCATTACAGAAGTGGTAAAGCTGCAGTACTGTAGGCAGAATCACTTTATGTTGAGTTTCATCTGCTGGTAATTGAAATACTCACATGGTGGGGGAACGACAGCTCCTCTCATTACATGAGAATATTCCCATTCAGTCACAAGGGATGATGGAGGCAATCTCCTGCATACTGATGTCTCTTGCATTTCTCATCCCAACACTGGTGAAAAAAGGCACCTGTGGAAAGTTAAGCCATTAAGATACAGACATTCATAGGTACTGTCAAGCAAAAGCCCCTTCTATCTAATCAATGTTTGCAAAGTCCTGGTCATTATGACAGTTGTGATGCAGGTGTTCGTCACACTTTGTTTTGCCTATTTTTCCTCTGGAGACGAGAGATGCAGTGAATGTTTTAGCGATAATTGTGTAATGTCACAACTATCACTTTTAGGTGCGAAGTGCTCTAATGATTTCATATAAATCATGTTAACACAGTCATACATGAGGTTAATGGACCTTTATGAACTCTTTCTAGAAGAACGGGGGGTTTGATTTTGTTTTCTTGTGATGCATATTAATAGGAAACTCAGAAACTACTGCTGCTGCTGTTGATGGTGAATGTAGGATGTCGATCCTTGACGGGGGTCAGATACTGTGAGGCAGTTGAGATAGTGTCGGGAGAATTGGGTCCATACATTCTCCAGAGTTCATGATAAATGCAGTGGGACTTAGGTCTGGATGAGATGTGTTCACGAGGATCCAGGCGAGGGGGTGGAGCCTAGCTTGAGCATGCAGGAGGCAGGACGTTTGTTGTGGATAATCCTGCTGCTTGCGTTCTTAGATGAGCTCACTCAGAGCATTATCAGACGAGACCAGGCAGCTGGCAGGATCATCTCCAGTCACTTCTGCAGATATTTGCATCCACACAGTGACTTCTGAGTGACTTCTGCAGACTTGTGCTCTCGAAGTTCAGACTTCAGTGCTCGCCTGAAACGCACACACTCCTTTTTTGTTTCATTTCATTCTTCATCGCTGCTCTGATACCTGCTTCTTTGAAAAACGTTGCTGACGTACGGTCAGTGATGAGAAGACGTGTAAGACAAAGAGAAATGCTTGTTACTGCGATGACTGAACCTTGTTCTGGATTAATGACGTCACTCCTTTGAAAACACAGAAACGGTGGTTAATTATTTTTCCGTGAAACAAATGTATACACTAACAGATATGCATTCGATTTCACATTTGTGTGCAGATGTGAGCACACCGGGTCGGCTTGTGTGTCCGTAGTAAACACCTTTCTCTCGCTCTCACTCTCATTAGTTCCCTGTTGTCCCAGACTGACTCTCAGGTAATGTCATAATCTACCTCTGTAGGTGAGACTAACTGTGAAAGAAGAGGAGCAAGTCATCACAGCTTCAGAAAGCTTTATTTTTACTTATATATAAAAAAAAAAAAATAAGGCCCACACCCTCTCTTTGATTGTACAATGTTCTTATAACCCTGTCTTTCTTTTCAATAAACATTTTGTAGAATTTGCAGTTGTATTTTTACTTTGGATTTATTTTTTGGTGAATGTAATGTCTTATGGAGAACTTCGATGTTTTACATTAATGACAAACTTAAGTTTTGAAAAGTTACAAAAGTTTTATTGTATATTGTGGAGCAGGACACAATACAAGGCCATTTTCAACAAGAACATGTAACGAGAAAAAGAAGAAAGTAACGGAGCCCCGTGTCTCAATTGAGCCACATACTGAGTTAAAAAAAAGAGATAATTATGGTTTTATGAAGTGTGGTTGTGTGAGGTACTGATACAGAGGCGACGCCGACTTTCTGTCGCAGGCCACACACCAGAGAAGTGCCGAGCACTGTTGCCTCACACCAAGAAGGTCACCAGTGTGAATCCTGGCTCGACCAAAGGCATTTCTGTGTGCATGTGGGATTTCACCGGGTACTCCAGTTTCCTCCCACAGTCCAAAAACACACAGAGGTTAATTGGACACACGCGTAAGTGTGATCGTAAGAGTAAATGGTTGTTTGCCCTGTGATGGCCTCGACTGGAGACCTGCATGTACCGCGCCTTTCACCCTACGTCAGCTGGGGTTGGCTCCAGACTCCCATGACCCTCATGTAGGTAAAACGTTAGACAGTGAGGGTTTTTGTTGCTTTGCAAACACTCACACTGCTACTCCCCCTTCTTTGCGACACTGATCTTTGAAATCTTTATGCATTTACCTAAAAAACACTTCTTTTACCTCTTTCGGCTTCTCCCTTTTGGGGGGGGGGGGGGTCACCACACTGCTATCATCTGCCTCCATCTCACCCTATTCCTAAATTGACCTAAAAAACACAAACTTGCCAAAAGAGGCAGTAGTAATAATCCTGCAGTTCCTGTTTCCTTGTGAGTTTAATAACAGAGATTATCTCTGTGGACTAAATTGCGGGAGAGCGAGTGGTTTACAAACATAAATCTCCAGTCAGGAAAAGTGTAATGTGAAAGTTAAAATAATTATGATCAGGCATCCTCCATTATATGTGAGTATACTGTTAAATATGCGTAAAACACTTTTCTCTCTATTACCAGAAGAGGAGATGGGTGTTTTTTTACCTCCAGCAAGAGAGACTGCTGACTGGATCTATTCCTGCTGCAGACAACAGTCACATGTCTGTGTCAGGTCCTCACACAACCACTCTTTAAATGTACCTGATGACCAAGAACCAACACGACGGGGAATGTTTCTTTAAGACCGGCAGTAAATATGGCAGTACCAGCTCAACAGGTGGGAAAATGAATCAGCTAGAAGGGCAGTTCAGGTATCTTTAAAGCAGTGTTCGGGTACTTTTCAATTGTGCAGGTTTCCTTTCCATATTTACGTCTTCACAGAAGCCTATTCACTGGTTTCCTGTCTCCTCATGAGTCCAAATGGAAAAGAACACTTATCTTTTTTTAAACTCTCTGACATGAACGGAGGATTATTTCTCTGCTCCCAACCCCCAGACACTGGAGGCGGAGCGACATTTGAGATCGTATCTAATCATGGGCTCGCGTGCTTTAGGTACCTGGGCCGAAGTGATGAAGAGTAAGCAAGAAAGGCCTGAGAGCAGCGGCCTGTCGTCCACACCGTATCTGTGACTCTCCACGCTGTTCATTCATGTGGCGAGAACATTTTACATTTTGCACTGGACTGAAGATGAGAGAGGAGGGACAAGTCATGGAGGGGCGGGGGGTTTAGAGATCAGGAAAGAGAAGAGGGAGATGGTTTTCTGACAGATTTTTGCAGGGCTGCTTATGATGCCTGTGCCTCCAGCTCTGATGCAGGCGTGTTGTCCGGTTCCTCGTCGTTGTAGATGTTCTCCGCCTGGGAGGAGGAGGAGGGGGAGGAGGGGGAAACATGGAACATTAATATGGCTGCTCACACGGTTCAAACAAGTTGTTTGGAGAGGGTAGTGGGGGAACAACACTGACTGACTTGCAGACGAGTTTACAACAGCAGGAGAATCTAAGGCCTGGTTCACGCTGCATGTGTCACGGGCCGCGTATTCATTTCTACGCCCATGTTCACAAATGAGACGTGTGGCATGAAACCGCCCCTTTATTTATTTATGTTTATTTCGCTCATGTCAGTTAGATCACTCATCACACATCATCGTAGTGTAGTTCACATTACCAAGCACTAAAAGAGGAGAAGGCAATGAGTCTCTCATTACCATCCATAACTTGTCACACGAGGGTCACGGGGCTGCCGGTGCCAATCCCAGCTGATACAGGGCAAAGGGTGAGGTATCAACAACCATTAACGCACACACACTCACACCTGGTGGCAATTTAGAGTGTTCAATTAACCTCTGCATGTTGTTGGACTGCGGGAGGAAACCAAAGAACTCGGAACATGCAAACCCGCAACCTTCTTGCTGTGAGGCAACAGTGCTCGCCACATGTGCCCCCTCTCATAGCTAGATAGATCATCTTTAAGAGGAAGGCTGCTGCCCTCGACTCACCATCTGCCAGACTTGCATGATGTTGTCCTCTGACACCGAGCAGATGACCCACGGTTCGTTGGGGTTCCAGGTGAAGTCGGAGATCTTGGCGGTGTGGCCACCATGGATGAACTGATGGAAGGACGGAAAAAAAGGTGAGTCAGTAAGTGAACGCTTGGTGCTTTAAAAATGACGCAAATAAGAAAATTCCATGTCCCGATTATCCCGATCAAAATAAAAGGGATTCATAATGTTATTATTATTATTGTTAGAATTGTAAAACTCTTATTTAAGCTCTTAAGCACTGTTGGGCTGGACATCATTTTCAAAGCAGTTAAATAAAATATTAGCAGGTTTTATTCCATTTACCATTATCCTCGCTATTAGTCTTAGAACAGTGTTTTAGCTGTTTATTTGGACTTGATGACTCGTGAATGGTCTGAGGGGGATATTTTCATCTCAGTGATCTTAGTTTTAATCATGACACTTACCAGAAGTTCTGGTGGGCCGTCCTCGGCATCTTCTGCTGACTGCTCCTCCCCAATTTTACTATAGAAAGAGAAACAGAGTCCACTCTCAAAGTCAATCTTTACTGTACTCAAGTCTAATGTTGGTAATCTCACAATTCAACAGACTTTCAATAACAGAAGTAAATCATCATTTTGTATTGTTGCTTGGATGATATGCAATAATGTAGTTTAGTGGCAGAGGAGGGCTGGAATGACTCTTTATTTCTTTGCTTTTGAAAATGAACCTATACATCATGTCACTGTCACCAAGGATGACACATAAGTGTCATCGTTGAGTGTGATTAATTGGCACAATTATTTTTCTGTATCAATACATAACTTTGAAGGCCGCTGTTCATACCAGTGTATTATTCAAAGTATATATTTACTGTTCAATTAGTCAACATCTCTGAAAAGTCCCGATTTCACTGTTTCATGGAAACCTATGGATATAAAAAAAGACTTTACCTGAGATCCCAGACGTTGAGGCGTCGGTCAGTGCCGCTGGAGGCCAGGATTGTCTCATTGTGAGGAGACCATTGTACCTGATGAAAAACACAGTGGCGATAATTTAACTAAAGCCATGTCATTCCAGGACTTCCCTTCCCTCTCTGTTAGTAAGGATAACTTTACTAACTTGGGTGTTTGTGTCACTTACAAGTACAGGGAATTGTTTGACAGCAATTTCAAAACAGTGTTTAACAAGGCCAAACAGGACAAGGAGAGACGGTCAACCCTCCCATTGTCACTTACCGGAAGGATCAACTCAGTAAAAAAATGACTATCATGCCCAGATTTTTATTTCTGTTGCAAGCAATCCCAGTCTTTATCTCTAAATCCTTTTTTAAAGGACCTAAATAAGCTCATATCTACTATTATTTATTTAGTAGACGGTATATTTGGAAAGACAAAAAGCAAATGGCGGGCTTTCTCTACCCAATTCTCTGAAAAACACAGTGGTGATGATGGCAGGTTAATTTAATGTTCAGCAGCATTGAGTATACGTTAAAATATTCAATACATCCACTGCCCAAATACTTAGTGAGAAGTGTTAATATACAGGTTCAGATATACTGTGTTGGAAAAACACTTGGCAGCAGTAGTAGTAAATGTTACCTGGAAGATTTCATCTTTGTGCGACTCAAAGGAGTGCAGCTTCAGTTTCAGGTTCCTTAGATCCCACAATGCAACAGTCTGAAAACACAAAAGCAGCATTGCATTAAATATATATATTTTTTTTTCCATGTACAAATTGAACATCGCTATTGTCTTTTCAGAGCTGAGAGCGTTTGTTGTCTCTACCTTGTCAGCAGAACCGGTGGCGAGAATGAACTCGCTGTACGGGTTGAAGCTCAGACAGTTGACCTCAGCAGTGTGAGCATCTACTGCATGGCTAGCTTTGGATGTTGTATTGGATCGAGTGTCCCATCTGGTGGGGGACAAAGGAGTAGCATTACATAACCTCACTCAGCACTTCATTAGGAAGAGCTGCACAATCTAAAACGCCAATCACGTGGCAGCATTGTCGTGGATATTACATTATTATCCACGAACACAAGCTTCACTTCTGTGGTTAAATGTCTTGGTGCCTTAGACTGTGATTGTTCTTATTCCCCTTAGTTTTTGCATGTAGAGTTTGGAGAATGAAACAACAAACATAAACTTTGTGTATTAAAATTGAGAAGCTGTGCCACAGTTTTGAGGATGAATTCAGGACATGTAATACCATCCACTGTTTTTAAAGATTTTAATATAGCAATAGATAAAATACACTTGATAAATATTATACTTTTTTAAAGGAAATTATATATTACTTGAGAAGGTTATAGTTGCTATCAGCATTGTAGAATATAGCAGGTAAACATTAGGGGAGGTAGAGTGTTGTCGCTGATAAGCTCAGTTTCAGCCTACGACCTTTTATAGGTTATTAATATGATACACGTTTCTTCTGTTTTTTTTTTCTTTTGCTGTTGGTAACTAAGTGTATGGACATATACATCTGCTATTTTTCTGGGGAGATTTTTTTTGTAGGATAGTGCATCACATCACAAAAGGAAAAGTTTCAATCTGCTTTCATGAACAAACATAAATAAATAAATAAATAAATATGTATGTATATTATGACTATTACATTTATATTTTCAGATTATCGGTGATGGTATCGACCACTTACATCATGAGCTTCTGGTCGTCGGCCACTGAGCCAAACAGGGATTCATGGAGCAAATGCCAGGAAACGTCTTCTACCACTGCGGTGTGTCCGGTGAAGATGGTCTTAGCATCCAGTATCTTACCTTCCTTTGGGCCACCGCCAATGTCCCACAGGCAGATGGTCTGGAGGAGAATGCAACACTTGTAAATCACCATGCGGCTATAATCTGTGAAATTGATGCATTGCTGAACATCTAGGGGTGTAATGCTTTATCACCCTAATGCTGGGGTGTAATGTGAATTTCTCTGTGAGATGAATAAAGTATCTATCTATCTATCTATCTATCAATCTTGATCAGGCAACCGTGTGCAATTATATGATTGATATGGCGTCAGCGGAAAAGTGAAAACATTGACAAACATCAATTCGTACATGTACAGGTATTACTGCGAAAGCGGTGTCTTCACATTTAAATTAAGCTGAATGCAAGACTGATTTTTTGATATAAAAATAAATGTATAAAATGGACATACAATTACAGACTGAATCATAAACTAATATTATCATGGCAGATTTTTGATTTCAGCAAATACCTAGACAGGTGACAAACAGCATGAGAGAATGTGAGCAAAAGCATGCTTACATTCTGCTCACTTACAACACAACATCTGGTTGCAGCCCTAGTTTGAGCTCATGTTTATGATGCTCAGATCTTCTCTGGACAAACAAAAAGCGAATGAATACCCTGAATCCTTCCAGGCCTGGTCACTTACGTGGTCATCAGAGGCACTGAGAAGGTTTCCGCTGAGGTTGGGATTCCAGGAAAGACCATATCCTTCTTTTTGGTGACCTTTCAGCCTCAGGTCAGGACTACATTCTCCACTGGGGTCTGCAACGAACAAATCATTTCAGATTGACCTATTATTGTATGATTCACTGAAGTGGGACCATTGTGTTGCGCATAGCACAGCAGTGACTCAACCTGGCTTAGACGGGTGCTTAGTGTAGTCAAAGACCAGAACGTCAGACGTAGGAGTCTTGGTGGCGATGATGAAGGGGTTCTGGGGCATGTAGCGGGCTCGGTTCACCTCTCCCTCGTGGTTGATCTTGATCTCGATCTCTATTTTCCCGCTTACTGAACCAAATCCACCAAACTCTGACAAGAGAATAAAATCCAGTATAAATAAAGTTAGGGTTTTAAGCAAGGTGAATACTATTATTGTGTAGGGTTGGGCAAATAGACTTTTGTCACACAAGGAAAAGAAAAGTGAGCCCGTTTGCAGGGGAAAGACCAAATTAATGTATTTTTTAATCATCCAAACCTATTACTATTAGTGATTTGAGTATAATCAGGGTATAGGTTGTAATTTACCTTAAAATTGTTGAGTGGCCACATTACTGTACATGCATACATACATACATACATACTGCACATAGGGCAACAAACATACACAGCAGGGTATCCATCCACATACCTGCTGGAAGACAGAATAACACAGTTTCAGTTACAGGAGGAATATGGGTACCTATATTATGTCTCTCAGGTTTTTTCCTCTTTTCTTTACTGGCAAAGCAGGGGGGATCAAACAAACATGTGATATAGGATAAACGTATTCTACTGCAGGATGACAAGTTGCATTTACCTCCTTTTTCGCTGTCATAGTGCGAGGCATCAAACTGGGCGTCATCGTTTGGCACCTGGACACTGGCAATCACAAGGTGGTTCTGTTCATCGGATGTATGGGTCCCTAAAACCAGCCTGTGGACAGCGTAGTCTTTCCCTTCCGGCCTGCAAACATCCACAAGATGTGAATAAGAGGATTAAGTTAATACTAAGACATAGTACAGGTACATATATTAAAAACTCACTGTTAGTAGCAGCCTTATAGAAGCAGGAGGTTAGTAAAAGAAAACAAGCACACAGTGCTTAGTTATATTTATAGAAGGACCTTTTACATAGAAAAGCCAAGTCAGGGACAGGAATTGCAAATTAACCTTTGCTTGTAATCCTTTACACAATACATCTGTTTCATGTCACTGTGACTTGACACAATGCTTATATCAATAAGCAATAATAAACAATGCTCCTATGGATATTCATGTTGTGTAGCATTTTCTGATACCCAAAAATCTGCTTGAGATGATGAATCTGTCAGAATTAGGTGGCTATGATTGACCTCCGAGCTGCTTTATTTACGTTAGTACGTACATAAGTCTTCATATCAGACAAAACCTCTGCAATAGGTGCTGCAAGGCTGCGTTATACCAATTATGTAAAGTTGTACATACAGCGTCCCTGCTTAAAGGAAGGCGTAGGTAGGTATTGCCCTACTTGCTCCTAGTTGATTTGAGCTATGGAAACCACTTATAAGAACTTCAAATGTATGTTATGAAGTAACAGAAAAACAGTTACTGTTTTTTACAAAAAATAATGTGGAGCACACTATAGGAATATAGGTAATACTGCCAGAATATCAGAGTATCAGAATAGGCCATACCAGTATCAGCCTTAGTGAATGATACTCATCCCAGTGTTCAATGCTTCTAAAAAACACTGACATAAACACCTGTTAACGTCTTTAGACTTTTACTATATTACGAGTAATAACCCCAGTAGAGCCGCAGAAGTGTATGATGGAAAAGTGCCATTAGAGCAGGGGTGTCAAACTAATTTTTGTTCAGGGGCCACATACAGCACAATTTGATCTCAAGGGGGCCGGACCAGTAAAAATAGTAAAATAATAGAATAATAACCTATGAACAACAAGAACTCCTTTGTTTTTTCTCCTTTGTTTTACATTTAATTTTACAAAACATGAAATTTCGTGAGAAATATAAGTGCAATTTCAACAATATCATGCCTAAATTTACTATTTACACAGCACACTGGATCTATAAAGGCACAAACATTTAGTCACGGGTATCTGGAGCATTTGACATTACGTTTAGATTAGTGTGAAATTTTAACAAATTCATCCTGTGGGCCGGATTGGACCCTCTGGCGGGCCGGATCTGGCCCCCGGGCCGTATGTTTGACACCTGCATTAGAGGGTGAGTGAAGTGGAGACATTGCAAATACCTGCGGACATCTGGGAGCCACTGGACAGTGAGACTGGGCCACTCTAGAGCATGAGTCATCACCAGGTCATAGAGGAAAGGTGTGTTTTTCTTCCAGATCTTGTACTCTTCATTGATGACCCTTTCCTCCACCGCATCATCGTACACTTGAACAGAACGACATGGTTAATTTAAAATAAATCTGCAAATTAGAGTCAGCCTGGGTATCGCCACCAATGTTGTGATTCACACAATCTCAAGTTAAGCAATAATTTTTGGTTTGCAATTGTCATAAATGCATTTTCACTATGGAGTGAACGTGGAAGAAACCAGTTATCTGTGGTTTTAAATTTAACAATCAGAAAATGGCAAAAACGTATTCACAAATCTGAGACAAGGTCCAATTATGTATTGAACGTTGGTTATATTGATACTGAAGAGAATTGTATTTCTATCTATACTGCTGCTATGTTAATGCTTTATTACGTTTTAAATCCATTACACTGGATATTGTTTTGTACATTTCCCCAAATCGTATAGCGTCAAAAACAATTTTTTGAACATTTTCATTGAAGTTTTGTTGTACATTGCTCAGTTAAGAATGCAAGCCAGGACATCGAGTCAGCAGGAGACCTGAAAGTGAGGAAGCTAAATGTAACTCAGCCAATATTCATTTGATCATTAACACCTGTCAAATTGTGTGTCATGAAAAACAGCTACGTCCTGCCAGGTGCTTCTCTTAAAACCCTGAATAGACACGACTGTCCTTAAATGCGTTACACCTAACTATCTAAAGCTATGATATAAGCAAGTTTTAATATTTAATTTACTGCCATCTGTGATTAAAGACGACTACAGACTGGCAGCAGGAGGACTGTTTTCATCACATGGGTTCAGAGGGCACATGTAATTCTCGCCACCAGCCACTGTGGTGTGTTTAGGAGAAGACGGCTGTGTCAGCGAAACAACACACAATGTGCCAAGTTGAAATAAGTTACATTTGGTGTAGTGCAAATACTGGTATGTGCACGGGGCGTAGACACACTGGGTCAAACACGACGCTCTCCTACAACGGTTACACTACACAGCAGCACACAGGCTGAAGAAAAGCAGTTAGCCTCCTGACAGGACGTAGCATGTCCTGCTAGCACCCATGCCTGAGTTAGGATGCTAAGTACACAGAGCGACACGCGAGGAACACGGGCCACCGCAGTATACGCTCATAGCTCCTGTGGACCTACCCTCTTTATCAGCCATGTTTCACACACTGCCCTGGGTTACGATGCTCGAGAGCAAAGTAACGAAATACACGTGAATCCCAGTTAAAGCTGCTGCAGCTGCTGCTCTGGCTGGTAGTAGAGTAGTTGTTTCCCCGCTGGACAAGGGTCCTTCCTTTTCAGCGCCCAATATCTCGGTATCTACTGCGCAGGCGTCAGGGCGCGCAGCAGTAACAACGAGGACCAACGCTGCGCTCAGACAGCGCAGACTGCGCATATGGCAAGCCTTTTTAACATTAATGGCCAAGTTCGACTATCTGGAATTACCATTACAGATATGTATGACGTCATTTTTGACTAGTCGTAATTTCATTATCGTGACTAGAGTGAATTGTAGTTGTAGATATCTGTGACGTCATTCTTACTCCTCAAAACTAGTTTTCTAATAATTTCATATATCTACGACGTCATCATATATGTATGTATATATACATAAATATACATACATATATACACATACATGTATCTATATATATATATACATATATATATATATATATATATATATATACACACACATATATATAAAATGTATTTACCTTATTTTGAATGTGGTATAGTTGTTGGTGGTGAGCCAGCTGGACCGAGTAGTTCAGAAACTGCTTATCTACTGGGATTCTCAAGCACAACAAGAGAATTGTCAAAACAGGAGAAATATCCAGTTCTCCTGATAAATATGGGTTGTTGATGCCAGAGGGCAGAGGGAAATAGCCAGGGATTGGTTTGAAATGATACATAGATTGTAGCCATGTCTGAACACACAACATGGTCTACAGCAGCAGAAGACTACACCAGGTACCATAGTAATGTTTATGAGCTGGTGGCTTTGTAGGTGATGTGTATAAGATCATGGCACCACTGTCTAAAGGCCTTTTCCCTGGCACCACCCACAGGAATCCTTTATACTGTATGTGTATCTCAGTAGAGATATAAGATGTGTGTGTGTGTGTGTTTGTGTGTGATGAGCAGCACAACCCTGTATGCATTCCAAGTAGTTTATTGTAAAAGTCTCATCCATAAACAACAAAAACATTTTACTTTAAGTTACAAACCTTAAAAATGCAAATAAGATCCTAACATGAACACAACACATGTTTGAATGGAATAAAAGATGACTTTACATATTCTTATTCAGCAATAATCAGGAAAAAAAAATGTATTCTCATGACAACAGTGAAGCAAAGTAAAGGCCACTGTAAAAGTCGTCCGGTGTTATCAATCTATGTCAACTGCAAAATGCAACATTGCATGATGATACTGTGAGATGTCTTCACAGGCTGCAGTGTCCTTACAAAACAAGTGTGGACAGATTTTAGCCACTCACCCTATAAAATACAACTTAAGTCAATAATACCATCTGAATATGTTGGACTCTGTTGTGCCATTAAGCAGCCATTTCCAAGTTTGCTTTGTTTTATAATCCTCTTACTTCCCACACCAAAGTCCATAGAGAAAACGAGTAATGTTACATTGCACCCTGCAGAGGCTGTTGAGTCACAGCTGCCTCCATCTATAAGTTCAAATGCATTATTTTGTGATTTATGTTTTTCAAATCCTTTGTTCAGATATACTCAAGTGACCCACACTTAACCAACAAGGCAGCAGTAGACCAGAAACTCCATTGTCCCCCTCAAGCTAAAAACACAGATTTTCTCTATGGGCTTTGGTGCAGTAGAGTGAACATTTTACAAACTTCATTTTCCTGAGTGCAAAGGGGCACATCAGGTATGTGCGCACACTGTAGTCCGCACTATGTCAGTCACTCATACAGCTACAATTCAAAATACCTTGACTATCACTTTAAACACTGAGACAAGGCAACTAAAAAGTGTGTATTGTGTATTCTTTCACTGACCCTTTCAAAATAAAAGAAGAAAAAAGAATGACATGGAGCACAACAGCAGAGCATGCCTATATAAAAAGGATCTATTTCACAGATACACAGAAGAACAGATGTGTCACGTTTTCCGTTACCTAGAGCAGTTCAAGTAGAATAGTGGACCTATATCCTACAGCCAAAGTAAAATATACATATATATTGTTAATATTTAGTTACAACCTGTAACCCAGTTGTGCACAACACTTCTTTCACATCTATCTATGTATTTCCATTCATCTTTTTGTGGTTACATAAAAGGGTAACATAGTGTGATGGATAACGATAAATGGTTACAATCTATTCCAGAATTCCCTCCGTGTAATTATTCTCGTAAAAAAAAAAGAAATTTCAAGCTACAACTATAGAGTCATCAGTACACCGCAATACCCAACATATATCATAGACAGTGGGAGGACACATATTTATGAATACATATTAATATGGCGTTCTTATCAAATGTGTTTGTACACAGTGACATGTGATCGTGAGCGACATGATATCAATGTGTGCATTGTTATAAATACTGACTGATGTTATCTACACTGTGGTTTTTATGGCGGGTTGGGAAGAAGATGAGCTGCCACGACCGACCTCCCCTTCTCTGTGCAATGTACGTGCGACATGACCATCGCGTCATCATGAGGATGCTATATCATGTCACACACAGTAGAAGTGCACCAATACTGTACGGTTTACCACAACACAGATTTGTTTTACATACTACGGTTAAAATGACCCACAAACAATAATCAATGTCATCTTTTTGACTGTTCTATAATAACACAAGATGAGGACGGGCATGTGGATGAATACCAGTGACATTTTGGCTGAAATTCTGAGTTTTGGACCTTAAATAACAGTAAAATGTAATTGAAAGGCCACTTCACCCCTTTTTTTTTTACTAATTTCCAGAGATAAATGTGTTATTTGATCATGAGACAGTGGTCACAACAACAGAGGAAGTTGGGATTGAACATCACTTCCTTCAAAGGAAATAAAAGCCCTACGCTGCTCTTTACTGTCAAGATTCTGCCAAGTTTTAAGAGTAAAAAAATAAAATAAATAAATAGCAAATATAATATAATTGTTTATATATTTATATATATAATATAAATAATAATAATAAAAAATGGTTGAATTAAACAAACAAACACAGCAGCATCATAATGATTTTAAGTTTATCCTTCATTTGACCAAGTGGGAAAAAAAATGGGTGAAACAGCCCTTTAAAAATATAAACAAGGATTCAGAATCACTGGAGGCATTTGATTTATGAAAACAGAACAAAACAACAGAGTGTTATAATGCCCTTTTTTTTACCCTGGTATCCACTGGTATCAGTATTAGTATGGGTGCATCTTTCTTACAAGTACGTACTCAAGAGTTGGACAGAGAGGAGGGGGTGACGATGGCAGCAGCCAGAACATGGTGCTGATGAGAGTTCATGTTGTGGATTCATCTCTCCAACATGGCAGCTACAAGGAAGGATTTCCCTTTCATGTTTTCTTCACTCAGTGTTCTTCTATGAGCAACTGGTTCTGGGGAGACACAACGACAAAGACACAGTTATTATTAGAATCAGTGGAATGGGTATGGAGAACTGGTGCTAAACAGATAGTGGATCATCTGCCTGCATCTTGTGTCCTCTTCTGTTATACCAACTGTAACTGTAATGTCCTCCTTCACAACATCCATGAACCTTCTCTGTGGTCTTTCCCTTCTTTTCCTCCAGCCCAGCAGCTCCATCCTCATCATCCAATATAATCATTATTCGTGACCAAACCATCTCAACCTTGCCTCTCTTATTTTTATCAAACGTTTCAGCCTGAGCTGTCCCTCATCTTTAATCCAGTCCATCCTGGTCACTCCCAAAAAAAATCTCAGCACCGCATCTTCAGCTTCCTGTCTTTTAGACAGTGATGCTGTCTCCAAGGCAAACATCAACCTATCCCTTTAATTAAAAATCAATCTGTCTGAGTATTTTTCCCAGCAAGTTCATATTCTGTTGTTTATATTCAACAGCGATGGTAAAACAGGAAATGGTAAGAAGGCAGGAAAATGATGCAATAATTGGCCCTGAATCATCATTATCTAATTTTTTCTTTTTTAAATGATCACGTATCAGAATCATACAGTATACATATATATGTATACAGTACATATTACTGTATAAGTGACAGAATATTGAATCTATTGTCCCTTGTTTATTATGTCAAATAATATGGCATTTGCACCATTGTGAGAATATTTACTGTACCTCTTGGCTGCAATTGAATTAAAAAGTGAGATTTTGGGACAGATTATGGGACATCCAATATTTTTTTTCTGTATTCCTATATATATATATATATATATATATATATGCATTACTGGAGTACAAACAAAGTCAGATTGAGTCCCACCTTACAGTCGGTGGTGTTTTTGATGATGTCATTGTCGGGGTCTCCTCCCTCTGAGCCACTCCTCTGGTCATCGTCTTTGCTGTCCTTCTCCATGTCATCCTCTGCAGATGAGATCCTGGACAGCTTGGAGGATTTCTGCAACGGACACACACAGATCAAGATGCCGCAACGCGTGCTGTCACGATTCTCGTTTCTAACAGAGAATAAAAATATCAGTTGCAACGAACAAAACAACAAAAGTGAGAAGGGGGTGATCAGAAATCAGTGTGGAGAAAATGTACTGTGAATGGATTTTCTGGAAAAAAATGACAAATATATTAAGGCTGTAACACTTCTTATGATGGCAAAGTAATGCAACTTTTAGAACATGTTTATAGTTAAGGGGCTAAAAGTTTTTCCTTGAATTAGAATGAGCTTTTAACCCATTCTTATTACACACAGTGAAGTGAACACACACAAGCAGGGTGCAGGAGCAGTGGAGGATTGCATGCCTTGCTCAGGGGCATCCCAGGCCTTGACCTGTCCTGGGATTTGAACCAGTGACACTCTGGTTACTAGCCCAAATGCCTAGTGGGGAACACAAGGCATTTGGGCCATGTTTTCCATGACTATATCATATATATGACCACACTTAAAAAACACAACCGTTTCCAAACTCCCAATAAACTACCAGCAACAAAGGAAACAAACCATTTGAAAGGTTTATTAAAACAAGCATGAGACATCTGCTGGACCAATCAGCTCCCAGGATCCACCTAAACACCCACAGGCATACACCTGCAAACCATCACACATGCAGAGGGACAGAAAGGAGAGACATATCAACCCAGGGGTTGTTAACATCTGTGCTGGTGTGCCACACTATGTAAAGTAGTAGAAAAGCTGCAGTTGTTTGCTTCGACACAGCAGTGAATGTGTGTATGTGTGTGTGAGGAGGCTGGGGGTGAAAGGCAAGTGAGGGATTGTCAATGAACACTTATATCAACAGTGATGATCACATTTAATCCACTTCCACTTCCAAGTACACACACACACACACACAAACAAACTTGTGTTTATCTCTTAGTGAGGACACAACATAATCATATTACATTCCTTAACCATTATCCGAAGTCGGACAAAATGACCATACAAAGGTAGGTTTGTACCTTTGTTGGTCCTCACAAAGCTATTGATACATGTACACACTCACACACACCGCCCCGGACGGCGTCACATTCCTTCAGATGCACCACATGTGCTGTGCGTAATGGAGCCCAGTTGCCAGGCAACAGTGGTTGCTAAGTGATGAGCAGGACACGTTTGACTCTTTCAACCTGCTCCCATTTACAGCAGTGATGGCTTCTGCACTATTACAGTAACACAGTGTAGCAGTGCTCAGCTCTGCAGCGCGCCCTCCCCGAAACACGGAATTCTGAGGACGTATGAATACAGACGATCCAGACGTGACTGACGATCAATAAAGACGATCAGGAGAGAGTTTATATGAGAAACTGACAAGTCTGGGTTCACACAATATGGAGAAATAGCACAAAAAATTAAGGAAATCGACTGCTTTAAAAAAAATATTTAAACTAAATCCTTCTACTGAGAGCACCACCAAGCCTAAGGGCAAATGTTTGATTTCATTTCTGATTTAAAATGATGAAGAAAAAAGATTTTAGTTCTCCAATCATCTCATTTACGTCCAAAGCAAAGCTGACACTGGAAGTGAAATATCCCAAAACCGTATCAGTATCAAATCATCATCAGGCGCGGACTCAAACCGTCAGTGGTGATAACCTAACCCTGCTGTTTACAACCAATACAGTGTCTTTGAAGTCAAAATGAACTAGAGAGAACACTCAGAGAGGAAAAAACCCTGACAGGATCGCTCAGTTTCACACTAGTGTCAATGCACTGGACTCTACCATTTGTATTAATAAAAATCCTGAATCCTAATCCACGTCTGGAAGGAAACGCGCATTCATGTGCGTCCATCAACTGCTGTGACGCGAATAATGAGAGTGAGTTCACCAAGATAAGTTGTGCATGTGCAACTTCCATCCATTGTATCTTCTGAGGGTCGCAGAAAGGCAGAGGTACACCCTGGACAGTCCATCACAGGGACACATAGAGACAATCAACCATTCACTCTCACACTTACGGTCAATTTAGAGTGTCCAATTTACCTAATCCCCATACTGCATGTTTCTGGACAGGGAGGAACTCGGAGAAAACCCACACACACGGGGAGAACATGCAAACTCCATGCAGAAAGGCCATGAACCTGGTAACCACCACACCAATCGCGTGGGCCTTCACGTGCTACTTGACGATGTCAATCTTTATCGTAAAGTCAACCTGATAGATTTATTCTCACTCGCTGAAGTACAGTACCTTGGCGGAGGCCGTCTTTTTCCGCTTGGATCCGGTCTTGTCTTCCTTCAGCTTTTCCTTGTCGTCTCCTTCCTCGACAGAGTCGCCCTCCTCGCCCTCACTGCTGCCGTCAGCCGCGTTCCCCCCTTCCTCTGTTTCTGAGGAACTCTGCTGCTGGATGGCCTGTGACATGTCAAACATTTGTTTTGAAGAACTGAAAGAAGGAAATGCTGAGACTTACACAGCAAGTCTCACCTCTAATTTACACATGTGAGAATGAAAGTTGACACGAATGACTCCAGCTTTCATAGTCAGGCATTATCTGCTTCAAACAGCCCACAATACAGCCCATCTGACAAGATAAACAACTGTTTCTTTCAAAAGATCTGGACCCGCCGCTACAGCCTAACCATTTATTTTCTTTTATCTGCGTCCCCAGATCCGTCCTTTACCGGCAGCTTCCATGACCCGATAACACCTACTGACCTGATAACCTGTGAACTTGACTCTGGGGTTGTTCTCGATCTCCCACAGGCCCTCGTTGAAGCCTTTCCTCTTGTTGGACTTGCCAAATTTGTCTTTGTACTCTTTGTAGGGCAGGAGATCCTTGGGGCCTAAGAATGCACTACAGAAGCGAAAGAGACATTTACCACTTCTGCTAAACCGGAGCAACACACAAAGAGAGAGGCACTGCTTTTAGGCAATTCATTTATTATATAAAAAATGTGTTTGTGCACACAGAGGTAATGTCATGTTTCATTTTCCGAGTTCAGGTATTCATCAATATTTGGAGCAAATGATGGAGCGGCTGAGGTAAAAACTGTCAAACCAACATTTTTGTTGACAATGACATTTGTTGACTTTACTTTTATTCACGCTATGTTTTTTTTATTGTAACGAGAAGAATTATCCATCAATTCATCCATTCGTCCACATTTTTGAATTGCCTCTTGCATTTCCACAGGAAGTTCAGCCATTCACCTCCAGGGTCAAATCATACTATTTCAGTTGAGACCAAATCCTGGAGTGACTTCCGTCATAACCCATAAGTGTCATAAGTGTGTATAAGTGTCATACTAAAATTAGGTTTTTTCAAGTAGAGCAGAGACTGTTTAACCTTCAATAAACAGCTGTTTCCCATGTAAACAACAGCATGCTGCTACATAAAAAAACAGGTGCTTACGTTTCATGGGTCCCGAAGAAGAAGATGGGGTTCTTGTTGGCAGGTGGTTTGACTGCGCCCTCTGGAAGCTCATCAATCTGGACGGACAACATAAATAACAACTGTTATTGATATGAATATTTATCATCTTACTCACACGACATGCAGTACATTACCCTGGATGATGCAGGCCTGAGATAATGTACTAAACAATGATGGCAAATCCATTATGGCAGGCTGCTTTCCGGACATTTCGGATATGCGTCAATTGTCATTTTAGATGACGTAGCACGGGGGTTTGTGCTCATTCGTTCATCATCTACCACTTTATGCTCCACATGAGGGTCAGCTGGTGCCAATCCCAGCAGACACAGGGCGAAAGGTGGGGGTCACAACCCTGGACAGGTCGCCTTGCCAGTCCATCGCGGGGCCAATGTATAGAGCCAAAACAATCCTTCACTCTCACACTCAACACCTGAGAGTGTTCAATAAACCTCTGCATGTTTTTTTGGACCATGGGAGGAAGCCGGACAACCCAGAGAACATGCAGGTTTGTCGTCTAAATTATGACTATCCATACTTCCAGTTTGAAATATCTACAATTAAGTTCCGGATGCCACTACATTGACTATACATTAAGTTAGAGTTACCTTAAAATGACCTCAAGGAATCTATATTGTTCTTTTTCAATATGTAAAATGATCTGTTTTTACTATATTCAATGTGAAGCTATAGATATCTCAACGTGTAATTAGGGATAGTCATTATTTTACTGTAGACATGTATTATCAGGTTATAGACATCTTTATATATATATATATATTTAACCTTCATTCTGCCTGGTCAAACATGAATTATAGATAAGAGTTTGTCCACCACTGGTAGAGATTATGATGTGGATATCTGTAATTGTTAATTCCACACGTTTAAATTGAGCGAACATGGCTCGTGGACGATGACAGAGAATATGACGGAGGTCAGTGGCTGTGGTGTAAGTGTACTGTAGCATCTTTTATGGCAAATGAGCCAGATGGGTTACTTGAGGTCAACCACTGGCTCATTTATTCCATGACTGACAGCTAAATGCAGAAAAACACACACATACACACACACACTGACCTGCTTAGTAAAACAAATATGAATAAATAAAAATTACGTTACAACTCAAATCAGAGCTGAATAAATCGCAGAGAGTGTGGCTCTAATAATACTAATACTAACACTAGTCATAAAACAGTTACAGTTATGATTTAAAATGTCTACACCTGCTGGGAAACAAAGGCTCACAGCAGATTACAGTGTGGAACAAACACGCAGATGAAATAATGTGGCCGTGGAGCCCGGGCAGGCAGCATCTCTTCCCCCGCTCCTCCAGCGAAGCAGCGGCTGCGTGGTGTAAATCAACCCCGCCTCCCTGCGCTCACAGCCCGGCCGCAGCTCGCACTCACCCTCGCTGGCCAGTGCGGGTATCCCTTCATCTTAGCGAAAACCAGGTCTCCCGCCTTGTATTCCCGCGGCCGTGGTCGAGCCATGTCTTTGGATTCAGAGCAGCAGCTGAGAGAAAGATGACCTTATAATCCTGAAATCTCCCCGGGGCCCTGTAAATTATCCACCATCAGTGTTTTTATATCAACACTGCAGTTTACTCGGGAAATAAATAATTAAAAAAAAGAGAGAGAGAGAGAGAGAAAAAAAAAGAAAAAAGCGGAAAACGGGGCCTGGAAGCGCTCCCCCCCTCCGCTTACGCACAAATTCAGGTGTAAACGTCTTCGAGAATGGCTACAGTTGAACATTACCTGGAACGTAAAGCCTGTTAAGTGTTGAAAAATCTAACTTCCGATCTTTGAATTAAACAATGAAAGTGATGCTGACCTATATAGTTTATTATATTTACTATTTATGACGTAATCAAAAAAAATGTTTTGACCCAAAAACCAACTACTGTTCATATTTCTTAATAATTATTATTAATAACAATACCAATTATTATTACTACTGTATTATTGTTTTTTACCAGTGCAAAATGAAATGTTTGTTTAAACCACACATATCTATCTCTTCTGGACTTGCCCTTTAAACAACTATAGCCACTCTATAATATACCTTATAAATTCAATTATATTGTGTTTTACTTTTATTATTTGGAGAATCTTATTTGCAGTTGCACAGTGTTCCACTAGGTGGCACACGGACACAAAACTTCACACATGAAGTCTATGACGAAAAATGGTAAGCAGGGGTCAACCTCAAACTGAAATGATCTGGGGGCCAATAATAAGCGTCTAGTCTGGTCAGGAGGAGGAAAACTAAATAATCATAAGAATTATAACACAATATTCCATTGTGATACTGCAATAATAATCACAGATTCAAAAATTAAGTAAATAACAACATGGACAACTGTAATTAAAGCACTTAAAACACTAAGCAAGCATATTATATATGACTTAATTTAATGACGTGATAAATGCAACCAAATGTATTATTATTATAAAATATTGCTTATGAACATATTTAGTATTAGCCATGTTTTGAGACATAGATAGATAGATAGATAGATAGATAGATAGATAGATAGATAGATAAAAACAGTTAAATAGGAAACATGGTTAAAAGAACAACAATGATGATACAATCACGTAATGTAAAGTGCTTGAACAACACATCTTGTCCTCACATATTGTATATGTATAATTATTAATCCAATCTCAAAAATGATGACTGTGATTTGAGGCTTTGGGTAGAGGAGTTTGTACAGTGGGTGGCAGCAAAGGCAAAGACAAATGCACGAGGGTTCCTCCTTCGCTGGCTCTCACGGTCCTCATCTGTCTCCTGTAGATATTTGTGGACTGCTGAGCGAGTGTCATGTACCGCTATTTCAACATCAGGAAACCATTAGCCCTAAAACGATTACCTGCCGTCTCCCGTGCTATTTGTCTGGCCCCACGTCTTCCTTTATTCAAACCTCTGTTAAGCACCTTGACGACAGGTGGTCAGATGAGTGAAAGAGGGCATTTCTAAGGCACTGTCACCGTTTTCAGATAAGGCTTTTTTGTAACCTGGGTCACTGGTGTTTTCTGGTGTCCTTGAAGTTCAGTTGAATTCGGGGATATTTCGAAACTTGTGTGTTTCTCCCTCTTGCTCACACAGTTTGGATAAATCTGGCTTACATGGCTGCCAGTAGCACACTGTCAACTCCCATGATCCTAAATAGCCACAGTCATAACAATGCCCGCGACCAGCCACAGAGCCTCAGAGCCGTAAAGCTCCCCCGGCACGCTCAATTTATCATACATTTTGCACTTTCACACTGTTCACGGGAAGACCTTCACGTGGCATTAGTGTTAGTTTGTGAAAAGGCCCTCTGACACCCCAGCCCGATACACCTTGCATGGCTCGCATTCATGCTCAACCTGAAGGGAGAGGCACGCGGAGAGGACCTCGGCGCACACAAACGTGGGCAATTTGGTTTGCGGCTGACACCCGGCGCGCTGAATAAATGATCTAAATGTTTCGCCAGAGATTGTTTTGCCACCGTCGCCCCTCAGCGATGACACAAGAGGGAGGAGGGTGCAACAAACCCCCCGTGGCACTGTGAGGGCCAGCCAGGATGAATATGAGGAAATGAGGCAGACATCCAGTAAATAATAGTTGCCATTGTGCCCCTCAGCAAGCGGTGGGGTCCAGGGTGGGCTAGAGGGAAAATGAAGGGGGGAGGGGGGAGGGGGGTGGGGGGTCTGCATGATATGCCAGGGCCTGACATGGCACCCAGACCCAGAGCTGTCACCCCTGCGGAAACATCACCCTCGCCTCCACAATTTGTGCACTTAACACTTCAGTTGGCACATGACAGGTGCTTATTTCCCCGCACTGGCTTTTCCCCCCTCGCGGTGATGCCTCTGAGCTCAGGGCAAACATGGCATCTGGTATGGGTGTCTGTCCGCGATGCTACTCGCAGTAAGAGTGTGCGACTGTGCCAGCGATACTTTTCACATCCGCTCACACTGTATTTGCAGCCCACCGAGCATGGCTTTAGAGTGAGTGTGTGTGTGTGTGTGTGTGTGCGTGCGTGCGTGCGTGTGTCCCATCGTGATTCATCCAGCAGTTACACAAATCACATCATACAAATAAAAGAAAGTAAATTGGGGATAAATAGGCGAAGAAACAATCTCACTCTTCCTGCTGTGTATTCACCCAGTGTGAGTAAGATTCACAGTAAATACACAGCCGTCTGTTATTCTCTTTTTCTGTTATAGATGTATTTATATTTAGGACAGTATGTCTCTGTGCCATGCATTTTAAACGCTACAGATGTGCTAATAGAAGACATCTGTCCTTATTTTATCTCATCAGAACAAATAAAATATTCCACTTTGACTAATTAATCAAATATAAATATGAGAGCCACACTGGGCAGTTTTTAATCAGCTGAAATAACATTTTCTTTTTTTTTTTTAATCTGTAAAGCCCAAATTCACAGATTTGCCTTTCGGTGGCCTTGTGTGTCTAGATTTCCTTACGACAATCTTTACATGCAGTGACGTCCTCTGTCCACAGACCCTCAGTTTGGCTAAAGAACAACTCCACCAAAAAAACCCTTTGACTGGGAAAAATATGAGGGCAACCTCAGCAAGAGCCACAGAGGAGAAGGAGGAGGAGGAGGAGGAGGGATCTGATCTGCATGCTGCCGTGATGTTCTTATTGTATTTATGTAATTATTAACCGTGACGTGTGTAGCTTTCATGTATTGACTGAGGTGTATGTCAACACGGCTCAGCCCAAAACAGAAACATTCCACCGGGGACAATAAAGTGTATCGTAACCATATCATATCGCAAACCCTTATTGACTTTGTTAATCATTCAAATTTGGCAAAATGGGGTTATAATCTGGTAAAATCCAGTGCACAAACAGACCATTTGGGATTATTGAATGATAGTAGATTAAATATAACTGCAAGGGTCTGATTTTTTTTTTCCTTCAGTTTGTTTCTCCCGCATTTAAATGACTGTATGTTTTCACTGTGTTCATTTAATGATAATGCGTTGGTCCTTGCAGCATGTATACTGTGTATGTGTGTGTGTGGGTGTATTTCTTATTCTTAGTAAGGCTACACCACTACATCTCCATACTGAACTTTACTCCCAAGCTGCGTTTTTTCCCCCTGCCCAGTGTAAGTGAGGCATAATAACCATGGGACTTAATCATTGAGCTAAGAATGGAAGCAGCGGGGTACGTATTCACCTCCCCAGCAGCTATTGAATGAAACCCACGTGTTGAAAATGTGCTGGATTTCAAAGGTAATGTGCTGTTTTTTTAAAAAAACAACAACAACAATACGTCAGGCTGCTGTAGCTAAGTGTCCACGGGCTTCATATTGGGACTGTATTACACTTTTATTGATTAAAAGCCTCTTGGAACATTGTGGTCTGTCAGTGTCGTGATAGGTCGACATCAGGTGGGGTTTTAATCTAATGAAGTTGGACGGTGTACAGTTGTTTTTTTTTTTTAATTGTGGCTGTATGAGGTTTCCTGCGTCTGCCACCTGTGCTGAAAACCAGCCTGAGATTATGGAGGCTCACTTCACTTATCCATACCCTGAGAACATATCTGGCCTTTTCTGGCTGAAAGTTTAATTTGTGTTGCTTTGTACATATTCCCTGCACATCACTGCTCACAGGAGTGGTCAATCCAGTGCTGTGTCTATACCACAGAGTTAAAATGTGTTCTTTTGTGATTTTGAACTCTTTTGCTTAGATTTGCCTAAGTGACACAAACTCACTAAACAAGGCAACAGTGTTGATCTTGTCTGCAGACTTTGGTGTGGGAGAGTGAGCGAGTGAGTGTCTTACACACGTTTCAGTTTCCAGGCAGAAAAGGCTGTCTTCGGGTGAGATGAAACCAGAGGTGGAAAGTAAGGAATTACATTTACTTGTGTTATACTGAAATTGAGTAGGTTTTTTTTGTGGTCTTATACTTTTTAAAGTCAATTTTATCGCTACGTTTTAAATCACATCCAATACTGAGTAAAAAAAAAGGTGAGGACAGGTGAATGATGAGGACAGAGGACAGGTGAATTGGTGCTAATTAAGGTCCCAGAGTGAGTGACAAAGTGAAAGCATTTGTGACCTTTGACCCATTTTGACTGATACATTATGTGTTTACATACTTTATTTTGTCAGCACTTTAATTTGTAAAGGTTTGCCTTTAATTAAAAACAATGCATGTGAGAATTGTGTCTCCTTGTCCTTTTTGCACGACACAAGAAAGAACCTTGGTAAAAAAGTAACTAAGTAACCTTTACTCCGAGTACATTTTAAACAAGCTACATTTTTAGACCAGTACTATCAAAAATAGTGGTACTTTTACTTGAGTAGAATATTTCAGTACTCTCTCAACTTAACCAGTTGCAGTTTTCCTTTAGTTTGGCTGAGAATGAGCGTCTGTGTCTCAGGATGGTCTGTGCACACACACACTGCACAGCCAGCACTGACTGTAACCCCTTTCACACTGAACATATACCCAGGATATGCAAACCCATGAGGAATGGGGTACAAGTGTCTCATGAAACCACACTTCAAATACCCCGAACTCTCCCTTTAAAGCATTTCCCTGTGACTCTACCCGGTTGACGTTGTGGAAGTATCTGAGAATACATCTTCCTTGAAGTGGCGGTAAGCTGTTTGGCCTTGAAGGTACCCACTCTCTCCACTGTTATAAATAATTGAAAGTCCTGTTGAGACTGCCTCTTACCTTGGCGCCCTAAATGACTTTCCTGGATAATGTAATCACACATGTCATGCTCAAGCCCTTTGTTTCTTCTAGTCAAAGTCACAGTTTCATCCTTCATTCTCAAATCCCATGACTGCGGTTGACAATTCAAAAACAGAAGTGGGACTACTCCTCTTTTTGTCCTTGTCAATCACAAGGAGTCTGTCTCTCTTCCTGCAGGCCACAGTCAAGACTGTGGGGAGTGATTGTCAGGTGGCATTACTGTCCCACTAACGCTACTAAAAGCCAGCTTTTTTACATTACAGGAAAAAAAGAGAAAGAAATGAAGATGCATTATTAAACACAGAGATCAGGCACAATTTCTACAAGGATCTTGACTTTCAGAATGGACGATTGCAGGAGACTCCCGGGTGACAGTGAGACAGTTGCGATAGGAGACACTGTGATAGGACAACTTCAGTTGTCATCTCTCCCTCTTACACACACACACACACACACAGAACCCATCATGTGTCAAGTCACAAACACTTACTCTTCCCAAGAACATGGCTGCCTAGTGATAATAGCGTGTAATTGTGCTAGAAATAATGACACAGTTCATGTTTATATTGATCCGAGCCTTGTTTTCACTATGTTACTCTCTCGGCCACCTGGACCTGGAAGGATTAATGTTTTTACGACACAAAGGAACTGTGTCAGGGCTCATTTAAACACAGTGCCTAAAAAACAAGCATGGAAAACACAACGAGCACAATCTGGGAGACAATTGACTATCACCACTACAGTGCATCGCCACGACTGTGTGCATGATTCAGGGACTTCAGAAGATCAGACCCACTGAAAAGCAGTCGCTGCATTCCGACTCATCACAGCACGATGAGGATACACCCAGAAAAAGACACGTTGCAACGCGTGGGTGTCATTTGTGCGTGCGCGCGTGCGTCTGAGACCAAATCTGTACACACAAAAGATGCACTGCATGTGACACGCCCCTCACTCTGCATTCTACAAATGTGTCCTAAATGCTGCTTAAAGGGACTTTGTAATGCAATGTTTTTAGAGATGTGTGGTTTTTTCTAAGCATAGCTTATACAAGGGGTCTCAAATACAAATGGCCTGGGGGCCACATGAGGTTCATGTCTGGTCAGGTGGGGGCAAGTCAACAAAAGAAAAACCCACAACTGTTTTGAAGGGGTGGGCAAAATGAGCTTTAAAATGAAACCACAATATTCAATCTTGATGATATGTTTGCATCATTTCAAAATAAAAGTGTTTGTTTGCACACAGAATGATATATAAAGTTCACGCTCTAAAAAACATTCATGATGCAAAGTGAATCAATAATTTAAGTGGCCGGGCCGCATGAAATCGATTGCAGGGCTGCATGTGGCCCACGGGCTGCAAGTTTGACACCCCTGTCTTATACGGAGATTTTATAAAAGCAGATGTTGCACTGGTAGGACTGTATCCAATTTAGTGTGCAATGACAATAAAGATCTATTCCATTCTATTCTATTCTATTCTATTCTATAGTATGACTAGAGAATAATGTGCACCTCATATGGACACACAGGGGTTTCTGGGTCTAGCTACTGCTGTGTTTTTACATCAGTGACCCTGCTGGTGACAGGAAAAATAAACATTCAACACAACATGTCCAATTTATCCTAATTGTAATCCTGTATTAAAAACAGAACTGTCTCAAAAATAATCTGGCACTTGTCAAAAATGTCAAAAAAAAAAAGAGAGAGAAGGACAGACAGAAAAAAAGTGAGAAACCTGAAAGAAAAATTATCACACACACACACACACACAGTGAAAGAAAATGTCATTAATAAACCATAGTCAACACTCCGTCGGCGGCGCAGCCTTCCAGCTCCTCCAGAGTGTAGAACCCTGGGTGCTGAGAGGCCTGGTCCTGACAGGTAGAGAGGAGAGGCCAGCTGTGAGCGATAGCCAGGTGGTCCCAGTCCCAAACCCCCCCACCACATCAGTCCACCGCTGGCCTGATTGGCATTAATTGGCAGGCGGTGGGGGAAGGGGTCAGAAGACAAAGAGGGTGGGGAGTTGAAGGGGAAAGGAGAAGAAAAGAGAAAGCAATTGAAAGGGATTCAGAGAGCGGAGGTGCACAAGCTGTGGACATTCAACGCAAGCAGTGTTGTCCCTGTTAACACTGTTGATATTATATAACGATCAGTGCGTGCCAGGAAATAAAGTGAAAACCAGTAAGAGACAAAAGCGAGGGTTGGATTTGAAAGAAAATATGTTTAAATTTACCAAATTGTCACGTCAACATTTGCAAAGTGACCGTTTTCAGACAGACATTGTCCCTCAGAGGTGGCAATTTATCAAAGCAACATCGTCACCAACTTCTCTACAGAGCTGTGATGTTCAGACCACGATGCAAGACCAGGGTGAGACCAAACATAACAACATAAGGGGGACATATCATCATCTTTTTCTAAGCCTAAACCTAGAACCACATTCATAACCAGACTATTTGCTCATTTCTGACACATAAATAAGTCCAGATACATGAGCTCACACATTTCAGTTTGTACAATGGCATTTTAACGATCCTTCTTTGTTTTGATACAGACAATATTATCTCCCCAATTAGAATATGAACAATATTCCTAAAATACACACAAAAAAAACAGTGAATAAAGAATAAATAACATAATAATACATTGAAATCAGTCCCTATCATTCATCCAGGGACAGAGCCGGATGTTGAAAACAGTTGGGGCTGAAACCCAAGAGGGTCCAGGGGCCTTCGTTCCCGAATCACGGCTTCATCGGTTTTTGGCCTAGAAATCTTAACATTAAGAGAAAAAAACAATTTTCTTCAACTAAATACTTAAACACAATTAAATTGAATGAACGGTATCACACAGCGCAATGCTAAACCTGTTTTTTTTTTAGTAGAACACAGAATAAAATCTGCTAATCAGCTAATCATCATTTTGTTAGATAACAGTGACAGTTATCATGTTGTAATAGGTGTTTGTATATGTCATTTATTTTAACAATTCTGTAAAATTACACCAAACAAGTTTTGCTGCCCGTTGTTGAGCTGTACAGGCATGTGGAACTTTGGCTTCAGTCATTATGTGACATTTTCATCCCTTATGATTCTTTGCTCTCGCTTCTTTATTTTATGTCTGTGTGTGTGTGTGTGTGTGTGGGGGGGGGGGGGGGCGTCCTCCATGTTTGTTCTGGCTGGTGTTTTATGCACATTCTGCCAGACATCAAACAGAGACTGCCCCCCAAAAAAGGTGTTCTGCCAACAGCGGTTAGTGTAATGTCCTTGCATGGAGGAGACTGTTGCCAGCTCACACTGATGCTGGGGACGTTTACAAAGCAAGGTGATTAAACACAGATTTAATGGCAATTACATTTTGAAAACTACTGGGAAATTGACTGTGGTTTATACAGTGAAACCAGTTGATCCCTGTGAGGGGATCTCAGCGTCCTTGACTCATTAGTATTTGAGAGTTGACCCAGGGGGGGGCGCGTATTAACCTGTTGTATATTCTCAAAGTGATGAGTTACTTCAGCCACCACGGTGAAATTGAAATTAGTTTGATGAGCGGTTAAGACTGTGCCGGTGTTTCCTTTTTAATCCAAAGGGTGTAATTTACGAGTCAGAGCCCCAATAAAGAGCCGGAGCTGATTCAGTGTGACATGAACAGACAGCGGGGTCACGCCGCCATCGGCCTCCTGCTGACCATCGGCTGCTGCATTGAGCAAGAATCAATACGGAGAGCCAACATCACAAGTTTATGAAGCAGACGCACTTGCCGCTTAAATTCGCTGTGGCTTTTAAGGCAGCTTCTGGTCTCAAGATAAACATAACCCCCGTGACTCCTTGTAATTCTTTGTTGAACAGTTCAGACAAATTGGCTGAATGAACGGAGGCTCTCAATGGTGTCTCCTTGTCACTCCAGTGACAGTTACTTTGCAGCAAACTGAAAAACATTTTTCGCTCGCTCTTTATCAAGAAAACCCTTTTATCCATATGTTTTTACCCATTTTTTGTGCCTGAACCTGGGTGACTCAATCTTTTCTTCCCTCTGGGCTAAATTGATGGCAGTGCAGGAGTTAATTGTTCAGGCATGTGTTTGGCTTCCTGGTGGAGAGTGGATGTGGATCAGGGTAGGGTCAGGGTTCACAATGACATGCTTTTTTCTGGCTGCCGAAAATGGAGAAGAGGCCATGGGAGAGTGCTGAACATGGAGGTGAATGTGAGTTCCACCAAGGCACTTAAACCTGTCTCTATACAGCAGGCAACAAAGGAGGAAAAATCATCTTACACATCAGAGACGATAGTATATTCACTGAGAGACACAGCTTCATAGAAACTTTGTTAAAATGTTGGACAGACAAAGGGGATCCATTTGTCTGCCTGAAAGAGCTGTGTCATACAGTAAAATAACCGCACAGCAGTTAGCTTTCAACAGTGAACTCTCGGAAAACTTGAAAAACTTTCATTTATACATCTCAAAGAATTTGATTACAGCCATCGCTTTTTGTTCGGTGGACGTACTCTGAAAGGTCTGGTTATGGACAAGTTAGATGGATTTAAAGAAAGTGCAAAAAAAATGTATTTGCAGTCGTGAGGTTGTACAATATCTAAAATGAATTGTGGAAATCCTTTTTATAAATACATTAAAAACAACATTTTGAATAGAAAGAAGCTGGTGTTAGCACATGTGTAATTATCCCTCTAAACCTAAAATTAAAACACTTCCTTCATCATGAACATGGTGGTCTAATCCTTCCCAACAATACAACCCTATAAACTGTTAATTACTATCAGCAGTGGTGTTTTATATCCTTTATTTAGCCAGTTAACGTCTCACAGATACAAGCATGGACTGGCATGTTATAAGGAATAAATGCAAAGAAACTTTAACTTTAACTTTAACATTTATTTAAATCCCCCCAAAGTGATTGTTATTCATTTGTATGTATATATACGTATATATATATATATATATATATATATATACACGTATATATACAGTTTCACATTAAGAAGAAGATAGGAATCATCTAAAATAATTCATAAAAACATGGAAAATTTAAATAAATGCGCTACACGCTGTGCAGTCCGTGACTACCGCGTGTAATCAGCATTCAAATGTAGTTCAAAAATGTGAACTTCTCTCACTCGTTTACGGCGAGTGCCAGTCAAGTGACATATTTACGGTTTTAGGGCACCGCTACACTTAAATGTTGCATCATAAGAACAGACAATGCACAAAATAACCACCACAACACAAGCAAACAGGTCACGTATTAGATCTGAACAGATCATCAAGAGAACGCTTTTCAACCTTATTTCTTCCTTTCAGCCAAAATTGCAACAAGCAGGTGAAACGTCACATCACGGTGCTATGCATTTCCATAGACATGCAAATAATGATGAAAAAATGTAGTTTAGTTGTGTGGGAATGTTATTTCTGAGGAGACAGTGTTGCACAATGTAGAGCAAAAGAAATATGTGTGTTCCTAAGAGTTGAGTGCAGTGTCAAAATAACATTGAGCGAAAAGGAGTGTATTTTTTTTCTCAGTTGAGTCAATAACAAAAATGTAGTATTTTTTCTTCTTTTTTTTTTAAATATGAAAATGCAAGCGTTTCACACTTGGAATGAGAAGTCTAGGAAGTTCACAGCATAAAAGTCAGAAAACAAAGGCAAAATGAAAAAATGTACTCTAACAATCTTGTGTCAGCCTGGGCTCGGCATGGACGCTCGGCTGAGCGAGCAGGATGAAAGGAGTCCCCCAGCTGGTGAGGAAGCACAGCTATGTAGCGGTTACCATGGTCAGCCCCTTCTCATCAGACCCCTGTCTCGTCGCAGGACGCACCACATCAAGCAGCACAAGTCCAGCATCTCGTAACATTACTTCAGCCAGCTTAAGCTATCTTAAGACGCCAAATTGCACTGTATAGCAGGACAATGATCTGGGGCTATTTGTCTCAGCGGCTGCTGTTTCGCTCCTTATAACTTAGTTCACCGTCGGTGTGGGGTGAGTCAGGAAATCACAGGGGTATTTAACAAGGCTTGTGTAATTGATTGTGGCAGATCCTGCCAGCAAACAGCAGGTCTGCAGCCCCTTTCACTGAGCCCAGCAGAGGGCCTGCATTGATGTGGATCAGAGAATTATCTCTACTCTGGTGACTTGGAGTGGAGAACACTGGAAATTCAATTAAAGCAATCTATGCTCTCAATATCCGGGGGGTTGTGTCCGGGCTTTAAGGCAGAATTTTCAGATGAACCCGAGCCTGGCTGGTTCAAATGTAGCTTAAAACTGTTGCGTGTAATTTGTGGATATTAACAAAATGTCTGATACATTCCATCCATTGTCAAATGAGTTGATTGATTGCTGAGTCTGTCAGCTCCACACGACTCTATCTGTGTTTCTTTGTGTGGCGGTGTTTAGATCTCGCGTCACCCGGTGACGTTTCCACACCGAGCACAGGAAATGACTCGTTTTTACGACAAGACGGACGAAGGCAATAACAACACCTCGCAAACGGGTCGAGCAGGACTGCAAAAAAAAAAGAGCCCACGAAAGGTTTTCCCTGCATTCAGCAGTTTAACAGAATAGAAGCTTCTTGTCACCACCCACCCATCTGCTGTATACACACAAACGCTCCCTCAGTTAGGTCTGGTAAATAATAGCATAATAACAACAAAATCTCCAATTCTTTCCCTTTTTTTTTGCGTTTAATGAAGTATCTTTTTACAAAGCGTATTATAAACAACCTGAAAAGTGCAATTTCAACAATATTAGGCAAAAGTTCACCATTTACACACATGCATAACAACTTACAGATCACAGTGGATCTACAAAGGCACAAAACATTTAGTCACAGGCATCTGAAACGGACAAATAAAGCATTTCACATTATGATTAGACTGTAATCATGATGTGAAATTTTAACAAATTCATCCTGCGGGCTGGATTGGACCCTCAAGTGGGCCGGTTCTGGCCCGCGCACACCCCTGACCTAACTGAGGGACTGTGAAACCATCCAAAAGCCTTGTGATACAGATCGGCAAAGCATTACTAAATCAGTGCAGTGTTGAGGCCGCGTTAACCACGAGACACTGAGGAGGAGGAGCTGCTCTCTGTGTGCAGCGGCGGAGATCAGTGCGGGCGGCTGCGCTTTTACATTCAGGAGGTAGGCAGCAGCAGCAAAACAGGATCAAAATAACTCATATTTATATTATATAAATACGTTTCAGGTTTCCTGAGAACGCTGGGATGATTGAACATCAGTTAAAGGAGGAACACGGCCACTTTGAAAGCAAGATGAGATTGACTTTGCGATGATTTATTCTACAGATTCCCTTATTGGTCATAATGCATCCACTAGGATTCAGCGTCAGAATCGTTCAGTACTTCAGTGCATGAGCAGTCACTGAGCTGATATATACGGCTGAAGTCCATGTTTTTAAAGGCGACATAGACCGGAAGCTCCAATTAACGCTGCGTTTGTGTGTGTATCTGCGTCATTACCTCGTTTATGAAACTCTAAAGTTTCAGAACAAACAGTTCAGCCACTGCTGAGAAAATAGGGTTTTATTGTTTTCCTGGGCTCTGTGAAGCGGACTTCCCTATGCTGATGATGTCATCAGGAAACCTCACCACTCCTCTCACCACCGTAGCGCCTCCCGGTGCGGGCACTAGTCCGGGGCACATCCGGTTGCGTACATTCAACCGCAGAAGAAGAAGAACTACTCTCGTTGTAGCTGCTGAGATGCAGAGCATCCACCGTGCCAGAGGGGGAGCTGTGTATCTGAGAGCTGGCCTATCTATTACGTCACTTCCAGGTACCTGGCCAATCACAGGACAGTGGGAAAGCTCTCGTTGGCTGGCCAATCACAACACAGTCCACGTTCTGGGGGTGTGGTTTTGGTCTGAAACGAGAGAGCGTCAGTGAGGAGATATTTTGATCGGCTCGTTTGCAGCGACTGGGAGGATTTTAACCATAAAAACAAGTTAATATATGTAAGTAGACCTCCATAACTAACATATATGTGCTATACCAGCATTCGATGTCACCTTTAACTGATCTACAGTTTTTCAGTATTAGCTCAGCCCACTTGGAAACTTGTCAGAGCAGGTACTAAAAAAAAGTTCCAGGTACTATCACTTAAAAGCAGAAATAAACGTGCCGAGTTGAGCCGAGCTGGAACTGGGTAGCAGAAACCCGCCATAAGGACAATTTTCAGTCATATAATTACGATCCAAATGCCAATGATCACAGTGAGTCTTATTCTTGTAGAAATTCAGGAAAATGATGAGAAAATGCCATCTCACAAAGTTAACTTCCTGTATCCACCACTTCATCAGAGCCACACCGAAATGCAGTGCTGTTCCTTTGCTCACAGAGTTTCAAAAAAATATGGATTAGATCATTTTCACGTTATCCCGCTAATACTCCAGACAGACAGCACCACAAACACAACATCCTTGGTGGTAGTAATAGCAGTTTGTGAAGGTCCATTCAGGACCTGCTGCACACACACACACACACACACACACAGAGGAAGTATCACATGTCTGCGTGATAAATGTCACGCAGAGGTGTCTGCAGGCAGAGATGTATTTGATGATATCTAATTGACGTATAGAGTGCATGTCTCCACAACGGCAGGGCCATAACCCAATCATGTCTGACTGGCACTCCCCTCTGCTCCCATGTGTTGTGTTACACTAGTCAAGTACTAACTGCATATTAATTCTTATGTTTCAAGACTTTCAGATTGAATCATTTCTCAGCACCTGCGCTGTCTACGCAGCCGCTGTAATTGGATTACGCGCAGATTGTGATATAAAGAAATGTCGGACTCTGGAGTTGCTGAGGTTTGACATTTAGTCTGAGGCAAAGCAGGTTTGGGACAGTGCTATTTATATTGTTTTGTTGTTGTTGTTGTTGTTGTTCATTACGTTTGATTTGAAACATAACAGTGGTCCTACTATTAATTTGTCTCTTCACCACTTCTTCTCTGGGCCAAAAAGCCTCAGAATCTTGTAAATGCAGCGCCATGAAATTGTATACAGATGTTCTGAGTCCTTATGACATTGTGACTTTGGTGGTGGCCACACGGTTGGTGTAGTGGTTTGCACTCTTCATGACCCGGTTGGAACTAGGGCCTTTCTGCATGGAGTTTGCATGTTCTCCCTGTGTGTGTGCGTGGCTTTTCGCCGGGTTCTCCGGTTTCCAAAAACATAGTTGTTTGTCTCTATATCGCAGGGCCTCTATATGTGGCACTGTGATGGACTGGCGATCTATCCAGGGTCCTACGTCACAACTCCATGTCTTGTTTAATGGCAGTGGTGCTGGGAACCATTTTCGATTTCCAACTTACTAAACGAGGCAGCAGTAGAAGCTAACGCTGCCAATTTTGGCCTCTTGGAGAGATAAAGCAACATATATCTTCTTAAACTCTCAATTTGACCAAGTACAGATTCGATTTCCTTGTGTTTGTTGGCTCTTGGCTCAGGGGCCAGCACGGTGAGGGTTATACGATTATATATACATATATATATATATATATACTGTATATATATGTATATATATACATGTATATGGCAGCACCGACACACATAACTCTCATACAACCACACATCAAAAAAAAACCTTAACCAGCCATTTATTGTCTGTATCAGTACCATTTATACAGAAGAGTGAGGTGAAATAAAGGGACATCATTCCCGTGTTGAACAGATTATATACAGTAAATGGGGCTTCTCTCTCTCTCTCTCTCTCTCTCTCTCTCTCCCTCTCTCACACACACACTAACCATCATCCCCCCTCACGTTTGTGGGTAATGGATTTTTATCAGAGCAACAGTATCAGGGCTGATTTTGACGAGTCCCTAGGCTGCTCTGCCATTCCTTTTGAAATCCCTTTCTTTAGTAGTCTTGTTCAAGTAGCCTGCGGCCATGGCCCTCCGAGATCACAATGTTATTAACACAAACATGTCAAACCGCATGCTGAAATTCAAAACAGAGGTGCCAAAATGTCAAGGTGTCAAGCTCCTGAAATATAAATCGCGCTTTAATATTCCTAAGCACTACACGAAATATGCGTCAGTGCATAAAAAGCGTGATGCGCAGGAACGTTTAATATTTCAGCGTAATGTCACCAACTGCAGCGGAGGAGGGGATTTGCCGATGGCCCCGGCCCCGGCTGTGATGTCAAATTTGGAGAATTGTAGGGGAATAATGAGTGGACTTTGTGCGCCACCCTGTCTCTCTGCACACATGTGAAACTCTGACTCAAAAACTCAAGCACATCTGCCCAGAGAACAAAACTGGCGCTATCGATCAGCCAATATCCCCCCTTGGTTCATTTTATCTTGTTTAACTATTACGTATTTTTTAACTTGTTGAGAAAATAAAGATGTCTTTTAAACACTAATGGATTAAAAAAAAAAAAAAAAAAAAATCTGAAAAATCTTATTCCATGATATTTTTGCTTCAGTCTTGTCCGTAAACTTAATATCGACTCATTCATGAATTTCTCATGTATTATAATCAATAATCTGTTCAAGCAACAAATCACAGTTTTGGATTTAAAATCACTTCATAATGTGAATTTTGAAAAGTTATTACATTGTATCCTCTACAGTATATCCATCTACCTATCTATCAGTACAGTGTAGCCCAAACCCTCTACTACCTCTCAGTAAAATTGTAAAACTTACTTGTTTATTTTTTGTTGACCTTGTCTCTTTGTCTTTCTTACACGTGAGTTCATAAATTAATGAAAAACTGCAGTCAAAGTCCTTTTATGTGTAAAACAAACCATCAAAAAAAAGCCAATTAAAAAGCCTAATTATTTTAAATGTGACAATGAATTGATTGATATTCATTTAAATGTACCTGGCCCTGATATAAACATTACTACTCTGTAATTGAATTGTCTTTTAATGCACGTTTAAAGCTGTTGCCACAACCAACATCAACAGGGCAACTAACGAGCTGTACTTTTTTAATTATGCTTTCCTTTTCACCCGACATCTGTCCAGTGCGCACATGAACAGTTAATTTCTTTAATGACCTCTGTGCAGGATAAGTCTTGTAATCCATTTTTCTAGCAGTTTTTTTTTGTCTGTCTGTCTGTCTGTCTGTCTGTCTGTCTGCTGGTACCTAACAGTTGGCATCTGCTGCACCAGTTAACAACCAGTTAAACGCCTCCACTGCACACGCCGTGCCTTTTGAAAGGTGCCCGTCACTATCAATGACCGTTAATGTCTGACGTGAAGGCATCCTGCATGTGTGACAGGAGAGGGCGGGAACCATCCGTGAAGGAAATGTTACCTGATGTGTTTTGTCACCTCTTCCGCTTGCCCGCGCAGGCATTTGTGTTTGGTGCATTTGCTCCGGGGACCGGGAGTGTCGGACTGCATCTGCTGTGGCTGCTCTCCCCCAGCCAGCTCCTCTTCATGACATCTGAAACTAGCCAGACTAGCACTGGTTTACACAAATGCTCAGGCCACTCAGCCCTGTGAGAGCGAACTGTCAGTCAGCCAGCGTCGGACTTTGAAGCGCTGACCCGCTCGCTGAACTGAGCTGCACTGCAAACCTCTGGGAGTGAGAGAATGTACGGTCGTGTTGGTACCTGGCATTAACACGTGTCGTGAGTGATCCAATCACAAGTGGACCTCTCAAGAGGTGTCGGTTCACACCCGGGCATTGAATGCATCACCAGTGACTGCTTGTGATCGGATCTCACGTTCCCAATCTGAGTTCTGTTCATAACCACTTCCTGTGCTGAGTCCGTCTGTCAGAAATATAAATAATAAAACATTCAATATCTTGGTGCGTTCCAAGCAAATCAAGACTCGTTTCACCCCATTGCTCCTAACACTTATCTCCAACACCCAGACGTGGGGGAATAGAGTCACGTGATTTGACTCGAGTTTGACTTAAGTCGCAAATTAGAGAACTTGAGACTTTGGTGACTATGGAATATTCACATTTTCTGAAAAATTGAGGAAAACACTGGGTGTCTGCTTTTGCGTCCTTGCGCGCAAACCTGGCAACCGAACGACACAAACACCACGACGTGAAATTTCATTCGAGATTTCAAATCCCACAAAGGAAGGTAGCCAGTGGAGTTAACGTCTCGGTGGGTCAAAAGCTGGTTCTGATTAGTGAGTGAAACATAATATTTGAATGGTTTAATGTAGGCCTAATGTTAGTATTCTTTACATTTTAGGCTCTGTACTTCCTTTTCATTTAATTGATGTTAATTATAATCTCTTTTATACTCTTGCATTTCAAATCACATGTCTTTTTAGCATATTATTCAAATGTGGAATATCTGGGAAATCATCTTCATCTTCTATATTCATACGACTTGACTTGTAACTTGTCTGATTTAAAGCAGGGACAAGAATTAAAGAATAACTTTGGACTTGCTTGAGAAAGTTGGGACACCTGAACGCGACACATTTTGGACAATACAAAGTCAGGTATCGATAACTTGGCTAATAATTGAGTATGTGACGGCACCGGGGCTTGTGTTGGGTTCATGTTTGTTGGGTTCGGGTCAGTTTTGATGACCTTTCTAAAACGGGTTTAGACAAAAACATTCAAATTCAAACTAGGGCCTCCCTGCAAGGGACACTTGCACCCATTTGCCCCGTTGACTCCATAAAACACTTGGTTATCAGGTCACCTGCACATGATATGTCCGTATACAGATAACATATTCAGAATTTATGATCAGGGAACTTTGACATGTATCATGGATTCAGGCGCTCATATATCTGGCAGGGTCTGGCAGTAAGAAACAGAGAAACAGAGTCGGACACAGATCCAGCAGATCAACAGAAACAACTGAACCTTACATTCCTCCAGAGTCCTGACATACTTATCTCTGACACATACCTCTCTGCTGTCAGGGGTCAGCTGCAGGCGGACACACGGTGCAAGACAGAGGGAGAGAGGGAGGGAGAGGACTTTGAGGGGAGTCAGTGCGTTGTGTCCCTTCATGCATCTGTGCCCCACCACTTTCCTGAAGGGGATGGAGGAGAACTCAGAGAGCTAAAAACTGAAGAAGCCTCCAAAAAGGGGGGAGAGGTAGGTGCTGTTTCAGAAATGAAGCCCTAATTATGTGTGTGTGTGTGTGTGTGTGTGCGCGAGGCGAATGGCAAGGTTCATAATCCAGTTAGAGGTAAAAGGGGGTGGGGAGGTGTTTAGCCCCCAGCCCAACAGCAGGCTGGCTCACAGGTCATTGAACCCCCCCCACCACACCCCTCCCTTCTTGCTCCTAGACACCACCCCCACCCCCCCTCAACCCCTGCCTCCACCCACCTCCTCTCCCTCTCAGCTACTTCACCTCCTCCTCTTCCTCCTCAGCCTCCCGTCGGGGGAGATTACCGAGCAAAGAATATCTGAGGTCAACAGATAAACAACAGCCTTACAGAGGTACAGTCTGTTACCCATCACCCCCCCCCCCCCTCTCTTTTTTCATTATATTTATATCTTGAATGTTAAAGGAATGATGGGAAATGTTTGATCCCGCGGAGTTAAATCCACTGCATGCATACACAGTGAAGCTCTTAAGAGACGTACCTACAGGGGGCCTCGCTGTTGATAGCAGTGATGTGGCGGAATTTGAAAAAAAGGGCATGGTGAGACGCAAACAGATGCATACTCTACCAGGGCCCTATCTTGTTTAAGGCTTACAAAATTGTTGTGAAATTGTGGGGAGATTTTCAAAATTATCCCCAAATGCACTGATGTACTTCAAAAGTGACATCAAAATACTTTGATTCAACACATACATCTTTCAAAGTTGGTAATATTTGATACCAGTGCCTTTAGCATTCATGTAAACAACACAGATGTGACCAAAGCGGCGCGATGCTGCTCTTTGATCCCGGCGTCTCCACTTTGATCTGCCTCGCAGAGTGAAACATGTATTTTCCGAGGGGAATACAGGCGGGCACTGCGGTGAAATGGCGCTGGCAGCATTAGCTTAACATCAACCGCCGATGCAAAGTGCCAACCCAACAAATTAACTAAACATACTTACCAGTCTCACATGTTTAGGGCAACATGCCCCTGTGAGCCTGGAAGCTGTTGCCGCTCTAATAGTACACACTTACAGAAAACCCCACCCTGCAAGACACCGAGAGATTAACGTAGGAAAGGCTGACACGGGTTGTGCTTGATAGCCTATTTGTACAAGTGGACACCGGAAAGAGCTTACAGAGCCACTGAGCTAATACATCTGACCTCCAGGACACCTCCACCGACAAAATGCTGGAAACTTACCACCAGTGCCGGTCGCAAATAATTTGTGCTAACTGGCTTTGAGGGCAATTACGGCGGAGAGAAGAAACAGAGGAGGAATGCCGGGGAGAAAGCAGTGCAGGATGAAATGCATATTGATGGATAGCATCAAAAGCAGGCCTCTTTGAAGTGCTGCTGTGGTGTCAGCGCGTGATGGGAGAGCTGATAGAAAAACTGGACAGGAGACAGGTTCTTCTTAAGCACATGGTAGGCTGCTGCAAGAGGTCAACTATACACTATATGTGTGTGTGTGTGTGTACACTGAGGAGAAACTGCACATGCACTTATACATCTAAGAGCGAGTCAGGGGATCAGTGTAACGTCTGTAGTAATAAACGCTCACATAAAGTTAGCTCCTCCAATCAACAGTGTTAAAAGGACAGTGAGAAGTCTGATTTTAGTCGGACTAAGACAATCATTGGGTTTTCTTAATGTCAACACGAAAACACGAGGAGGAAATTTGGATGCATGTGCAGAACGCCAAGTCCGACTCCAGTCCGACTAAGTGTATGATTGCAAGAGTAATGGGACTGTGAATCGCATTATCCAGGTATGATAGTCCGACTAAGACTGGCTCGATTTTAGTCGGACTAACATACCTGGATAATGCGATTCATAGTCCGATTACTCGTGTATTAGTCGGACTGGAGCGGGTCTCCGGTGTTCTGCACATGCACCAAAACGTCCTCCTCAGCCTTTGACCCGGAAGTAGAAGGAGACAATGTATAGATGTCAGCAAATGTCGACCACAAGAGTCATTTAATTAACTAAAATGATTACATTTACTTCCCAATATATCAAATAATTTACAAACGTAAACAAACAAATATACAATTAATTTTTATGATCTAGGCAAAAACGCAAAGAAAAACCCAAAGCAGGGGACACAGTTAAGTTGATTTAGATCTTCATGATTAGTTTTAGTGATTATTCATGATAGACTTCAGAGTGGCTGGTGACTTGTTGCACAAGCCAGGTAATCCCAGGAATTCATTCTTTTTCAAGCCGACACATAAATCCTGTGGCAAACAGACTTGAAACAGCTGTTAGAGTTGCACATAATCTACAATATGTCATAACAAAGCGGCAGTGACTCTTAGAAGCAGGAGCAGGTTTTCCTAAAGTGAAGTTGATTAAATGATGTCAGGTGTTCTCGATTTAAATGGTGAGCAGGTGTGAGGAGAGAGATGGGTCAACAGAGAGGGAGACAGAGAGGGGGGGAGGAGAGAGAGAGAGAGAGAGAGAGAGAGAGAGAGACAATGAAAAAGACAAACAAACACTGTAACTGCTCCCCACTCAATCCAAAAGGCAAAAATAAACCCCACTCACAGTCAGTCCGGTGTCACAGGTGGGTTATGACTTAATGTTATGATGTCACAGTGAGTTTACTGTGTTAAAATGTGTCATTATCTTGGCTCGTTCAAAGGTTTTTGATTGGCTTTTATTCCTAAGTCAAATAACAATGTATCAGTTTTTCTTCTCCGATCAGCATCAGTTGTGTGTGATTCCATTACCCTTAGAAATGGGCAAATACTTAAATATTGCAATAAAACACTGGTAATGGGAACACCTAAATATCAGATGTGTCCATATAAAAGTTTATCACAAAAGTGTAATGGAAACACTTTTTTTTTTACATTTACACCTCACTGGACACGGCACAGTATGTAGTTCACCCGCTGCCTTTGAGATTTTACAACAATGGAATGTTGAGAGACTAGAATTATGGCTCATATATGCAAAACACCTGCAAATAGCAATTCATGTGATGTAGTGATGCCAGTTTTTTTTTTTTTTTTAAATCATTGTTCCAATTTAGAGCGGGAAAAAAAAAGACAAATCAGGGCACAATCAAACACACAATCAAACACATGATACTTTTGTAAAACAGAAAGACTGTTTGTGTAACGCTTCACAGTAAAACGCAATAAAGTTGCACTAAAAGTCAAAATAGCAGCTGAGCTTGCTCGGACAGAATCTTCCCCTGTTCTTTTCAGTGCCACTCTTTGCCTTTGTATCAGTGTTGTGACCGCGTTGTAGCGTTGGAGCGGACGTAGCAGCAGACATCAGCCCTCGGTGTCTGTCACTCTGATTCAGTGGCTAAGCTCTGCTCTAGCTGCTAATTCCTATCCCCTCACTTGCCCCTTGGGGGCAACAACAGGCCCATAAAGCCAGTGAGAGAGAGTGAGTGCTCAACAAAAAAAAAAAGAAAAAGAGAGATAAAGTGTGTACATGTTTCCCTGTGTGCCAGAGAGCCCGGCTTGGTCCTCTGGAGCTGTGTCTTCCCTCTAGGCAGAATGTGGGCCTCAGCTTGACAGTCGACACTATAATTCCCCCATCGTGACCCCTGATAGGCCGGGTCAGTACAATATCACCATCACACTGGCTGCCATGGGCCCCAGACTTGGGAGAAGAGGAGTTTGTTGCCTGCTTCTCCTCGCAGACACAATGTGAATCCAATTACCTGCTTTGTCTCTGGATAGAGTGCAAACACTGCTGTCGATGAAATCTCACAACCCACTCCGCGCTGTTGTCGAGTCTTTAACGCAACGAATGGGGAGGGAATTAGATTTTTGACCTTGTTAATTTCACTATATATGCAAAGATTGTATTTGTTCTCCTTTAACAGTGACTTGTGATTTGTTTTTGTCATCCACTCATTAGGTCCACACTGGACACACACACAGACACACACACACACCTCCAGTGTTGATCCTGTATGGACCGTACACGCCACGTCAAGCACACTTTCCAGTCCAGTCGGTGGCACTGCTCTAATTTGATCAAAAGAGGCAATAAAGAAGGAGGTTACCATGGAAACTTGCTTGAAGTTAAACAAGGATTTCTGCCGGTACTAACACATGTAACAACTTGGTACAAATGAGGGTGATTTCCTGGCGTGAGCGCCAGCAAGCATGCGTGGAGCGCTACACTGACACGGGCTCTATAGTTAAAAGTATGAATGGATGAGTCCGGCGGTTGAACCGGTGATATGTAAGATGTGTAATTAGTGTGTATCACAAGCCTTTGTTGAGCTCTTAGGTGTGCAGATCCTCTACTTATGAAAATAAAAACAAGAATGACACCCGTCCAAGGATGAGAGCATGTGTATGCATTTATCACATTTGGTTGAATGAAATCAAGATGATTCTATTTTATTTTTTACCCATCCTTGCTGTATGTTTTTATTCCATTAAAAATCTTGCAGACAGAATGCTGAATGTAAGACACCGAGTGCATAAACTGTTGACTGGAGAAAAAAAAACAAAAAAAAAAAAGAAGGAAAAAGAGTGAGTTCAGGTCCGTTTATTGACTTATTTTTGTCTCACAACCAAACGTGTTCTTGGAGGCTCATCTTTGACAAGTGCTGTGAACATGCTGTGCCTTACAGCAAAGTAAATATCACAGGCTCATGTTTCTGTAGCCGCCTCTCTCCGACCCAACTTATTGATTTCCCCCCTTTTGAAAAATACATTTAAAAAGGGCCTTGAGCTATCTGACACCACTGAGGGATCTGACACACACTGGCTAGTCTTGGGGCCCCTCTGGGTGTTTCATGGGACCCCAAGCGGCTCTGGCAAGAAGAAGGGTCAGAGGTCATCCTGTCAGGCTATGTCCTGCAGGTCCCCCCCCCGCCCCCCCCCCACCGATACTGATGTCCAAGTAAATCTCTAGGCCCCGTCTCCTGACATGAAAAAGGGCACGGCCATTACTGCCAGTTACCACTGCAGACAAGCACCACCCTTTTGTTTTTTTAATTTTACTCCTCTATCTCTTCTTCCGTCCTCCAGCTCTCGCTCTTATCAGCCCATCCCCCCTCCTCCTCCTCCTCCTCCTCCTCCTGATTGCATGACTGTCTTCCGTTCCTATGCCTGGAGAAACTGACCTTGGACAGCAAGACTGCACCGACAGAAGAAACACAGGTACAATGGAGCTCTGTGGCTTTTTTTTGTGCCCAGCTGTCTAAGAGCAACACTTAGAGCAGTTCAAGGCTGAATATGCACAGACAGACGCATCTCTGTCAAGTCATACTCCCACTTTAGGCTCCATGCACACATATGTTTTTGTTTGAAATGTTTAAAAAGTGTTCTTATGAAGCTCACGCCACTCCTTTCAGTGTGTTTGTGTTTTAGTTTGAGACGTTGATGCAGACACCAATATTCACTTTTTGGTCTAGGAACGACACATACTTCATGTTTTAAGTGTAAGAGCAGCCAGAGCACAGGAACGGTCAGGTGATATTAAGAGGTAACCAGCAGTGACGTCGTCACCCAGAAGAATCCGGATTACCATTTTGAAGCCTCGACATTTGGAAACCCGGCACCGACTGAACAATACCAGCTGTCAATCACAGCCGTGTTCCCTCATATGTGCTTTACTTTATCGTTTTTAAATTCTCTGCTCCTTGGGAACATAATTTACAAAACTGACATCGTTTTCTATAGAAGGAGAAACTGAAACTAGTGATTGAATCCTCAAAAAATCCACCCATTAATCTTCTACCACTTTATCCTTTATGGAAAGGCGGGGTACAGCCTAGACAGGTGGTGGAGACAAACAACCATTCACTCACACACTCACACCTGCGGTCAATTTAGTGCCCAATTTGCCTAATCCCCTAATCTGCATGTTTTTGGACTGTGGGAGGAAACCGGAGAACCCGGGGAAAACTCATGCACACACACGGGGAGAACATGCAAATATGTGGCTCATCCATCCATCCATCTTCTGCCGCTTTATCCTCCACATGAGGGTCACGGGGCGCACTGGTGCCAATCCCAACTGTGGGAGGAAACCGGAGAACCCGAAAAAAAAAAACCACACACACACACGAGGAGAACATAAAAAAAAAAATCAGCTTATAAAAAACTATAATTTTAGGGAGGAGTCTCCCGTTGTGTTTATTCAACTATGACCCCATTTTATACATAATACATGCATCGCCATCGGCGTTTCATCAAGCAGCGTAAGATTATTTGCATTAGCACAAGCAACATGAGTGAACACAAGCAGTGTTTACAGCTTGAATCAACAACACACACCTATTTTCAGGGGTTACTAGGTCAGTGTACCATCACACTGATTTTCTCTCTTTTTTTTCCCTCCCTTTCAAATATTTATGTAACGTTGCCTCATGCAGACTACAGCTGCACTACATGCAGGTTACATTACACTGTGTGTAGAACTGACACGACCCTATTCACAATATTAAATGACTATGCTTCATCGGCGCATTCTGAACGTTATTTCAGTGTTAAAGTGTCATAATGACGTATTCACAAGTCTCGTATTACACGCAGATACACGTGTACTACATGCTTCACCTCTGTCGTCGAGACATGCAGTTACCTGTAACACCTTAATGACTTCACCGGAGTCAGAGGAGGCTGGTTGTGTCAGTTCTATGTATTGACTTGTTTGTCCACAGGTGGCGGTATTGATATATCTGACTGAAAGTGTGTGTGTGTGTGTGGGGAGGGGGCCACACTATCTGTCCAAAGTCATTAAGTTGCCTTGAACATGATCGTGTCAGGACTCAAATCTATTGATATTTTGGGGTGAATGTGAGAGGAGAGAGAGAGAGCGCAGCGACTGCTCCAACATATCAGTAAATCATGCCAAACACGTTACACTGATATGTGGAAGTTTGTGGTTGCCAGTATTAATTAACATGAAATCACAATTAATTTGGAATTCAATAGATAAGTGCATTTTCCCCACTTATGTTTTTTTTTAGTTTTTTTTTAAAAGAAGCATATTTTAGCATAAAATTAAGATGAAAAACTAAATATTAACTGACACTGCCCCCCCAAAAAAGCCATAGCAACAATATTGACATGTTTTTCAAATGTCATGGGACACGTGTGATAAGTGTACGCTGTCATTAAAATAATTAAAATCATAAAATGAAACCTTTCTTTTTACATATACATATGTATATGTATATATATGTATATATGTACATATATATCTATTTCTATATATATGTATCTATATATACATAGATACATATACATATATACATACAGTATTATAATATATATATTAGTTCACTACGGTCTATCCTATAACCCTTAAAAAAAATCTAAGCTGTTGCAAGTGTGAGACATTTTAAATTCTGATATTTGACAAACTAATATTTAAAATTTGAATCATCTGGAAAAAGATATTGTATCTGTGTCAAGTGATAGACTTAAAAGGGTAAGAAAATGTACTAATAATCTTAAGATTTGCTTATTTTATATCCATATATCTTTACTCAAGATTTAGTTGAATGTATGGAATTGTTTGAAGTTATTTAAAATTAGTGAAGTTGCTTTTGAGGTGCAAAACAAAACATTCAATTACATTGTATAAATCTGGCCTTGTGACTATAAGACTTTCATAGGAAAATTGTAAAAATCAATCATAAATATTTAACATTTATTTGAAGCTTACTTAAAAATGACCCCCATGACAATACTGAGGACCAGCTGCGGTACCATCGTGGCCCACCATTGGGCCGTAACCCACGTTTTGGGGTATCACTGAAACTATAAAAATTTAGATTTTGTAAAACATCTTTTGCCCAGAAAAGCCTTTTCTGTAAAAATAATCTAAATCGTTGAAGTTGCAACCTGACCATTTTCAAAGTTTTTGTATCCATCCCTATAAAAATAAACCATAAATAAGTAATAATATCAACACAGAAACAACAATGGTGAAATTGAGTTAACACACATATCAAGGCCTCACATAAGGCACTTACTTTGATAATTATCTTGTCAGTTGTGCGTCTGACAAACCCACAACCACAAACTCTACCACACAGACTGGAAGATGAAGGCTGGTTTGAGATGAATCTGTCGGGACAGTTTTCAGATTTTTTAAGAATTAGACGTTTGTGAGACAGTGGCAAAGACTTGGAGTCGATCTCTTAACGGTCTGTTGGTTTGCCTACATGCTGCAGATATAAACGTGTGTGTTATAACTTGACCTGAAGACGGAGTACCTTAGTTTTAAGTATTAACATCTTGCAGGGTTTCTTGGATTTTCTCTCAGTATTATCATATTTCATGCAAGTGACAGTGAGCTGCAGTTCCAGCGAGTCCACATTGGCCAGGAACGTCAGACCACAAAGCACATGGCGGTTGGAAGGGAGGTCAAACGGCTGAGTCGAGTTGTGGAAAAACACGAGCGTAGACCCTCTTTCAATCAAAGGGGAGGTAGAGAAAATATGGTGGTTTAAACCCACAAGTCCATACACCAGAAACCAGTGCCTCACACAGCTCGGCCATATGTGTTGCTCTTAGCCGCTACACAAACACACACTGCAGAGCCTGTCCCTGTCTGAGCCCATAAGTCACATTTTAGTCCTGACCTAAGACTGTGGAGAGTGATGGCTTCAGGAAAGGGGGACTTCCTCTGAGAGCAAAGAAGAGCAGAGGGGTGGTGACGAGGCCTTACTTGGGGCAGTGTGTGGTACAGCTGCACGAGGGTCTGCTGGAAGCTTGTGTCTTTTTTAGTGACCATGTGCATGTGCTGCTGGATCTCAAACGGGGACCTGAGGGAGAAGAGAGGCCAACCCAGGAGGTGGAGGAGGAGGATGAAGACACACAGGAGAGAAGGCTAATTTATGCCCTGGTATGCCAAAGCCTTGCCGCAAAGGACTCATCGTACACTCCCTGTGGTTGTCACATGTGTGTCCATGAGAGTGTGGAGAGGACACAGCTAAAGAAAGGCTGAGAGAGGGAGAAGGACATCATTGAATGACTAAATCACAGATGAATAAAGTGCTTGGTGTCAAACAGCATCACTTTCTTATGTGGTAAGAACTTGTTTTGACCTGGAGGCAGCAAATAGTCATGGACTAAAGCTCTGGTTTCTTGACCCATGCAAAAAAAAACAGTTATTGCAGTTTTATATATTATATAATATTATATTACGTTTGATATTATACTCAGTAAAACTCTGTGTCTTAAACGTAGAGTAGATGGGATGGATAAGGGGCCGTTCACATGCAGGATCTAAATGCTTGAAAAACACGTGGACGACAACAGGGGTATTTTTAACCAAGGCACTCGCTGGGATTGTGCGTCGGTCACATCTGTCTTCACGACGCAACGACAACCTGGACACTGCTGAGATGACCTGAGAGGAGGTTGCTGCAGCTTCACTGAATTAATCAACGCAACGGATGTGTGTCTCCACCACATCGCTCAGGTTTTGACACACCTTTATTTGCATGTATTGTCCGACTCTCTCTTATGCTGTGTTTACACTGGACGCGGTGGCAATTTGTTGCGCGACAGGTTTACATACAACACCAATGCACAGACGTTGGCACGCAGCGATGTGACAAAATGTGGCGACTTGTGGCCAGTGCTCCCATCGTGTCACAAAATGTGCAAAATGATCCTGCGGCGTGATAGATTAGATTAGATTATTTCATGTTGTCATTTGTTATCAATTCTGAATTAAAGACTTTTCCACTGAGGGAATGTGTACTTGCTCAGCAGAACAGCCAACAGGAACAACCTCTCACTGTCTCACTGGCCTGTGATTGGTCTGTTTCCTGTCACAGGTTACATTTCTGGAGAAACTGGAGCAAAGCCTTGAGGAGGTGCATTGCACTTGATTTACAGTAACCCCGTAGTAGACTGTTTATGAAATAAATACGATAATTAGAACTTTATTATTTGTGTTTTGTTTCCCCTACTTCCAGTCTTCATGCTAAGCTTGGCTAAAATAACCCCCCCCCCCCCCCCGGCTCATTACATTACACTGCATTAAACTCCTTGTACCACGTTGTACTACACTGACACAAGTCGTTTGTCTTTCTCCAGACAGAACGGTGCAGCAGGAGACCAAAGACACTACTCCGGATAAATAATGAAGACAGATTGTGAACAATTATTTTGCTAACACCCTCTGCATGTCAAGTGACTCTCAAGTCCTGAACCAAAAGGTCTTCATCAAACGCTAAAGCCTCATGAACTTGACAAGCTCTCCACCCAAGTCTAAACATCTTCCTCGTGCCTGGTCTGTTCTGGTCCTTTACCCAGACAGCCCCCACCGCCAAAACACTAGTCCTCTTCTTTCTTTCTTTTTTCCTTCTTTTTTATGTCTTTCACCCTCTTGATAGCAAGCAGCATTCAGCAGGTTGCCTTTCGGATCTGTCCCATGGGAGAGTGGGGATTGTAAGTGTTTTGGAGGAGGTTGGTGGGTAAGAAATCCAGGTATCTGGGGGGGATGGTGTAAGGGGTGACAGGGGGTAGTGAGTGCAACAGGGCTTCATCGTGAGGAGCAATGCCAGTTGGAGATAATAGGGAAGGTGAAGGATGAAAGGAAAAGGGACGGAGGGCGAAGGCGGGGGTGGTTGTTAAGGAGTGCTGTGCATGTGCTTGGTGTCATCTGACTTTCAGGCTGGCTTGCTGATCTCCTCTGATGTACAGTATATGACATCGAGCCTGGAAGAGCAGGCCCTAATCAAGGCAACGGCGGCTGCATTTCCCCCTTCATCCATCCCCACCCTCCACTTCCCCTTTTGCCTTGACACAGCCAGTGCCCAAGGGAAGGAAGGCAAGTAACCAGCAGCTGTGTTCACCTCCTCTCCCTCCTCTCCTCCTCCAGTCAGGTGGAATGAGAGGATTGGAGAATCCTGGAAGTGGAACAGAAGGGTATCAGATTAAAGCCGGAGATATTTGCATGCTTCCCGATACTTCAGAGCCTCCAATTAGCATCAGGAGGCCCCACTGCCGGCTGCAGGACCTGACCATGGCTGGCCCAGTGGTGGCATTCCTCGGCCTGAGGAGGAGGATTAACACACCCCTCCTCTGGATGGGGATGTGTTAGTGCTGTGACCTGACCATGACCCTGTTACCAGCATGCATAAGAGGTCACACTCTGCCCTGCACCGGCCAGGTGAAAGCCATGATTCTTGGTCATGAGGAGGAAGGAAAAAAAAAGCTTAAATAAACCTCTTCATTGTGGCCTTTTTAAAACTGTATAAGTGTTAAGCACATATTAGATCAGTCATTGTCAGAGACAGGGCCGGAAACGCAGATGGTCTCAGCATTTGTTTTGGGTGTTACCCAATAAATTTGCAGATTTGTATCCCCAAGCATTTTACTTAGGGTTTATTTAATAACCGGTGATACAGAAATGACAATAGAAATAGAGACTAATATATTGTGAATTTAGAGGTTGTGATGATTTCTCCTCTTTAAAAAGTGGTTCTTCATAAGTGGGGGGGAACACTATTAGAGCATTAGTTTATGGCTTGAATTGATTTGTGCATTAATTCCCATTCAGCATTCTGTAACCGTCTCTCTCTTGCTCTTGTTCGCGATAAACCTGACTATTCTATTTATTTCTGTTCTTTTCTCTGTTTATCTTAAGGAGGCAACAGAGCACACCTGTGTAAAGACTGAGCGTGGACAACTATGAAAGCAGACGGTGTTGTTTTTCTCTCAACATCATAATGACAATTTAAGACAGAACTCGTCTATTTCGGCTTTAATGTCGTTAGAAATGTGCAAAATTCATAGGAGACTTTATGGAAAGCGCAATAAAATATTGATACATGCTCTGTTACCTGTTTCAAACCACTCAGTGGCAAAGCAGATGAGTGATTCTCTTTTAGCATACACTCAAACCAGTGGGTCGGCTGTCGGAGGCAGCAACTCCTGTGTGCTGAGAAGCACAATCTCTATGGATGTTGGTGTGTGAGCAGTGAGCAGTTTACAAACTTCAGTTTCCAGTCTGAAAGCCAGATACAGCCACAAACGCATTATTGAAAACATGGCAGACTTAAAGAAGCTAAATATAAGTTCCAAAAATAGTTTTCTATGGCAACACAAGTGAACTACAGCCTCATCACTAATCCCAAACCCATGGGGGCTCACGATAGCCGCCAAGCAAGCAACCTGGGCTACGACCAAAACAGTCGCCCAGGCCCTTGTAGGCAACGGGGGAAGCTGTGGAAAGTCTAATGGCTCTTTTCCACTATACAGTTCCAGCACGACTCGACACGGCGCGGCTCTACTCAGTTTGGTATCGTTTACCGTTACTATAGTACCTGCTCAACGTGGGCGGAGTCATCATAGTAGCAGTTGTTTTCGTTGTACTGCATCATTTAGAATCAGTTCATTACAAAGATTTGCTCACAGAATCGCTGAGTACTTCCTGCATGACTGGTACCAGGTACTATCGCGAATGGAAAAGCAAAGTAGAGTCGAGCTGTGCCGAGCCGTGCTGTAATTGTGTAGTGGAAAAACGCCATCGTTTCTGAGGTCACGTTATAATCTGTTCATTCACTGGCATTTCAAGAAGATTAAGGCATGGATTACCTTTCATTCAGCCTCTTTAAGCAGATGCAGATTTTATTCGGTGAGCTCTTTGTTGAGTGGCTGAAGCGGGAGTCAGCATCTCACCTGACCACATTTCAAAAACAAAACAAAACCCTGAACTTTCCCTTTAAACTATCACTATTACTGTTGTAGTCGGGGCTGTAGATTAGTGCAGCCAGAGTGTAGAAGAGCAGAGAGTGAATATTTCAGGATGGTTGGAGGCATTAGTGGTGTTATTATGTGTGTGTGTGTGTGTGTGTATTTGGGTGGGGGTAGCAGATAGCAGAGCAGAGCACATCTGTTGGTGGGGTGGAGGTGGGTTGAGTGTGTGGGGGCCCAGGGAGCAGCCTGTGGCAGCTCCCCTCTCCGTACCAGCCTCCAGAAGGGAGCTGCCTGTCTGTCGCAGCCTGATTTATACACGGCTAATGTCAGAGGAAAGCAATGTGGAAACTGTGGCATAAACACCAAATACCGGCAGAGTTTAGAGATTATCATTGAGAGTATGGGAGGACTGCTCCTCGAAACACAGCTACGCCTGCTGCCTCTCAATCTCTCTCTCTGTGGCTCATAAACACACACATGAAGACACGCTGACACACACCAGCAATCTTGGGTTGTGAGGTCTTATCTCCACAGTGACCTACAGCTTGCATTTTTCAGGCCTCTTTTCTTGGTTTTTTTTTTTTTATGCACTTGATTGTGCCTGGTTCAGGTTCTGGTCCCAGACCTTTTGTAGGACCAGCATGCTACAAGTAACACGCAAAACCAGACTAAAGTTACAACCACTGGCATGTTATATAACTTTGTCCTTTTGAAATGACCGAAAAATAAAGTTTTTCTGCACTTGCTAGATCAGGTTTGAGAGTATTTATATATATATATATATATATATATATATATATATATATATATATATATATATACATATATATATGTATTTGTTTTGTCTGTCGAAAAAATGTTGACATTTCCATGGGTCCGTCCTTTTCCTCTGCGTTCCTTGAGTGGAGTGTGCACAAAGCTACGAGCTATACATACAGCTGCCTTTTTGTGTGTGTATGTGTTTGCTGCTTATTGTGCAAGGTTTCTCAGAGGCCCCGAGTACAGCAAGACAGGCAACGAGTTCTCCCAGCATCTGAAACATTAATGCAGAAACCCGATTAGCCATGCCATCACAGGCCTCCTGATCCTTGCCTATTGATTTTCCTTCCGTTCACCCTCCCCCCTTCAAAAAGCCGGGAGGGGAGTCTCTTAAGAGCCAGAGCACCTCTCCTGCTCTCCTAGGCCTCCTCTGGCTCGGGCCTTCGCACTGATCCAGCCTTACTGATTTCTACTGAGACTTCGGAGGGGCTATAGACTTCTGACGAGAACCCTAGGTGCTATAGGAGAGGGCTGGAGGATGGAGGTGGAGATGGGAGGGGGGGGTTGGGGCCCCTCATGTCAGTCAGACAGTCTGAGAGCTGCAGTGATCATGGAGGGCTGAATCGGCCTGATCAGTATGCCGGGGTGGAGAAGTGTTCACTCCAGAGAGAGAAGCTGTGTAATCAGAGATGAAAGTTGTTCAGGGTCTGGTCAGCTTGACTCTCTCTCCTTCCTCTGGTTTCACTGACCTGGAGCACTTTCACTGAAGGGAGAGATGAGCATCTCTCATGGCTTAGCCCAGAGACAGGCTCTATCCAGTCGGTTGTCTAGCTCCACACTGCTGATCAGGGACCTCGGCTGGAATTCGCTGGCAAATACGGTGCATTGTGAATGTAAACTAGAACCCCGCGGAACTTTATTTGAAAAGAAACTCCAGGATCCGCAGCTTTGGCCAGTCTTGTAAAAGACACCAGGACCTTTTTTTTTTATTACTTATTACTTGTTTTATTACTATTTAAAGTCTATTGTACATTCTGCATCTGTTGTACATGATCTATTGTTGCCGCCAGCATCACATACGTTCTGTAAGATGAGAAATCGCTGATTTTACTTCCAGCAGCATCTACCACATAGATACATGAGGTTACATAGTGGAGCTTTAATGTGTGTATGTTTTAAATCAGTGTTCCCCAAACCTTGTAATCTGGGGACCCACATGTTATATCTGACAAACTCTGATGACCCAATTAAAATAATAAATAGTCACAAGAGCAAATGTGTGCAATTGTTTCTGAGTACTGTATGTCTGATTCTGGACCAGACATCAACAAGATATATCAAAACGTCATTTCATGCATGCGTTATTTAATAAATCTGATGTAAAAGGCTTGGAAAATAAATCTGCAAATCCAATTGTTGATCCAAAAAAAATATATATATGTATACATACAGTGACCTATCTGTAGGTCCTGACCTTATCTGTGGAAAACATCATTTTAATTTAATAACACAGGCATGAAATCAAGCATATATCTGTAGGAAATGGCAGGTTGTGAGAAATTGCAGTTCAAAATAGTCAGAAAAGTTATATAAAGCCCAAATGTGCTGTTGTCATGACTTGTTTTTTGAACTGGAACGTGATCATTTGCCAGTTAATGGGTCCCTCTAAGAAGTTTGATACACTGGAGTGTCCTTAATTCGGCGTCCCTTTGGCATCGCGTGGATTTTGAAACATTTTCTTTTACACAATTAAAAGTAAAAACAAACCCAAAAAAAACAACAAAGACAGAAAACTGACCTGAAGCACTTCCACTGATGAACATCTCTCATGGCATGTACATAGGCTACATGTATACATGTAGATCCCACTCTACCATAATAGCCTTTCATCTGAGATACTGTAAGAGATTATGATTCCATTTGGACTTCTGTAAATTTGGTTTTCTGTTGTTTAGATGACAATTTTCCCCAGATTTCCAGCTGTTGTACATGTTGTACTTGTAGTTTCTTTCATGTGTGTTTTACTCTGGTTTTAACTGCCTGTCTTTGTCTGGTGATTGTCCGCCCCACCCTGATGTGTTTCACCTGTTTTCACTTATCCTGCCTCCCTCCTGTATTTAGTCTGTGCACTCTTCGGTGTCCTTTGCCGGTTTGTCTTCTTAGCTGCGGTTTCAGTCCTGGTGTGTATCTAGTCTGTGTTTCTGTTGCCTGAAGATTCTTTTGCCATTTTTTTTCTGGCTCACTTTGGATTCCTTGTCTAATTCTGCCCTGCATGTGTGTTATCCACTCACTGCCTTCCCCCCTCAACCTTGGCACCTACATTTATATAAATTAAATGGATAAATAACGAAATGGACTTCAGTAGCAGTCACAAAATAAGTGTATTATAAATATGAAATAAATATGTTTACCTTTTCATTTGACTAATGCTGCACTGACATCTTTAAATATAGATGCTGGGCTGTTGGGTGTCCATGTCCAATTCAAGTAGGGTTGCCAGGTTTTTTAAATAAGGTATTATATTCATTTACTTTTCCAGTAGAATTAATCGAATTGTTAATGCCCAGAAACCATCTATGAATGAGCAGGTTGGAATAAAACCTATATCAATGCTCTATAAACTTCCTGGCAATGTACATAGCTGTAGGTAAATGTTTAAAACAATGCACTTATTTTTGTGACCTTTCCCCAATAAGCACATTTGGGAATCTAAATATTTAATAGAAACAAAAGTTAACTTCTCCAACGTAAAACTAACTTGTCTATACTGTGGTAAGGGACATCGGGGGCCTTGAAATCACTGTGTGCTCAGTGTAATTTGGTATTTTTTTTAAGGCAACCATGCCCTGCAGTAGATAATATTCAGTTGGTGTTTTGACTGTGTGCTTACCCAGATGAAATCATGTAGGAGTTACCGCCTCTGCTTTAGGTTCTTTGAACCAACCCAGTGCTTGGCCTTACTTCCCTTTGTGCTACTGCAGTGCTGCATTTTTTTTATTTTTCTTAACAAGAAAGCAAAATAGCAGACAGTGTCGGCACACTCTAAAAGTCACCAGGATCAAACAGTTTGTAGGAGAATGTTTCTGACTCGTATCAGATATTTCTGCCTCGGTGTGGACAAGTCACCTGTCTTTGAAGTGACAGCGACCGTAGCCCAGATAACTGGGAGAGAGTGCCGCGGTTTGGCCTCATGCATAAACAGCCTGTGTGTAGGCGTGTTAAAATAGCTGTTACTGCCTCGTGAACATGATGCGTATTCGACGGAGAGCTCTGCATGGCTGAAGCAGCGCAGCCTGCTAACAAACCATCTCTTATGCTGATGCCTGCGCTCGTAAACAACTAAACTGACCCAGAGCCTGATAAGAAATGATAGTGTTTCTGTGTGTATGAGGGAGAGTTGGGGGCAGCCAGGGAAAATCTGTGCTGCTAAAACATCATTGCTCAAGGCATAATCATTGTTAAATAGGTTGTTGACATACACAGCCTGCTGTGTGCAAACATCTCATTTGGCCAATTATCCCCTTCATTGAGGTGGTGCGGTCTAGATGAGGAGAGTTAGCGGAGATTTGGCTGAGAGAGAGAGAGGGGGTCGCTCTCTCTCTCTCTCTCTCTCCGATGCTGTGTTAATGAAGCTACCAGATGTGCCTTAAAGGAATATTTCAGCTTTTTTGAAGTGGGGTTGTGTGAAGCACCGACACATGTGGCGCTTTTGCACTATACAGTTCCAGCACGGCACGGCTCGGCTCGGCTCGGCACGGATGGACTATTAGGGATAGTACCTGGTACCTTGTAACTTTTTTAGTACCTGGCTCTGGTGAGGTTCCAAGCTGATCTGAGCCGTAACGTCAACAGACTGTTGGCCAGTGATTTGCAGAGAGTGTCTGGAAGTCTGGAAGAGTCATGAGTGTGACGTCCGACACAGAAATCAAACCGAACAATGCCGAACTGTAGATCATTTAAAAAGACTTTAAAATCCTGAACAAGTGTGGTAATCTCCAACATTTAGCAAGGACATTTCTAAAATCTCAACATTTAACAGAGGAGTGAACACTGAAAACAACTGCTTTGCTCATCACTAGTTTGTGTGTTTGTGTCCCATGTTGAGGAGGGACTATAGTAATGGAAAATGATACCAAACCGAGATGAGCCGAGTTGTGCATGGTGGAAAAGCACCAATAGTCCACACTGACTGCACTGAGAACCATGACTTTCAGTAAAAACATGGCTGCCAGCTGAGACATAAAACCAGGTTTTATCCACTTACAAAAAAAAGTGCACCTTACAAACTCTCTCACATTGTGTTTGTGCTACCATAAGAAAGTCAATAACTCAAACAACAACAACAACAAATCAAAGAAAGAGGAGCAGGAGCATGAACCTGCCACACGTGTGTGTGTGTGCAGTGTATGGATGTCTGTGTGTTTTATGTAAGCATACCTCAGCCTGGGACCGTGACTGTGTGTTTTCAGGTGTAAAGGGAGACTATAATATTTAGTGGACCACCCGCCCAAGTGTTACCTCTGCTGCCCCACCATTGGCACCTGCACATAGAGGCAGAGAGGAGCAACAGCTTATAGCTCCACTTATTAAAAAAAAAAAAAAAAAAAAAAATGATCCAGTGATTGATGATGCTCAGCACAATGTGATGACTCACTGGAAATTTAGCTTTTATCAGTGTTTGCATTCCATCTGTTTCTGGGACTGATAATTGAATAAAAGTGGGATGCTGTGAGTGGAGAAGACAGTTCATAGCCGGCCATAATGGATATGTGTTTGAGGCCTGAGTGCTTTTTTTGATTGTCTGATGGTGTGTGTGATTAACCAGTAGTGATAGATAGCTCGGAGAAAAGCCCTCCCTCCTCCCACACCACCCCAAGACTGCAGGCCCCTCCTGCTCTAATCAATGACATGTTAAGCTGGCAGGCTTTTGAAGTGAGGGGTTTCCAGAGGGGCGCTGAAGGGGTGAAGGGTGTGTGTGTGTGTGTGTGTGTGTGTGTGACAAAGAAGTTGAGGGGTATTGATGATGTGCGCCGATGGGACACCAGGGAGAAAACAGAGGGAGGGAGGGATGAAGGGAGTCCAGAGACAGGCTTTAGCTGGGGGGGGAGGTTGACAAGAGCAAAAGCCAGTCTGGAACTCATCACACGGACTGGAGTGACTGAGCGGCTGAGGGTTCACCCCGATGGCTCGCCACAGGTCACGCTCACAACCATCCCACCACTTTTCTCTCTCATCTCACGAGCACTTTGGCTTGTTTTGTCTTGTAAACATTGAGCCATTTGCGAATCTAGAGGATCCGTCCCAGAGTTCGACCTTGTGTTATTAGAATAATGTTGGGTAATTTAATAGTTTTGCTCAGTAAGTAGGTGTGAGAGGTAATTGCTGTGTGTACTACATTTCCTGGCCATGTTCTTTCCAGTTCAAGTAATTGTACTCCATAAAAAAAAAAAAAAACATCTGTGGAATTAGTTAGATTAAGAGCTACTAAAGCTCTACTGAAACCTGGTTTATGGTCTTGTGTGTTTGTTAAAGATCTAACCAACAAACTATTCCCAGACATTCGATTTGATCTGAAACCCAACAAACAGCAAAACATGTCCTCCAGTGGCTGTGGTGATTTTGATGGGACGTCAGGTGATATAAAGAGCAATAAAGTTCACTGTTAGGAGGGCACTGAGGTGAAGCCATTGTGAAACCGATCCTCAGCATTCCACAACTTTCCAAGCACAAGCCGCAGACACTGATGTTCCCTCGCACTAAAGTCACGGCTTCAAGCAGGAGCAGATTTTCAAACACTGAAGTTACAACATGACACATTTCAACTTTCTGTTGAATCCATTAATCCTTGTGTGCTGTGATGCAAAATCACTCATTTTGTCTATGGACTAAACATTAGCTTCCAGTCATAGGCCGTTAAAAAGGCTATAAACCACCAAACATATTCTGAAGATACTGAAGACTTAAGCCGGTGCAGATTTTATTAGCTAAGCCATTCGTCAAGAGGCCCAAATCTGTTTTTCTGACCTGAAAATCCGGAACAATCCCTTTAAATACTGCCATTATTATTATTATTATTATTATTATTCAAAAATCAAAACGTCAGGCTCCAGTTTGAAGTGTGAGTCCGTACTTCTGTGTGTATAGTTGTGAATATAACTGCAAATGTTATCTTTAGTGCAATTCTCATGTGTGGGTGTTTGTGTTTTAAGGTCGCATCTGTGGCCCTTTGTCGATTCACATTACACGTGTATGTATTTCATTGTGTATGCATTAATGCCATGTGCCCGTATGAATATGTACTTATTGCTCTTGCGCTTGCACTTTTGCACTGTGCGCCTGTGTGTGTGTGTGTGTGTGTGTGTGTGTGCGTGCGTGCGTTGTGGAGCCCTGAGAACTTGGCAGCGTGTCAGCAGAGTGCTCCAGCAGTGAGGGGGAGCTGCTGTGTTTCTCTCACCCTGTGCTGGATCCCCTTTCAGCCTGACACAATCCCACAATCCCACAGCTCTGAGCTCTCAGCTGCAGCCTCCACAGCACCAGCGCGAACCCACAGTGCTCTCATACCCACCCAGATCACCGTTTCAGAATCAGGCCAGTGTCGGCATTTGTAGTGCTGCTCCACACTACACGTATTTCTACTCTACTGTAGTGGATGGAAGCTCAGATGCATCTGTGTTTTTTTTTGTTTTTTTTACACTAACACCAGACAGAAATATCCTGGTTGCCAGATCCTATTAATCTCTGATCGTACCCTTTTCCACAATATAGTAAATAAAAGGTTGGTTATTTTTTCCTCATCATCTGCTACGATGCAGATATTTTTAGTTTCATTTCCAAGTCTCTGAAAAAACGGTAGAATGGTATACTTCTTAGAGCAGGGAATCATTCAGTCACAATTTGGGGTTTCCTTTGGGAAATAATCTTATGGAGAAAAATATTGACTGGTATAAAACGCAACCAACAAAATAACTGTCAAGCTCATGAATATCATTGAGCTTTAGTGTAAACAGTTCATCACTGAATTACAATACAATACATTTTTTCGCTCCATATGTGCAGCTGATATGTGGCGAGTTCTCAGTCACCCATTATTACCGTTAGCTCTTCATTCCCTGATTACTCCACAAGTTCATTTTGACAGGAGACGGTGGGACAAGTGAACGCTTTCATCTGTGTTAGTGAGCATCATCACCACCATCATCATCATCATCATCAACAACAGCATCAGCATCAGCATCAGCAGCAGCAGCAACTCTCCCAGATGGACCTTCACAAGATGGGTATTGATTGATTCGCCTGAGAGTGATGGTGATAATGTGACAAACAGCAGTCATTTCCCACTGAAACATCACTTTGGTCCACTCGTGGAGCCTTTATCACAAAGAGTATCAGCGGCTTCCTGGAAGCTCTCTTCCGGCACTGGGGACGTGTCAGACCACTGAGCCAGTGGATCAAATGACACTGTGGCAACTGCCTTAATGACTCTGTGTCAAAGCTCCAGGATTAACAACAAGCAGTGTAGGAGACTGGGATCCATGGTAAAAGAAAATGTGTGTTTGGCCCTTCATTTTAAGCAAAGTGATGAAAAAGCTTATTTCACTGGCTTTCTGGCACGCACAGGCCACCGTAGTTCCGTGCCATTCTTGGAAAATGAAGGATGGATAGAGGAGTCCTCTGTGTGTTGTACTCTGTCTACTGTCTCACCATTAGACGACACTAATTCTTACAGACTGGACCTTTAAGCCACATTAATATGCCCCTACATGACATTGATGTCAGGAACAAACCCTGTATATTCACATTTTAACATACTTTTGGTAAGTCTGTCAATGGGGTTTTCAAATGTTATACAGTCAAAAGTATTGAAAATGAATACAAGCTTATTTAACTGTTTCAAATGTTATAATCCAAAGGCCTTATGTTGTTTTTTTCAAAAACGTCCTTTCACATTTGACAGAAACACTTGGTTAACTTCTGTTTATATGTAGTTAAAGCCAACTTATAAGGGCCTTAAGGGTCAGTGCACTAAAACACAGCAACATTTATCAAAACACAGTGACATTTATTAACTTAGTGAAACCTTATTCATATTTGGGTAACTTTACCAAGTAGCTCCCAATTGCATAAAGGCCAAGTTAAAACAATATAGAGCTCCACATGGTGGCAGAAAAATCCATCAATCTTCTACTGCGTTATCCTATATGGATGTGCTGGTGCCAATCAGCTGACAGAGCGGAAGGTAGAGTACACCCTAGCCTGGCCACAAGTCCATCACAGAGCCACATAGAGACAAACAACTCTCACACTCACACCTACCGTCAATTTAGAGTGTCCAATTTGCCTAATCGCCAAATCAGCGTGTTTTCTTCTGCAAAAATGAGCAGCGCCAGTGCCAGTTTCAAGCTCTCAGAGTTCACCGTGCACTTTAAATCCACCGAGATCGAGCAGTATGTTGTCAGACGCTGACAGAGTGAGTATAAGTGACTTTTATTACGCTCATAAGTATTCAAACAGTCTTATCCTCACCTGCAGTTTTACAGCATCATTAACTGTCTTATAAAACTTCCTTCTTCCTGCTCCGGCTTACAGGATATGTTAAGTTTGTATAGTTAAGTGTGATTCTGTACGTGTTCTGTGTGTTTTACAGCAGCACCGCCTCTCGGTATCTTTGGGGATTTAATCACACACGACGGTTTGGTCTCCTAGCCTTTCCGTAAAATGTTATGTTTGGTGTATATTGTGTTTAAATGCTGTTGAATTTTTTTGGTCAATGTCATTTTGTTTTGGTAATTGAAATGTTGAGATTTCTGTGATGCTGTACTGAAATGAAAAACTAATACAGTAAATATTAGTAACTGTAGACAATGCCAATACAGCAAATATATACAAATCCTGGGTTCTAGATACAGTACATGCAGTATATACCAGTTGAATGCAGGTGAAGATATAAAACTCTAAACAACCTCAGCCTGAGAACCACCAAATTAAGTACTTAGAAATATTGTAAAAAAAAAAAAAAAAGAAGTGTAAAACTTTCCTTTCACCTGAAGGACTTTGATGCTGTGGTGAGCAATCTTGACTCCCTTTGTGCGGCGACTGACGAGGAGTGTGAAGGTGTGAAAACAGGCGCAGCTTAAACTCTTAACACTCTTGAGCCCCATTAAGTTTCTTTGGGTCAAGACTGGCCAGTGTTTTTGTCTGCCTCACAAAGGCCCGTCTGCACGGGAGGCTTTCAGACCACGTCTCTCCGTGGTCATATCAGCCTCGTCTGATGGAGCGGCTTCTCCTCGAAATCAATGCACGCTCCTGCGCGGCCATTGTATCGACATGCACTCAAGTCTCACATCTGTGTGTGCTTCAGGCTGTTCTGTTTTATGAACATCGCTGCCATGAATGCGTCGAGCCCCCATCAAAAAGCTCTTCGCTGACCCACAGCCACTGATGTTGCAGCGCAATATCAACTTGTTAATTAGAGGGAAAGAGTACATTGACTTCAAATACAACCTATTTAACTCAAACCCACTATTTTTCAGTGACCTTAACCAAGTACCTGAACCAATGAGAGGGCTCAGGATGTCAGGATATGAACTGTGGTAGCTTTACTGTAAAGCGTCTTGAGGTAAGCTATGTTGCGCTATATAAATTAAATTGATTTGATCAAATGCCACATTTCACAAAATAGGACCCCAACTGCTGATTGTTTAAACAAAAAGCTGATAAAATAAAACTAAATGGAGGCGGTAAATAGGGTATGAGGGTTAGAAACAGAAGCCAAAAATACCAGAAACACAACGAGAGGGAACAGGGAACCAAGCAAAGGAACTGAACAGAATATAATAGAACTTAAGAAAGAGATTGGGCAGAGGCGGGGATAACTGAGCACATGTGAAGACACTCATAAGACACAGGTGAATCACATCAGGGCAGAAAATCTCAAGGAAGGCAAAACAAATAAAGGTAGTAAAACTTGACATGGTACGAACTAGGAAGAGCTACAAAATAAAACAAAGAAAACTAACAAGACACAAGGAGAAGAGAAAGCCAGAGAAAAGCAGGAAATAAATAAAATAAAAGCCTAAAGTAGATAAATAAATGTCCCAATAAAGAGAGCATCAGAAGTCACCCAGGGGTCAAGGTCCAGAGGTCATGATAAATAATGCAGCCTTTTTAATAATATGCTGCCTCTCAACACAATCCTGCCAAAGATGCGTTATATGTTTTTATCCAATCTGCCAAACCACTTAAGGAGGTGGTTGGTGATGCACTGTGACCACAATTAACAGAAGTATAAATGCGATGCGTCTCTGATGCGTCTCTGCTCCACCCACAACAACTACGCGAGTGGAAAAGCCGTGCTTCCATCAAGTGGAATAGTTTGGTATGGTATGGTACAAAATTGTGTTTCCATTAGGAATCGTAGCCAAATAAATGTCCCTAAAGATTCGGTGCCTTTCCCCTGGGATACCAGAGTAATGGTATGGTATGGATGGAGCTAGATCCATGACGAGTCAACTGATTGCGTGACAGAAAAGCATTCTCAGACAAGGAAGGAAAAGCTGTATACAGAAGTGCAAAGTCTCCTGTGATGGACCAGAAGACTGTAAAAAGATTCCAGGTTCTTATAATCACATTATAATCAGCAACACACACCAGTTTGTCTTGCTTGCTCATTTGTTGGGTAAGAAATCACAGTAGCAGACAGCACTGAGCTGCCACAGATTAGAGGTGACATCTCACCACTTCTCATGTACCAGCACAAACATCCCCAGAACACACACACACACACGCACACACACACACACTGTGGGTATTTGCACAAGTTCAGTTTTAAGATGGAAAAACATGACACTGACACGCTGCCAGCTGTTTTTCAAGACACACACACACACACACACATGGTTTTGTCGTTCGTGAACTTATTCAAACAAGCCAACAAGTCAAAGCAAATGAAGCCTTAAGTAAATACGTCAAGGCATCATATCATATCCCAGCTCATTTAATATAATATTCAGGGGAGCCACCCTGCTTCAGACACAGACACTGCCACATCAGCACTATGTGTGTGTGTGTGTGTGCCTGCGTCTCTCATCTGTGTGTGTGTGTGTGCGCTCTAAATGCTGATTGATGTATCTCTGGCTTTGTCAGCCCTTTGGCATAGGTGGAACAGGTGTGACTCTGCCACAGAGCGTGGCTCAGACAAGCCATATCACAGCACAATGAGGTCATTGTGCAACACACACATTCCTGCACAGGGCCTTCGGACTTTTACAGGCTGGAGGTAGCCACCATCTGTGCATGTGTGTGGTGTATGTGTGTGTCTCTCTCTCTCTCTGTGTGTGTGTGTGTGTGTGTGTGTGTGTGTGTGTGTGTGTGTTGCTCCAGGTGAGGGGGATTTGGATGAGATTTGCTCCATGAAAGAAATGTGTGCTCACCAGCTGCATGTCCCTACACACTCTCAGAAACACCTCCAAGGCTCTCACACACACACACACACACACAGATGGGCCAAGTGACGATTCCTCCAGAGTTGCAAAATCAGCGTCTTGTGTGCTCTTGTGAGAGTGGGCGTTGGGTTAAGTGGGGCTGGCTGGGTGTTTTTTTTCCTCCCCCCGCCACCACCTCCACCTCCGGACCTTGTCACTCTTGTCTCAGATACAGTCAAGGCTGCTCTGGGCTGTGTGGACCCGAGGGTCCATTAGTACAATATGGATGTTACTACGACGATGAAGTCATACGGTCTGACTCAGACAAGCTCATCCAGTGGCATCTGTGTTTGTTTGTATCCTGGGCGACGCTGCAGCTTCTGTGTCCTAACACTGAAACGCAGCCTGTGTAAACGCACGGTGTCCTACCAGCCCTCATGCTCAGGTGGACCGTGTTAAGTATGTGCATGTGTGCGTGTGTATGCGTGTTTGTCTAAGTGGTGTCTAGTACTATCCCCAGGGTTGGGTGTCTGGACTGGGTCCCTTCTGGCTGCTTTATAGTTTAACCAGCCTTGACTTGCTGTGTGGTGACATGTCTGCACTACACTGGATGACTGGGAGGATCAGCTCCCTGTACGTGCATGCGTGTGTGTGTGTGTGGTCTTGGTATTACTCATGTTGTGGGGACCAAAATCTGGATCATTACGGGGACTTTTCCCTCCTCATGGGGGGAAAAAAAGAATCCTGCTTCAAGTGTCATTGCATTTTGAAGTGAAGACATCATTTTCTGTAAAAGTCAGTCAGTTTTAATGTCCCTGTAAGTAAATGCAGAGGTTTTTATTCTTTATATTATACATATGAGGGAATTATATATATATATATATATAAATATGAGTTTTATGATTTGTGGAGGTATGCTTTTAAAGAGTGTTTCATCACTTTTGTGTTCTGGGTTTTGCTGGCAGGTCGAAAACTTGGCCGCAATGATGCAGTGGAGCTGATACTGTATGCTAAGCCCCGCCCCTTTAACTGACCAAGACCATAGGCTGTGGACACATCGTCATTTTATTAGTTTTGATCTAAAATTAAAACTAACTTATTCTAACGAGGGCTAATACATGTTTTAATATGCATTTCTTCAATTGTAATGTAATAATTGTTCAATATATATCTTTTTTTAACCACTTTCTGAGTTATAACACATGAAATTACATTATACCATCACTCAATGTAAGGTTTTTTTTATGTTTCTGTAATGGTTAATACACCAGTATGTAGAAGCTCTTTAACCAAAATTATATTTTAATGTTAATAAAATAAAATTGTTAATGTTATGCATGAATTTTCAAATTCATTCATTTCTGACAACATTTTTCAGCTCAAATTTGGGTATAAAAAGGTGAATTCAATTTGTTATTTGCCAAAATAAATAACGAGGACATTTTTCGTTTTGAAAGATTTCTTAAAAATATTGATGTCTTCTCATTTTTATGACAGGCGATCTAATAAAACCACAATTTAGAGATTTATTTCACTTTCCCTCGAGAGCAAAAATAGTATTAATCTGACATTTATCTTTATAAAAGGTTTATCGTGATGATGTTTAGCCATACTGTACAGCCAAACAGCCAAGTTAACACATGGTTTACGATTACGGTTTGAAATTGTTTTTACTTCAGCTGCTGGTTTGTTATCAGAACCATAACCAGGTCACCTGTGATCTATTGTGTGTTATTATCAGAGGTTAAAGTGATGACAAAGTTAGCAATACATCAACTGACACCAAAAGTGACCAATGAGGTTTTTTGGGTGGATTCTGCCTTCAGAGGACAAGCTCCTCCCCCCAGGATCTTTACATGGAATTTGATATATTAAGTGATTCTTTATAACCCTTCATGAATAGTAAATAACATTTTTTATGGTGTGATGAACTCGGGACACAAAGTTTTACTGCTTTACAGGGACAAAAATTATGAAATAAAGGTAAGTCAATCTAATGTCCTCTGAATTAGCTGAGACATGACTCTGTGTGTGTGTGTGTGTGTGTGTGTCAGAGTGGGTGTAAGGCTGGAGGCTGACTGCTGGGCTATGCTTGAAAGACTTCTGGCATGTGCTGGTGCCTGCATTTTTCACCCTTGACTGGAAGCATATGCTGTAGCACAATCGAGACAGTGTTAGACAGGCTTGGCGTGAGGGACCCAGGCGGCTTCCTCCACATCTGGCAGTGCTTGGCCCTCCTTCCAGGTGAGTCACGTCCCCTGGGAGGCAGGGTGGCTCTGCTGCAGTCCTCAGGTCCCTCAGCGCCCGGGCATCTGGAAGCGTCTGGATCCGCCTCACAGTCACATCTATCTCCACATGCTTTTCCAATTTCATCACCCCACCACCGCTGCCTCGGCGGCCCCCGGCCACTCACTGACCCCTGCAGTGCCAGCTACTCCCACCACCACCACCTCCGCATTCCAGGTGACACGGTTCAGCAAGACAGATGACCAGCGGGACAACACCACCTCTAAAGGATTGTGCACACAGAAAGGGAGCATTTTAATTCTTGTTTTCCTTCTTCTACAAGCTGGGTTGATTCCTCACTGAATTTTAAATTCCTAATGATTTATTAGATTTAGACACTTTGTGAGTATATTACTAGTAACATGGCAACAGGACATAAAAACACAAGAATGTGGTTGAAAACAAACCCCCCCCCAGTTTAGTCAGAATGATTTGGAGGAGAAAGTAAGATGAATAATAAAAACGTCTGTGTGTCGAGTCTGAATCCCTGCTCTGCTTATTTCTGGTCTATTCCTGTACATAATTTGATTTAGATAAAGTGACACTAGGATTGCTCTAAGACTTTTAGTTTTCCTTTTAATTTTGGAGGCAACATGATGTAGTTACACTTTACATTACAGTTGAGAAACAGTATGGTAATAATACGGTGATTACTTTGTAATAAGAAGGTAACTTATTTAGTTTATAATCTCTAAAGTAGTCACCAGGTAATAACAATGTGGTACATGAGAGAACATGGTGGTCAATTTTCCTGTGAAGGTACAGTATTACACTGATGGTAACCTATTAGTAACCTAGTATTACCATAACATTACCTCCCTCTTAGACAATGATTACCATACCATTACCATGTTGTCACCTCGCTGTCATGTAACGGTGTTTTCTTTGTCCACACGACAAACACCACTCATGTTCACATTTTTGTAAACCGAGCTGTTTCACGTCTACGTTCCAAAAAATGGAAATGTAAACATGTTAAACGATCGGTGTGTGTGTGTGTGTGTCAGTCAGTGTAAAGAGGAGGGAAGAAGAGGTGAAGGGGGACGGGGGACGGGGGACAGCCCCCCTGTCTGAATGTCACAAGCAGCCTGGGTAATTATGTCCCTTAGCCTGATGGCTGTTGGGGAGGCCCAGCTGTGTGTGTGTGTACTCGGGGGTGTTTGTGTGTGTGGTTGGGGGGGGGGGGGGACTGATGGGAGTTGCATGTGGCAGAGTGGATTGATTATGACACAAACAGATGTACATTGGTGGGAAAACATGGCGGTGTCCGAGTGGAATGAGTCTATCCTGATTATTAAAGAGATGAAAATAAACATCTTGCTCTGATTAACGGCAGCCGTCCCGGCGGACGTGTCAGCCGCGCCGCTGACACGCCACGACGAGGCCGTACACATGTGCGATCAGATCATGGTTTTACATAAAATGTGTTCCCGTTTAAAAGCTGGTGAGCCATGCTGCAGCTGGAACGCCGCAGCGTATGTCAGACTGTGGGTTAATCAAGGGGAAACCCCACTGCTTTGTCTTATTTATTTATTTATTTTAAAGGTGTCTATATGGAGATTAAGAATGAATAAGAGAGAATGTGGACACTTTTTCCTCAAACACCCGTACACACACACACGTGCACACTCAGCCTCTCTCTCGCAAAGAGGCTACTTAGAAAGGAATGCCACATGCTGGAGTCTCACATTTCACTAAAGAAGCAGAAAAAGAGGAAGAGAGTGAGTGACACTGAAATGGAGGAAAAAAGGGAACAAATATGTCACTTGTATTCGTCCTTAGTCACATTTGTGATCGTGCGTATTCTTTTATTACAAGATGTGCATGTGCTGCTAAACAGAACAACATCTGGACGACTTATGAATGAGTGCATGAGATCGACTGGCATTGTGTGTGTGTGAGAGTGTAAAACCCCATTCCCAAAAAACAAACAAGTAATAATAATCCTGTTCTAAATGGGGTTTTCACCACTGAGAATATGTGTTTTGCAATACATCCAGATTACTAATGGTTTATTACCCAGTTGAGTATTGTAGTTCCTTCATCTGTTGTTTTTGCCAGCAGTTAGAATTAATGGTAGAAATCCTTACTTACTTCAATATCATTTATTTTGGTTCAATCATTCAGATGGGATCAAAGCCATTTTAATGACTGATTTAGATGAGATTATACTTATTATACTTATATATATATATATATATATATATATGTATTATCAGATCACTTGCGTCCCAAGACGTCCTAACGTTCCACACAAACATAAACCCCACCTTTAACCCTTTCACATCTAAGCCTAAAAAATGTCCCTCTGGACTTTTTTTGTGCTTATTTTAACCATGAAAGAGACAAAAAATGTGAGTAAATACTTTTGCCCATTTTTCCAGAATAACTTTTAATATCTGGCAGTTACTTAAAATTTACTGCATGTTAAAATACTGTATTAACAATTTAAAACAAAGTTTTATTTAAAACAACACTGCAGTTGTACATGAACACGGGATTTTGCATGTTAGATTTTAAATTTGAACAGTATAAAACATGTTTAAAATAACATTTGTTTGAGTCTCTGTCTCAATGTCCAAAAACAGGCCAAAAAAGGGAAACTATGTACATGCGTTTTTTCCCACTTTTCCCCATTTCTGGCGACAAAGGCACTGATTCACTGGCTTCCTGCAACAGTGACAAGTGAAATTACCGTAATAACCACATGTTGGCTTTGACCTACAACTTCTCAGCTTACAGAAACGGTTGGAAAAACCACTAACAATGGGAAGGATGTTAATCATCTTTTTTTTAGTGACTTCACACGGGTTTAAAAATCATGTGTATACCCACTCATTCTAATGTGAAAGGGGGTCAAGTGTGAGTGTCAGTGTAGTAAACAATGCAGTTACCAGGTATTACCAGTGTCTCTATATCTGCACATGTAGTAAGCCTGGGTAAATTGGCTGCATCGAGTCCCACGTACGCCCCCCAAAGAAAAAAAAAGGAGTCTTATTTACTGCCGAGTTTATCTGTTGTCTTCACTTTTGCCAGCCTCTCTAATGAGGCACCTTTTCTCTCTCTTATGTTGAAATGATAGCCCCGGAGAAGGTTTTCTGTGCACGCGCCATGTGAGCATCGATCAGTCCAGACTTGTAAAACAGCTTCCACAATCCAATTTTCTACCTTGCTGTATTCATTTCAAATTGCCTCACTGATGCCATCTCAGGTCAAGCTTGGGTGGAGGGAAAGTAGGCAGCTGTGAATCAGCGCAGACCACTCACTCAATCAAACACGTAGTACCACGAGCAGCATTTATCCACGTGTCTCTGCAAACCTTACGGTAGGTCTATGTGATCTAAAGCTTATACGATTTCATTATATATAGTAATACTGTAATAATCCCAATATATTATATATCAGGGGTGGTTGCTGGTCTTTGAAAGCTCATTTCGGGCCAAGTTATTTATACATAAATTCTTACATACATTCTGCAAATGAACAACTGGAGCAAGGAAACGTGATAATTACTAAAATGCTATAATAGTGTTTTTATTCAGAGTGTATATGTACAACTGGCTCCGCCTTTCAGACAGTTCCTCCAATCTTCATGCAGAAGCCCAGCGTCCTCACGCGCCCACTGCTCCATTGACTCCCAGAGAAGCCGAGCTTCTGGGGAAATTACGTTTATGCCGCATTTGTCCAATCACCATCTCGTTCACCGAAATTGAAATATAACAGTACATAATACGACATTTTAGAGCAGGGGTCTCAAAAACTAAAATGTCCTGGGGGCCACTGAGCATCTAGTCTGGTCAGGAGGGGGCGGGGCAAGTAAAAAACATCCAACATTTTGGGAAAAAGCAACTGTTCTGTAGTGGTGGGCAATATGAGCTTACAATTATATGGCCATTTTCCATCACCATAGAGCAGAAACAGCAGATTTTCAAAATAAAAGCATTTGTGTGGCTATGGATGCAAATTTAATATTAGTTAAAATAATAATAGAAATAGACAGATTAAAAAATAATTCCTTATAACTTGATATAAAGTGGTGGGCCACCTGAAATTGATTTGGCCCACAAGCCACTAGTTTTAGGAAGCTGAGGTCTCAAACTAGTTGTCTTATATACATCTTTGGCGATTGCTCTATGTCTAAAAATTCACACAATACACATGCATAGTAAGCATCTCCCTTTCAATGGTGTACAATAGTGATTTAAAACACCGCTGTTACATAGATATGTAAAAACTTTCCCTTTCCTTTCCTTAAAATCTTAGTCCTTTTTATGGTTTTAAAATCTGGTAAAACACTGATCAATGTTCGCTCCACATTATAAAGCATGTTATGTAAAGTATTTAAAAGACTATAAAAGACTGTTTCTTATCCTCAGCTTCCGTCGACATGGTTTTGCCTCCGTTTCGACACGTCGGAGAACTTTCCCAAACTTTAAAAGGAAAATGCCACTATTTTCACCAAGGCCATGAAAACTACAACAACAACAATGTGCACAATTGTAAAACATGACTCAGAAAAACATTTTATATTAGAGTGAGCAGAGTGAGTCTCTTAAAGCGTTCTAGAAAAGTGCGTCTCTGAACGTTTGTGCTCTACCACGACATGCAGGCCAAACCAAAAATGCCAGGAGAGTAACTTGGTTCAAGGTCAGTTTCTGGCTTTTTGTTTCAGAGCTTTAGAGCAATTACGGACATTCTGAGAAACTAAACCAAACTAAACCAAGCCATTACTGTAGATTGAAGTAAATGATGGAGGATGCCCTGCCAATTTTGAGTTTTTTAAGTTTTATGTATTTTTTGTTGTAGGGATTGGTAATAAATTGGAATAAATTAAATTGTTTTCGTATGAATAAAGATTGAATTGATCAGTAATCCGCAGACCCCGGTGCCAAAAGTCTAAAACCTCTGCATGTTTTTTCAGGTTTGTCAGGTAAATATCCTCCACATGGTTTCCCTAATTGTTGAATTAGGTAAAACTAAATTTCGTCTTTTTGAACTGCCTAAATTTTAATTCAGTAGTTACTTTCCTACCAAAAACATCTCGTACCAGCGCCGTGAACAACTGTTCTCTCTCAGCAGCTGCTACAAAAGTGATGAATGGTGCTGTCATCTCATGGTGTTGGCCCTGACGCAGGCCACCATAGCATGCTTAGGAGCCCTTGGGTGCTGCTGGGCTCAGTGTCAAGACTCAACTGCTACAAGTCCCAACATGGCTCTGACACAGCCGTGCCACAACACAGGCCCTCGGGTAATCCGTCTCTCTGCTTCCACATGCTCACACACTTCTAAAAGCTTGACTTGAATCATCAAGTGGGAGTATATGAAAAAAAATGGATTATGGGAAAGAGATACAAAACACTTTGCAGTGCAAAAATCAGCCACTCTGACTGGATCAAGTGTAAACTTTCGGTATTATGATTAGAGTTAGAAAACAGTGACTATTTAACCTAATATATTCGACAGGCTCAGAGCAGCCACATTGGCTCTTCTACCTTTGTAAGTTTGACTGGAGGCCTTGTGATGCTCTGCATGTGTCGTGCAAAACATTCCCCCCCGAGATACGAAGTTTAATTTACAGTATCAGTCGTCATGGCACCAACAACTTCAAGATTTAGCTCAGAATTTGAGTCATACTTAACACATTAAACAGCATATGTGAGACACAGATTGTAGCTGGATGTTACAGTGTCAATAGGGCCAGTACTTTTCTTTTTTTTCTATTTACTGGATTCGTGACCAGGTCGGAACGAGGGCCTTTGCATGTTGCATGTTCTCCGTGTGTGTGCGCGGGTTTTCTCCGGGTTCTCCAGTTTCCTCCCACAGGCCAAAAACATGCAGATTTGGGGATTAGGCAAATTGGACACTCTAAATTGACCTTTAGTGTGAGAGTGGATGGTTCTTTGTCTCTATGTGATGGACTGGCAACCTGTGCACCTCACCGTTGGCCCCATGTCAGCCGGGATTGGCACCAGCAGCCCCCTTGACCGTCATGTAAAGGATAAAGTGGTAAAAATAAAGAACTTTCCATGTCTTTACAAGCTCAGATACAAAAGTTTACCTAATTTTATCTCCTTAAGTCTCCTATAGATCTACTACATAAAGTGGTTTGGTGATTCTACTGCAACTCAAGGCTAGGAGGATTTTGTGAAAGTCCATTTCCACTTTAAATAAGTTAGGCCTAAATTACAACACATGCAGTGTCCTTTTATTTCCTTTAAATCTTTTCAAAACATTGTCAGATGACAAATGGTCTATTAGAAGAGTGTAAGTGAGTCTACACTGTCGCAACGCACCGACTCTGCTACCACGCAGTCCTAACGTACAATTATACAATTAACCTCCAACAGCTCCAACCTCGTCTACCAGCATGGATGACGGGTGCTTTACAAGGTAAAAAGTATGACACAAACACAAAACATCATGATTCAAAAGTAAAACATTAATGATGAAGCACAGATGAAGCACAAATGTCAGGGTCCAGAGAAAAATCCTGTCTCGCTTCTATGATGATGAAGACAAAGAGGAGATGAAGGACAACTGTCTGCAGCACAATTAGTATGTAAGCACGAGATCTGCCACTGGAACGTTATTATTTTCAATTCAATATGAGAGGGCTGCTTTTATGTTCCATTCAAGCATCTCTACCCCCTAAAACGTCTGCGCATGGCACGGCTCATGAATGAATGTGCATAATGTCACGATCCATCTAAAAGCATGCCGTTTATTTCAGTCTGGATCAAAGAGGATTAAATTTTTTTAGCGTCACACTGCTAGCGCGACTGAAAGCCAGTCCCCTAATTTGACCCCAACTGCTACTCAACATCTCCTGTATGGAGAATAAGAAAATGATGCATAAGCCTTTACTTTACAAGGACAAAGATACTGATTCAAACAAGCGGTTGATAGATGATTCTACCCCGCCCCCCCCCCACTCTGGGTATGGTTTGTGGCTAAAAGAGAGCGATTTTGTCTGACGTGGGTCATAGGAAGTGGCAGCAGATCACAGATGAACAGAGGCAGGGGGAATGGATGTAGTGGTGTTTTTGTTTGGACCAGAGTTTGAGGGAAAGTGGAAAGTCCAGTGGTGGTTAATTGGTGTGTTTAGGTCTGAGGTCATGAAGGTGGCAACAGGAACAGGTCGCTCCGCCCCGAGCGGCAGATGGATGTACAGCCACCACAGAGACACCGCTCCATCTAATCACAGCTAAACACCATGAGGACACGCACAAGTCTTTTCTTCTCCGTTGCTTCTCCGATTCTCCCTCCCTCCTCAGCCCTCCTACCCCCTCTCCGAGCGCTCGCTGTGTCCAAAGCCCAGGGGAGGTCACAATGAGTCACAGCAGCTAAAGCCTCCAAATGAACCTGTAAGTAAACCCCCCCCCCCCCGTAACCCCTCTCTGCACCACCTCCAACCACTGCAAATACCCTGGAGGCTTGCATGACCCGAGGCATTCAAGATCAAGCAGGAGCAGAGATGATCATGAAATGAAGACCACCACCCCCAGCCCCCCATTTTGTGTGTGTGTGTGTGTGTGTGTGTGTGTGTAAATACATAGAGCAGGGAATGACGTGACACCACTTATCTGTGTGTTGTTTTCAGGGCCTCTGTTACGGTAGCTGGTCCAGCAGTTGACCCTGTATATAAATGTGCTGTGTTCAAAAATTGGGTTGTTTACTGTTTACTACACCACCCCCCGTTATATCCACGACCGATTCACTCAGGAGTTGGATGGTACAGCTCAGGATGTTCTGAATATGATGTTTAATCTGTGATGGCAGAAAGTAGGGCCAAACGATTTTGAATTAATATCTACTTGCGATTATTTTTTTGACTGAAATGCGATAGCGATATGATTGGTGATGTCAGAGGGAATGGTTAACATTTAAAATCATTACTCTGTAATATTTGTGCGGATCTGTGAGCAACAAAGATGTTTTCTTCAGTCTATCAGAATATGATGTGTAAAGGTCAGGAGAATATTTTAATCCAAAATGGTCACACGCCATGTTTCTACAGGAGCCTGACGCAAACGGAAGTTCCGGCTCAGCAACGAAGAAACCAAGTCATGTGACAGAGGTGAAAGTTTGTTGTGAGAGTGAGAGAGCGCTGAGAGAAGTTAAATACGGAAGAGAATGAGAATAGACACAATAGCTTTTTAGGATTGGTTGACTCACACGTGCTGTTTTGGTTGTACGTGCGTGCTCAAATATACTAGGCCTTTGATTCTGAATGGTTAAACCAGTGAACACAAAGCTGCCTCTGACGTCCACCTGGAGGAAACACTGCCCTAACACACCTGCATGAAAGTCCATTTTTTATCTTTGTCCAGTAACATTATGTGTCAAACTAAGATTAATCTGCTGGTTTTTGCCAAAAAGTCAGGATGACTGTAACACACAAATCCAATCTGTGGCCCAGTCAGTGTCCTCCAGCAGCTCTGTTATCACAGATACAATGTTGTTTGTGCTTCCTGGTTTAGGAGCGGGCCAGAAGTCATGTTCACACCGGACAAGGATAGTGGGAGTCTCAATAACACCAGGACTGGGCTGTCCAGAAATCATATGAACTGAGCAGCTTCCTAAAAGCAAAATGTATTACATTGTATGTATTTCACACACAGAATTCATTCATATCCAGCAAAATAAACATCGGTTATACTGAAGAGTTTTTACAGGTGCTTCTGTGGTAGTTTGATTTGTTAATTTAAAAGCAGGTCTGTGAGCCTTACACCAAGTCAATTCATGTCTAGTCAGTTTTACACGAGTCTGTGCCTCAAGGAGCTTCTCAATTTGTAAAGTAAATGCCCGTGTCTCAAATCTTTGATCCGGACACAAAGTAACTACCAGCAGACACGCAATAGACATTGTTTCAATATGCTTTTTCCAGTCATCGATTCTCATGCGTCTGATTTTGTTTTTAATGAATCGTGTTTGTGCTTCACAAAACTTTCCACTTTACCCACACGCACCCACATGCCTGTACTGTGGTTTGAGCGAGTCTGCGGTCCATACGACCATGTGCCACTCTGATCCGTGCCAAGATAAGTGTTTCATGCTCCATACCAGCAGTATTCTGAAACCTTTACGTCACACAACCTGTCACGTATGCCCGCAGTCCTCCTCTGCAGTTCTGTGCTTAGTTTTTAGAAAGTACTACTGAGGGCAGAGATTTTATATTATTGCAACCAACGACGAGGTGAAACTGAAAGTGACAGTCAGCTGATGGTGGAATCACGACGGATAAGAACCAGGAAGAGACTCCAGGTAACTGTCAGCGTTTCCAAAGGTCTCGGTTTCTGCCCATCCAGAACACAACAGTTTTCCAAATCATTTTTTTTAAAACCTCTCCATTTTAGATGATTCATAATTCTGGGTAGTGTAAGCAAGTAAACAGACATAACGTCAGTCTGTGACTGGTCTCAGAACTAATCTCTTGGTCCACTCATTTCCTGCCAAATTCACAAAAGGCCCCAATGTTTGCACAACCCTTTTTCATTGCAACGACACACATTACCATGAGGGTAAAACAAATCTTTCTCTCGATTGGTCTAGACTCATTAATAGCGTCTCCCCACGGGCCATCGGAACTCTTAACTCACACGGGATTTCCCAAATATAGCTAACCATTAATTAATTCCAAATCTACAGTTAAGTGCAGTTAGCCTTTCTGTGCAATTACCAGTGTGCATGAAATGTATTTATAAAGAAACGTGCCATCATTTTATTTGTTGAAATCCTCTTCACCTCCTGATACCCATCAATAATTAAAGTTGTCCACACAAAAAAGAACAGAAATCAATACATTCATTCGGACCACATCGGCTGGTGTGCCCGTCTGTCTCTCCGTCTGTCTCTCCCTGACTTGCTGACCTGTGCACATCTCGCCAAGTTGTTCAAACCAGACTGTAGTTCAGGAAAGACTGCGGCTATACAGATACATGCATGTGATGGAACGGCATCGTATCGGAGGTAAATGACACCGAGCCGCCCTGTACCTGCAAGGTCTAGCATATGTGACCTCATTCACTCCACCTCTGTCCTCGCCGATGACACCCATGCCCCAGTCTGATGTGGTAACCCTTGGTGAAAGATTATGAAAAGTGCTGCTTAGAGTTTAAATTATTCCCTTTGTGAGTTGCTGTGTGACAGCTCTAGCTAGCTGCCTGCGATGGCGTGCGAGAGTGTGTATCCGATAATTTAGTTTTCACTGAGATCACATGGCTGTCAGAAGTGGGGACAGGCATGAATGTAATGGATCCCCATCAAAAGCCCCAATCTCCTTTTTGAAGGGCAGTGCCACCTGTCAATCCCGAGAGCCATATGTACCTTTGATAGCACCACCGGCCCACTGGCTTCTGGGACAGCAACAGCACTGCATGGACTTTAAATAAGGTCATGCTGAGCTGCACTATAAAACAAGAGTCCAAAGAGATTTTTCTTAGTTATTCTGATTGTGAGTGCCCTCTGCAACCAAGTGTCAACCCACCATGACATGTCAGTGCAGTTTTACTCCTCCGAAAGCTGCTCCACTGATTTTAAGGAAACTGATGAGAATGGACCAATGAAATCACATCTCAGTATCTTTATGTCAATCACGCGACATAAGGAAAGTCACCGTTGACCTGGTCAGAGCCCAGGATTATCATAAGAGCCCATGTGAACTGCAGTCGACCACATGTCCTCTTTTCCTAGTGTGACGGCGAGCGGGGTAGATATTGTATATCCGTACATGTTTATGTTTGTGCCAACACTGCCTGAGGAATTTCACCCGAGGAAATGTATTAAAGGCGACTCTAAGACTGAATAAAGGTCCCACAGGTTTGTTAATGCCACTGGGAAGAGGGCAGAGCTGGGGCTTCTTACCACGGCAGCAGGGGGGGAAAAAAAGGGGGGGAAGGGTCCACAAACTCAAGCACCCGTGACGCTGCACTCCGACCAAATAACGGGATTGTGAAGGAAACGCCACCACCAGGAAAGCAGACTGCTACTGCCTAGATCACAGCACCTGTCCACAAGACTTCAAACATTATTAACATGGAACTACAGAATGTTCAAATCACACAACATAGCAAAGTTGAAATGAAATAAAGTAATATTCAACCATAATGAAATAATCACAACTCATTTAAATAGAAGGAAAAAAATAATAAAATACAAAAAGCAAAACTAACAGCAACTTGTAAAACAAACAGGCATCCCTTTAAAATCATTGACACATAAAGGCACAGTCACGAATTGTGCAAACTCTAACCAGCACGAGGAGGAAAACTAAACTAAAGGCCTAAAAAAAAAAAGCTAATTAAATTGAAAAGTACATGATTAATAATTGTAAAACGATCGATTACAAATCTACGATCAATTTCACCGACAGCTCACTCCACCAAGACGCAGCGCGACCCCACGGGCCGCCGGAAGATGCAGGTCTTTAAGGCTATGGCGCAAACGCTGGAGGCAACAATCAACAGGGAGTTCAGTGACTGAGACATTAGAGCAAAAAACAAACAAACGTACCTTGCGGATACGAGATTGCAGCCAGGAGAACCATCCAGCCAGCACCGGACAGTCACTACAACACGTGGGGAGACCACGTTACCAGTGCGCATTTTACGCACGCAAAGGATGAGATGAAGAGGCAAGGTGCGTTACCTGTGCGATATGGACAGACCACGCCGAACAACCCACCACGGCAGATAGGAAGCGGAAGGAGAAGGCGAGCACAGTCCCTACACCTGCGCACGACACCGCCCTGCAATCAGTGAAATCAGCTGGCGCAGTCAGGTGCACAAGGTGAGCCTGCGCAGTGGCGCACCTCAGCAGGGAGGGGAGGGAGGGCAGGGAGGGGACCCCTCATCACCACACAAGCATTTTCCAATACAGTATGTGTATGTTATGTTTTGAAGGAAGAATGATATTTTAACATTCATATTCATTCTTTAACTGTTTGTTAATACAGTATACAGTTAATAATCATCAATCAGAAACATCAACTCAATGGATTTACCTGGCGACAGCACTGATGAAAGTCTTTTATTCTGTGTTTTTTTTAGTTCAGCGACTGTCAGACAAAGTCTGGAGGAACAAATGTTTTTAATGAACTGATTGCAGTGATTCAGTACACTGAAAAACACTGCTTTGTTCGTCACTATAGTGTGTGTTTGTGTCGTGCATAAAACAACGTCAAGACACTTTCATGACGACCCTGCCCACGTTGAGGAGGTACTGTGAAGTAATGGAAAACAACATTTCTGATACCAAACCGAGTTTAGTTGAGTCAAGTAGAGCTGAGTAGTGCTAGAACTGTATAAAGGAAAAGTGGAAATACCCAGTGAGCAGCAGTAACTCCACTGCAGGTGTGAGGACACGACAACACGACTGAAGGTACAACTTTAAAGGAGCACAAGACCAGACCGCTGGCCTTGTGTACCTAATAAAGTGGCCCAATAGTGTATATACATACACTAAATATTAAATGTCATTATGCCCTTAAGAATGCCATAAATCAAAGTATTTTACCATTTTGTAATGACAGTAATTGTGTGACAATTACAGGCTGTCACAAGCATGGCTTTCCATGGATCCCCTCTGACTTTCATTCCCATCAGTTTGTGTACAGAGGCTGAATGTGGGGAGTTCCTGTGATGTGTCACTGTAGCCATGACCTTACTCAGGATGTGGATGGGAACATGAGTGTGTTTGTCAGGTTGTGTAAGAGAGCCGGGCCGGAGCTCGCGGGTCAAGCAGAGATGGCGCTTCTAGTCACAGCACTCACAGACTCATGTGGGTCTCAGACTGACTCACTTTTCCACTGTCTGCTAACTTCAGGGTACACAGAGAAGTGACTAGTCCCTGTTACCGAGGGACACGGAGGAATGATTCAGGAACAGTCAGATCATTAATGAGTCATTAAGGAATACTTCCCAAATAACTCTGAGCCGAGGAACTGAACTGGAGCAACCTCTTGGACGAGAGGTGAAGCGTCTTCAAGACAAACTCAAACAACTCGCCTATTATCAGTGCTCCGACAGTGACCTGGATGACTGAGAACCCTCGCAGACCTCTGACCTGAAAACCCACGTACAGTAGATAATGACGAGTTGCTAAAGAACGGACTGGGATAATCTACATTAATGAATCGCGGGGTCATCCGTGGGTCATGTTGTCTCTGAAACAGATAAAATCATACTCAGATAAATAAAATAATAATTGCAATTAACTGTATAAATGTCACAATAATCTGTTCGTAAGTGGTCAGTCATTTTACACAATATTATTCATATAATATAACATCATATTATATTGTACTTTGTGTACAAAGGTGCTGTATAAATAAACGTATTATTACTGTAAGTATTTACACTGTAAACTTTGACATGCACATTGTAAATCTAAAAACTAAAGACACTGAATCTAATAATAGAAAAAAAATGTTTTAAATCATGATGTATTAGTATGCATGAAATAGTTTCATTTATCTTTCTTTTTAAATAGTATACAAAGAAATAGAATACTTTTAATGCATTCTTTATTATGATATATTTGTATTCAATCCAATCTAATCCAACTTAATTTATAAAGCACATTTAAGTTGCACCAAAGTGCTGTACAGTCTAAAATCTCTACGTACATAGTACGCACATAAAATGCTTAACACTTAAAAACATAAAATAGAACAACACAAATTGTGGTGAAAGCGAATGAAAACACATGTAAAAACAGGAAGAGAAGAAGCCTGACAGTTAAAGGCAACTTATTCCAAAGCTGCAAATGCCTGATCCCTTCTGAGCTTCAACCTGGTCTTACGGACAACCAAGGTCATGTGGTCAGCCGACCTCAGGGCCCGAGAGGGAACATATGGCACAGGTCAATTCTAAAAACATACAGGGAGTCAATGACGAGTGGAAAGTACAGGTGAAATGTGCTCACGTCTGTGGGTTCCAGTTGAAAGTTCAGGATCCTGTCGTGTCAGGACAGGTTTTAGGTTTAGATTTGTATGCATAACATACTAAATGTCCTTTATCTCTCTTTTTAGATAGTATACTCAAAATATACTTCACCATTTTGTACCAGCTTTAAATGATATGTGCCGTTTGTGTCACATTCACAAGCGATCACTGAGGATCAAATTCAATCTTTGTTGCAAACTTTGTTTGCAGAATGGTTGTAATAGAACAGCCAATAGGAGCTCTTACTCTCTCTGAAATGCCCTGTGATTGGTCAGGGTTTCTTAAAATAGGACATGTATATATATATATATATATATATATATATACACATATACATATACATATACATATACAGAGGAGACAAATACCAAACAATGGACAGTGTTTCTGAAATGACTCCAGAGGTTTTGATCCAGCTGTTGTGACTATGACACTTTTGTCTTTGCATGCGGAAGTTGCTCATCCGTTCACATCTGTAATGTCTAAATGTCCGTGGTTTATTGTCGATCAAACTGCCAACTCTTGTTGCAGCGCTGGCTTTTTTAGCACATGAAGTGTTTGGCAAACACATTTTTACCCTGCCAGCTGTGTGTGACTTCACCGACTGTGTTCAGGAAAGCCTGATTTACATGTACTGGGAGATGAATACTCCACAGCACTTAGAGGGTGAATACGATGAGAGGATGAATACTAATGGTCGTACTTGATTTGATGGTGCAGTTGGCAATCTAAATGCATTTCAGCTTCTAAAAAGTGGTTGTTCTTAACAGGCTTTTAGTGATATATGCTAAAAATAATCTCAGTTTTATTACTGACAGTTGCATTTCTTTGTCTTTCGAAACACGTTGGTTCTTATTAAACATAGACGGCTTCAGTTTGCTGATTTGTGTTGGTGTGTAGTGTCTTAGTGTGAATGAAGGTGTAGTTTTTTCTTATTCTATTTTATCTATCTATCTATCTATTTATCTATCTATCTATCTATCTATCTATCTATCTATCTATCTGTAGTGTTCGCATCAATGATTTTTAGGTGATGTTTTGTCTAGTAATTTGAGAAGCTTCACATTGCACATCTTGTGGTGCATTAACAACACGTCACAATCGCTCAAATTTGGAGCTACAGAATACCTGTAAAGGAGGCGGTAGACAGCATATTTTCTGTTTACTTTCTCTAAGAGACAAAAGCCTGACAAATATCTGAGGTCATTATAAATCAAGTAATCTTAGAGAGGACTGGGCTTCAAATCTGGCCAGGGATTGAAGACTTTGAACAGTTGCTACACTTGCCTATACTGCAAAGCAACCAAAAAAGGGAAAAGACTAAACACAATAAGTTTGGAGATGTGACGCATATTACTGTAAGCACTTGTTTCTCTTCAAGTGAGAATTGCTCAGGACAGAGATTGTTATTCCCAACAACAACCTGTGTGAGATCCTTCCTACTACCGCTTTAAAAAAAGACACCCACATCTGCTCAATGCAAGAAAATGACCCTAAAATATTTGTGTTTACATACTTGGATCTAAACACAGAGTTCAGCCACTGCAACAGATGGAATACGCTCCTCACATCAAGCATGTGCGTGAGCTGCCAGTGATGTAACCCTGCACAAATGCTGGAAAAAAGGCTCACAAAGACCACGAACACGCAATATAAATGCTTATAGTGTCGATGGCTGACACACGGGGGGGGGGGGGGTGTTCAGCACAGCTTCAAGTTGTGCCTCATCATCATCGCCCACAGATCCCCCCACACATACTCTCCATTCCTCACACATGAAATATTGTCATTACACATTCCTCAGTTACAACTAACTTCCTACTTCACTAACTAAACGCTTTGTGGAGAAATTTGTTCAAGGGGTTGTAGAAACGGTCATTTCCTACCTATCTGAGGTGATTAAACCTCTAAAAACATTTGTCTTTGGTCCGGTCTGACATTTGTAATGAGCCCCTGTTGAACTCGATAAGTGGGGGGGGGGTCCTAGATGAATATGGTAGCTCAGCATTAGCTTCCATATGGTGGAAATAGAGGAAGAGTGAGGACGGAGAGGGAGATCTGGGTGATCAGTCCAACATGTTTGTGCATAAGTGGCCTCTGTGTTTTTTTTGTCTTCTTTTCTTTCAAGAGCCACAGGTTGAGTCTTGCATAGTGGCCCTGAGACACCGCTCTAGCCTTTTAGTCATGGCCTCTGGGCCGGTGAATGTGTCTCTGTGTCCCTCGTCCCCCTGCTGAGAGATTCCAGAGGCTTCTCTCTTGGCCTCTCAGGGCTCCTGGGTCACTCGTTTGTCATCATGACCTTCGACCCCTGTAGGCCAGTGTGCCGGGAGGAATGTCGGAGATGTTTACCTTCACTGAGACTGATGGTGTCCAGGTGGCTCTCTCTCTCTCCTTTTTTTTTCTTTTCCCTTGGGTATGTTTTTTTTGTTTTTTTTTTCTTGAGCTTTCTTGAGTCCCACCTCTTCTCTGCTGCAGCCAGTCTGGTGAATAATGCAGGGGTTGAGCAGGAGTACCGATCATTACTTTGTTGTTACGTCATTTCTGTTCTTGTTAGACTTCCGGTGTGCCTGTTGAGGACAACCCTGAAGTAAGAATATACGGCATAGCCACAAAGGGGGCAACTCCATAAATCTATCCATCTTCTACCGCTTTATCCTCCACATGAGGGTCGCGGGGGGTGCTGTGCCAATCTCAGCTGACCTAATCCCCAAATCTCCACGCAAACTCCATGCAGAAAGGCCCTTGTTCTGACCGGGTCGCAAACCCGGGTCTTCTTGCTGCACAGGCAAGAGTGCTAACCACTACACCAACCGTGTGGCCCGGGGGGAACTCCACTGCTTGCAAAACAAAGTCTGTTTGGAAGGAAGTCTATGGGAAATGTTTTATTTCTTACTGGACTTATAGGGTGACGTCACTGTCACTTGCCACTTGGTTCCCAACAGTATGAGTAACCTACCTGGATCCTCACATGCTCGAACACGTTCATAGAGGGACTCCTTACATTTGTGTTCCTGAGTATCTCAATTGTCTTGACTGGAAAGTAATGAGAGGGAGAGAGAGGGAGAGAGAGCGAGAGAGAGAGAGAGAGAGAGAGATATTGATTGGCCCTCTGTCTGGGTCCAGTCATCCAAAGCTCCACTTCCCAGAGTTTGTTAGCTATCAGACAGCCAGCCGAGCGGTGTGGCTAGACAGAGAAGGCATTCAGTAATAGGTAATGGACCCCCACTTTCAGCTCCCTCCCGCCTCCTCTTCAACTTGGTGCCATCTATCACTCTAGCCCTGGACCTTCCCAGTGGCTCCTTGCTGGGTCCTCATCTACTGGAAACTCTTGGAAAGTTTCCTGCCCTCCCCTGCCCCCAGCCCCCTCGGCCCCTCTAAAGAGCCCATTAAACAGTATTGTAATGCAAACAGTAAGTCCAAAGAGAGTGAGGGCCAGGTGTCGGGTGCGGAGGGGATGAGCGTCTAATGCAGCCATTACGAGTGGCGGGGAGGGTGGGTGGATTATCATAAAAGCGTCTCCGCTCCCTCTAATGTGGACATGTCTGATCAATACCAGACTCTGGGGAGGGGATGGAGGGATGGACGGATGAAGGATGAGAGGAAAGGGAGCAGCTTTATCAATATGTGTACCGGCTGCATGCTCTGTCGCCACACCATGGGATGGCACCGGTCGTCACCGGGAGGTTACAAAATGCGAGGGGTGGTGGGAGTGACATGTTTTTGATGTTTTTTCAGTGTGAGTCATTTGACAATGAGATCCAAACAGGTGGAAACATGTAACTTCTGTAATTAAAGGTAACACCACACCCTTTCTTTTAGCATTAAGTACAATATAAAGTATACTAACATGAGTTAATGGTTTTTAATGCACTATGATCTATTTTAAGGAATTCTCTATTTTGTAAACTTTGACTTTGGTGCAGGAGAGAGAGCATTTTAAAGTTCTGTTCAGCTAATCAATATATTGTAGTATTTTAAACCACTAATTATGTTTTATTGTGTTGTTTTTTTAAATAATTAACTTGCAGACAGAAAATAAATAAATGCATAAAAAACACGTTATATTATATTGTTGCCATGTGTTACCGTTCCAAACTACAGCACAGGTGTTACATTAAGACAAATGCTTTTTATTAAAATAATAAAATGGTTACAATTTCACATTAGTATTCAGATAATTCAACAATGGAGATGAATGATACCTCGTTCATGCATTGGATTGTGATACGATAAAATCGCATCGTTCATTAAAGGTCAGCATTTTAGACTTTAAGGAGAAATAGAGAAATAATAGAGAAAAAGTGTATTGTAGTTGCTGGGTATTCATCGTTTTAATACTTAATAGATTAGTTATATATTAAGTACATAAGTGTGTGTTCTTGTGTGTGTACCTTCGCGAGGAGTAAGGACATTTTAGGGAAGTGAGGACATCTTTGGCTGGTCCTCACATTCTGCCTCCCCTTAAAATGGCGTTTTTAGGGTCGAGACTTGGTTTTAGTCTTAGGGTTAGATTTGGATTTAGGTTAGGGTTAAAGTTAGGTTAAGGGACTGGGGAATGCGTTATGTCTATGGGTGTCCTCAATACGGCTGCTGAGCTGTTTGTTCCTGCTAATGCCTTCAAATGCAGGTGTGTCCCACATGTCCATCGGACGGGACGATGTCCTCCTCGCACCATCTCAGTGGCACTTTGAGCAGACAGGCAGCTGGTTCCCATCACTTTTCTTCATACTGACCAGATGTCTTTCCAGAAACACAACCACTGTTTATCTTTGCATGACCACATACATAAGCACAGGCTATTTTGTGAATAGACAATACTTGCCGATGGCCTCAGTGGCAGGACAAATGTCTTAACAAGTGTTTTAACACAAAATCTTTGACAAAAATCAGATTAAACAAAGGCTGAATTAAAACATACAGCCTGGAAGTGCATCAGACCTTCTAAATGATCCAGCAGAGTATGCTGTGAGCACAGCTTGTCCTTGAATCCACTTTGAATGTCCTTTGAATACACATGAGCTTAAATGCATGTGATATTTCCACATGTACAATCAATGAAAGAATAAAGTATATTGAATGAAGGAATTCACTCAATAGAATTTATTGGTTGAATGGTATTTTTTAACGCCGCACTCCGGCCAGCTTAAGTCACGTCATGCGCTTTGTTTTTGTGTAAATCAAAAAAAAAAAAAAGTCAAAAGAACTGTTTAATGGTGGTTAATGACTGCTGTTACCTCACTGGATTGGAATGGAAGCATGCAATCACGTATTTCCACTCGGTTTTTGTATGAAGAGTGACAACACAATTGCAGACCAAGTTTTCCAGAAAACACTGCATCCCCTTCACTTCGCACAGACACGGGGGTTAACGTCAGTATCAAACAACTAAGGAAGTGGCACTGCTGGAGTGGCTCGCTGTCCCCATGGGAAGACTAGATACAGGAGGCCAACGAGAGGAAAAGGGCAAAATACGTGTAGCTGGTGGCAGAGTGCAGGAGCAGTGGCAGGAGAGTGTGCTGTGGGCCAAACCGAGCGAGTGCAGTGGTTTCACGAGACGCTCACTAAGACGACTTCTTAAACTCCTTGGAGGGAAAAGGGCAGCTGAACAGAAGAGCCATAAAAATGCCACCAGACGTGGCCTCACTGGAGCTGTGGAATCCAGGGGGGCCTGTGGATGCCACCTGGACACATGTTGGGTGAATGAGCAGCCCCGGCTGTGTGACCTGGTCATGGGTGTTTGATGATCAGAGACCTGAAACACCCTGTTTCCACGTTATACAACAATGTGGTCACTATAGTGACAGAGGACTCCCCCACTCACCCCTCCATTTTCACAATGGCTTCATCAAACTTTGGTGATTTTTTATGATGTGATTTTTCACACGTGTTGAAAATGACAATGACAATCTCTGGCTGGTTTGTCCATTTGGATACAATAAACACACAGGGGCACACGATGGTGGCCTCTGTAAAGCAAGGCCTTTGCCGAAAGTACTTATAAAAGCACTTATTTGAAGGCAGCAAGGTTCAAATCATTTTTGTGGAGCAGTTATACATATCTACAAACATATTTATATTAAAATTCTGCCAATAAACCCTCCTAGATGTTACACATAGGAACTTTAAGTAAGGAAGTACACAAAATGCTGAAGGTACAAAAGTCTGGTGATGAGAACTGAGTACAGCCAGCAACCGAACAAGGCCAAACTTGGTTAAAAAGCCTTAAAAAATGTGCATTAATCTCATTTAATCAACATTTAGTAAGGACATTTCTAAAATCTTACTACCTAACAGAGGAGTCTTGTGTATTTAAAGCCAGGGATCGTGAGCCGAATCGTAACCCGCTCAGCCGTATTTCAGTTCAGAGGCTGTGTCGGACTGAGTCTGTGCTCCGGTCATGCAGGAAGTACTGAAGTAATATTTTTAATTAACTGATTCTAATGATTCAGTACACCGAAAAAGGTTTGCATATGAAACGACGTCACAGCAGTTTCGTGCAGCCGTGCAATGACGACCCCGGAGTTGAGCCGAGCCAAGCAACAACTGTATCGTAGAAATGCGCCATTTGTGTACCATTTCCCTCCGATTTACATTTACTTTCTCTGTCCTCTACTCTTTGCACAGTAACTACAGAGAGAAGAATATATTCATAGTAAGCACTCATATCCTATGGTCTTGTGTTAACATCTGAAGTGCACTCGGTGCCTAGCTGTGCTTTCACTAATGCTGTTTTATATAAAAACCAATCTCTATGAAAGCCCCGCGCCTCCCACACACGTGAACAGTCCTGACCTCTCCTCTTGTTGCGCGCTGAAAGCGCTCTCTTCAATTTTTTTCTTGTTACATAGTTTTCCATCTCCTTTGCACATCATCACACACACACACACACTGTTAAATCATTGGATCACATACTGCACATGCATGGGCAGGAGTATACAAATGAGTTCTGTAATGTTGTAATAAGGCCTGTCCTACACCAAAAATTCATTATCTCAGATTCCCCTCCTTAAGTATGAGTGTCTGATCTGCCCCCCGTGTATGAGCTGCAGCGCACTGAGATTATCCGCATTAAATAATAGTGTGCAATGGCAGGTGAATGTTGGTATGGTGACTGGTACGGACAGGTTGCAGGGAGTGGGGAGGTGAATGCTCCTCTTCTGGCCTTTTGTACTGTCAGCTGCAGTGAGGAAAGGCAGGCCATTAGGATACCCTTGACGACACGGTTGGCATAAACACACGCACGCACACCCACAGATAAGAGATGATATAGATTAAAGCTGCTGGCACTGAAATCCTTTAGTTCAAAACTGTGTCATCTGTCACTGATACAGCGTGTGCTCAGTGACATGTGTCTCTGTGTCTCAGTAAATCAAGAGGAACTTTTTCTAGCGTCCCGAAAGAACTCCACAAAGAGGCGGTCCTCTCTGCTTTTGAGGTTACGCCGTGCATACGTCGAGCAGCAACAGGCAGAAGGTTGGCAAGGAGTTACACTAAAGACAACATCACAACAACACCTTTAAATATGAGTTATTTACAGATAGTCTGGCAAAGAGGTGAGCTCCCTGTGCTGAGACAGGAAGAACGCAATTCAATAATAAAATAATGAACTCTATGCCAGACAAGCGGTGCTATTTTTAAGAATATGCTCACCACTCGTCACTCAACAGTCTTTCTTCAAAATGGAAACGGAAGTTTTGTTTCCCTTTGGAAAATGTTAACTTCCCTGCACCAAAGTCCAAAGGGAAAACAGCAGCAGCTCCTGAGGGAGTTCAATACATTTCAATTTATTTGTACGCAGAAAAATTCACAATGTTATTGAGAGAGGAGAAATGCAACAATTCACACAATGAGCAAACACAGTGGAGAGAAAAAAAATCTCAGGAAGAAATCTCTGACATAACCACCAGACTCGAAAATGTGGAGACAGAAGAGAGCAGATTTATTAACGGTTGTATGAAGTTATTGGTTTGGTCATGAGAACGTCATTATACACGCAGTAGCATAGATTGCTAAATTGAACATTTAATTAGTAACAATGATTGCTTTGCATGAACAGTTACAAACAGTGTGTGTGTGTGTGTGTGTGTAGGTGTTTGAGGGTTCGAGAATGAAGCAGCAGTAGAGTGAGTCATTGTTTTCTGCTGAAATCCTGTCCCAGTAGCCAAGTGAATAACATAATTAAAGAAAGGATTATAGGGGATCAATATATAACATTAATGGTATTGTTTTTCTATCACTCAGTCAATGTGCAATTGTTTTTTATAACATAAGTTTAACTTTTCTATTTCAGCTTCATGGTAAGGGCTCTCTACAGTTAATAATAACTCAATCATTTCATTATCTTAATAGCTGAGTTTAATTATTTATTATTTATTTATATTATATTTACATGTATTATTATTTATATTTATTAAATTATTTGATTTCAGCTTTTTTCAAATGTGAATACATTCTGCTTTAATAGCTGAGTTTAATTATTTATTATTTATATATATTATATTTACATTTATTATTATTTATATTTATTAAATTATTTGATTTCAGCTTTTTTAAATGTGAACACATTCTGCTTTCTTTGCTCCTCTATGACAGTTCACTAATATCCGCCGTTTTTGAACAAAATAACACAATTAACGACAGTGTAACATCAGTGAACACTTTTTTTTTGGACCAAATAACTCATCACTTAATCAAGAATATAACAACCAGACTGAACAGCTGAACTAGTTTCAGCCCTAAATGTAAGATCCGATATTTTGATTTGAATTCTGATATACAGTATACAATATTCGTGAATAAATACATCCTGATACTGGGAATACAAATGTGAAATTAACAATGTACTGCTCTGTGATTGTAGGAGACAAGGATGAGGTGACACAACTTATATTAAATGAACGGTCCTGTCAGACAAATGTCTCATGAAGCGCACTGTATAACGGTACACTGTCAAAAGGAATGTGTGCAAGAGCTACACTTTGTCAAATAAACAAAGTGCAGAGAAAGAAAAGTGTGCATTGCACTCCCAGAGCTGCTCATCTGCCCAAGTACTCAAGCCCCTCTCGCTCTCCCCTGCAGGAAGGCTAATGACAGACATGTAAGTAGGCAGCGTGACCTGTTCTGCAGCACATGGAGTTTATTTGCTGGGGGTGCAAATACGTCTGCGGTACTGCAGCCCAGAGAGCAGCAATCTGACAAGCAGCGCAGACCTAATCCAGGCCAGGTCTGGGGCAGTGTTTGGTATGCATCCCTTAGGTATGGAATAAATACAAGGCCGGTAAGCAGATCTGCTCGTTCTGGGCAACCGCGAGAGAGTGGAGGGCTTTCCAACCTCGCGTTACATGCCTTGACGGGATGTCTCTTATCCATATATGTAACCTCATAACATTCTGGGCTTTTCACAAACAAGAACGGCTTTGATCTCCCGTGGAAAGTTATGCACTTTAAATGTCCAACTTCAAGGGCCATTTGCTGCGTTTTCACCAGTTAGCAAGGCTGCTTGGCAAATCTCTGAATGTCAAGTCAAGGGGTGTTCGTAGCCCAGAGGTTAGCGAGCCAACTTTATGATTGGAGGGCTGTCAGGTTGAGTTCCTCACTGGGAGAATGTGGGCGGGGAAAGCAGATAAATAAATAACAGTATAACAGTCTTCCCTCCCTACAGCACTTCAGTTCAGTTGAGCTACCTCTGAGCAAGGCATCCAACCCCCCCCCCCCCCCCCCCCTTCCCCCTTTAGAAAAAAAAAAGTTTAGGAAAATGAGATTATCCACGAATCTGTTCAGTAGCATAAATCTTTTGGGTTGTATTCATTTTTTCGGATAAAAAAAAAAAGGAAAGTTCACTCTAAACTTGTTCATGTCGTGACCCTTTAAAGTGTGTCTCCACCTGGAACCCCCTCCTCCCCCCCCCCCCGTCCTCCCCTAAGCTGCCCTTGCTAGAGCAGACCAGGTGTACCTGTTCCGACATGCTGTGTAATTTGTGGATTAGTGGATGCCTCTAATGGCAAAAATCACCAGAGCTTTCTTTCTGTCAGAGAAAAGAAGGGGTTGGAAAGACAAGAAGGTAAGAGGGGAAAAAAAGTAAGAGTAAAGGACCAGAGGTGGAGCTCAGATATCACAACCGTCGGCTGAGTACTCACAACTTTGCACTCACCATATAGAAAATACTTTGATTACGTAGAAGTGCAGCCTCCTTTTCCCCGATCATCCACGTTTCAATCGTGTCAAAGCCCTTCTCTAATGCCTTTGTGTTTCACAGTTACATTTGTTTGTAACAGTGTGATGAAAGAAACAACCATCTTCCACATTAAAGGAAAGAGTGGTTGATTTTACAAAGCAACACAAACGTCTGTTTCCAGTCGGCAAAAGGCTGTCTGAGGAGCCATTTGTCAAAGTTGGCGAAAATCACTTGCTGACGACTATGTGTCCGTACATTTTACAACCACAAGAGCTACCACACAAACACCGTCAACGATAGTCTGAATATTAAAGGTGGACCTAGTCTGGAGGAAAGACCAGGAAAGAAACGTCAGTACACTTTTTCCTGAGGAGTCAAAGGTGTCTTCTTCAATCGAATGTCAATTTCCAAGATGTTCCAAATCATGATCCCATTATAGAGGAAAATACACCCACATATGAGTGGACACCAGTGTCACTGACAGCTGGCATTCCTCATTCAGTGTCTGGTTGCAGGTGATGGCTGTGAATTTCCACTTGCACATGGAGCTGGTCAAATTCTGGGTGATGTCACAACCGGTTGCCACTTGTTTTTAGTTCAACAAATCCAGCTGGTCAATAAAATTCTGCCATGTATGTCAGTTTTGGATGATAGAAACGTGTCATTATGTCAGATCTATGAAAAATACTGAGCTACTTCCACAATAGAAGGTAAACGGTGCCGTGTTCTGTGCCATGTCGCTCAGTCCCGTGGAGGACACCTGGTACTTGGGTCGGATCATGTTCTCATCACAAACAAACTTGCTCTGGAGGTGGAACCAGACTGAGACCACCTCCTCTGAAGCGGGGCTTCTCTCACAGGGGGGGAGAAAATGTTTCAAGGATCATAAATCCAACGCTGATTAAGCATACGCGTAAACTTCCCCTTTGTACTGGATGCAGAGGCATATGGAATGCATCATGTTCAGCATCCATTTCCCATGTAGGCTGTCCAATCAAACATGATTGCATTATCCTCAGCAGTAATTATAGTCAAAGCTGTGTTAGTAAAGAGCTGGTGTCCATGTCTTTGAATGATAGCGTCTCAGCCTCACTTCAGTCATAAAAGCCTCCAGAAGTTTTAATATTTGGTAAAGCGTCACTTTATATGTTATTGTTAGTTAATTTTGCAGATTCTTGGTTTGTGGGCTCAACTTTGCTCCAACCGCTGCTCTTAAGGGTCCCAGCAGAGATGTTTTGATCCACAACTCAGTGCAGATTACAGGTTACAGATTACACCTGCTTCAAGGGAGAGAAATTACTGACAGTAATGAAAGAAATCACACAAATGAGCTACAGCGTCAAAGCCAGGTCATGGTTTTCTAGATGAGTTTTAGGACTGGATACCTCACATGGTACCAGTGGCACAGGGACAGGCAGTGAGGGAGGGGCCACTGTCAAACTATCAAAAACTGTCAAAATAAAGTTATTTAATTGAACTAATTTGGAAATTTCCATGGGAACGTTTTTGTGTTTTCAGTAAAACTGCAACCTGTTTGATTATTAAAAGTTGCTTCCAAGTATTAGTAGGTCGCTGGTTTTGTTCTGAGCTCTATGAGTTATGTTATCTTATTTAAACGCAGGATAGTTTGTCCATTTACTGGATCCGTCCACCACTTCCTTTCCCCATACACACATGTGGTGACAGCAGAGTTTTTCCCTGCGTCTGATTGGCTCTGATCCTGATGACGACGAGTAGGTTGATGTTTATGTTTTCGGTTAGGAACTTGGGAAAACTTGCGATTTTTGACGAACAATGTCCTGGCTTAAGTCACTTTAAACTGTCTTTCTTTATTGGTAAGTGATATTTTTACACTGAAAGAGGGAAAATCTGAGTTTGGTTCTATGTTATATATACATATTGGTTTGAGCACATAGATTTGTGGATTTAGGACGATATTCAATCCTGACAAATGTTTGTACCCATCTGTTTTATAATGTTAAATAAATGTTAAAAGCTGCTTTATGTCCCTCTTGTGGTCACTGTGCTCGGGGGGGAGAAGTCGCTTGTTTCGGGCTTGTTTTCCTCCGACCCGGTTGCTCGTTTCTCTCGCGAGATCTCGTGACAACACTGTTTCCTCTGTCGATCTTGACGTGAAACAAATGACTTCCTCTGTGCTGTCACCGGGAGACATGAGATCTAAACTGCGCTACACTGAGAAACACACTTAATCAGTGTCGCGTGAACACATTTGACAAACAGTTTGGATCAGTTTCTGACATATTATATCTGACATATAAGTTACGCGTTTTCCCACTGAAGGTAACAGCGATTTCTTATGTTTTTCTTCTTTTATTTTTCGTCATGTGTGAAGTCACACTCTTCCAGAGAAACACTCGACACAGACACTGACACATTCCTGACGGCACAAGGCATAACTTGTTATGGAGGCTGTTCACAGGACTGTGTTAAGGTGAATCCAGACACACACACCACCTCACACACACACACACACACACACTGGGCTGTGTGGAGCAAGAGGGGCAGTGTTGATTTAGGGCATTACTCAGACAGGGAGAGAGGGAGAGAGAGAGAAAGAAGGAGATAGAGGGGAAAAGAGGGAGAGTCTCCCCTGACTGCATTAGGAGAGCCTCCAGCCTTTGTGATTCCTTTTGATCAAATCTCTGTGAAAGATGAGTGTCATGCCCTCTTCCAGCCAGCTGTGAGGGGACTGCCCTGTGACTCTGAGGGGGTAGACATGTGTGTGTGTGTGTAAAAGTGTGTGCACACCTCTGTGTGTGTGTGTGTGTGTGCTCAGGATCAGGATAGGGAGGGAGCAGGCAGCTCCTGAGGTGAGAATGCCGAGTGGGAGGATCTCATTCCAATCCCCTGTGCCCAGTTTCAACACACACACACACTCACACACACACACACAAACACACACACACACACACTCTCAACATCTTGAGTAGTTTAGAGCCAGTCCACAACAACATGAGAGGAGAGAAAGCAGAGGATGTGTGTGTGTGTGTGTGTGTGTGTGTGTGTGTGTGTGTGTGTAATGAGAGTAAAAGCACAGTGACTTGGTGGCTCAGTGTGTCTGTGTGTGTATGAGGGGGAGAGAGAGAGAGAGAGGGAGGGAGAGAGAGAGAGAGGAGTAGAGAGTGTATGTGTGTGTGTGTGTGTGTGTGTGTGCTGTTGAAGGAGACGCTGCTGGGTGTGATGGCTCTTTTGCTTTAGTACTTGTGCGGACAGGACAGTTGGAGGCAGTTGTTTTGTGGGACTCGCAGGGAATGGCAAACTCCACGGTATCCTTGGAAACATCCGACTAAATGATCATGGCTGAGGTAGGGGAGACACAGCTTCCTTTTTCTTTTTCTTTTTCTTCTTCTTCTTCTTCCCTTTTTCCTGCTTTTTACCCCTGTCTGCTCTGGCTCTATCTCTTCTTTCACACACACACACACACACACTATCCATAAACATGATGAGGAGATGTTTAACAAAGACTAAGTGGGCAGAGTTTATGTTGACAGTCAGGACCAGTGCAGACTTTCATTCTAAAATGTGATGATTGATGAAGAGTACAGTAAACAGCTTTATAGATTGTGTACCTTTGATTATGAGTGTAAGAAAAAAGGTCGATATGGACTTTACTTTTGCTGTGGTTTATCGATATTGGTTTTATGATACGATAGATGATACATTGAGTTGAACAAACCTTACTTAATGCATGTTTTCATCACCGTTATTATTATTATTATTATTGAAACGCTTTTCATTTATTGGGATAAAAGAGTGGTCATAAAGTTATGAGACGTGATGCAGCTCCACAGGGACTTTGTCAAGTTTGAATGAAAATAAGTGAGTGAATATGATAATTCACAAAATGATGCGTGCATTTGGCAAATGATCATTTATTCGCATTGATTGTGTAAATTAACGTCACATTTCCTGTAGCCCTTGAATTAAATTCTTTAAATGTGACCGTGAAATGTGAAATGTCCCCAGTCGTTGTGGACAGAGATCGTCCGTCCTCACAATGCCTTCCAAGAATTGAACGATACGTCCAGGAAACAAGGACAGTGTTTGTCTTCACAAATCCCTGCTGCTGTTTTCCTGTTTGTTTTCTATTTCATCTCCTCTTCATAAACTGTAGCCTGTACGTAAACATCAAACATCCTGCATACAGTAAGACACAAGTGTGACAAAGTGAGGAAAAATACCTCGGCCTTCATTGACACATCTGTCCCTCTGTCTGTCAGGACCCAACAACTGAGTAAAATTGAGTGAAATTTTGCCTTAATGTTTTAAAAGTCAATATAACGGACTATAAACAACACGGGATGTCATCAAAATAGCAACAAAACGACCATTTCTGACACCGTGGGTCAGAGATGCAGCACGTTTCCTAAATTGCAGCCTTCAGATTTGCTAATTACATTGTTTCGAATTGCAATTACACTTTGGCAACGACGGTCGGTACAACCTGCTCTCCCGTAGCCTCCTGTCTGCAGCCTGTCGCAATGCAATTTAACGGGAGCCTAATGTTTTGTTGCAGCCATAATGTAACAATTAGCTGAGCTGTCTGTGTGGCGGTGGTGGTGGTGACGGTAGGCAAAACAGTCGCTCCATGCTCCTGCGAGAGTACACTCTGTGTGTGTGTGTGTGTGTGTGTGAGGAACACTGCTGCGCAGACAGAGGAGAAACAATTGTGGTTGATTTCCTGCTCGTCAGAGCAGCGTGCAGCATCCAAACAGGCGGGAGTTTAACTTCATGTGATGAAAATAGATTTGATGAGGGAAATAAAAGCCCGTGAGGACAGAGACACTGTCTGACCTGTAAAGGTAATTGTGGAGATATTTATTTATTTTCTTTATTTGATCAAATCAAGTTACTATTTTGTAATATTTACTCACAGTATTGTGTTTTAAAATGAACATAAACCTGAGACATTTGCTTGGCAGTCGTCGCCTTTTATAGTCGTCGATGTTTATTTTCATTCTTAAAATCAAAAACAACAACATGCAACACTGCAGGAGCAACGTGGAACATTCACAATACACAAGAAATAAACTACAATACACAAGAATAAAGAGCAGTTACTCAACAAATAGAAAATAGCATGTCAGGAAGAACTCGATATTGGACACACTTAAAAAGTACCTGAAGTGCTCCAGTAAAAATATTATCTAGCACTAACTTTTTTTTTAGTTTTTAAGAAAAGAACTAATACAATTTAGTCTCCCATCCAGATGTCACTTAAGGCCCAATTTGATTTTATTAGTAATTAAAGACTTTCTCTCAAACGTTGTCATGCATGTACTGTATATATGTGTGTATCTCCTTACTCACACACACACACTTTACGACCCTCAAACAGGCCTTTTGGATTTTTCCGATGAGTGAGAGGCCATTACTCTGTCAATCCAATACAAGGCAGTGATTTATAATTGTGTGTGTGTGTGTGTGTGTGTGTGTGTGTGCGTGTGTTTGTGTGTGTAACACAATCGTGGCCCGTCTCTGTTCCTGCTGCATCTCATCCTCCATCTTTTGTTTCCCTCTTTCTACTGGAACATCATTTTGTGGGTGCCTCTCCGCTGCAGGGCCCCCCCACAGGGGACTACACACACACACACATAGCCTTTAACCGAACCACAACCTCAAATATTAAACTTGACCAGTTTCTCAGAACCAGGTTTTTAACTACTGGTCCTGAAAAGGTCAGCATTTATGCCGGTAAAGGTCCCAACGAGAGACCAAATTCAAGTATCCACACACATACACACCCACAAACACAAACTTGGGCCCCTGTTTCTACGTGTGAGTGTGTGTGAGTGTGAGTGTGTGTGAGTGTGTGTGTATCGGTGGCAGTGGCGAGTGTAGCCCGCCAACCTCGTCAGCTTCATTAGGTTCATGATGGTCCATCCATGAGAGGATGGGAGTGTGTGCGTGTGTGTCTGCTCCAGCCTTTTACCCCCTCCAGCGTCTCCTTGAGCTGTGATCAGCCCCTCCTGGCCCCCAACCCCTTTGACAACCCCCCCCCCCCCCCACTCCCACTCCCAACACACACACACACACACACACACACACACATGCACAGCAGCCACCCCTTTGCTTCAGCTCAGCGCTGCCACCAAAAGGCTTGTGAGGATTTGTCAGCCAGATGTGACAAGATTGTCAGGAGGGTAGGCGAGGAAAGAGGGAGATCTGATATTAATCAGAGCGTATAGCTGGGAGCCAAACTCTCTCAGACTCGGTGTACTAACATGTTCCCCTCATTTACTCGCTCTCCGAGCCAAACACTCCCTCTGAGTTCATAACGGGGGAGCAGCATACACCGGGAAGCCAACCAAACTTTGGCTCGCCTCTCTTCTCTTCCCCTCCACCTCCTCCTCCTCCTCCTCACACAAGCTCATCTCTTTGTCTTTTAAGGGTTTTTTTTTTTTTCACCTTAAAGAAGCCAACCATTTTTCTCATGGATCTTCAGGTAAAGACTTTGCTGCCTTTTTTTTTCCTGGTGTCTACTTTAGTGTTGTGTGTGTCTTTGTGTGTGTGTGTGTGTGTGTGTGTGTGTGAGAGTGAGTGACTGCTGGATGAGTTTGAAATAATGAGTTTTTCACGCTGTCTTTGGGCTGTATGGACTCTTAATAGGCTCAAACGCAGCCTGTCACTACTTGCACTCGCCCGGGCTTCTCCAGGGTTTGTCTTCTCCTTTTCAGGTTCAGCGCCACGTTAAAGGAATGCTTCTGAGTGTTTCTTTTCTTGTTGCTCTGTTTCACTTTTTAATTTAAAAGAACTAAACCTGGCTGCATGTCTTTAGTGACTTAAAAACAAAAGGGTACATGTTGTCAGGGGAAAACTTATCAGACAATATCACAAATGAATGGTTTTTTTTTTTTTTTATCTACATGCTCTGTCTCACATGGCGTTAAATCATAAAGACGAGCTCGGATCCCGGCACATGTTCTGTAACCCTCACTTCAACGAACACTTGTCATCAATTAACATTTTACTACCTCGCTGTCACATAAACAACTTGGCCTTCGGTGTGATTTATTCATGAGGCTCCATCGTACCGTGCACACGCTGACACGACGTGCTCGCACAGGCTGTGGTCAGTGGTGGCAGGGTCAGGTGTTGCAACAGCGCTGCTGCTGCTGCTGCTGCTGCTGCTGCTGCTGCTGCTGAGGTGATATTATTGGCAAACGTGTGCATTATTAGCAGGAAATGCGAGCGGTACCAGGAGCAATGTCCTCCCACTAAATTCCTCTGTCGTTCCTGTGTGTTTTGGCTGCAGGGATCAAATATTTATTCCTTTCACTGTCAAGAGTGTGTGATTGCTTCTTCACCGCCCTGCCACAGAACTGTTTTGTTTTTCGCTGCTTTTGAACTTATTTTTGACCTTTAATTTGTGAGTGTTGTTTTTAAGCGATGCACCTTGATTAATAGATGAATCAGTCCATTAAATCATGAGGCGTAAAATCTCGAACACTGTTTCCCAAACTACCATAAAGGAGCAAAAGATACAGATAAAAAAATTCATTTGGTAACCAGTGAATAATTGTATTGTATTGCTCATGTAAAAGCAATTTTTAATTCAAAATGATACCATACAAAACTTGCAAGTGGCATTTTGTTATAAAATGCACAAGATTTGAAATAATATTGTGTAAAAATTAAGTAAAGAGCAACTTTATACGAAGCCAGAACATGCTTATATTGGCATCCAAAGAAAAAACTAAGTTTATACAACGTCATTTTTGTTTTTATTCACGGTTAATAAATAATTTACTCATGTTTTATCAGCCAGTCATAAATTATTATTCATTCTTTTTGGTCTTTCCTGGCTGTGACGAGAATCAACAGCAGCCACTGGATTTTCTTCTTTTTTTCCTTCCTCATTAATGTCTCACAACTGATTTTTTTTTAAAGCATTTGTAAATTATTTATTAATCATTAATAAATGTATTAGTGAGAACTAATTAAGCCCCCCCCCCCCCATAAAGGGCTCCTTAGTCAAAAAATTGTATCATGTCATTTATGCAAACATGCAGGAAAACGTAGTCACGTAGTGAAAAAAAATACAAATCATATCCTAAATGGTAATAATAACAATAATAATAATAACGATGACAGATGATAGCAGTAATAGCTCAAATCTGGAATGTCTTCCATATGTGAAAATCATTTCTTGTGGAAATCGCAGCTGCTTTTTTTGGAAAGTCAGCTGTTTCCAGCAAAATATGTTTGAACTTGTACAAAAATGTAAGTGGTGATAATGTGTGCCACGCACTTAAGTGATCATTTTTATTTTGCTGAGAGAAATAAAAAAACTCTCACTTCTCACTTCTTCTTCTTTCTTTCTTTGCTTCTCCTCTTTTCCCCTTGTGCCATAATTGTCTTGTTAACTGATTAATGGCTGATAGTAAAATCCCCCCCCCCCCCCCACACTTGGCCATCACTCTCTCTCCTCTTCCTCTCAGAATCGCTGAGAGATTGCTCTGTTGTTACTCACTCTTTGGCACCAGCGCCGCTTGTTTCCCCCCATTGAGTGTCAGTTAGTGCCGGGCTGCTGCTAATTGATTAGCTTTCCACTGCATTAGGGCCAACAAGTCTCTGTCCATGTCTGACCCGTCGCCGTCCAAGCAGCTGTTCATTTCTGCCGAGCTCTGTAAAACGCCGTGACTGTTCGCGACATAATGCCAAGATTTGAATTTAAGAGCCAGAAAAGGACAATTTCATCGTGTGTGTGTGTGTGTGTGTGTGTGTGTGTGTGTGAGAGGGAAAGAGCAGTCTCTGAGCAGACAGAAAATGACTCTATTTGTGTGAGTCTTATGTTGCATAATACGTTTTTATGTGTACATTCCATCACCGCCTACTTTAAAAATGTTTAAGCCGTTAATGTGATTTTCAGCATTTTTTTGTTGACATAATGTAATGAAACCCAGGAAACATGCATTCCAGCGTGCGGTCATCTACTCCCTCCACCACATGCACATAAAACCTACACACAACTGTGCAAGGAAAAAAAATGTAATCCCATATGTGTTTGATCCCGTGTTCAAGTTTCTATTTTTACATTTCCTTGAGTTTACACTTTATCTTCTAATTGTTTAATATGGTTATAATGGTTTATCTTTTCTTATCTTATCTATAGAAAGGGTTTAACTGTAACCTAAAAAGTCATTCCCACACTTCCCGCTTCTCTTCTTTTTTTTATCTTTTAAAATTGTACAATTTGGACATTCTGAGTTATATGGTTTTGTTGTTATATAGTTTTTATTTTAGACCCACAATTCATTATACGGGGTATAGTATTTATTTTTCTTGAGACCAATGCTTGATATCTAGCATAGGTCACAGGTCACAAAGGAGCCAGATGTCACTTACAGTAGATCTGCATACAAATTAATTCAAATCAAATCGAATAAATCTAATTAAAAATCACATTTTGCTTCAGTGGCCTTTTACAATTTGTCCTTAGGGTGAAATTTAACAAAGAAAAAGAAGAATTTTAACTGATTAGATGTTTGTCAGACCCTAATGAAGACTTAAAGGGGTAGTTCTTTTAAGTGAGTATGTGTGCGGTATCGACACATGGACGCTTGTCCTCCCTGAAAACAACAGTCACACTGTGAAACAGCCTTTCCTGACTGTAACATGACGTTTGTGTCACTTTTGTCACTCTCTGCACCTTCTCAAGTCTATTGAGAAAACCATTGATTTTACATCGCGGCACACAGGGGCGTTGTTGATCCGCCGTTGTCGTCCAGCAGGAAGTGTGTCTAACATTGTGTCTTTAGAGAAGAACGGAACGGCTAAAAACACAGATTTTCTCTTTAGACTGAGGAAAACAAGTGGTTCACAAACTGTCACTTTGCCTTCACACTGACGCGATTGTAAACTCGCTATAGCTTGCTAACGGAAACCATGACGACCGTACAGTGATATTACGGAGCAGATGAATAATTTTTAAAAGGGTGGACATGTTGTTGAACCTCTGTAAAAGCAAGTAAGGAATTTTAACTGTCGTTTTCTTCCTGATATCATGCACAAAACATTCTTAAAGGAGCAAACCGCAGGGAGACGGCACTGCAGTCCACAGCATCTTGCTTATCCTGCATCTCCGGGTTTTGTCAGTGTAACGACTCGTGTCTTCACTTCACCTCACAATTCTTTTCCCTTCAGCTCACCTTCGCTCTCTCTCTCTCTCTAACCTGCCGTCACGGCCTCCTTTCATCCTGCACAGTCTGCCCCCGTGAGTGCACGCTCTCAATTAAGTTGTCTTTAACAGCAGCAATAGACAGGGAGGGGACCGGTGGCAGAATCGAGGCACACACATGCAGCATGAATATGTGACTTAAGAAAAAGTAGTGCTGCCAATGAGACGCACAAAGAGAAACTATACAGACAAAGATGTTCAAAAAGAGACAGAGAGCATGGCTGTGCAGGTTGGTGGTGTCAGGAGAAGACGCAGCCGCTTAGAAGACGCCTTTTATCCGATGATAATGATGGACAAGTTGTGAGGAGCATTTAATTACTCCTTTCACTTTTTCAAAGTCCTTCCTTTGTTCAGTTTGCTCGGTTTTGCTGGTGTTAACTTCTCGTCGCGTGACCTCAGTGTCATGCGGCAGTCGGGGCCTTAAGTATTTTTGTTTTAACTTGTCAGGTGACACTGTTTTCAAGGTCAAGAGTGAACTGGCAGATGAAAGATGCTCAGAGCTCATGGAAGTGTCGTGCTCTTAAAGGATTCAACTTAAAGACAGAGTTTTTCTGTGTGATGTAATGCAAAAATCATTGATTTTATCTTTGAACTAAGGGGTTTACGAGGATAGATATATATTAATAGGTATACAGTAGTTATAGAATAGATATTTAATATTTCTGTTGGAAAAGGTTGTTTAAGAGTTTTTCTGCATCACCCCGTGATGAAAATATCTCAGGTCTCTCAAACGAAGCGAGCACACTCGGACCAAACTGGTCTTTGTGGACTCTGTGATAAAGTCTGGACTGCTGTCATCATTACAAGTGAAGATGCACAGGCATCTTGTTCTTCTGGTTTGTTTCTCCACACACAAGTAACAACAGCAAACCTGCAGCTGCAAAGCTGAGGTGGTGGAACTGACGCGCACCCCAGCCAGAGTCTTAAGGTCCTCTGACCAACTGCTGCTGGAGGATCCTCAAACCAGACTTAAGTCCAGAGGTGACAAGGCCTGTGCCGTGTGCTGCCATGAGACTCTGGAACAGTCTCACCTTCGATATTAGAACCTCCCAGAAACTAGAGACTCCAAAATCCTCCTTTAAAATCCACTTCTATGCTTTGGTCGACTGCTGTGGTTTTAAAGGTGCACATTTATAATGTGTTTGTCGCACCATCATTTCTACTCCTAATATTATTTGTTTCTCCATCTTTTGCATGAACAACCAACCCCTGACTTTATTGTTTATCACCTTTTTAACACATAATACGTGGGACCAAACAATGCCAATCAGAGGGCGTGTCGGGGGAAGGCAGAGTCGATTCGCGCCGAGCGGCGTTAAACTGTGCATGACTGAAATAGAGAATGCGATGTCGCATTATAGCGTTGTACTGTAGTGTTGGCTTCAAAAACACTGGCCCAGCCGCATCATTTCTTGCAATTAGACTTCTTGTCATTGATTTAACTGATGTGTGCAAACAGCCGCATGAGAGAGAGGGAGAGAGAGAGAGAGAGACGCAGTGCTGGCCTTCGCCGCCATATCTCCTCTTCTCCTGAAATGGAGAAGAGGAATGAAATGGCACAGTCTATGTCCAAAAAAACATATATGACATCATTTAATATAACTCAATGTAATTTTAACTCATCAGTGTATGACATGATACACTGTATAAAACACTGTATAAAACTCACACTGTATAATAACAGATGTTTCTATGAGCTGATACAAATTATACAATTCATATATGTTTTAATCCCGTATTGTCATAGATCCACCAATTGAGAGGATTAACCCTTTACACAATTTACAATGCCAAATGTCCGCCTGATCTTTTTTGCTTATTTTAAGCATAAAAGGGTCAAAAAAATGTCAATTTTTCCCGGAATAACTGGCACATTTGAGTGTATTAACAATTTAAAATGAAGAAAAACAAAAAGGTTCCTTTAGAAAAAAAACCTGTAGTTCTACCAGATTTTGCGGTATAAATTATAAAACATATTTAAAATAATATTTGTTTGAGTCTTTATCTCAATGTCTGAAAACAGGCCAAAAAATGTAAACTATGTTCAGGCGTTTTTCCAACTCTCTCCTCTCTGGTGACGAAGACGCTGATTCGCCGTCTTCCTGCAACAGTGCGAGTGAAATTACCGTAATAACCACATGTTGGCTTTGACGTGCAACTTCTGTGTGGATTTTTTTTCTCCTTCTGTGAAACCACTGATTAAGATAAATAAATCAGAAGTTGACTATGTATTGGAAAGTGAATGTGCCACAGGAGGTGCACAGATCCACAGTGGATTGGTCTAATTGGGTCATGTTGTTTCTTGGTGTTCTACGATGACGGGATTATACCTCGCAACAGTCCCAAGGAGGCCGAGCTGCCCGGGCCGGACACAGAGCCCAACAGGGAGGGTGATAGAGCGAACGCAAAGGACTGAAGGCCAGAGCTATGGCACAATGTTTCAAGGCCAGGTAGCTGCCACCACCTTCATCTTTGGTCAGTTTATCCATCCTAATGATGAGAGGTTATTGTAAGGTGGAAATAATGTGATGCCAAGATCTCAAGGACGAGCTCAGCCTCGAGCGCAGAACCAAGTGAATGACTAAATGAGGAGGAGGAGGCCCCCTACCCTTCCACCCACCCACACTTTTTCTCCTTCTCCGCCTATGGAGGGAGGGAGGGAGAGAGAGAGAGGGAGCTCCAGCGAGGAGCTACGCATGCCGCTCATGTATACTAAAACCCCACTGATCATGCATTATAGATGCAGAGGGAGAGAGGTGCCGTAGCACAACCACTCCAAGGTTTTCAGCATGTAGCACTAACAACACTGGCTTTGATCATAAATCTGATGATGCTTTTCCCTTGGTTCCTGGTGTGTGAATGATTTTTTGTGTCCATAAGCAGATGAAGAAGGGAAGCGGGGGTCAGTTTCAGTGTATCAGTGCTGTGGAGTCAGTGCCAAGTCAGCAGCTATACCCACAAAAACAGACTTATTACTCCGGCTGGCTCCTCACTTCAAGTCTCCGACAGTCTGTCCACTGCACTTTCCTGCATGTTTGAAAAAAAACAAACATTAACCAGTACTCTGACCTGTGTGTGTGTCTGCCCTGTACACACACACAGGTAAACAGGGCAATGTGAGATACACAGAGGGAAAAACGTCCAATGTGCTCCTTCTATTTTCCTTTCTTTTCTGTGAACTTGACAGTCATACATTTTTCATGTGTAATATAAGACGAGCTACAAACACACTCAAATACACCTTGACAGCACAGTCACAAGGATGATATTCACTTCCTTAAATATTTATATACCCTATCACACATGTTGCTCTCATGTCACACAGCTATATATATATATATATTATTTTTTTACGTAATATTTAGTGAAACAATGTGAATAGAATAGTCACCGCCTTCATGTAGATCAGGCTTACGTCTATATGGTTTTCCTGGATGTATAGAAATGTGATCAGATATTAGATCTTTGTATTTATTCACAGCCTTGGGGCGCAGTCATTAAGCCACAACCAAAATGTCTGAACCACTCACAGGTCCTTCATGAACAAGTGTACTTTTTTACAAATATGACTTGGGGTGTTTGCACAAAAAAGCGACCATCATTTGTGCAAATGTGCACGACACACTTTGTTTTGTCTCTGTTGTGTCCTCATAAAAGCCATATTCACTGTAGTTAATTTGTTTTGATGGACACTTGTTGTGACAATCAAGGCTGTGAGTGGCTAACGTAGTCTGTCAAAATAATAAGAAATTAAAGAAACCTTTGACTTCTGGGTCATGGCCAATCGTTGGACTTTTGTGTCCAAAAACACTGTGTGAATTTAAAGTGAGCGTTGAGTGTTGCATTATTTCTGTAAAATGGGAATTCATTTTCAGCTTCTCTCGTTCTTTTTTTTTTTAAAACAGGCTATCTGCTGCACTCTGGTGAACTGTAACTGTGACAGCTTCAAGCCTGGGAAGCTCAAGAGACGGCAGTGTGAAAACTGCAAGCATGGATGGGTCGCACACGGTAAGATTTCGTTGTTTTTTTTTTATAAAGTCTCTGACTCTGAGATTTCTGCCTGAAACGCTCATGCGGTAGAGCTGAGTGGAGTTCTGCTCATGCTCAACTTGAACTTTGTGTATTGAAGAGCATTTTTGAAGATCCACGCATCCATAATCTCTTATCCTGACACACCCAAACATGCCGCCATGGTTGCAGGACAGGTGCATGTCTCGGTTTTTCGTTTTTTGTCTTTATTATGACTCATAAATGAAACTATGTTTTCTGTGAGAGCAACCAAGTGTTGACACTTGGTTGCTGAAAACCTGACCTCTCACCATTATATTTATAAAACACATTTTGACACTCAAAATGTGTATTACTCTGTACTGTTGACTTACTGTCTTCGTTCATTTATAAAGTCATAATAACTTTGTAAACTTTCGGTTAGATGTAACCATCGTGCGGGGCCCATCTCTTTCTCGAAACATAAAAAAAAAAAATGTCATCCTCGCTGTCACCGCACTCTCCATGGAGCACTAATGGAGCGTAATAACTGAAGGAGTAATCACTCAGTGTTGTCATAGCTGCTCAGACTTACTCTTTCTCTCACACACTTTTCAGAACCACACATTCTATTGTTTTTCTGTATCGTGTTTTCTCTTCAGGGATTCTATAGTTTCAGGTTGTCTAATCCAGTCAATTTTTGTGTGTGTGTGTGTGTGTGTGTGTGTGTATATATTCTAGCCCTGAGTAAGCTCAAGGTGCACCACATGTACCAGAGCAGCCAGGTGGAGATCGTGCACTCCAATGTGGTGTTCGACATCTGCAGCCTGATGCTGTACGGCACCCAAGCCATTCCCATTCGCCTCAAGATCCTCCTGGACCGCCTCTTCTCTGTCCTCAAGCAGGAGGAGGTCATCCAGATCCTCAACGCCCTCGACTGGACCCTGCAGGACTACATACGAGGATATGTGCTCCAGGTGAGGAGCACCTTTATACTTATATGCTGCCGCTGTGCTTAAACGGAGACGAAAACTAGAGCAACTTTTGTTGAGAATGCAGAAAAACTTTGGACACAGACCTGGACGGCTGTTTTCTCTCCACTCTGATTAACTAGACTTACAAACTACTCCAGCATGGTTGTATGAGGTACATATACTGTAGATACCTGCACCAAAAAATAGCAAAAAATAAATGCCAGTGGGGACACAAGCAAAGATACTTCACAAAAGGCTCACCTAACAAAATCTAACCTTGCTTAAGTCACCTATATCTTAGAAAACAACAACTTTGCCACTTTATCTTGCCAATTGGACAGTTTAACTTTGTAGTGCTTACCTCCCACACCAAATTCCATCAGAGTTGTGTCACAACTCAGTGACACAAGTTTACAAGATGAGGCTGCAGTAAAGCAGTAGCTTCCATGTCCCCATAAGAAATAAAAATGCTGATGTTTCTCCATGGACTTTGGTGTGAGAAAGTGATCAGTTTAACAACTTTAGTTTTCAGATGGACAGTCTAACAGTGAGACAATGCGGAGAATATTTTCTTACAATACGAGACTTAAACAGACCCAGATTTTATTAGGTGAGCCTTTTGTTAAGTGGCTAAAATCTGTTTTCCTTGTGTCCCCGCTGACAGCCATGTTTTCACTGAGAGTGATCATGGCTGTCTCCCGCTGGTTCACAGTGCGGGGGGTCAGTAGGGGGGCAAGCACAGATCAGTCAGAGGTCACTGTGTATCAGCATCTCATATAGCCACACTTCAAATGACCTGAACTATCATTTTAACGTATATCATTGATATCAGTTGTCTTATCTGAAGCTTGGAAACAAAGTAAACTATACTTCCCACAATTCCAAACTATTCATTTATCTATTGAAACAATGCCATGACAGAGTTTTAGTTTTTGTTTTGAAAATCCAGTCCCGAAGCCAACATGGGAACATAAAACAAGTGAGCAAGAGTATATGATGGAAGCAACAGAGGGAATTTCTGAGGAAGGTGAGGGAGAGGCAGTAAGAAGAGAGGAAGAGTCAGGAAGTACTGAAGAGTGCAGGGAGCTGAGGTGCCAGTGCCATGCACTACCTTGGTTTCCTGCTGGCATGGCACGCTTGTTCCCGTGGTGAAACCATCTTGAGGTGGTCTTCAAACTATTCTGGGTACATTTGTAAACATTATGTCTTTTGCCCCAGATTCCATCTCAAACCCGAGCCAAGCCTAGCCGAGGCACAGGCTGCAGGCACTATGTCAGCGTGAGCTCTCACTTCGATTTGTTCATCATCAAGTATTCAAGTTGGACTACGTTTAATTCATGTTAGCTCAACTAATGGCAAACGTAGAGTCAGAATCCTCGACAGGCGCCCAACGAATGCTCTGTGATGAAATATTAATCACGGTTATGGCACGAAGCCGCAGCTCACTTTCAAAGACATCTGAACTCACATGTGATTGCTGCTGGTTTAAGGGGGGAGAGGACCCGCCTGATCAATGTGCAGTGCCTTCTGATCACCCCTCCCGCCCTTATGTGCGACTAAATGTGTGTGGTATGTTCATGCACATATTTATGTTTGCATGCCTTTGGGAGTGTGTATACGAGTGTACAAGTGTGTATTCTCACAAAGGTGTGTGTGTGTGTTCTCTTTCTGCTTCCGTTGATACAAAATGGGTGAACCCACTTGATTTAAATGAAGAGAAATGACCTGCGAGATGAAACGCCAAGTGTCTGTGTAATGAGGCTTCTCAGGGTTCTGCACTGCCTCCTCATATTAACACTCCATCTGATTCCTTTATTTAGCTGCTTTGCCAGTCTGTGTTATGGGGTGTGTCATCTAACCTACAATCTGAATATGTATGAGAAACCCAGCAGACACTTATAATGCTAATGATGAAATTGCTCTCTCGTCTTTCTTCTTTTTCCCCCCCTTTCGCTCTCCTTCTCTATCATCTTCATACCCTTGCCCTCTCCTCTTTCCTATACCATATTGCTGTTTCCTTTCATCCTGCCCTGTCTGTAGGATGTAGCGGGGAAGGTGTTGGACCGGTGGGCCATCATGACGTTTGAGGAGGAGATAGCCACGCTACAGCAGTTTCTTCGTTTTGGTGAGACTAAGTCCATAGTGGAACTGATGGCTCTGCAGGACAAGGAGGGACAGGCGGTGCTGGTCCCCAGTACCCGCACCAACTCAGACATCCGCACGTTCATTGAGCGCAACACCCCCCGCACCGTTGCCAACCTTTCTACATCCAAAGTGGACAAGTTAAGTGGCAACAGCATGCACCACTTTGAGAACTTTATCAACAGCATGGCCTTTATGCTGCCATTTCAGCTGTTAGGCTCTGTTCCTGCACCATTTCTGGGCTCACCAACGGGGACACTGCAGCAGCAGCACCACCACCACCAGCTGCATCAGCAGCACCAACAACAGCAATGCTGTGGGTCAGTGGAGCAGCAAAGGCGAGATGATCATGATCAGGACAGTCTAAGGAGGGACAGCCCCCTCTCTCTTTCAAGACCTCCAGAGAGCAGCCTGCTATGCTCCAGCTCTGTCTCATTCACTGGTGATTTAGACAGGTGTGAAGACAAGCCAATGGACAGCCTCTCCACAACCACAAAGATTGAGGCAGAGGACTTCTCCATGAGTGATAACTGCTCCGATGGACCCTCCACACCATGCACACCCTCCATGAGTTCTGATGTAACGCAGATGTCGCCCGACGGCAAACTCCGCTCCTTTGACAGGAACGGGAGCGGCGGTGGAGGGATCTCAGGTGGAGGTGCTGGAGGCTCTCTGAAGAAGGGCCGTGTATATTGCAATGCCTGTGAGAAGACCTTCTATGACAAAGGCACTCTGAAAATCCACTACAATGCAGTGCACCTGAAGATCAAACACAAGTGTACAATCGACGGCTGCAACATGGTGTTCAGCTCGCTCCGCAGTCGCAATCGCCATAGTGCCAACCCAAACCCGCGGCTACACATGCCCATGAACCGCAACAACAGGGACAAAGACCTGCGGGGCAGCATATCTGGTGATGAGAACTCTGAAGGAGAAAAGAGGGAGTATGGCACCCCAATTCCTGTGTGTTCTGCAGAAAGCCATAAATCAGTATCCAGCTACATGGTGAGCCACATTGATTCTGGTTCTAAGCTCCACAGTAGCTCATTCCCCAGTATGGGCCAGAGTGGGATCCTCTTTCCCAACTTGAAAACCGTACAGCCGGTCCTGCCTTTCTACCGCAGCCTTGTAACTCCAGCAGAGCTTGCCAACACCCCAGGAACACTACCCTCTCTTCCTCTGTTGTCCTCCTCTGTACCTGTCAAACCTGTCTCAGCCCCTGAACACTGCATGACAGACCCAATACCAAAGAAGAAGTCACGGAAGTCAAGCATGCCCATTAAAATAGAGAAGGAAGAAGTGGAAAGAATTGAGCAGATAGATAAGGGGAGCAGCTCTGAGGATGATGCTCCTTTACAGGGCAGGGACCGGGATGAGTGTGACAGTAGACGAGCAGAAAGGCGCATGTATATCAGACCAGATGGGGACGAGAGGGAGGTGATGGGGGCTTACAATGGCAAAGAGAAGGAGCAGGCCAGTCCCAAGCATCTGTTAGACCAAACTGTAGATAGAGACATGATAGAGAGGAACGGCAAAGATGATGGACCAAGGCAAAATGAAACAGAGGTAATGACTCGTTCACCTTCCCCCTTTGAAAACAGACTGGTGGACAACCACTGTGACAATAGTTTGCTCTATCAGGAACCTAATGGCAATGAAGAAAGAGAAGACAGGGAGCACGCAAACTCTTTACACTCAACGGACAAGCTTTCTGACCTGAAATGGGATGAGGGAGGCCACAGGCTGACAAACGGAGCCAGTCTCCAGCTGTTAGACCGTGACAAGGAGGGATCTGATGGATGTGTCAACGACTACGGTGACTCAGGGTTGTCCCACCTCGAACCCAATGCTGACCTGCCGCACCACTGTGAAATCTGCAGTAAGACCTTTAAAGACCCCTACAGCGTCAAGATGCACTACCAAAATGTCCACCTGAAGGAGATGCACATGTGCACAGTGGACGGCTGCAATGCTGCCTTCCCCTCCCGCAGGAGCCGAGACAGGTGAGACACCGTCGCATCTTCCTCTTTATTCCAGTGAAGGTTTCACAAATACTGACTGATGTACTGTCAACCATTTCACATTTTTTTGAAGATACAATTTTACAACCCAACTCAAAGCAATTACAGTTAAGCGCATTCAACTTGACAGGTTTGTTGTGGGTTCTCTCTAAACCAGTCATGAAACATGTGCTGCCAGGGAGGAGGAGCTTAAATTAGCTTATCTAGTTTGGTTAGCATTTAAAACAGAAGACTCTTGGTCCTTTAAGCTTGACAGTGTTTTAGTGTCGCTGGAAGAATGATGTAAACTTTACCCATAGCCTTACAGGACCAGACTGTCCAGATGTCTTCAATACAGCAAAAAAAAATGTATAAAGATTCCATGCACGGACAAAAGGGACAAGTCAGAACAAAAGTATGAGCACAGACACCTAGTTCAGAGTACGACTTGAGTGAGTGGATTTGACACATCTGACTTATAAAAGGTTCAGTAGGCAGGATTTATTTTGTGTTTTTGACCAATAATTCCATAATAAACTTTTACATAATGTAAATCAACCACAAGAGAACAGCACTTCCACATGACGGGAGATGTTGACTATTCATAGAGAGAAAGTTGGTCCTCCTATTGACTTTTCTGTTACAAGTGGTCTAAATATAAGTCCCTTTAGTGGAAAGATTAGTGTTACTCCAGCACTAGCAAATACTGCCTAAGCTGTAAAGAAACCTAAAAAAGGAAATACTCATGTCAGTATTAGCAGTGACTTTGCCTCCAGTCATTTATCACGTACTATATGAAACAAGCGGGATCCCAATATGTTAGTATTTTAATAAACCTGGAGATAAAACACAACAAACAACTGTTTTTCTAGTGATCCAGATTCAATTTGTTGAGATTGTCTTTAAAATGAATCAGCTGTATTTGTCTCTTGCTTCAGTCCTTAACATGGTCAGTTGACTTGGTGTGTGTTACTATTACTAGATATTTAAGTGCATACTGTATGTTCTTATTTTGCAGACACAGCGCAAATATGAACCTGCACCACAAGCTACTGACCAAAGAATCATTCAGCCCTGCCAGCACACTCTACTTACCCTCATCCCACTGTAGAGACAGAGACTCTGTTGGTCTGGACTACAGCCAGGACCAGCGCGATAGAGACCTGTCCCATCGAGACCCAACCAGCCACACCTCTGTCATCTTCCGAGGACACAACCGCATGGGTCTGGTCTTCCCCATGAGCAAAATGTCTGCTGCAGCAGACAATGCAATGTCCTTAGGGGAGACAGAGGGATTAGGGGGAGGAGCAGGAGAAGGTGGAGGAGGTGGGGAGGATGGTGCAGTCCTGGACCTGAGCACCTCTTCCTCTGCTCCACCTCGTGGCAACGGCAGTGCCCGGTCTTCCTGGGACTCAGACGGAGCCGGCAGCGAGGAAGGTGAAGGTGTTGAAGAGGGTGAGGAGGTGCTTCCCATGGAGGACAGTGATGAGAGCTGCGACGGGATCGGTATGGGCCGGTCGGGGGGCGAAGAGTTACCACTTGGGGGAGAGAGGACCCTTAGCAGTGTTGTGGGGGGACAAGTTGGGGTTCAGGGAGGTGGGGGTGGATCTCCGATCACCTGCCACATCTGCCAAAAGGTCTACAGTAACAAAGGCACATTCAGAGCCCATTACAAGACTGTGCATCTACGGCTACTTCACAAGTGTAAAGTCCCAGGCTGTGATACTTCATTTTCCTCTGTGAGAAGCAGAAACAGGCACAGCCAGAACCCGAACCTCCACAGGAACCTAGCAGTTAGTTCAGGTGCCACAATGGACCAGGAGTAGGAGGGTTTGAGATGAGTTTCTTTGTTTCGATTTGTCTTATTGTTGTTGTTGTTGTTGTTTTCTTTTTGGGCTCCTAAAAAAGGGCTCGTTAATTAGCACTTTTTAAAGTCCATACTCGTCTGTTGTGATGTTTTGTGAAAACAGAGAGAAAATAGAGAAAGTACAATCAGGATTTCATTCACAGCAAAAGGCAGTCTTCTTTTGGGAACAATCAGCTTTTTCACCAAAACAACAATTGATTAAGAATTACATGCATCTGTGTGTGTTTACATATCACCATACTGTACAAAGAAGAACTGAAAGATACATTTATTTTCAGTGTACTGTAGTACTGATCCGTCTGTGTTGTTTTTTGCCTTACAGCCCAGTTTGGTCCCTTAAAAAAAAAACACATTTTACTGTGCAGTCTAAGTGAGAGTTGAGTCATGAAACTGTATCATGAGAGTGATTTCCCTCTGGTGTTTTCATTGTCAGACGTCCACATTGTCCCTGTGAAGCTGTGCGTTATGCATAGACCAAACACGGTTGTGAAGTGACTTCTGCGCCGGGCGTTTCTTCAAAAAGAGTCTCTGTTAAAAAAAAATAAAGCTAGATTGTGTTGTGAACTTGACCAATAAGTTGTTGTATGGTGTTGATCTGACCTGTCTTTCCTGTTCTGTTTGTTGCGTACTGCTAATGTTACGAACCAAAGATTTTTTCCAGACTACAGGTGTGTATAGAACCCCCTTCATATTGTGTCAGGGGGTATGCAGTATTAAAAGGGCCCAACCGGTCTCCTCTCATTGACTTTGTGATTAACAGCAGTATTCATGGGGCTCTGTTGAATAAAAATAAATAAAAAAATTGAATAAAATCCACACAAAAAACAAACAACTGACTGATCAGGGTGAAAGAAATGTTGAGGAAGTGGAGATTTCTGGTGTTTTGGTAAAGAAGATTTGTTTGTGGGACCAGACTTGATTAAGGCATTGCTCTTGCATTGTCTTTGTGGTTTCTTACAGTTTCCTGACTGACTGGACAAACAGCAGGAGTTCATGCTGTTTACTGAGACAAAAGCATGTGAATAAGTCAGACACTGAGAAAATAATAATAATAACGGAGAGGATTAAAAAAAAAATGCAATTTTTGATAATGGCCTCACATGGGATCACACCCGAAAAAGAAATGGTGAACATAATGTTTATTAACCTGTATATTCTGTGAATAGAGTAATTTGTTATTTGAAAGAAACCAAAAATATACTGTATAAAATAGGTAAAGTTCACCATTGATATTATACGTATTTCCTTTTTGTTTTGTTTAAAAAAATGAATTAAATGAAAAAGAACATTGTGTTGTACATGTATGATTATTTCACCATGGTTTACTGTTCCGTTTTTTGCTCTGTATTTTGCATCATTTCTGTTTCCATTCTGTATTTAAATGCAGTGAGCCAGAATTTAGATCCTGTTTGTTCATTGTTTGGATTTGTTTTTTAAAAAAAAAAGAAAAAATGGGCATAAAAGCAGCACAACCTGATAGGTGTTCATGCTTCCTTTGATTTAATGTTACAATATTCATTCCAGTTAAATAAAAAGCCATATGTTTGCAGGTCTTATTCTATTTAATCGTGTGCAATTTTAAAAAAAAGTAGCACAATTGTTCTGTGTATTGTTATGAATGAAATACTCCTATCAGTTTTTGAGTGCATGCTGTTTCATACACAAACTCCAACCCCTAGTGTTTAACACAGGGAAATGCATTTCTTCAAGAGAGAAGAGAACATAGATGCACTTTGTCTCTTAAAATGTATCTAGAGTTTATTCAGAGTGGTGGTTAAAGCATATTGCTTATGTTGATCATATAAATATATATTTTACTAAAATAAATGATTATATATGAGTCTAAAAATAATAATAATGTTCCCCACAGTTATTTAACTTTCTCATAAAGTCAAAATATTGAATATCATCATAGTTAAAATGGCACGTAAAAATTATATGTATTTTTATAATTATATACAATTCTACAAAATGTAATTGAATGACATAATTAGTTTTTATGCAAACTGTCTAAAATAAGATAAGATAATCCCTGAAAGAAAAGTAGAAATAAGGCAAGGAAATAAAGAGTATTAAATACTATTAAATATGTGCAAGAAACAAATGAAAACAAGACAAACGACAACAGCTTCGCTATATAGCAGGCATGTCCAAAGTCTGGCCCACGGGTCAATCCCGGCCATCAGTCAGATTTTTTATGGCCCGCAGCTCCTTATTATTATGTATTATTCATGTGTCACTTATTAGTTCAACTGGTAAGTAGTTGAAACCCAGTATAATTCCAGAATAATTATGTTATTATATTATTTGACTCCAGATGTGAAATAAAGGCAGATTATTTGATTTTTTTCACTCCTGCATGGCTTAGATTTGGTTTGGTTGGTCATTTAAAAATGATAATTGTGGAAAAACAGTGCATCTGTAATTATATCATTATGTTTACTGTTAAAAAAAAAACATTGGCCCCCGGAAATCTTCACATTATCAAATCAATCAATTAGTCATTTGAAAACCGAAGTGACGCAGAAATAAAAGGATAAGTTCACCAAAATGTCATTTGTCATTCTGAACATGGCATTGTGTAAAATAAAATTCCACACTTTATACCACCATTTGTATAATTCCATGGTAAGTTTGTGTCACTTAATGTTAATCTGCGCTTATTCCTGGAGGCAGCAGTCAATTGTGTGCAGTGATGTAAAATGGCGGAGTTTTTGTATGACTTTGAGGCAGCGAGCGAGCAACAAACTTCAGTAGCCAGTGAGAGAGAAAGGCTGCTTCGTATAATAGAATAGCATATATCCTTTATTATCCCCAAGATATTGTAGAATTAAGTTGGTGTTAGATTTCATCAGTGGAGCCTTGCTAAAATAAGTGTTTCCCTTGTGTCCCCCACTTTTGGCCGTGGTTGCTGCGAGGGCAAGCGTCCACGTCTCAGGCTGTGAGCTAGTAAAGCTGCACTGAAAACACATTTCCCACAAATTCCAAAAAGACATTTCCCCCTTTTCAACACAAATAAAAACCAAAGACAGATTTAGAACTGAAGACACCAGATGGCTCACGAAAGCAGGACTTGGGTTTTTTTGTGTGTGTGTGTGTTGTTTTTAGAAGTTATCTTACATCAGTGTGTCCCACACAGGCGGAGGAGGAGGAGGAGGAGGAGGGGTGTGGTCCTCGGAATGACGGGGCTCAGGTCAGCGGCAGCTTGACCTCCTTACACTGCGAAAGACAAACAAACAGATCAGACACAAGTGTAGCCAAAGACACAGAAACTAAGGTACAGTAACAGCAGAGAGCATAGATAGATAGATAGATAGATAGATAGATAGATAGATAGATAGATGAGACAGACAGACACTCTTAACCTGTCTAAAATAAAAGAGTGTTAAAGATAAGTAAACACACACATTTAACAGTTATTAAAATGTGCATGGCCTCAAAACGACACACACCGTATGACCCGTAAAAAGCTCCCCAACATTCCTGAAGAGGTGAATTAGTCACTGTGATGCCGCTGTGCGTGAGTCAAAGGCCACGAGTGGAAATGGACCGGGGCCAGCAGAAGTACGGCCGGGCCCACATTGATAAAGCGAGGAGGACAGAATCTGTTACACAACATGCCAAAGTATTGCACGATCACAAACGGCTGAAAGCCTTGCATAACTCAACAATCCAACCCACCCGTCACATTTACTGTACATTAACACGCTCGCAAAGCTGTTCCTCATCACTTAGGGAGCTGAAAAACCAGGTTCTGACAAGTGGCCCCCGTCCTTTCTCTGGCACGTTGCAGGAATCTAGTACCACTCACCGAGGGCACCGTGGATTATTTCAGTCCCTTCTGTGTGTTGTATGTAGGCGACACTATTCAGCAGAGGACCTGGTTGATCTGTAGAGGTGGTGCACTTGCTCAACTTCCTCCACAGAGCCGTATCTGGATCTGCACTTGGAACGACTTGCATCTTTGGGGCTATTTTTAAGGAGAATGGATTTTTATTTCCCTGCTGAAATAAAGCTGCAGTGTTTAGGACAGATTGATTTTGAGCTCTGACAAAAGAAAATGTTAAAACTCCCCTTTTTTTTTAAGAGGATGAAATTAGAACACAGATGCTACTCTGAATCTATTTACTCACAGAAACTCTTTTCTTTCTTTGACCCTGTTTCTGCCCCAAAGGTGTGTTCAGTCGAGCGTTCATACAAATCAAGTCAGTTATACAAATCGTAATGAATCCAATTCAAGACAAAAATAAACATGCGTTTGGTCAATTTTTGACATGAGAGTCGATGACTGAACTGTCAAAGATGTTAAGGAAAAGAGAAGGAAGTAGCAAACTGTGAAGTTATTGCCACTAAACTTAATTTGGTTCTGCATTTAGCACAGTAAAGATAATTAAATTTTTTTGATTGTGATTTTTGTTGCGCCTTAAACACTTTTTTCTCATTTGTAGAATATTTAAAGTCAATAAAAACGTTTTCCTTCAATAAATGTATTATATATTAGAGTGACTTTCAGAGTGTCAGCTGAGTCTGTGTTAAGAAAATCAACTGTACTACTGTACTGTAACTGGCCTTACTGAACTAGATTGATTTTGTCCTTACACTTTAGAGCTGCAGCTAATGATTATATTCGTAGTTGATTATAAGTATTTTCTCGATTGAAAGGGTGATCGTTTGGTCCATAAAATGTAGAAAAAGTTTGATCAGTGTTCAACAAACCTGGAAATGATGACCCTCTCGAATGTCTTGTTTTGTCAACAAACAAAAATGATTTCTTTGTATGGAGCAAAGAAACCAGAAAATATTCACATTTAAGAAGCTAAAACGATCAGAAATCTTGTTTTAAAAATTAAAAACTGATAAATCGATTATCAAAATAGATGGCGATTCATTTAGTAATCAATTATTCGAGTGATTGTTTCAGTCTCTTTATAGTTATGTTTATCTCCTATTATTACAAGTGTGCTGTCATGGATTGATCTCTTTAAAAGGAAAACTAAATATAAATAAAGAAATATCGATGAGCACAGCTTCCATCATCAAACAACGTACCTGCGTTCCCATATCTCGGCTGCCGTGTGAACATTATCATGAAAGGTCAAAGGTCAGAACAATACTGGAATAAAACGGTCATTAACTGCTTCTATTCGATGTCTAAGTGAGATGTAATGTAATGTGAAAACAAAAAGTGGTGAAAGTACATCAGGAAGAACCTGAAAGTTAGACAAACTGAGAGGCAGCACCGGGGAAGCGATGGCTACGTGTGAGAATCCCAAACAGTGAAACTGAGCCTTCTGAACAACAGGGCGGCTGATCCCGCCACATGTTCCAGAGAGAGAGGGGTCTTTCTGGGGCACTGACACCGGATCCCACCTCTAGGTCCTGGGATGGGGATGAGGGCCAGCTAAGGGGAGTGTGCAAGGCTAAGTCGGGGGGATGGTGGTGGTGTTGGGAGGGGGACAGAATAGATTGTCCACGGGGCCTTGGGAAGCTGAAGAATACGAGGGGGTATTAGCATCCAGCACAGCAGCCAGATGGACAGCAGATGACTTTTGTTCTTCCAAATACTCTGCAGGCAGAGGGAGGAAGAGGAGGTGGAGAAGAGTAAACGCAGAGGGAATTAGGGAGGGAGGGAGGGAGGGAAAAGGAAACATGCTTAAGTGAAAGTTCCACTCTTACAAGGGAGGAGTTTTCTCTCTTTATTAACCAAAAGTTCAGCAAAATCATGTGTGTGCCCAAAAATCCCCTCCCCTGAAATTAAAAAGAAATCCTCTTATTCTACACATAGACATGACTTCTTCTTCTTTCTTTTTTTAAAAGTTACTAAGATTGTTTTACTCACAGACGCAATACATTCTCAGCTGACTAATAATAAAATAAAAAGTCCTGAAGTCTTTGTTCAGCCGTGTTCATAAATTAATGTTTCAGCTTCATCCCAGTGGTCGCGCCATCACTGGAGGATTCACAGCTGCGACGAGTCTGCCCCCTGCTGGAGGGAGTCAGACCTGCACCAGTATAAATATCTGCTTATTTGCTCCTCTGCTGCCCTCTGGTGGTGTAGGAAAAACAGCACAAGCTTCACGTGAGGCAGTGGCTGTTCTGTAAAACGAGGAAGGGGACAAGTAAGTTGACAATAATTATTATATCCATTATTTTCTTGAGGTGTATGGCAGTTTTAGTTGATTGTTGTTGTTTTTGTTGTTATTATTATTATTATTATTATTATTGTTGTTGTTGTTGTTGTTGTTGTTGTTGTTATTATATCTGGTGTTAACATGGGCTTGTTTGAACCCTTAAACATCCTAAATTGTTAGGAATTTAGGGAAATAAATCACAGAGGTCGCTAATTGTGTAATAATACGAGAGGAAAATCGTTCAAATGGTTTTGTTGAGACCTGCATTATTATACGCTGATTTCCTTGTTGTCCCTGTCTGCAACATGTGAGTTTACAACACTAGATGGCAGCAGTGTGTTGGATGAAAAGGGAAAATAAAATTATATTTGTGCTGAATTATTATTGTTATTATTATTATCATTATTGACTTAAAACGTAATAAAAGAAAAACAATGAAAGAAGTGATACAAATGCAACATGAAGACATTCAGATTACCTGCTACAGAAATATTAAACCGTTAAAGGACGACATTTTGAAATGGAAATCAACATATTCATGTTTTCACTGATGAAACATAAACAAGAGGAGCATCGCTGTCTTAGATTAGATACTTTACTGTCATTGTACACATGGATATGGTGCAACAAAGAGCTTGCCTAAGGTGCATACATTCATTCATCTTTTCATCCATATACTCATTTGAAAGAAGTAATAAAAATAAGAGTAAGTACTAAAGCGCTCTAACGTCTAGTAGGTCTAGACAGCTGTAGACATACTTTGCAGATGTGGGGGTCCACAATAAAATCACAAAAAAAACACAAAGAACAATGTTCTTCTTTGAGCATCCATCTCCTAACTTATCTCGCTTATTCTCACGTAACAGATTTAGTGGCTGTCATTTAGAGGCCTCATTATTTTTTTTGGTATTCTGCCCCCAAAATGAAGACAGCTATAGACCATATCACCTCACACTGAATGAAAGGGTTCGCCAATGTGGCAGCAGGTGACAAAGTCTTTTCTACGCCCAGAAAAACAATGGAAAACTCTCCCTATTTCACGCCACAGCAGGACATTGATTTGTTAATGTAGTTCTGCTTCCTCATGGAAACAAAAACATTAATGCAGCGGCACCATGTAAGTCCTCCACTGCACATTCGCAGTGTTTTTCTTTTCAAAACTCTCCACACTGGTTTTTAGACTGACAGGGTTCTGTCTGTCAATTCTTTATTTTCCATTTAGTTTTAGTCAAAGCTTTCACAGAGCAGTTTGACATAATATTTTCTTTGGTTGTATAAAAACTTTAAAAACTCACAAAGGTGCTGAGAGATCCTTTCAAAACCCAACACTGGAAAAGAATCACTTTCTTTAGGAGTCTCTTGACCGTTGTTATACTTTCATCCTGTCATCCTGACCTCTCCATGTCTCATCCTAGGGGTCTCAAACTCAAATGACCAGGAGGCCAATTAGTGTCTTGTCTGGTCGAGAGCGGTCCGGTCTACATATACAAAAAGGTCAAAAGGACAAAAACAACAGCTCAGTTTCACGTTGGCAATATGATCTAAACATTATTACATCATGATATCACAATAAAGATACTGATGATTACAGTTAATCACAGAATTTCAAAGTAAAAGTGTTTGTTTGGTCAGGAATGATGTACACTTCACAATAAAAACATATAATTGATGCAGAATAAGATAAATCTGTATAAAATTAAGTCAATAATAAACTGTAATTAAAACAAGCTAAACAAGCTTATATATATAATAATACATATATAATACATTTAATAATGTGATCATCACAACCAAATGTCTTGTTATTATTACTTTTATAAAAAAATATTGCAAGCAAATATATGTATTATTGTATTCTGTCAGTTTTATATCAACACACTGGCAACAAGGTCTCAGTCACATGAGTCAATCTCAACCAGTCTCATATACCTAAAAGGGATAGTTGAGTAAAAGTGTCTTACCAAAAAATTACTTTGGTAGACGTTAAAGTCACTTTATTATATAATATTACTTAACTTAAAGTCTTAAAGTATATGACATTTACTGTGCTTAAGTATCAAAAGTAATTTTCGGACATAAAATGTAATTAAGTTAAGTAAAATAATTAAAAAGTGAGGAGCTGTGATTGAGCCACAGTGGGTCAGTGGTAGGTCGAGTTGTCTTTCAACTGGAAGGTTGTGGGATCAACTCCTGGCTCTGCTAGTCTATATGTGTCCTTGAGCAAGTCACTTAACCCCATGTTGCAGCGTGTAAATGGGTATGAAAGATGTAAATTAAAACTGAAGTGTAAAGCTCCATATGAATACAGACCATTACCTATTCTCCACATGATTTTATTTGGTAATAACGAGTAACAAAGATAGTTAGAGGAAATGTAGTGGAGTAAAGGTAAAGGTTGATAGAAATAGAAATAAAGTAAAGGACAGATGCGTACTTAATGAAGTATTTGTACTTTGTTATATTACAACACAGAAAAATTATATTCGCCGCTATCTCCTCCGCACGAGAAGCTGTCAGCCAATGAGCTTTGAGAAGTGGCGACATCTCTGCGATTCAGGAAACCCTCTCCTCCTCCGCCAGAGCAAAAATACGTAAGTCCCATTTCCGGACTTCACCTTCAAAATAAAATCTCTCAACACAATTCACAACCCAGTGAATATCTGAGACACACCGAAACATTTGCGCATAAACATAATAAGATCAGCAGAATTACTAATAGAAAAATCAAGCAATTGTAATGCATATTACCTGGGGTTTTTTTCCTCACAAAAAGGGATTTTCTTGTTATTTGGAATTTTAAATGTTGTGCATTCAGTTGGACAAACTAGTCTCTAAATTGAGTTTATATGTACATTTTTATGTCGTTATTGTATTTATTTTGTGTTGGAAATTTGAAAAACAATAAAATAATGCAACTAATGTCAGACTTAACGCTTTTATTTTTTCAGACAGCGAGACAGTTTCCGGTGCTGTCTTTTCCTGCGGTGTGTTAGCTTGACTCCGCTCAGCTTCAGCTGCAATCCTGACTGATGAGTGCGGTTCTGTGGACGCGACTGCCTCCCTCGTTAAAGCACAATTCCCTGGTTTTATTTCGGGTTTTCACGCAGTATTCTCCGCAGAGGTGAAGCGTCACGCGTTACACGATGTCTGTGGCCGGCCTGAAGAAACAGTTTCACAAAGCCAGTCAGGTAAGGAGACTGTCCGCGACTGCTCGCTCACAACAACAATTGATTGAATGTGGACCATATTGCAACACCTAACGGTAAAAGGGACCATACTTCGAGAGATTAGAAATAAAAATACAACTTTAGATTGTTATAATAAACTGTGGTGAACCGTGGCACCGGCTCAGATGCTGCTCCGAAGCACTTTTAGCCTTTTGCGTAACGATACTTTCCCATCCCGATAAGTTCATGATGCGTGGAGACAACGTCACACCAACCTCCATTGAAACATCTGCAAATTTGAAGTATTCTCGGATATAAATAGACGGCCTTTCGAGTTTTGGCGTCATGCAAGAGCTGTCACGACACATTGAACCCACGTGAACGCTTCGGCTTTATTTATTGACGCTGAAGTCGTCCATTTTACAGCAAACCACTACAATAATCTGTCAAATGTTTGACCTGGTTCTCGTTTTTCGATCGTATTCAAATCTCTTAATGTACGGAACAGAAATTGCCAGCGAGTATGTGTTGTTATGTTGTGTCCGGACATCACATCACATCACATCACCCAGGGTCTGACACTCTCTGTCATTTCACGATAATTAGTTCTAAAGACTAATGACTGAGCTGATACATTCAAATCAGTTAATCCAGGTTCCGATTCACCGAAACCAGAAGGATAAGCCGATTTGAAAAAAATCATGTTGCTATTATCATATTATCACGATTATTTATTTATTTTAAAATGACTCAAAACGCAATGAAATAACTTCCCCACAACTTTTTTTCTGTAACAGTTTTGTGGTTTATATTCATACTATGAATTAATGATATGAATATTACACAAACTATTACTTTTGTGACCAAAAAGATTCTACAAAATGTAATGTAACAAAAATATGTTAAAAACGGACCAGGGGATGCGATCATATGGTGCTTTTCCACTACACAGTTCTAGCACTACTCGACTCGTTTTTTTTGCTTTTCCATTCAGGATAGTACCTGGTACTTTCTTTTGTACTTGCTCGGGTGAGGTTCCAAACAAGCTGAGCCGATACTAAAATGTGATGCTGGCCACTGATTGGTCAGAGAGAGTCATCAGTGGAAGAGTCATGAGCACGACTTCTGACACAGGAATCAAACGGAACAATGCCGAACTGTAGCCCCCACTACCTCCTCAGCGTTCCTCCGCTAACGTTGAGGAGGTACTATAGTAATGGAAAGTGACGTGTCTGATACCAACCCGAGTAGAGTCGAGTTGAGGAGAGCTGAGTAATGCTAGGAATGTATAATGGAAAAGCGCCAATAGATCGCATATATATACCTCGGGTTCCATTAGTCCTTTGAATGGAAGTCTAGGGTAAAATAAGTTGAGTTCTTAGTAGATTTATAATGTTAGTTTTGGATTTTCGCCAAAAGATTTTAGATGAAAATAGACAATATACATATAATACAGCATATGAGTGAGCGTCCAATTGGAGCCTGGTTTATGTTAACGTCTTTGAAAAAAAATTGTGATCCTGGAGTCTTCAAAACACACGTTTGGATTCTTAAAGGCAGCATCATGACCGGTTGCCTCTTAGATGAGATGCATTGGTTGCATTTTGTTAAAGTGTAGCTGCTGTTGTTGACAGTCTGTGTGAATTTTAATGTAATGATTATCATGACCAAAATATGTGAGTCACGTTAGGATTCTGGAAATCCTTTTTAAACTCTTAAAATGGCTCTGAAACATGCTGAGTCAAATCTTTTTTGTATTGCAGATAGGATACATATTTTACTAAAAACCTTAAAGTGAAACAAGAATCATAAAAGAAAATTCACAGTGTATTCTGACCGCATGTTTCAGTACACTTTAATGTTAGTCTTAAAATGACCTGTTGTCCTGTTATACCCACGGCCTCTTTTCACCAAAATACACCATGGTGGGCGGCTGTGAGTAACTGTGAACCTCGACATTTTGATTAAAACCAAAACGGGATCATCCGCTCGTCTGAATGAGCAGTGGTGGCTCTCTGTGATCATTCCTAAATGTCTTGAGCTCTGTTAAACCCGTAACAACATTTAGAAGTTAGGTAGCAACAGATTTTCAGGTAGAATTGGACTGGATTAGACTGGCGTTTGGCAGGAGGTTTTCCTTGCAGGCTTGTTGTCCATCTGTTCGCTGCTCCTTTGTCACACATGTCGCCTGCTCATGGCTGAATTGGCAATGCCACATGCAGTATATATATATATATATATATATATATATATATATATATATATATATATATATGTAGGGGCTCTGTTCCCCAGCCAGGACTGAGGTTGGGTTTGAGTAATTGTAATGTCTTGAGCTACAGGCTCATCACAGGAATTTTTTTCAGTTGTCAATTTAATAGTGTCTTTAATTCTGAGTGCGGTCACCTTTTAACGATATAGTCCAAGTATTTTAAAGTGATGTTTTCACACATTGTCAATCATCTCCGACTGTGCTGACTTTCCCCCCTGCTGCCTGTGAACACACAAGAAAAAGAAAAGATTTTAGTAATTTTACATTGTTTAATTCATTCATCATTTAAATGTCATATCGTCCCTCTAATTCGTATAAAACTAACATTATGAAACTGTCATGAAATTATTGTCTCTTTTGAAAATTTTTCTCACTTTTCATATACATTTTTTTTACACATATTACACTTTAAAGTATTTCTCTGTACTCAAGTGCCATTACTCCACAGTATGTGAGTCATCTGCCAGCCTTGCAAATATTTCACTAAAATAGTGAAATAGATTTAATGGAATCAGGGAGCAGCAACTGCCATTTAGATACTATACTCTTGTGTGAAAGGCCGCAACAAAATGTGACTGTATATCTCCACCAGTTACTTTTCTGATGTTAAAGTGAGTCGTTTCCTGAGCGACATCATTCAAAACCATCGTCTTGTAGCCAGCATAGGTTTGCACAGAGCAAACTTTACGCTTCCATGTCAGCGGTCTATTTAGATATTTATGGAGGAATCTCAAGAACTATTATAAACTTCACAGTTCACACTGCACATCCTCATGTCTCCTCACATACACTCACTAAGTGTGAAGTCTAACACATGAGTTGTTTAAAAAAATCCAAAGGATGCACAGAAAGAAACAGACAGATTTATTTTCCCTCACAGTTTGTGTCTTGTTTTTCCACTGAGACACCAATAGCATTCATTTATCCAAGTGAGCAGACCACACACCAGGATCATTGATCATGTGACACATTAGCGATTTACTGCGCACGTCACAGCACGGAGCAGATATCATGTCGGGTGTCTGGTCTTAAATGAATGTCATCATATTTCCCGTTTCTAGTGAAATTATTCCCATGTGCACAAACTAAATGTCAACTTTCCCATTTCCTGTTGGTCATGTGTCTTCCTCCATGCTTTGATCTGCATTTGGAGAAATCATGGGGGAAATGCATCTGTTTCGATTAATCATGCCTAAGTCAGACCACACTCAAAAAATATTTACCTCATGCACGATATTATTGGCACAATATCAGTATCTGCTTTCATTATATTGGCTTTGAAATATGCTATCGGATAATACACCAAATATCTACCCATATAACATTAGGCTAAATAAGCTGCTACCTACTCAAATTCTAAGCTGGCGCCCTCTATAACTATTTTTTTTTTTTTTTTACGTTTATTTTGCTCAATGAATCTACATGTCACTGTTGTGACATGAGTATGAAAAATATGTTCATTTTACGACAGAAGAGACTCAATGACGTGCATTTGGGCAAAAGAAATCGGCCCAAAAAATATTTAGGCCTTTTCGGATATCGACAAACAGTCCAATATCGTTCATCCCTAGACTGAAAGCCTGGTGAAAGAATGAGAGCAGGCACTAACTGTAGCAGAAAGACGGCTGCATGTCATGTAATGCATGTAAAAATATTGTTTGGTATTTCACCTGTTTCCTAAGGCGGAAGTTGGATTGTGACCAGATAAATAAATGTCCCTCAACCAGCAACAGAAAAGAGCAGAGGAAACATCACCACTTCCTGTTGATTCTAACCATATCTGAACCGTTTTCCACTATTATTGGAGAAAGGTCAGGGTGGATGTAGTGGAACATCATGTCTGTCCAGGTCAGATAAATGAACCTGAGTGTGTGTGTGTGTGTGTGTGTGTGTGTGTGGGATTGTTCACTACTCCTCACCTTCTAAATCTTGTTTTGGCTTACAACAGCAACCAGTCAAAACACAACAATCATTAGTTTAGATACAAGACCAGCAGAACAGCAGCAACCCCCCACACAGATGATAACCTTGAGCCAGATAACATTTAGCATTTTTACTTGAGAGTTAAGTGATAAAAACACTGGCCATGGACAGAAATAGCCTCAGGTCAAATCTTAGTTCCTTTGTGGTAGTCTAGTTTCCTGTTGACTCCTTCTTGTCACTAGTTTACTAAATCACCCTGAAGTCCACAGTCAGATTCCTGAGACTTAATTAATAAATAATCATGCTGCAGAAAGTGTCCCAGTTCAGATATTTGTGTCTTATTTTTCCAGACCATTTTATGGCTGCTCAGTGGAGGTGGATTATTTAGCCCTTCTGCACCTGATGATTACAACACTGTTGTTGTTTTCTTACCCAGAGCTCAGTGTAATGTGCAAAGGTTACAGTTATTAGTACAGGTGGAAGTTTATGACTAATACTCCTGTTAGTAGTGATGGCACGTATTAAGTGTGTGCAGCTTCTTCTGAGGATCTTTACACAGCTGCACAACTGTTAAACCAGAGGAAATCAAACGTTTGACTGTGGTTAATCTAAACTGAAAGTCATGGCAACTCTGGAGTTTGTGGTGTGTTTTTTTTTTTATTGTTCAACAAGTGCCATTATTCTGTAAGGCACGTAGACGTGACAATAGCTTCCCATAGGGATCATCTAATTTTGCACACTACGATGAATTCACAGATGACTCAGTGCTTTGTTGTATAATGGCGTGTTCATGTCAAATGGGAGGTCGAGTAAAGCAATTTACTCTTACGAGGATAAAGGGGCTGTTGTGAGTAATGCAAGTAAACAAACGCCATTAATATTTTCCCTTTCTCTTCCGGAAAAGAAGAGAGAAGGGAAAGGGTGGTGGTTTCATTCCACCACAGGGTTTTCCCAAAGCAGTTGTAGCCACTGAAGCCACAAACTACTGCATCATAATCCGCTGCCTATAAATCCCTCACCTTTAAAAACGACTCCACGCAGAATTCTTCAATGCTGCTAACTGTAACATTCTAGGTTTGGATTGTTACATGTCTTTATTTCCCTTTTCCACAATAATGTAGTTGATTATTGCACTAAATTAACTTATTCTTTCTATAAAGGAAGTTATATTTGTCACTACACTCGTCCTGACCTCCTCAAATCCAGATGAGAGCCATCCAGATCATCCAGGCACAACTACATTGATAACATACAGTAAATCTATCTAGTGCGGCATCTTGTATTTAAGTGTACGCGCAAATTAGGGATGAAAAAATATGATCAGCATCGATGTCAATCCAATAATGGCCAAAATCACTGGATTCAGAAAAAGGCTACCTGTAAAATGATGAATACTGTAAGCTGCAAATGCTTCACCGAGCACACAGAAGATGCTGTAAAGAGAGACGTCAGCCACCACTGTCATGTGACCAAAATGTGAGTGAGGGCCATTCACACACATTCATACTCTGCTAGTCATTCAGATATGTTACAAGGCCAGGCAGCATTCTGCAGAGGATTACAAAAAGCCACACAGTATACCTCTACATCCGGCAGGAGTAGGTTCTGCAAAGTTGCTGGTTATTTTTCAAGATTGTTATCAATTAACAAAGAAAATGTTGCAAGATAATAACGTACAGATCAGTGTATTTGTGGAGCTAGATGGGGGCTTTTACACAAGCAAACAAAACCTACAAATAAATAAGAGAATAACACTCCAAACACACCAGAGACCATCATTGTCGCTTAGATAGAAAACAATTGCAATTTACTTTGTGAAATGTTGTCAGACAAACTTTGGTTTTAAATGATATTAAACAGATATTAAATGTGATGGAGCATTACCACTTATCTCCTGTAGGTGACTGAGCTTGAGTTAAGTTTGACGAGGTTTCAGCTCTCATCCAAGAGGCTTCTTCAGTTCTGGTGAGTGTTTAAAACATCTTCAAACTTAACTTAAGCAAGTCCAGTCAGTCGCCTACAGCTAACTACTGAAGATGACTGAGAACCTTCACAGATACATTTATTAAAATTGCTTTTATTTAATTTATTAAAACAGTTAAATTGCAGCCTTTGCAGTTTTGATCATGTTCAATTTCCTGCACCACTTCTGTCCCAATCCCAACACTGAATGACTTTCACGACATTGCATCAATTTTTTGCTCAGGTTCAAATATTTCAGCTCAAGTGATAAAAGCAAATAATGCAAATCTTTTCAAAAATCCATTCTCCCATACATGTGATACAGATATCGACATATTCCTAGGACCAGAAACCAGACAGACAAGGCTGAGACCTGGGTCGGTCCAGATTAATGTTTAACAATAAATATTTTATGTTACAGCAGCTGCAGACCTTTACCGTGAAAATGCAAGTGTTAATGTCGACATGCCCAGTTTGTTTTGGGGATATAAAAGTAGGGAAATCTTATTTTACTCAAAGTTCAACTTATTTGAACTGAGTAAATATTGTTTAAACACATGTGTATGTATAGTCACATGTAGGTCAGCCAATAATTGTGTTCTGAATATCTTTTCAATTGATAAATAAAGCTTAAATATGTGTGTGCACCTGAACATCTGCCAGCATTGTTGTTAAAAGCACAATGTTTCTTTTTTTATGGTTTCCTCAGGAATGTGTTGTTAAATTTGTAATGATAAAAGATAATCAAAGTGAATAGATTGATAAGAAAGAAAAAAAAAAGTAAATGTAATTGAATCTTACTCCCTAAGCAGCATAACAACTCCCTATCACTCGACACTGGAAACGTGTAAACTGAGGTGCGAGCTTCCTGACGAGGCTTTGCTCTCATGTGACTGCACACCTGCTCGATCAGTTCACTTTGCCCTGCAGTCGTCATATAGCATGTTGTCGCACTCGCCTGCGTCTGCCTGTGACGCAAACAGAAAAACACCGCGACACAGAGGTGCAGCCGACACCTCGGTGAAAAGAATCCATCCATCTTTAACGATGGGGTGATGGAGGGAATGAGCCACAGTCGCCTGGTGGTCTGGCAGGCAGCTCTTCAGCTCATTAACATTTCAGTGGCTCATTATCATTATGAGCAGTTTCATGGTGACGTGGGCCGGCTTATGTTGTGTGGTACACAATTAGAGCGTGTAACATGATACAGGAAGAAAAAAGGGTGTTCTCGTGGAGGATTTCCCTAAAGAGTGAAATATGATACAGAATCCTTTATCTAAGAAGTAATCCCTAATTATTTTCTCAAACACTTTTTATCTTATTTAATGAAATCCTCTTCACATCCTGACATATAAATATACACACATATATACATATATATACACATATATACATATATACACATATACACATATACACACACACATATACATATATATACACATATATATATATACACATATACACATATACACACACACATATACATAAAAAAATAATGAATAATGAATGATATGTTTGCTAGTTTACCAGCTGTCATTCTGATTTGTTTCTCTCCACTCACACCACGTAGTTTGACAGAAGGAATAGTAATTACATCAGTTCTGGCCAGGACTCACTACTAATGGCACTATGGTAATGGACAAGTGTGTCCCTGCTCAGGACAGGCCTCTAATGAGGTAATTACCTGCAATGACAGGTTTAACCCAGGCATGGTGATGGAGGATTAATCCAATAATATTCAGTAATGGGATGCCACTCTAATGTCTGATGTGGTGCTTTCATTTTACTGTATGTTGTCATTGAGAAGAGAAGAATTTCTTTCCTTCTTCTTTAATCCTCATCTTTCTTTCTTTTGGTTTTTTTCTTAACTTGCCTACAGTTTTATGAGGAGTTGAGTCTCCTGCAGCTACAGCAGATTCACTTCCCTGAAACAGAGCAGAGGTGTAGGGTTTACAGTGCTTGTGCCTGTCTGGCCCAAAGGGAAACATGAACAATACAAAGTCTGCTAGAATGTGTGCTGCCTCTTCCTTCCTGCTCACTCTGAAACTTGAACACATGAAAGACTTGAGACTGAATGTTGACAACCGTTGCTCAGAGTTGTAACCTCCTCCATGCAGATGCACATTATAATATGAAAGCTGGTGTTCCATGAATGAATGCTACCTTTCCAAATGTAATGTCCATCATTTCAGCTTTCTTATGTATCAGATAGACACACACAAGAAAGCACAGGTTTTGTTCCAAAAATCATATGCAGAAAATAGATAAAAATATACAGGTACTGAAAAGTATTTACAATCGTCATTAGTAGAAAAGTTAGGACGCTTATTTAAAAAGGTAGAAGGTAAAATCTGTATGTATGTTTCAGTCAAGGTTGTGACATAGGACGTAATTGCAGTTAGATATCCTTTCAATTAATGAAATTAAGACTAAAGCAAAAATAAAAGAAGAAGAAAGTCAAAAACTTACACAGATCAAAGTGGGGACACAGGACACGTGGAGCAAACCAGAAGCAAACAGTGAAACAGGAGAACGAGACACAGGTGAAACTAATTAGGGCGGGGCAGGTAATCAAAAAGGGCGGGAAAGCCGACAAAGAGCAGGGGAGTGAACAGGATGTGTCAAAATAAAACAGGAAATCCACGAAGACACAACACCACTAGTAGACGGAAGTCGAGATAAATGAAAAAACAAATCAGATTTCTGGGTTAGGATCGTGACAGTTTCCACTGACAAACCTGTCATTTGAAAATATATGTATAAAAAGAAGAATGTGACATTTGCAACACTTGTAATCATCGTGTGCAGAATTCTCCCCTTGCTGTTCTTTCCCTCACTACGGTGTGCTGGAGTCTAATTCTGTGAGAAACACTGCGTAGACCTTTTATCACTGACGTGAGGAACCAAAAAAGTCCTTTTATGGACCATTCGCGGTCCCTGGACCCTACCCTATACTGTGCGATATTGAGCCAAATGTACAATCAGCAAACTTTCAGCATTTTATCGACTCAAACCAAATCAATGAAGATGAGCTATCACGAGGGTTGGATACTTGTGTGTTTTAGAGACACTCACAGGCTATCACAGTGAAACCCTCTGTGACAGAGAATTCTCTGTTTACTTAAAGGGAATGGAATTCAAAGCAGCGTCTGTCTACATGCCTGGATTATATAACGTCAGTGTGTCCGAGGTGATGTCTCAGCCTCTTCTTTCCTAAACAAAGTTACATCAATCATTGTGTGAATGCCTGAAACCAACTTATCATCCAGCTGGACTTATCATTCACTGCCTCTGCTCCAATGATCTACTCCCAATACCCATCAGGTCTTCCTGTGTACTGTGTTTTTTTGGTGGTCAGGTGGTCTTTGGCTTAGAAAATTGAGTTGCACAAGACATAAAATATTGATATTCATGGTATATCTATTTACACCACAGAAACTGAAGTTTGGGTTGCTTTGTAAAAACATAGGAGTTGTTGATACACTGCTTCCTCCATCGGTGAGTTCATTTATTTTCTTGTTATTTACCTAAATGACAAACAATACAGCACTGGACTTTTGGTAGGGGAGAGTGAGTAGTTCATAAACTTCTGTTTCCAGTTGGAACAGGTTATCTCACGACAAGATAAAGTGGAAGTATATATTCTTAAGGTAGTGTTGACTTGAGGCTTGTTCAGTGGAGCTATGAATCCCCTACAACACCACTTTCACGACCTTTCTGAGTTAGTGCTATTGTGTGCCCTCCTCCTTTGGGTCACATTGAAACAATACGGTTCCACTATCAAACACAAACCCGCAACAGTTGAATTCCTGTGTACGTGAGTAGGTCAGTGTTTCAACTCCAGGAGACACTCCACATTGTTCTGAAGGGAAACAGCTGTTTACTCCAGCGTGGTTTGATTTCACGTCACTTTCCCTTCTATCAGTTGTGTATCTGAGTTGTGGGTACAGACTGACACAATAAATGATATGCTCGGTGCACGCACAGCATCGCACAGTTTAGTTTCACTTTCTCATGACCTTGTGCATTCCTTCTCTCCGTCTCTAATCTGGCCATGAACAAATAATCCATATTTGATTACAAACCCATCTAAAAGTCAATGTCAACATTTTGATTTGATAACATCACTAGCATGGCTGTCTGCTCCGTGGTCCTGTGCTATTGTCCACCGCATGACAGAAGTCACACAACAGTACAATCCAACTGAGCATGGTTACATGTCCACAACCCCGACACAGTCACAGCTGGACCCATATTTTATTTGTACTCCGTAAGGTTGCACATTTCATGCATTTTCTTTAACCGATGGTTGATGGGTTGATAAGCAAAAGTCAGTAAATCATTAAACAAATAATAGAAACAGACATCTTACGCTCACTTTAAATATGAAATGTTGTACATTAGCAGCACATTAGTTTTGTGGCTTTTCCTTTCCAGGAGAACCACTCTGTGCTTCTGTTTCAGTGATGTTAGGTGCACTTGGCTCGTTTCCCTGGGACAGCATTTTATGATAAATGGGCTGTATTCATATATATATATATATGTATGTAAATATATATATATATATATATATATGTATACTGTATATATGTATCTTGATTACGACTCAAAGCTGCTTTACACTATTCACTCATTCACGCACACTTTCATACAGCACATCTATGTGCAGCACATTTTCTAGCACTCATCTTTCATAAGTGAACATGAACCCACAACCTTTGAGTTGAAAGACGACTCGCTCTACCGCTGAGCTATCTCTCCTCACTTTGGTTTCACTTCTTCCTCTGCTAACTGCAGTGGTACTTTGGTTGATCTACAGCCTCTGCTGGCAAAAAACCTAACTACACAGCATGTGAAGTCCAAAACAATATTCTGTGCAAATAAAATTAAATAGACTTTGTTGGTTAATTTATGAATACGTTATAATCAGACACACAGCTTACAGTTAATCATTATCGCGAATGTGCAAGTCGTCCGCAGAGATCGTCCTCCCTCCATGTCATAGTTATCCAATTACAACAAATCAGAACCAGGCAGACTTGTCTATAGATCCTCAGTGACAAATCCAGTTGCTCCTCGTTTAAAGTCTTTTGAAAGACCTTTGCCCTCGTCTTGACATATTGTGTAAAAATAGAAAATAAAATAGATTTAAGTGACCCTGTGTGTTCCCGTTAGAAGGAACAGTCAGCACTTATCGGTAACCTGCGCACACAGTCCAGCTTAAATGAAATGTCTTTTAGCGGAGTCATTCCCCACAAGATCCACACTGTTGTAATCCTGAGGCTAAAGCTCATACTGTGCATTCTCTTTGCATTGCCTTAATCAGTGTGAATTATTACAAGCGCCCCTTAATCCTTGAATGATTAAATTAACCTTTCAAATTAACCTTTAATGTACTTTAATGCAGATCTCTTCCTTAAGTTAAGTTAAGTTCATCTTGTCTTGTTCATATTGGGAGGTACTGTACAGATAGTAGATAGAAAAGGCAAACAAATGCTGTGACGGTAGTCTTGAGACTAAACATCACAAACGATATCACATAGATATTACAAACTGTCAGTGGCAACAGGATGGTAACAGAAAGGTTAACACATACACTGTTATGCTGCTACAGTATGATAAAACTGAAGGTTAATAGACCTGCACTGCTTAAATAAAGTTGTTAACCTATTATTTGAGATAATGATCAAACCTCTGTGAATACCATATGAGTCAAAAGATATGGGAACTATCGTCTACAACACTAAGCCACAAAAGATGGAGTGAGGTAATCGAGCTGCTTTGAAAAGACTGTGGTTCTAGTGTTGTTGTGTAGATGCTGGGACATCATTTGCGTTTGTTTAGACTAAGCAGTGTGAGCACAAAAGATAAAGATATTGTGCTGCTTCTGCTTCCCAGCAGGAGCAGCAAGGCATCCTTGACCTTGGGCGAGCGTTGGATCTGAGGCCCGTGTTCAGAGTGCAGGAAGAAGAAACACACACATCATAAGCACAGTCGCACAAAGAAAACGTGGATGAAAATAGCTTCCTGGCAGCCGCTTTCATGTGTGGTTTTGAAGCAAAAAAAAACAAACAAACCGAACATCTTGATGTGAGCGTCAGGCCCCTGTTGATCAGAGCTGAGTGATTATTTGTCGAGTCTTGTTCTTACAGTCGGCTCACAGTTTGGGATAATTGTAGCATCTAATTTGAAGATTAGATGCTGTCGTTGTGGATTAAAAGCAGCCATTTGCTGCCCAGCTGTCACCTGCTGCTGCAGCTTGGCCTTGGAACATGTCGTTGTCTGACTGAGCGCTGCTGCTCTGCTCTTCTTCCCTTTAAAGTGATAGTTGTTTTTTTTTTTAAATGTGTTTTTATGTGAGGCATTAACAGCACTGACTGCACTGTGTGCACCCCCTTTCTTGCTATTGCTATTGCTGGTACGATGGTGTTATCCACATGTCTGTGGTCGCTGGATCGTTAGGGTTTTACACTGTGCTGTATGCTGTATGTACTCTCATTTCCTGCCGAGAGCAACGTACTTACACTAACAATATGAGCTCAGTTTCCTCATACTACTCATGTTGGAGTGAAAGTGATGTCATGACCTGATTTGAGCTGTAATGTTATTGCAATGCCGCGGTTACTTTGTCGTCTCACACCCACTACAGTCTACACTTAGCATCAACAAAAAACTCAGTTCCCTAGCTGTTTTGGTTCGCTGTGCTAAATAGCTCTTTGTTTATGTCCTTTCTCTGCTTTTTATTGATAATTGTAGATGATGATAAGATGTTGTTTTTTTTGCCTCATCAGCTGTTGCACGTGTGTTGGGTTGCCTAACGAACTTATGACTCCTCAAGTTTGTAATTGCTGTCAGATTAGCTGATGTCAAGTGTTTCTCTGCACTGTGGTCTCCATGATTCTTATTTATATAAGTTAATTGTGTTAAACTTTGACTTTTGTTTTCTCAACTTAACCCTTAAACACCTAACACTTTTTTTTTTTTAGCTTATTTTAACCATAAAAGGCCCAGAAAATGTCCTGTGAGTAAATACTTTTGCCCATTTTTCCAGAATAACTTCAGTATCTGGCCGTTATTTACAATTTACTGCATGTTGAAATAATGTATAAACATTTAAAAATGAAGAAAAACAAAACGTTTTATTTATCATTTTGAGCTTTTGTCTCAATGCCCAAAACAGGCCAAAAAAATGGAAACTTTGTACCGGTGTTTTTCCAACTCTTTCACTTTCTGGCGACAAAGACGCTGAGTCGCCAGCTTCCTGCAACAGCACAAGTGAAATTACCATAATAATCACACGCTGGCTTTGACCTGCTTCTTCTCAGCTTTTCCGATTTTACGGTAATGCAAAGTGCACTTGCACGAATGTGTCGTCTGCAATGCACTCGGGGTTAAAAGGTTACGATCAGATGAGACGCAAGAAATATGATGTATTTGTTGACCTTTGTTTGATCTCCCTGGGAAGCAGTTTTGGGTTGTGTCACCTTCACTGGGCTTTTTATTTTACATCTACATGTGTTAAAATCCTTAAAAATATGCAGTGGTACCTTGCTTTATTCCACTCAGCACACTGTCCCAGAAAGGCTCTGGCAGCCAGATTGGGCTGGCTCATTTCTACACTCAGCCTGCTAATTTTAACCAGACTCTGACCCACTTGGTCCCTTCAACTCTCCCGATAGCTGGCAGCATTTGTTGTGGAGTCTTGGACCCACGAAATGTATTTACACACTGTTTGGATTAGCGAGCTGAATGAATGACCTGTGCTTGTACTCCTTAAACTGTGTGAAAGCGAAATTCAGCCACGGATTATGTTTGACCTAAATCTGGCATCAGTGCAACTGATCAAAGAGGCAAATTGATTGTGAAATCAATGTTTGCAATGTTATGTTACATTGTAGCAGTTAGTGTTGCGCTTGACCAAGCTTCCTATCAGCTGATGCAACAGACCACATTTCTACTGCATCACTTGGCATTTAAACACGTGTTTTCCATAGGAAATTAAATCACAATTGCAAATGAAAACAATGCAATCGGCACATTGCAAAAGGTGCAATTTAATTTTCTTTAATTATCTTTGATTGCATTTTCTATGTAAATGTAGCTCCTGCGTGTTGGAAACAGTGTCATGTCTTTACCTTTCTATCCTTGTTTTAGAATATAAACTAGGTAATGTTTTGATTGTGTTTTGTGGTAATGATCCATTCTTTGTTCAAATATGTTACACAGTGAATACTGAATCGAAGCTTGATTTAAAACAAAACTTACATCACAAATCGAATCAGCACTGCAGTGTCTGTCAGCAAACTCACAAAGAGATATTTTCCCCAAATCCTTTAGCCCTACGTTAGAGACAAATACATAATACCCATTGTAAATAAATTACAGAGTGACCAAGCATGACCTGCCACAGTTTAAGAAGAAGAAAAAATACATATTTATTTGACAATTATGATTTGAAAAACACGAGCTGTATCGCACACCGCTTAGCAAATCATTTTTAGAGATATAAAATGCAAAATAGGGCGCCAGCTTGTCAGACCAAAACAAATCTGATTGTGATCGCATGCACTTGTGTGTGTGTCTGCCATGGTGACAGGAAAACGAACAGGAGAAGAGGGGCTTCCTTTACTCGTGTGTTTGTCCTTCTGTATTTAAGTGGAACTCGTCATTACAGCAAGGGAAGTTGTGTACGCCGTGAGCTCTCAGAAAACTTTGAGATACCAGGGGTTAAGCATCTTTGACTGGTCCTCAAATGCAACGGCCGGACCAGCTACAAAAATAAAGGCCTGAGCTCAAGACTACATAGTATTTGACTACATATTTACTAATTCGTTCTCCATCTTAACACCTCTGAAGTCATTCTCTCATCATTCTCTCTCTCTCTCTGCGCTCTTTTTGCAGCTCCTCAGTGAGAAGATCAGTGGAGCAGAGGGGACCAAGCTCGATGAAGACTTCATGGAGATGGAGAGGGTGAGTTCAGGACTAGTGTCTGTCTGTCCTGCAGTACAGGTGATGAGGTTTTATGGTAGATATTTTTGTCAGCATTAGTATTATTTTTATCTCGTCAGGAGGAAGGGACAATTAGAAAACACAGTTAACAAAACAAAACAGAAGAATCATGAAACACATGAGATCATAGGGAGATGTGAAAGTCAAGTTTGAAGACAGCTTGCAGTTCATTCCATTAAAAGTGTACGTACCTGGAATAGGCTTTTCCAACGTTGCTGCACACATGAGTGATATCAGAGTAGATCTGTAAGGGAAATCTCATTAGTACTAATGAGATTACTTTTCCTTCCTGATTTTAAGGAGGTCCACCCCACAGTGATTGAGGGAACAACGATGAGTGTGGTTATATAGTTTTATGCCTAATGGTGACACCCTGTGTTGAAATTACGCAACTGCAGGGACAGGGAGAGGAAAGAAAAACCACTCGTCAAAGGGAAATCGCTGGTATTTTGAGTGACATTAAATGAGTTTGCAGTATAATGTAAATACTCAGCTTTGAAAACTGCATCCTATAATATTTCAAACATCCTTTTGAGGAAATGGCAACAGTCCAATCTCTCCGTTTTTGTCGTTCTTGTGTCACTAACAGAAAATTGAGGTGACCAACAAGTCGGTGTTCGACCTCTTGTCTAAAACCACAGAGTACCTTCAGCCTAACCCAGGTGAAAACAACATTTATACTTTCTTTTATTATCTTAAATCATTTTGTATGCTTCAAAAAAAAGGAATCCAATCAAATAAGTCAAAATTCGATTTTCATGTTTTTTTTCCCTCCACAGCCTCTCGAGCCAAACTAAACATGCTGAACACGGTGTCTAAGATCCGAGGGCAGGTGAAGACCACCGGCTACCCTCAGACTGAAGGCCTGCTGGGAGACTGTATGCTGCGTTGCGGTCATGAACTGGGAGAGGACTCCGTCTTTGGTATGAATTTTATAGCCTAGATTTAAGGGATTTGGGAATTAGGGAATAGAACAGCAACTTTTCCTATAATCCACTGAAAATACCCGATATTTCACCATATCATGAGAGCTGTGGTCTGTGTTTCTTTCCCTCAGGTTGTGCTCTGGTGGATGTCGGCGAGGCCATGAGACAGATGGCGGATGTAAAGGACTCGCTGGACATAAACGTCAAACAAAACTTCATTGACCCGCTGCAGAATCTACAGGACAAGGACCTTAAAGAGATCACGGTGCGCGATGACAGCATTTCCCCCTATTATTGAAATTATATACAATTATATAAGATGAAACGCAAGTACAAGGGCTTTTTTGAAATGGTGTCTTTTGAAATTGTGAGATTTCTGCAGCTGAGTTTCCTGTGTATTTCATACACAACTGGGTAGTTTGGTTTTGTGCGTAAAATGAAGTTGTTTTTTTGTGTATCAAACAGAAGATTTCTGTTACAGAAATCCAAGCAAAAACAGCCAGAAGCTACATTTCTGATCATTTAAGGGACAAGATTAGATTGCGTACAAGTTTGCCCTTGTCAAAATGTATTTTGGGAGTTTGGCCATAATAGTTTGTGATGTTTAAAAAGTGGGTAACCGTATCTGTATTCCAGTTTCCTGTACACAATACAGGAAACTGGAAATGAGCCACTATGTACGTCAGTGTTTGAGAAGTGCTGACATGGTCCCGTTTGTATTTTCAGCACCACCTAAAGAAGCTGGAGGGCCGCCGGTTAGACTTTGACTATAAGAAGAAGCGCCGGGGGAAAATTCCAGACGAGGAGGTCCGGCAGGCTGTGGAGAAGTTTGAGGAGAGCAAAGAGCTGGCAGAGAGGAGCATGTTCAACTTCCTGGAGAATGATGTAAGGGACTCTTTAGGTAACTTAGCGTTTGATTAAGATTCAGAGGGCCATGATTCAATTCAATGAGCCATAATGAAACAACCAGATGCATTTACTTCCATGTTATTGTAACAAATGGAGAGTCGTGTATATACGTCTGAGGAAAACAGGAAAAGAAAGAACAATGTGTGCATATGAGAAGTGACACAGGAACCGAGGTGTGAAACCAGGTTTAATTTAGCTCACTTTCACATCTGCAGGTCGATCTTTTATCTTCTCCTAAATGTGCGACGCGTGGGAGGGGGGGGGAAGCATCAGTGGGTCTGTCTTTGCATATCTCATACCTCGTGACTGCAGGGCGCTGAGGCGCAGTTTGAACTAGTTCTAACAAAGCACAAGAATCAATGAGGAGGTGGTCATGCTCAGCTAAATTTGACATGCCTGATAAATGTAGGTTCTGATGCTCTGTTTCACAAAGACAAGCTAGATAAACACTGGGAATAAACAGGTTAACTGACCAGGTAAACAATCCCAATCTCAAGAAGGTTTGAAGAAAGGCTTGGATCTGATTAATCCGGTGTGTATTATCCGATGTTCGTGCTGCAGGACTTGAGTTGACTGCCATGTTTTACACTGTGAAGAGACACCTACATACCTTATTGTAATATGGACGTGCAGGTAAACGTGTGGCTTGGCCAACAGGTGGAGCAGGTGAGCCAGCTTTCAACGCTGGTCAAGGCGGCTCTAGAGTATCACCGGCTGTCGAGTGAAATCCTGGAGGAGCTGAGCGCGAAGCTGCAGAGAAGGTGAGGAGGAGGAGGAGGAGGTGGGGGAGGAGAGGAGAGGCGTGGTGGTCAGTAATTCATAGTCAGCACTGACTGCACTTTGCATGTCCCCTTCACCAAGAACCAACCTGAGACTTAGTGGCTCATTCTTCGTGAAAACATGGCTTCCAGCAGGGATATGAGGAAGAAAGGATAAAAGAAGGATTATTGCCACTTAACAAAAGGCTCACGTAATTTACTCAGCATTAATTGATCTGTCCTCCTGAACACGTTCTTGATCCAAAAAAGGAAACACCGTCTTTAAAACATAATGCTAAACCAAGTTCAGCAAATGGTAGAGACTTTTCTTCTGTGTAATAATGACAAAACATTTTTAGCAGGAATCAGGAAGCACTTTGTATTTGCTGAAGTTATGTGAGTGTAGCATGGTTTTCTTTGTTTTGCTTGTACGAATGTTTTTTGTATGAATGAATGTCATTTTTCATTGCCTAACCTAATTATGGGGTGTGTATAGTAATTACACAGGCAGTTTAATGCTAGTCTGCTCTCTAGCGAAGAAAATGTACCACATGACATTAGCATTGATAAAATACAAGCATGTGTAAATGTGGTATATAATGATAATAAAAAAGTAAGAAGGGACAACTTCTTCTTCTTCTTCCTCCAGTATATCCACAGCCAGCAGCCGACCCAAGAGAGAGTTCAAACCAAAGTCGATCCGGAGCAGCATCGAAACTCTGGATAACAGTCAGCACAACGGCCTGTCCTACAGCTCCTCGCTCAAATCCACTGGTACAGGTACAGCACTTCTCCATCTCTGTTGTTTGTGTCTGTGTGTTTAGATTGATTTTTTTTTGTTATTTCTCCTCTGTTAGCTCCATCCTCATTGATTTGTTTTACCTTCCACTGTGGTGGTGTTTTTTGTTTTTTTCTGTTGTCCCTTACAGATCATATCCATAACAACCACACAGTCAATGGCAACAGTAGGTATACTTTTTGTTTGATTGTCGAGCTGTGAGGCTCTTGTGCTTCTGCAGGGCTTTAGTTTACTGCTCCTGATATGAACATAGACGCTTGCTTTTTTAAGTAGCATTAAACTAGCTCAGGCTGTACGCAGTCTGCACTGCATGTAGGCAAAGATCCAAGTGTTTGCACACATTGGAGCAAGAACACAGTGTGTGCGCACAATAGTGTTCTGTGTGGACTCACTTCCTTGTTTAATCCTTGGGGTTTTCTGCACCAAAAAAATCCCACAAATCATAGAGACATAAAAGTCCTCTTTGTCAACACAGCCTTTTGTAATCTAGACAATAATTACTAAGTAACGTTAAGTGTAGCTACTGGGATTCACAAAAACAATAGGCTAATAAAACAATGAGATTCTAGCCTGTCATTGCTCAAACGACTACTAAGTTTGGATCAGATCAAATAAAGCAATAAACCAGCCACCGATTGTGGTTCTATGTTTTTGTAGACTTTGTGGTGATGCATTTTTTTCATCGTAAAGTGCCATTACACATTAAATAAGATCAAAATGAGATAAGATAATCCTGTATAAGTGTGGGATTTCTTTATCCTTCCTCTGTATGTTGAGGTTGTACTTTGTGTTTTTGGATTGTCACATACCAAACACCATCTCCATTGATTTTCTTTACATCTCACCCAGCTGATCATATAACCACTGTCCCACTGTCATGGCCTGAGAGCCCCGCAACCAATGGCAACTTTCACCGTAAGTAACACATCATGACTCAGCATTAGCAAGTGTATGTATCCATCTAGAAAGCATGAATCAGCAAAAATAAATGCGTTGTTATAATAAATGGCGTAAAAATCCAATCATATACTGAAACCTGTAGTTTTCCGTCAAGGTAAATAATGATTGTCCAGAGCGAGGACACAAAATTCACTCTGGACAGTCTTTAAAACTTCTCCCTGGTCAGATCTCCTGACGATGTCCTAGTGAGCACACGTGTGAACGCAATAGGAGAAACTCAAGATCTCCTTCTGCGTTCATCACATATGAACCACACATTTACGGCTTTTATGTTGTTTTCCAAACATTTGGGATTCTTTTTTTTTTTGCATAGTTGAGAACTGACAACTGTGCAAACACCATCCATTAAGATCTTCTCACATAATTTATGAGCGAGTTCATTTGGGAAAAACTCAGGATAATCCACAGCAAGAGAATGGACAAGTGTCCTGTCTCATGCTTGTTCAAGCCAGACGCCGGCCCCTTGCCTGGATCCTCCAGAGATTCTCCTGCTGCTTATTTTGCTAGTTATTGTGAGGTAAACATGCAGATGAATGTGTGATATTATAATCTCTTCTTTTATTTTGGGTGCAGAGACTGAGGTTCTGGACCAGCCGTGCTGTCGGGCCCTTTACGACTTTGAGCCAGAGAACGAAGGCGAGCTGGGCTTCAAAGAGCGAGACATCATCATCCTCACCAACCAGATAGACGAGAACTGGTACGAGGGCATGATCAGCGGCGAGTCCGGCTTCTTCCCCATCAACTACGTCGAGGTCATCGTCCCGCTGCCTCAGTGAAGTCGCACGCCGACTCCCTCCTGCCTCGTTACACTCAGCCTCGGTCCTCAGCTCTACTCTGGCCCACAAAACAAAAATACACAGAGCCAGATCAGCCTGAAGAAAAAAAAATCTGTCTTCTGATTTTTTTTTTTTTAACCAGAGCCAGAGAGCTTCGTAGGTTTGTCCCAAGCCAACTTTAGGTCACACGTCGCTGATATCGTTTTTGTTGTTGTTGATATTTATGAAACTGAAGCCATTAAGTTCGACGCTCTGCCTGGTCAGATCTGACCAAGGTCATGAGGTCATGAGGTCAGAGCGCTCGCCAGACTCTGCTTTCTATCGGTGAGCCGTCTGCCTGCCCCACCGCGCCACCACCTTACTGCACCATTGGACGTCGTGGCTGCATCGTGATACCACTACAATCAAATGACGAGCTTTTGTTTTATTTTATTGTCACATTTGGAACATGACACACATTTTAAATATATACTTATTTTATTAATATCCATATTTTATTACACCCCCCAAAATAAGAGGCTTCGTGTTTGTGCTAGTTGATAGACACAAATTTATGTCCAAGGTTTCTGAACATAATGAAGGAATTACCTCACAACATGGTGGTCATTTTTCTTAGTGAACAGCTCTTTAAAAAAAAAAAGGACAGGAGTTAAATAAAGGCTATTATTTAAGGCTATTAAAAGAAAGAAAAAAAACAATTTTCTCTTCTTCCTCAAAAAGCTGCTCCGGTTCAGTCTCCAGACCGATAGTCATTAAATGAACCACTGAGATTGGGAACATGGTGACGTTTCACATGATGTCAGATGAGGCGGAGTTAAAAGCTGTAATCTTCTGCTGTGTTTGGCTCCTTCAGTGGGATTTCATGAAACCTTGCAGTGGGATGGGGTTTGGGCCAAAGAATAACCCACTCAACTACGATCTGTTGCAAATCTGGGTATTGGGGCAAATTCAGGACTTGGTTTAGCTTTATGGTTTGACTGAATCTGGAGAGACAAGTATGTCTCCTCACAAAACCACGCGTGACAAAGTGACACAGGGAATGATGCGTGAAACCGGGATTAATTTAGCTCAGCTTCACGTCTGCAGGTCTGAAGCAGTGCTCTTTTTGTTCTGTGTAATGTTGTTAGATGTTGTAGGGTTAACTAGGCTCGCAGATTATCAGGCTGAAAAGCATCGAGTGTGAACTAGGTTTCCAGATTATCTGGCTGAAAATCATGTAGTGTGAACTAGGTTTCCAGATTATCAGGCTGAAAAGCATTGAGTTTGAACTACATTTACAGATTATCAGGATGAAAAGCATTGAGTTTGAACTACATTTACAGATTATCAGGATGAAAAGCATGGAGTGTAAACTAGGTTTACAGATTATCTGGCCGAAAATCATGGAGTGTGGACTAGGTTCATGGATTATCAGGCTGAAAATCATGAAATGTGAACTAGGTTTATGGATTATCAGGCTGACAATCATGGAGTGTGAACTAAATTTACGGATTATCTGTCTGAAAATCATGCAGTGTGGACTAGGTTCTTGGATTATCAGGCTGAAAATCATGAAATGTGAACTAGGTTTATGGATTATCAGGCTGACAATCATGGAGTGTGAACTAAATTTACGAATTATCATGCTGAAAATCATGCAGTGTGAACTTGGTTTCCAGATTATCAGGCTGAAAACCATGCAGTGTGAACTAGGTTCACAGACCATCTGGCCTAGTGTGACGCCTAGGCGTCTTGAAACTGTTGGGCCTTGCTGACAGCATGTCATTCTACTCATTGTTTATGTGGTAATGAACCTACAGAGAATTGAAAACTGCTCTGTCACACGTGAAAGCATCTCTTAGTGCACCGTTGTGCGTTTACGGCTTGTAACGTAACTGTTTTGTGTCTCGCAGTTCACATCAGGCAGTTATTTTTAGCCACAGACCATAGTTAGGCAGGAACATTGTGGAACATAGAACTGCTGAAGAGCCATATACTTCCCTCAGTAGTTTTTTTACAGACCAAAAATAGAGAGAACAGAGAGGGGAATGTCAAGTGGTCACATGTGCACCTGTTACTGCAACCTAACATGACATTATGCTTATTGTGATCTGTTGCCAAGTAGCCAAATAAAGGTAGATTACTGCTTTGAACAGACCCCCACGACGACGCCCTAACATTTTAACTGTCAGTTTTAAGCATCCATCACAAATGCCTTATTTTAAGTGTCACCTTCCATATTTGCCACAGTCATGCACACACAGGGGTGTGAAGTTTCAGTTTTTGCCTCCTGGCTCCATCGTATCGTCATATGACAGCTGCTTGGTGACCCTCCCTGGTGCTTTGTTCCCCGGTTCCTCGACAACCGCAATGTTAACAGACAAAAAAAAAAAGAGAAAAGAATGAAATGATGAAGCGAAACCTGCACAGCTATTTATTTTAAAAGTGTTTTAAACTCACAGAGTGGACGTCACCAGTATCTGAAAGCCTCATGTTCACGCGGGATCATGACGGACAGTGTATGTGACGTATATTAGTCCTCAGTGTTCAGGTGTGTGTGTGTGTGTCTGTGCCTCTCTGTCCTCGTCTTTTCTCCGTCCCTCACTGATTGCCTGTTTGCCTGCTGTGCTCTTATTTTTTTTTGGACCGTGAGGAACTGAAGTGAGCTCATCTTTCTCTCTTTCTCTCCGTTTACATGTGGACTCGATGGCGTCCTAATGTCAGAGAACTGTACGGCAGGGGCGCCTCGACAGAGTGCTTTTTGAAATGTGGTCTGTATTGCACTGAAGCTTTAGAATCTACCTACTTATGTTATGTTCGTGTACATGCACCTTTTTTTTTCCTTGTTGTTTACGTTTGTTTGTTTTCCACTCACTCGCTGTTGCACTTTGTGTTTCAATGGGGGTTAGAATCACTATTATATCAAATATATTATGTCAAGTGCAAATGGTAGATACTTAGGTTTATATAATCAAAGATGTTCTTTGTAAGCTATAATGAATCCACTGTCTCGATTATTGTAAAAGTCGATTTAAAAAGAACACGAAGGTGCAGTGGGCGGGACTTTTGTTGATGCGTTTGATCAATAATTACAGAAATGAATGGACAACAACCATGGCTATTTTAACAACCTGCTTCTTAGTTTTCAGGTTATTTCAGATAATCAATTCATTTAAAAAAATGCTAAAACTTGCAGCCAGCACTCCCATCGTGTCATGGTTAGATTCTAATCATAATGTGAAATTTTCACAGCTCGGACCCTCTGGTGTGCCAGATGTTTGACACCCCTGCACTGCAACTTTATCATTTCATACACCAATGCAATGACTTCTTACATGTAAAGATTTGCCCAAAATAGAGATTCAATCTGAAACTGCAGCCTTTGTTCAGCCCTGCTAAACAATCAACCGTGTATCTAGAAATCCTGCCTACTGCAGCTTTAAGTCAGTCTTATATACAGAATGCGTGGACGTAGGTGAGCCTGTTCCAGCGTTCTTATTAGCTAGTGATAAGCCATAGACGAGTTAAGGCCTACACGTACATGTACTGTATGGCCGTGCTGATGAAGCCGTTTGTTAAGGACGTCCCATCGTGCTTTGATGAGCAGCAGTTGTCTGTCCCTGAGTGCAGGAGACGGACGGACCGCTCTTAATTTCATGTTACGCGTGTGTGACCTTCTGTCTTTACTTGCTGTGAAAACTCAAGAGTCTGTTCTATGTTTATGTTTTGTAGACTTTAAATTCAGGATATTTCCTTTGTAATAACAATAACAACAACATGTTATGTTGTTACATGTCATCATCAACACTCATGCTGCCCCGTTTCTCTCAGATGTTTTTTTTTGTACGTTAAAAGCAGTGACTTTCTTGTGTGTTTCATGGCTAAGATTAAAAAGCACATTAGAGCAGTGGTTCTCAGATGCAAACCACTCGCTCTGACTCCACTCTGGACCTCGTTGTTTACAAACTCAGTAAAGCACATCAAAGTTACAGATTTATACACAGACTGCTGCATTGCTCACATGCAGATTGTCGTGACACAGTAGTTCTCCATTTGCCAGTTGCTCTCACATTTTAAGGCTAATCTCAACTGTCCGGGTATCGAAATGTTCGGCTCATCATCTTTGCTTATACACTGGTTTTTGTTTTTTTTCATCATTTTTGAACCATCTGGATTTTTCTGCAAATGTACACTTCTGACATAAAGTTATTTGTAGTTGTTGCCCCGTTTGAAAGCAGCATTTTTAGTGTCTGGCATTTCTGACAGGTCCTTAAATGCAACAGTCAAAATATCACATTGGGGTGGGTACCATAGTAAAAGAAAATGACACAAACTGTCTAGTGGATAATAGCAGCGCCAATAGCTACCAAAACACCAAAGCAGACCATGAGTGAAGTTAGTCCTCTTCTATATACAGTAAATACTGTATATAGTTAATTTTGTGAGGCAGAATGTTGCATATTGGACCTTTAAGTGTAAGACAAACGCTGTGTTTTCACTTGCAGAAAAAGCCCCAAATATTTTCTGAAATCTCTGAGGAATTTCAATGTCAAAAAACTATGAATTCATGCGTTTGTCGTTCAGACAGAGAGCTGCATGTTTTGATACCCAAATGGCGTGGAAATTGGCCAAAACCTGTGAGACGTGTGAGCGAATGAAAACGGTTACGGGTCAATAATAAAAGAATGGAAAACATCAGTGTGGATGCTGACGCTGACTCAGCGTTCACACTTTTTATTGATGGGGAAACAATTGCATTAATAGCAGTTTCAGAGGCGTAGTGACTGTGACATCACTGTTATTATTATTCACTACCGTTTACACAGAGTTTTTATACCGCCCCTCCGTGTGAACGTGCTTTTACCGACCAGTCTTTTAAATTAAACTCTGCCCTTATTTGAATACCAGCTTCCACTTGAGGTTGTACGATCCTCAGAATTATTCAACATGTCAGACACGTGTGCATTTTTTCTTCTTCTTCCGTTTTGTTCAATTCACAGAGATTTACCCAGCACGTGAACAACGGACGATATTCTCATCCGACATGATTGAGTTTTTAAGTGGACCAATTCTACTCTGTATTCCATATAGTAGGAAAATAAATAAGGTGTATTAGATATTTACTGTTGAGCTTGCAATTGCTTAGATGTTGGACATGCTTGCATGATAATTCTTTCTTTTCTTTCTAGAGATTGTTATCATGGATTTTAGATACTGGGGAGCTCCGTCTGCAACACAGTCCAAAGCGGTTTGGTCAATAGGCCCGAATGCAAGATTAGCCTATTTTAAACTGTTTTTTTTTTTTAATGTTTTACAGTTGTTTTTTTTGTAGGACCGACTTACTCGATACACTAAAAACACGGCGTCTCAACACTGTACCTCCGTTTGCCTTTGCAGTCCACTAAAGTCTCTCCTCAGTATTCACTTTACGACAAACTTCTAGACGATGGAAAATGGCTGCGCAGTACTGTGTTTTACTTTTTCAGTAGCATAATTTATGCAAAAGGTGTGGGTTTTTTTGTATGTTGTAAATGGATATATTGATAAAAAAATAAAATAAATGACAAGCAACTATTCAGCACCCGTTCAGACGTGTGCTTTGTCTGTGTGCATCATGTTCAGAAGATTCATTTCCTCAAAGGGAAATCAAATTTGAACACACACTAGAATATTTTAAGCAACAGTGAACATCTTATCTTCTACCGCTTTTATCCTCCACATGATGGTCACGGGGGGGGGGGGGGGGGGGGGCACATAGAGACAAACAACCATCTGCTCCCTCACTCGATTAGGTCAATTTAGAGTGTCCAATTTGCCTAATCCTAATCTGCATGTTTTTGGGAAACTGGAGAACCTGGAGAAAGCCCCTCCACGTACACACACACACGTGGAGTAAATGCACACTCATACATGTAGAAAGTCCATAGTTCAGCAAGGGTCGTGAACCCGGGTCTCCTTGCTGTAAAAGCAATTGTGATTAACGATAAGGACAAAAATAGTTAAATATTGAATTTGGGCTGTTTTCAGGCTTTGGAGGCTAGGCTCCTTATCTCCAGTGAAGGGTTTTCTTAACGCTTCAGCACACCTATGCTTCCATATTTGTGGCAACTGTACGTCAGTGCACAAAGCAGGGGCTATAAATTAGTCCCAGGAGGGGAAGTTCCTTCTCTGCATTTAATCCAAACCTTTCTAAAATTAGGAGCAGCGGGCAGCAACTGAGCAGCGCCCGGGGAACAATGGAGGTTACCATGCTCAGGGGACTCGAACCTGTAACCCTCCAGTTAAAAAAAAAAGAATCCCTTAAATATTTAAATATCTTGTATTTGCACTGTAATGAAATGAATATGGGTCAAAGGTATCTGCAAATCATGGCATTCTGGGTTTTTTTATATATTTGAATGTTTTATTTGTTGACTGTCAGAATATAGACAGGACAAATGAGAGAGCACAAATAAATAATATTGTTTTTACTTTCACTTCTTCGTGTATGTAGATGATTGGCGGTCCTAAAACCCCGGTATAGGCTCATTAACACCAACAGATGGAGAATTGTTGAAGACCGCTGGGATAAATTGTGGTCTACAGGAGACAGAGTGTCAGGGAAAATGTTCATTCAGTGTGTGGCGACTATAAAAAGACACCTGTCTTTTACCTGCTAATGCATATACTACATTCAATCAAGAATGCAGGTGCAGGTATTGGGACGGATCGTTGTCCTGTCTGGTTCAGTGTAATGTTTGTAAGGTATTAAACTTCTTATGAAATGTTAATTCATGTCGTTTTTCTGTCCAGCAAACTGTTTGAACTGTTTGCCAGATAACTCAGTCGGCCCTCTTACAGTAACAAGTCATTATTATTATTATTATTATTATTAATAATAACAACATACAGTTGATATATAGTTAAAATATATTCTGTTTAGAAAAAATCTCAAGAATGTCAACAGGAGGGTGATATGTACAGCACGTGTGTGTGTGTGTGTGTGTGTGGTCACGTGTCAAGAAAGAAACAAAAAATTAAAAGTCCATTTGTATCATGACATAAAAACACAACATCAAAATGGAGCCCGGCGTCGCAGTCCATCAGCAAATAGAAATGATAAAAACAAGAGTCCCCTCGTTTGGACCAGTCAGGACTCTGGGAGGATTCAGACATCTGTGGATCTGCTGCTTTTCAGATCACTGAAGAAAAACACACACAAAGATGTAATGCACAATATAATGCAGAATAAGTCATTTGTAGTCAATTGTTGATATTTGATGTGAGCGGCTTGAAAAGGTTCCTGACTCGCCCAACATAGAATCCTGGTTACTTCTGAAGCCTGGATCTTTAGTCATTCCAGGCCCTTGTGATTTACAATGATCATATTTTTCACTTCATGATGTTCACAAAAAGGCGTAGCTTGAACACTTTCTATGAAGCCTGTGTCTATAATGCCTTAAAACACAATATGCACATAATTAAGAAGCCATAAGAAGCATTTTAGGTGAGTCATGTTTTGGCTGTTTACGTCGTCTTTTTAACAATAGTTGCTGCATGGTTGGAGAATTGTGTCTTTGAAATGTGAGGTTAACAGCTTCATAGTTTCATAAATGGTCTAAAATGACTGTATCGGACTAATATCAGTAGTATCGGACACAAAAAATGGTATCGTCGCATGCCTACTTAGGAGTGCAGTCACTGTTAACTCACTGAAATGCATGGTTCATTTATTTCTGTGTGCTTTAAAGACACTTTAACGCATACTTTCACATTTATTTCAATAATATCAAGAATCGCAAACGAATACCAACTACTGCTCACTTACCGGAGCTCCTCCTTTAGCCGAGCCAGTTTGTCATGTAGACGCTCATTCTTCACCCGCATGGGATTGTTGGGGACGAACCACGCTGCTATAAACTTACACACCACCACCACGTGCTGCAAAACACACACACACACACACAACAATTTACGTGACGTCATCAGATCAGACGAGCAGCACTGCTTCATCTAAACCCGGCGTACGAACCTCAAACAGGATGACAAAGGCGAAACGCACAGCCAGCACTACCCAAAACTGAGAGGTTACCGCGTAGTCCTCGTTACTCCTGTAGTCTCTGTAGCTGTACACACAGGAGACACTTTGTGAGGTGCATCACATCTATGTAAATATTCTGTATGTTTGCCTCAGGGCACAATCAGAGGTCGTCTTACTTGCACTGTGTAGCATTGAAGCCACTCTCTGTCCACATCTGTTCTTTAGTAAAGTCTTTTCGAACTGCTGGGTTACTCAAAAAAGCCGTGGAAAGGGTGTCTCTGATGTAGCCCTGCATGCAGCTGAAAAACACGCACAAAACACCACACGAGTCACAACACAACACTTATTGTAAGTCGCTTTGGATAAAAGCGTCTGCTAAATGACAAGTAATGTAAAGTAATAACACGGAGAACACTCGGCTGACGTATTTGTGAGACTGAAACGTCACTGACTCTGTCTGAGAGATCCCAGTTGCGCATGGGCCGTAACGGTAGCGATAGACAAGGCGTGGAACGAAGTCTGACGACACGCCGATGACTAAACCGTTAGCGATCACCGCCAACACACCAATGGCTTCCAACACCTGTGTCCACACACCTGCAGGGAGAAGATCGTGAAGTGTCACACAGAAACATGCGCACACCAAATTGCATTCTGTAAGGTTTTCGGCTGCATTTATCCGTCTCTGGGCAGCAGAAATCAAATTGTATACAGCAATGTGCTTTCTCTTGTTGGTCATGTGTCATAAAGCTGAAGTGGGATGAGCAAACAATGACTAAGTTATGAGTAATGGAACCAAAGACATTCTAAACAGGATTCTAAACAGATACTGAGAACAGGACATTTTTCCCACATTGGTTAAACTGAATAAAGAATGTTGGTTATATGGCAGCTTAGTAAAGACCCGGATATCAAGTGTAAAGTCTGTTCATAATTTGAAAGTTTAAGACATTCACGATCCACAAAAAAAACAACATTTTTCAACCAAGTGAATTCAAATTGTTTGGGTATGAAATTGTTAAACTGAATTACAGGAAGTTGCCAGAAACTGAACTCGAAGCACTCCTGTTTGACTTTCTTAATAACTACTGTCTTTGTTTGTATTTGTAATTTGTGTCATGGTTTAATAACTGCCCCACATTGTGGACAGTCAAGTTTAACCTGACCTACAGTAAGTGCCATAGTGTCAGTAGTTCTGACCATCATAAATGAGTCAAGCTTATAAATTACCCAAAATTAACCCATTCACGTACACACGTGTATGACTGTGTGTCACTCGTTCACACCTTGAATGGTCAAAACACTAGAAAAGCACAATATACTGCAGCTCACCAATGTCGTTAGTCTTCCTGGGAACCAGCCGACGTTCAAGTCGAACCATCTTGATGGCATCGAGGCGGATCTCGAAGATGTTGTTGATCAGGGCCAGCAGGGGGGCGAGGGGGAACGCGGCCACAAATATGGTGGTGAAACTGAACTGGACCACTGGAGTGCACAGACAGCAGAGCCATAACGTGGACAAATGTTCTTAAAAAACAAATATTTTGTTTAATTCAGTCTCAAAAAATATTGGGACTCTATACAGAATGTATTCATTGTCTATAATTGGCTTTTGTGATACTGACAGATGTTTCGATTTAAATGAGTATTATTTCCCCTCATATTTGAAAGAATTGTAAGATCCTTTTGAAACACTGTTGTCATCATCAATTATTTTTGGTCACTTGAAGGCATCATTTCAACAGTAAATGACTGTGGTGTCTTATTTGATCAGGCGGGAACACGTGAAAGCAAATCCACCCTCAGGACACACATTTAATCACGCCTTATCAGCTTAAATCCTATGGGTTTCACGGTGAAATGAAAGTATTTTTACAGTGATTCATTTGTAGCCACTGCTATAGTTTCATTTATTTTCTTTGGGTTTCTCCCTCTCTAGGAGTGTTTATACGCCCCAATGCTCTTCCTGACACAATCTGGTGAAAGGTGAAAGGTGTGTTAATACCAGGTCAATAAAATGTCTAGTTTATAGTTCGGGTTAGTCGTTACAATAATCGTTTTTAACAGTAATGTCCAGGTTTTCGTCAGGATTGTCTGTAAATAAACGGTGTACCCTCATGACTTACCCATTTCCAGGAACTCATTGAAAAGGCTAAAGGCATTTGAGTCGGCCATTTGATAGTTTCGAATCCAGTCCCGGAGTTTGCAGATGTCACATGCGTCAACATTTCCCTGGGCTTTACGACAGCCTTTCCTGTAACAGTGGCCACACTGTCTCTGCAGCTTATTTACGGTTTTTCTTTTTAGACACGTCTTTAACCACCTGGAAAACACGTGAATGAATTTACTCTGTGAAAGCACACTGCTCGTACACATCAAACCACCAGCACACTTACGGCACTGTGAATTCAAAGATGTTGTTGAGAGTCTGTTTGAGCACCATGATCACGGCCATCTGAATGAACAGGTCTGTTAAACAACCACTCGGGTGACACTGCAAGACACCGAAACACATCGGAGAGTTAGAAAGGAGGACACATGTGATAGATAGATGTGTGATATATATCCTCACCTCCTCCAGTCTCCAGCGAGCGATACGCACATAATTTCCTGGATGGCCATTTATTCTGTGAGAGATGATCAATTTCACATCAAAAATCTGAATTTAACATCTCAGTACAGGCTCCTATGGTGACAGATTTCACTTTTGAGTTCTGTGAACAAATGCAGCCGTCTGTAACACAATCTCATAATAAATGACAACAGAAACCATAAAGATCCAGGATGATTCAGTTGATATTATTGAAGATAAAACAATAAGGTTATCGTCTTGTGCTAGTTCTACCTTTAAGTGTAATGGGAAACATAAGTGAATTTAAAAGTGTTAATGATAAAGTGTGGGGCGGAACGTCCACAGAGACACAGTTGCAGAACGAGAATCAGTACCTGCCGAGGAAGAAGGCCACGTAGAAGAGTGAAGAGAAGAGAGTAAAGAACTGGAAGGTGAACATCTTAATTGTGAAGCTCCTCTCTGTGGAGGCAAATGAGTTTGTCTTCTCTGAAGACGCACGCACACACACACACACACACACACAGAAAAAAAACATTAATATAAGTGAATAATCAGTACTGAATACTGAATAAAAAACATAAATTGATTCTCACCTATGTGACAAAGCTTGAGGGCAACCCATCGATTCACCTACAGGTGAGAAACATAGATTTACAAATTTATGAAACCCTTGGCTGGATCTGTGGGATCTCACATGATGCAATGTAACGTCATGTCATGTACTTAATTTATATAGCCCTTTATAACAACCTACAGTTGACCGTTGAATGTGCTTTACAAAATAAAAGCATTAAAGACACACAGCAGCAGAACAAATTCATGGAGCATTAAATCAAAGCATAAATAAAGAATAAAAAGTGAACTAAAAAGAATAAAAAAATCATCTTTAAAGCCATTCTGAATAAATATTACAACCATTTGGACCATTACTCTTCATTTGTATAGTATAGCATGAGAAATCATGAACAGTACATTTCAGTTAATGCTGGTATTTCCAAAGTCATGTAACAGTAGAGACCATGTTCAGATAACGGATGCAGCAAACAAATGATATCGCATTGTTTCTGTTCATGAAGACCAAACATTGGCAGAAGAATAACACCAAAAGTTACACACTGGAGACTTTAACATCAACTGTATCTATCTTGTTCTGGTTCATCCACCGTTCATACACAGTTCATCCATAACCAAGTATGTGGAGAAAAATGTCTTTTATTAATGTTCTGAGGCTTAAACATTGGTATAGAAAACGTACCCGTGTCATGATCTGAATGGTAAGATAGTGCACGACGGCTCCCAGCATCATGGCCATGGCGGAGGAGTGATCTTTGATGAACTCCGAGTTGGCCTCAGCCAACAAGGCAGCAGCCACAACTCGAAACACCACCAGAGATTGAGCAAGTCCAATGATGATCAACAGCTGGAACACACACACACAAACACGTGGACATGATGACTTTTGTTGCTACTGGGACCTCTACTTTGGTCGCTGTTGCATTCGAGTACCTGTCTGAGCTGCTGGACTTCCCTTCACTTCATGGTCTGTCAGCTGGGACACAATGAAAAACACATTTTAGCCACTTAACAAAATGGCTCACCTAATAAAAACATGTGCCTGATTAAGTCCAATATATCTTAAGAAAGATAGCACATAGGAGTTTGCACAAGTGACATAAGTTGGCGTCACTTTGGTGAATCCAAAGCAGGTGTAGAGTTTATTAGGTGAGCTTTCTGTTCAGTGGCTAAATTCTGTTTTTTCTTGTGACCCCCGTTAGCAGACATGTTTTTAGTGTGGGCAAGGTTCCATGTCTTGGGCTGATTTCAGCTCTGGCAGCTCATAGGGTGCATGCGAAGACAGTCATCGCAGACTATGAGCACAGACTATGTGTTGCTCACTCTTCATACAACTAACTTCAAAAAACTATTCCTTTGATATCATGAACAACTCTTGCAAATGGGTGATTTAAATAAGAAGCAACTGCAAAACGATGCCTTTTTACCCCATCTGACTTCTTGTTTAGACTGTTGTCTCCATAGCAGTTGTCCTTTGCTCTGTCCTTCAGTCGTGGCTGTCAAAGAATGTGTGCGCGCGCGCGTGTGTGTGTGTGTGTCTTACCATAACTGTGACCAGGATGAGGACCAGAGTGCTGCGCAGGTAGGAGTGTCTGAACTGTTTGGGCATACAGTATGGATCGTTGATTATTTCCATTATCAGTTCCTCCTGTTAACACAAAAAGATCAGGTCACACATGTACACGCAAAGATTCCTGTTATTGTCATCACTAAAGGCTTAGTAACAACAACAGTAAATATGGAAATGGCATTAAACCGAGTCTTTATAATATGGTAATTACCTATTTTGATCCCCAAACTTCCACTGATGGTAACTTTTTAGTTATTCTCATAACCCCGCTTTTATGTGGATATTACTCATATCATGGTATATAATGGTATAACTGTAAGTCCGTAACTGTATGTGCTATTTGTCTGTAAACAAAAGATACACTATCATTAATGTGTGCCAACATGGATACCTCTTCTTCACACCAGTCGTAGACCTTCCACTGAGAAACATGTCTGGCTCGATGTCTCTTCCACAACTCCAGGAACAGAGTAGCTAAAAACACACAAAGGAACACAGTATGATGCAGAGCAGTGATTCTCAAACTGGGGTTCATTTCACAGTTTGAGTACAGGACTGTGAAAAGTTTGGGAAATACTGATCAAAGATAATACATATGTGCAAACATGGCGACAGGTTGCTGCAGTGGATCCGGTTCTTTGTAGATAGTGTGTTCTGATGATTATATTGGACAACACATGAGAGGAGACAAGAAACTCACCCCAAATTGCCATAAACATAGCGAAAGCCACAGTGCCCTCGTTGTCAAATAGATGGCTGATCTGTGTGAACATAAACATATTACAGATTAGCACAACTGCAGGGATGGGATGATGCAATGACACTCTGTACACTGTTTCATGACTGGTTTTACAAACACATGGGGGTGGAGTCGATGTTCTCTACAACCTGCTGCTGTGACCTCACTCTGTTGTGAAAGTATAGTATAAGTGTGTCAGAATCAAGAGGAGTTCACCTTAGCATAGGAGCAAGTGTCTGAGAGCTTCCACACTTTGCACTTAATATCATCACATCGAGGACACATGATGATGCTGGAATTACACACTTCCTGACTGAGGACACACACAGAAACAAAAGAGTAAAAGATCAGAGGGATATCCCTGCAATGTGGTACTCGGGTCGCCAACTTCCTGATAATAGGATAATAAGGATCACAGTTATACTGGATACATGTACCACACAGTAAAAGATGCAATTTTCCTGTTTTACAGTAGTATTTCAATACAACAATACACAGAACTCGTAGTGAAGACAGATGGAGAGGGCCTGACAGCAGGAGGATGACTTTATTTTCCCTTATACAATCTTCATCAGTGGACTATCTGTAATTTTTCTGGCCTGGTTTTGCACTCCCTTGAGTGTGTTCCGTATCTGTCCAATACAGAGCACATCTTTTATCTTTCAAATATGGAACAAATCTTTATTTTAGAGAACTGTCGGCAACCCCATGTGGTACTGACACACAGTAAGTGATGATTTCTCCATGTGCTGCTTAAAACCAGCTTGAAACATTGCTGGAAACATGACTGCCAGTGGGGACACAAGGTAAAACTGATTGTAGCCACTTAGCAATAATTCTGCAGAGCCCGCCCACATTTGACAGTGCGCCCTTTGTTGGGCGGCTAAAATTAGTTTCTCATGTGTAAATGGTCATGTTTATATTGAGAGCAAACATGCCTGTCTGTGCCAGCACAGTTCAGTTAGTGCCGCCTCCGTGCTCACCTCCAAAACCTGAACAATCACATTTTTAAATTCTGCACACCTTCAAAAACTGTTTTATAACGAGGAACAATTTGCCACATATTATGACATTTATGCTGCTGACTCACATGAGGGGGTTGGTGTTGAAAAAGGCAAGTCCATACAGGAACACTACAACACCCAGCACAGCAGCTGGTACCAGCAGCTTGGTGTACCAACCTAGCCACAGGTAGTACAGGGCCACCTTCTCTCCAAAGTAACATCTGCGGGGGGGGGGGGTTAATGAAGACAAAAACAAATACATCAAGACAACAGAGACTGTAATACCAGTCACTAACGCCTTAGCTCTTATTCAGAGGAGCTGAGGGACAGCTGGCAAACACAGGGATTCTCTCAGTCTTTCTGTTAGCTCTTTCAAACAATACGTCTTAAAGTGATATAAAGTAACCTGATCCAGGAAGTCAAGCAAACACGTTAGTGTTGTGTTACATTTCACATGAGAAATGTGTGCAACCAGTGTGCCTCGTTATGGTAATTCAGGTTTTTCTGATTGTGGGTACATAATGCTATGCCCTGCTGCTGCTAATGTGTATTTGTTTATATGTAAAAGCAACAAACTGCAGCTTTAGCGAGAACGGAATAACAGAAGTGTCTCTGGGATGAACAGTTTGCAGTTAGACGTAGTGAGAGAACAACGTAATAACACTAGAACAATCCAACTATAATCATTTTTTGTGGCAATTAAAACACAGCTGCAGGTCAGGTACTGACTTGACTTCATTGTAGGGTTGTCCTGTAAACAGGGCCGACCATCGAGCCCACTTTCTCTTCAGCACTTTCTGCTCTTTTCTCTGTGAATAAAGAAGAAGATATGTGTAAGTATAATTTGCCCATGTGTACCGTGTCTCTTTGGCACAAACAGATGGGGCTTACCTCATGGAGGCAGAATATGGTTTCAAAAACGTCTTTCATCAGCAGTTCCTTCAAGTTTTCTGTGAGAAGGAAAAAAACAATGCGTCTATTCTTTCCAGCATCGTCACATGCTTCATATCTGTGCCTTTTAAAAGTCTGAAAGTCTGCTGGTGTCATGTCATACAGAGCCACAGATGATGTCCCACTCACCCCCTGTGTTGATGTATGTCTGATGAAGAATGAAATAGACAATCCTGATCCTGTGGAAACAATTAAAGACAAATGTCCACGTGGTTTGTATGAGTGATGTAGGAGAACTTTTTTGTCATGTTTTCAATCATGTTCACCTAGAAATTGTATATTTTCTTCTATTTCCTCCCTTTCCTAAGGTCAAATGTCTCACTTATACAGTATGACTGTTACCTGGTAGCCTGCGTGACAGTTCCCTTCACGTCTCCACACCAGTTGCAGGAGTCGGAGACTTTGAGAAGATATTGGTAGTGTTCGAAAATGTCTTTTGGAGCACGCACGCCAAAGAACACTTTGTCATCGTGAACAATCCTCTAACACAGACACACAACAACAACACACAGAAGTGGGTTATCTTTGATTTTTGATACAGTCTTTTATCTGTCAGGTCAAAGGTTTTTGAAGGGACTTACAGTGATGGTTATGTTTTTCTTCTCAAGCTGCTGGAGGTAGGCTTTCTGTCTCTGACCCTTCTGGTCAGCGTCATCATCGTCCAGCTTGTTGGCCACTAGTACATAGTCAAACGTTCTATGTGTGGACTGTTCAAACACAAAATAGTACGACTGAGCCACACAGGATTATGCTTACAGATTGTTTGACAGCTCAAAATAACATTGTAGGAACTAATTGTCTGGAAATGACTCACTGGTCAATACTGAAACATCAATAAGCATTCGGACAAACGATACTGCTATCCATATTCACATTACACGTGTTTAACACCATCAAATCTGAGGTAATGCATTGTTAACTTCATGAAAAACTTACAAATACAACATGATATAAACATGAGGTACAATGTTTTTGACATTTCTGTAGGGTCCTCAGTGCAGTGTCCCTGTTTCAACGTCAAATGTGCAGCTACTAACTCGAGACAACAACAACAACAACAACAACAACAACAACAACAAAGGGCTGATTGGTTGTCTTTGTGTTGACATTCATTTTCATCATCAACTGTTGTCTCCATGTTGCTCTTTTGATTGGTTCAGCGTCACATTAATAACCACATCCCCTCTCAGTAAAAGTACATCCACCCATTGTTAAAACAAAGCAGACAGAAGGATGATCTGATTAGGGGAAAACAGCTGGAGGACAGTGTGTGGTCAACTGAAGATGAGGGGGGACAAACTGGTGTTTGAAGGGCCCGTTTCAGAAAGCAGGTTTAGTGAAAACTCTGAGTTAGTTAACCCTGAAATGAGGGAAACTCCGCTTTGTTTCACAAAGCCAGCTCGGCACGGCACGACACGGTTTAGGTTGTATCTCCACCTACATACTCAACTCAACACATCCATTATGACCAGCCTGTACGTCCACTTGGCTTAAGTCACCACATATCAAATCCAACCTCCACACACACATCACATCTGAATCAAATCAATCAAAAAACTATATTTTACCAATATTTTAGAGACGCCCCCAAAATCTCACAAATCATGTTTCCAGGGGAGCTCATGTCTCATTAAGGGGGGCTGAGACCCCCCTGGCTCCCCCGTAGTTCACACCAACACTGTGACTGTGTGCACATTAAGACTCTGTCTATATCAGAGCTCCATTGATGATGGCTTTTTTCATTCCCAATGCACACGTTTAACTCAGAGTGAACATACACAGAGTTGATTGAACTAATGCTGATCAGCTGTTCTAAAACGGAAAACTCAGAGTTTGAGGTTTTAACTCAGAGTTTGTTGAACCTGCTTTCTGGAACAGGCCATTGGAGTTTGTGGCGGATGTTTGATCATGTCATCATCGCAGTCTAATTCAAGCTGCCTGTGGTAACCTGCACTATGATAAAATAACAATAAGATACTTCAAAACACACTGATCAGTTCACAGTCTGACTTTAGTCTTTTTACAATCTGTCCTCGCTCTTTCGTCACTGTGTTTACAATCCACAGCCTGAGCTCCGTTTATCTCTGGTCAGTCTAGTTTTCAGTTTGTTTGCAGTTGCTAGGGTCTGTCCACTGTCTTTCTTCAGTGTTGATAGTCTGCCCACAGCCTGTTTTCAGTTTTGCCTCAGTCCATCTTTAAATATCTCAGTGAGTGACGCATGAAAAGTTCAGATGAAAAGACAGAGAGACGATGAGTGGATTCTTACCGTGGGAGGGAGTAAATGCTCAGTTCCATCTTTTTGTCTCTCCCAGAGTTCATAGTCGCCCTATAACACACAGATAAAATATGTATCACAACTTTTGTTTTGACATCACACTGTGTGATCTCATAGCAGAAATAGTCTGTGTTAACAAAGCGCTTTTCCCTCTTTACATTAGTTCTTGCCATTCATCCACTCACTCACACACCATTCAAACACTGTTGACACAGCTGCCGGGAACAATTTCGGTGTAAGTGCCTAAGGACACATCTGTATGCAAACCAGAGGAGCCAAAGATCCAGACTCTGACTTCTTGGTCGGAAGACAACGCACTGTATCCACTGTACCACAGCACAAGCAAGTGAAAGGGCATTCTGTCAAACCTTAAATGTCCCTTTACATTAACACACTGTTGTGACTCATGCAAACACACTTTTTCACAGTTTAAATGCAGGTCCAAACTTGCCCAACATACTCCTCACATCATTCTTATACCATGTGCTCTCCTGCTGCTTTGCTCTGACCTCTAGCCTTTAAACATCCAAAACAGTTTACTGCTGCGTGCCTTTTACGACAGAGACATGTCTTGAGATAAGACAAGTTTCTATTCTGGGGACACAATGAGGTAGATCAGAGGTAGATACCGGAGAGAACCTTTGACATGGGCGTGACTTGACTGCTCTCAGTGATGGAACTGGTTTCTCTTCTGACCTACTGAGCCCAGTGTTGCTGAAAGGTTTAGAATTTACAATTTTTCTGAAGCTACAGTTAATGGCAGCGTCACACAAAAAGCAGAGTCCTCCACCTCCTGCCTTTCAGGTCCACACAGACTAAGCAGGACAACATGATCTGGCCTGCAAAATAACAACCAGGCCTAGTATTAGTATGTGTCCTGAGTGATCTAATCACATGTGGACAGCTCCAAGTTCTGATGTGTGAATGCACCTACATGTAAATGTGTCCTGAGATCCACACTGGGAGGTGGTCTGAGACACACATTCTTTTACACGTCTGACGACCTCTGACCTGCTGCTTTTTTTTTTTACACTTGTCACGGCTCAGTCATTGATTTAATTGTAGCCATTGCCACACTATGAAAACTAGTCAACACTATTTTTTAATGACAGTATGAGCAGTGCTTTGACTCACTCAGCTCCTCCTGACTCTTTTCTGTGTCTAACACACACACACACACACACACACGTTTGTTCTTCATTCATAGTGAGGACCCTCATAATGCATTAACTAACCCCTTACCCTAACCATATCATCACAACTAAAGTGACTAACCTAAACCCAATTCTAACCCTAACCCTAAAATCAGGGCTTAAAGCCCTTTAAAGATGTGAGGACCAGCCAAAATGTCTTCAATCCATATATTTATACTATTTCTGGTCCTCACAGAGCCATGAATACAAGAACACACACACACATGCAAACATATTAATACAGTCAGACTCCTTAAGACTAATTAAGAATAATTTCCTCACAAACAAATACGACATACATGTGTATTTGCATCCAATGCCCACTCTTGTTTGCTTATACTGTTAATATGAAAATAAACGCAAAGATTTCTAAGATATTTTTTAAAGGCATGAAACCAGCTGGAAACACGGCTGAACAATTAATCATTTTCAAATCAAAATTGCAAATGAGATACAAGATCTCTTCTTTAAATATTCTTAAATCATTCGGCTCTAGGAAGCAACACTTAAGATTTACACTGTGATGAGGAAGAAGAGAAGAGAAGATGTGCATGTGTTGTTTTTGAACATGTTGAAGTCAGGTTCACAGACAGCATCCATGATAAGCTGTAACTCATTGATGAGGTTCACACCCATTCACACACATCCTCATGTGCGCCTCACTAGTAGAGCTGACTAATAATCAATAATAGAAATATCCAAACTGCACGATGGCCAAAGTGCAACATCTAAGCTGCAGCACCTGAATTATTTGAGTAAAATATTTCGTTTCATTTGTCTGACATATATTGTGATTGCAATTCGATTTGTATACATTTTAAAGTCAAGCTTCAGTTAGTACTGCTGCGTATAGATATAAAATAAAAAATAAATGATCTACTATACCAAAAACTTAATAGTCTGAAACATGTTGCTCTATAAAAACAATGGCACAGAACCCAGAACAATCAAAACTCGAATGACTCAATCACAGCCTTTGAGATCTACTAATGGCGTCATGGCGTTTCGATGAGTAAACAATTAAGTGTTCAGCCCTTTTTCTTGGTAAAGGCAAATGTGTCACAGCAGCGTACAGTTATAAACAAAAGCACGGTGGTGTCACAGTAATGTCCCGCCCCAGAAACCATACTCTCCAAACGCAATGGAACATGCTCTTTAATTACACTACAAATCTACAATTGCGTCATCGTGAATTTTGACATTTTCTTTCAGTAAAAAAAATGTACTCGAATAATCGTTGTTGTTTCTAGTAAATACTAATCTCAGTATTGACTACGTGAACGTGTTTACCAGACTTAAAAAGGACGATGTCCCCAAATGTCTTGTTTTGTTCACAAACAAACAAACAAACCAGAAGGTAGTCACATTTCTCCTCACAATCTGCTAGGGCTGAGCAATTAATCGCAATTTTATGGAAATCACAATATGGCAAACTGCAATTTTCACAATATTTGACACACATCTAAACTACCATTTTAGATTAATGATTGTCTTACCTTATACACATCTTATTCTACAGACTGAAGGGGAAATGTTTGTTTCTCACAGTAATCATTTTAAATGTGCTTTTTTGAATGAAAATGAGAATAGTGATGTAAAAATGACCATATCCACTGATATTCCTGTCAAAATAATCGCAGTTAGATTTGTATTCAAAACCGTTCAGCCCTACAATCTGCACTCTTCCAACATACAGACTGGAAAACAGCCTCTTCCAAAAGCTCTGAACATGATGTTGAAACAATTACTCGATTAATTGAGAAAATAATCGACAGATGAATGGATTATTTTATGGTAGTTGCAGCTCTAAACACAGTTTTACATCTCACCAGGACAAGTGCAACTCATTAATTATGTGTTGCCTTGTGAACATATTGCCGATAACCAGGGGCGTCACTAGGTTTTAAGGACAGGGGGGGCTTAGCCCCCAGGAGATGCACAGAATGTGAGCGAACGTTTAATTTCACAAACAGCTAACAAAAACTGAGAAATGGCACGTTTTGGACAGATTTAACAGAGATACTTTACTGTGCAAATGTTTTAGGCCACCATTACATTTTTAACACAGTACAACAACAAACACAGGAAGTACTGTATGTTTACAGCATTAACAACAACAACAAAAAGAAAAAAATCCACATAGTTACAGTGCCGTATTTAACCAATGCTTCTTATTCATTAAGAGCCCACATGTATTAGCCAAAACTGTATGCAAAAAAAAGAGCACTGTGTTCTCAGAAAGTACACCATTTTAAAATAACATGGCTACAATTGGCAGCTACTTGGTGGGTGGAAGCATCAAAGAATGTCGTCTGTTTTTAAGGGTGGCAAAGGCGTCTATCACTCTATTGTGATTTAGGTGCTGAAGCTCCTCTTTTTCAATTGACATGACTGCAAGACTGTGAATGCCATGACTTTCACTCACAACACAATAATTGTTTACTCCCAAATATTTTGAAGTCACACAGAATATATTTTGGGCACATATGTGACTAAAATGGTTGTAATTTGAAGCCCTGAAAAAATATAACTTAATTACATAAATTACAGTTATATTAAGGTACTCTTGAAAAACAGCAGAAAGTCCCACGTAATTGCCAAATGCTCCCTGTTTGACAAATAAAAACCTGGCTTACACACTCTGTAGCCGAAAGCCCCCTGTACAGGAGGCAGCATGAGATGCGTGCTGTATGTCTCTGTGCACGTCTTACCTTTATTGTTTGCGGTCAAAAGTTACATTTCAGCTCCAAAAGAACTCTGCTACTTACAGTAGCTAGCTAGTTAGTCCGAAATGCAATGTGAAGGTCCTGGTTGTTTATAGAGTTAGGTGTGCACTCTTCATATTATCTTTGGGGTGACTTCCTTCTGGAGCATCAGCTCCAGCATCAGATGCACACCGTGAAACAGCTCATTCACGTATGATTATGTGGATAATAATAATAATAATGATAATACGGTAGTAATAATAATAATCACTCCACCACCCCTATTGACCTGAAGGAGTCAGGGCAGAGGAGCAGAGAGAGTGAGAGGGGAGAAACCTCTACTGGAAAGGTGAGTCTAAAGGATTTCACAGGATAGAGTCATTTGTGATGCAGACAGTCCTGGAATTTTATGGAACTCAATATGAATATGAAATATGAAACATTTCAGTCCAAGTGCACCATACAAGACTTATTTAACTTGAGCTTTTATTTAGGAGAGTCAGTGGCGTCATTAGGCCTATGACTGCAGGCCTATCTCAACTTTGCAAGTGTTGCATAATGCTTTTCGCGTATCTTCTATCGACACCCTGAAAAAACGCCCACACCGCTGACATTATCTCTCCTCAACACACACACACACACACACACACCTTGTGCTGCACTTGCGTCACTGTAACATGTTCAAAGAAATGCAGCATGGCCTCCCCTTCCCGACACACATACACAAACAGCAAATAGACGGGTATTAACATCGGTTGTTAAAATCGGCGCAGTTTTACTCATTGGACCGATGCCGATATGTTAAAAAATGACGACCATCGGCCGATACCAATATTAATGACGATATATCGTGCATCCCTACAAGAGAGTGATGTATAAGCCAAATTAGCCTGGCCCAAATATTTTCAAGAGTACCTTAATATAACTGTAATTTATGTAATTAAGTTATATTTTTTCAGGGCTTCAAATTACAACCATTTTAGTCACATATGTGCCCAAAATATATTCTGTGTGACTTCAAAATATTTGGGAGTAAACAATTATTGTGTTGTGAGTGAAAGTCATGGCATTCACAGTCTTGCAGTCATGTCAATTGAAAAAGAGGAGCTTCAGCACCTAAATCACAATAGAGTGATAGACGCCTTTGCCACCCTTAAAAACAGACGACATTCTTTGATGCTTCCACCCACCAAGTAGCTGCCAATTGTAGCCATGTTATTTTAAAATGGTGTACTTTCTGAGAACACAGTGCTCTTTTTTTTGCATACAGTTTTGGCTAATACATGTGGGCTCTTAATGAATAAGAAGCATTGGTTAAATACGGCACTGTAACTATGTGGATTTTTTTCTTTTTGTTGTTGTTGTTAATGCTGTAAACATACAGTACTTCCTGTGTTTGTTGTTGTACTGTGTTAAAAATGTAATGGTGGCCTAAAACATTTGCACAGTAAAGTATCTCTGTTAAATCTGTCCAAAACGTGCCATTTCTCAGTTTTTGTTAGCTGTTTGTGAAATTAAACGTTCGCTCACATTCTGTGCATCTCCTGGGGGCTAAGCCCCCCCTGTCCTTAAAACCTAGTGACGCCCCTGGCTGGGGGGCTGCAGCTAACTTATTGTTACTATCAGCAGTGATACTTACTCTCTTGAAAAAATGTCGTATATCCATTCTTGTTCACGTTCTTCTCCTAATGCTGCTCTAGTCGGTTCTGTGTGCTCCGCTCCCGGTACACACACTGCAGGTACCCAGGTACCGAGTGCAAGCTAGGTTGCAGGGAAAACGTGGACTGGATTTCAGTGATTTGGGCGTGCTCTATATGAACAAGTGGAATGGACTCGATAACGACGCACTGACTCTGACTCTCTACCGCTTCCATAAGGGAAACTAAGATTTATGATCACATTTAAGTTAATAATAACTGGTTATATGATTATTTATCTAAACTCAAATTCTCGCCACATTATATTGAATTTGTCAGCACTTTTTTGTAAAAAAAAAAAAAAAAAATCTTTTTTTTAAAAATGAACATAAAATTATTTAGGGGGGCTTAAGAATATTTTAGGGGGGCTTTAGCCCCCCTAAAATAGGCCTAATGACGCCACTGTGTAGAATTACTGTGTTAAACTGGTTTCAGGGGATGTTTTGTGTTGTGTTTACATGTTTACATGTTGTCAGTTTTGTTCAGGAGCCACACACCTCTCAACCTCCAAGGACCATTTCAATTTCAACAAACTAAGACTTTTTACTGCAGTCACGCCAGCCGTGGTTCGCGAGTGCCTGGTCACATCAGCCGCACGTTGTTTTCTAGTGCGCGAATTTACAAACGTTTACGGTAATCGTAATGAAACGGCATTGAGAAGCTGGGAGGGACTGTGAGGAGTTCAAGATTCATGCTGCTGGGACTGAGTATCGTTCAGCTGCATCCCCGGAGAGCAATAACAACACTCCGGCGTTATGGAAGTTATTTATTTAGTTATTTACTTAAACTCTGTTTACACACACCGAAACAGACGATTCCGTCAGAAAACTCACAAAAAAGAAGAAGAAACGAAGTGAAAACTTGAAAGTAGTGAACTAAATACGTCCCAGACTACCTGCAAGCGTAATATGAAGTATTTTTGGAGTAATCCTCTGTCAAAATACCCAACAGAGGACATGATTAAGTCAATTTCGACCTACTTCGACATGGAATAAAAACCTTATTTGAAATAAGTAGTCCAAGAGTCATACACTACTGCACTAAGTACTTCCTAGACTACACGTATGAACAATATGAAGTACTTTTACTGTGTACTTTTGGAGTAATCCTCTGTCAAAATACCTAACAGAGGACATGATTAAGTCAATTTCGACCTACTTCAACATGGTATAAAAACCTTATTTTAAATAAGTAGTCCAAGAGTCATACACTACTGCACTGAGTACTTCCTAGTCTACCTGTATGAATATTATGAAGTACTTTTACTGTGTACTTTTGGAGTAATCCTCTGTCAAAATACCTAACAGAGGACATGATTAAGTCAATTTCGACTTCGTACTTCCTAGTCTACCTGTATGAATACCTCTGTTGGGTATTTTGACAGAGGATTACTCCAAAAGTACACAGTAAAAGTACTTCATAATATTCATACAGGTAGACTAGGAAGTACTCAGTGCAGTAGTGTATGACTCTTGGACTACTTATTTAAATTAAGGTTTTTATTCCATGTCAAAGTAGGACAACATTGACTTAATCATGTCCTCTGTTAGGTATTTTGACAGAGGATTACTCCAAAAGTACACAGTAAAAGTACTTCATAATATTCATACGTGTAGTCTAGGAAGTACTTAGTGCAGTAGTGTATGACTCTTGGACTACTTATTTAAAATAAGGTTTTTATTCCATGTCAAAGTAGGTTGAAATTGACTTAATCATGTCCTCTGTTGGGTATTTTGACAGAGGATTACTCCAAAAGTACACAGTAAAAGTACTTCATAATATTCATACAGGTAGACTAGGAAGTACTCAGTGCAGTAGTGTATGACTCTTGGACTACTTATTTAAATTAAGGTTTTTATTCCATGTCAAAGTAGGACAACATTGACTTAATCATGTCCTCTGTTAGGTATTTTGACAGAGGATTACTCCAAAAGTACACAGTAAAAGTACTTCATAATATTCATACGTGTAGTCTAGGAAGTACTTAGTGCAGTAGTGTATGACTCTTGGACTACTTATTTAAAATAAGGTTTTTATTCCATGTCAAAGTAGGTTGAAATTGACTTAATCATGTCCTCTGTTGGGTATTTTGACAGAGTATTACTCCAAAAGTACACAGTAAAAGTACTTCATAATATTCATACAGGTAGTCTGGGAAGTACTTAGTGCAGTAGTGTATGACTCTTGGACTACTTATTTAAAATAAGGTTTTTATTCCATGTCGAAGTAGGTCGAAATTGACTTAATCATGTCCTCTGTTGGGTATTTTGACAGAGGATTACTCCAAAAATACTTCATATTACGCTTGTAGGTAGTCTGAGACGTATTTAGTTCACTACTTTCAAGTTTTCACTTCGTTTCTTCTTCTTTTTTGTGAGTTTTCTGACGGAATCGTCTGTTTCGGTGTGTGTAAACAGAGTTTAAGTAAATAACTAAATAAATAACTTCCATAACGCCGGAGTGTTGTTATTGCTCTCCGGGGATGCAGCTGGACGATACTCAGTCCCAGCAGCATGAATCTTGAACTCCTCACAGTCCCTCCCAGCTTCTCAATGCCGTTTCATTACGATTACCGTAAACGTTTGTAAATTCACGCACTAGAAAACAACGTGCGGCTGATGTGACCAGGCACTCGCGAACCACGGCTGGCGTGACTGCAGTGACTTTTTGACTGAGACGAACATGTCAAAGTGAGTGTGTTTACCTTGGAGGTCGTGAAGAACATGTCGGTACGCCGTTTTTTCCCCACACTTTTAGTCACAGAAGAAAAGCAAATAAATCCAGCAGCGTGGTGGTGACCCACGCGGGGTTCTTCATGGGGCTGTGTCCTTACCACGAACACTTAAAGCTTCATCACGACACTCGTCCACTTTATCAACACCTGACTATTTCCATATTAAACACTGAGCTCATCAACATCAACCTGCTCGCTTCCGCATACCGACAGGTGAGCGCGCGACTCATGGCTGCGTTCCCTGTGTGAACAGGTAAAGTAAATGACGTCATCGTTCACCGAGAAGGGCCACTTTGATGGTGCGTTCACAGCCCACGGGGAAGATGAAAACTTCTTCTTTGCACAGTACATGCAGTAGTGCACAAACTTTTTACACCAAGTACTACCTGAGAAAACATTGAGCTCTTGAAGTAACACGTGTATCACCAATGTTAAAACACAGCAGGGTGATATGAAGAAGCTTGAGTAAAACCAAAAGAATAAAGCAATACATCTAAACCTGCTTAAGTGTGATGTGATGTGTGTCTGTTTCTGCAGTTTCTGCTCATTAACCAAAGACAAAGAGCTTGTGATGCACCAGATTGCTCGGCTCTCAGATTGGGAATGTGCTGAAAAAACAGGTCAGGTCCATTGAGGGCCCCACCTTGCAAAATACAGGATTCAAAGGAATTTATGTTAACATTAAAGTGTCTGATACCACAAAAACAAGCACGTAAGGGGCTTGTGGAATTAAATTCAACTGAGTTCCATGTGATTAAACACACACATTAGCTCAAAGCAGATTGAGATTTTACATTATTCACAGATTAAGCAATGAGCTAACAGTTAGTGAGAGTGAAGGCAGTTTTATTTATCTGCACCACACTGACTTTGTCTCAAATGGTTGAGGTGAGAGGAAAGGAGAGGTGGGTGGAAAATGGGAAGGGAAAGGAATCTTTGACATTTTCTATGGTTATATACAGATTTTGCTGCTCCGACATGCTTCAAACAGATATACAGAACAAAATCTAATACATTGTATGCTATATTACAATAGTAATAGCGAGATTAAATGCATGCATGTTGTCCCCGCGTGTGTCTGTGTGTTTTCTCCGTGTTTTTCGGTTTCCTACCACAGTCCAAAAACATGTGGATTTGGGGATTAGGCAAATTGGACACTTTAAATTGACTATAGGAGTAAGTGTGAGAGTGAATGGTTGTTTGTGTCGTGTGTGTGTGTACCTGTCCAGGGTGTACCCCAGACAGGTCAGCTGGGATAGACACCAGCGCCCCCCTGCGACCCTCATGTGGAGGATAAAGTAGTACAAGATGAATGGAAGATCACTGCCATCACCTTGACAAGATGGACCCAATCCTTGTGGCATTAAGTTTTAAAAGGAAAGCAATGTGTATTGGTGAAGCATTAAATTTGGCAAAAAAAAAACTCAGAAAACAGCCAAAACAGCCAAAAACAGTACCTCAGATTACCAATTATGTGTCATATTTATACATGATAAAAGCATCTCTGAGAGTAGGAGAGGTATATAATGTGGCTGGTTTCTGTGGGCAGATTAAATGTGCAAGCTATTGTAAACAGAGCTTCATGGGGATGAAGGATGTTGTGAGGATGAGATAAGGGAAAATGTGCTTTTAGAATGTCAGAGGACCAAAGTTTACATTTATGGAGAGATGCTATGAAGTGGTCTTATCTTAGGGTTTATTTTAAGAGTGGTGACATTATAAAAAATGCATGTGAACCAGGGTGAACCCTGAAATGTTTTAGTACATGCATTCACTGAGAGGATTATTCTATTTATTTAGATGTGGAGTATAACCTGAGCCTGCTCAGTAGTTGAATAATTAAAAAATAAAAGTATATCTACTTCTAAAGACAAACTGTATTTTACAAGTTGATTTACAAGATTATACAATAACAAACGAAGAAACAAAGAGTTGTCTTCTTTCATCTGCCTATATAACAGCACAAATTCAACGCCTCTTCATTATTTCTTTATTACGTGGTACAGACAGTCCACACTGTTGGGAGACAGATGAGCAGGTGTCAGTATTTACAGACGACAGGAGCCCATATCACCTTCTGAGGTCACCATGCAAAGCTCCCTTTATAAAAGCAGCAGCAGTGCAGTAACTGAACAGTGTGGCCATGCAAATACTGTTAAGTCTTATGCAAACTACAGACCACATGCAAATGCAAACTATAGACTGATAAATGCTTAAATAAATTAAAGCTGCTACTCAACAGCAGACATCTGAATACTGACTTTATGTTTTCATGTTCGATGAGGTAAAACACATTCTGTGAGTACAAATGCACACAGACATAATTTATTTCTGTTTTCTGTTTGCAAAGAACATGTGATGTTGTTTTTTAACAACATCACATGTGACTGACTGGACTGACTGTTTATGAACGTTTGTCTCCTCGAGCAGTCACATGCTCAGCTTGAGTGTAGATGTTGTTGTTTTTTTTAGGGCTGAAACAATTACTCGATTAATAAATTATTAATCAAGTACTGAATTAATCTTCATCTATTCTGATTTTCAGATTCTTAAATGTGAATATGTTTGGTTTCTTTGCTCCATGTAGCAAAGAAATCATTACATTTTGGTTTATTAATGACAATCAGTTGAACTACAAGAACGAAAGCGAATTTTAACTAAATTGAGGCATTTTCCTCACCGTCCTGTCGATACCTGAACGCACCAGGGAGCTGTTGAAACTGGTTCTGAATTCTCATTGGTTCAGGCGTCTGTAATCGTCATAGAAAGGCGGGACATCTTGCGATTGTCGTGTGGTGATTGGTCGCGGCCGAGCAGACCGGGAATATTTTGAAAGTAGTAATAGGGTGTGTGCTGCTGTTCCGGTTGTGTTTGTGTCACTTGGCTCTAATGCTTCTGAAGATCTATTGTTAATATCTTTAAACACGCATTTTTAAAACAAATAAAAACTCTTCATGGAGCAGGAATCTCTGGAAAGCACGTCGGGGGGAAGGACAGAGTCTGTAAACTCGATGATATCGGACTCGGACGCGCTGGTGGCAGATGTGTCGTCGTTCGTTAACGTTGAGCTCGACGACGAGGAAAACAATAATAACGGCATACACGCACATGATCATTATGCCCCAGCCATAACTCAAGGTATGTGTCAAGGTAGAAGGTATTTACTGTTAAATGTGTTACATGTGTGGCTTAGGTTCACCAGTTAGCCAACAGTTAGCCCCACTGCTTTGAGTAAATGCATCCAAATATTCAGTTCAACCCTCAGTGTACTACCCTCTTAAGTCACTAAGGACAAAAATGTCCACTTCCAAAAAACTGCTATGAAAACTGTCACATCTACTGTTTGTCAATCCACACGCTTTTCTACCTCCTTTAAGGGGATATGTGCACATCAAATATGCATAAATACAGGCCGATGGAAACACACCAGTTGAGCTGATATGTGATGATGTGGTTTAAGTGAATTCTTTTTTTGGCCAACAGCTCTTTTTCAGAATGATGAGGAGGATGAAGATGGGAGTAGTGAAAGTGATGAAGATGACGACAGTGGCACAGACAACTTCAACAGTGACAAGTCAGGGACGAAGCTGCAGCGACGTGAGCGTCATGCAGGAGAGACTTCAAGTCTTCCTGGTACATTTCAGACGAGCCACCTGCTGTTCTATGAGAGGTTCAAGGCATATCAGGACTACATGCTTGGTACCAGCACACACACAGTCATGCAGTCTTCCTCCAGTACAGAATTGTGGTAATACCAGGTTTACCTGGTCATTAGACTGCTGCTCTCAATGTATGTTTGTATATTTGTTTGTAGGAGACTGTAAGCCTTCTGAGGTAAAGGCCTTCATATCAGACTACCTGGAGAAGGTGGTGGAGCCGTGTGATTGGCTCGCTGTGTGGTCTACTGATGTCTTTGATGTTCTGGTGGAGGTAAGACGAAAACCCCTGTTCCACACACAAACACTCAGTTACATCTAGCTTTTAAATGTAATTCCTTTCAGTCCTGGCTGGATCTAATATTGGGTACTAAAAACAGAGTTGACTACTAAATATCAGAGTATCAGTATCAGAGTATCAGGCTATTATTAGGCCATCTATTGGCACATGATAACGTTTGCTGAATTTTGGTTTTGTTAAACCAAAAAAAAGGTAAAAAAAACAACAACTTTACAATCAAAAAAATTAATGGATTCATGACTGAATACTAGAGTGCTTTTACTTTGAAACAACACTTTTTTCTGTGTCTACTTTCCATATGACAGATGTAGACATTGAGGCTGTGGGAGATAAGTGTGTGTTTTGCTGTAAACTGCACACAGCTTGCTGGAAAAACCGGTGTGCGAGCTCTGTTCTCACAAAGAGAAGCATGGTTCACATCACACACTTCCAATCTGATAACATACATGGGTGCCTAAATGAAAAGCAAAACATTCCAAAATGCAGAAAAGTTTGTCATCATAAAGGCAATCACAGTAAATTACGCAAGGTATGAGCGCTAATGATGTTTTGGTGATTTCAGGTATGTGATCTGGATCTAAAGGATCTGAAGGCATGTGTGAAGACAGTGCTGCCACTGCAGTGTGACACTAGAGGCTGTGACCTCACTGAAGAGGCCATGAACTCTGTGCTAGAAGCCAACCAGCACAAAGTGTCACTGCAGGAGCTGCAGGTAGTCTACGACGAGTCTGGGGAAGTTGATCAGACCGCCCTCGCTCTGGAGCACCTCAGGTGGGACTGCTGAACTGGTGCTCTACCTGGAGTTCACTTGTTGGTGTTATTGGTTGATTTCATTTTGTCCTCTCTTCACTTCGTTCTGCAGCTTTTTCTTTAATCACATCTGGAGGCAGTGGGATGAGGAAGATGAAGACGATGACTTTGACTACTTTGTTCGTTGTGTCGAGCCTCGCCTCAGACTGTAAGTACACCCTCAGTTTTTATGTTGGTCTTGTAATGAGAAGTGTTTTTTCATTCCCGTGAATCCTATTTGAAAATGTGCTTTCGCAGCTACTACGACATCCTAGAAGACCGAGTTCCAACAGGCCTGGTGGCAGAATACCAATCATTATTGGAGAAATGCTCTCAGTGCTTCCAGCTGTTCTCTGCACTTCGTAGTGGCCTTAGCACTGACTCCGACTCCGAGCTGGACAACGTGTCCATGGTGGAGGGACTAAAGCTCTACGACCAGCTGGAGAGATTTAAGCGTAAACTGCACATCATTGAGAACCCCCTATTGAGGTAAAGGATTTGTGTGTCTAAACTCCAGCTCTCATTTCCCCTACATCGTTACCACTATTGCCACTTTGGCTCTCTCATCCAACTTTTAACACAACATGGATGTTGTCCTCCATCAACTTCTGTCCAGGTATGTGCTGGGCTACAAAGGTAATGCCAGGCAGCAGTGTGTGCAGAGTCGTGGACTCAGAACCACTGGTGTGAAGGTGGTTCATGTCGTCACATCGTCCTGCAGCACCATCCAGCTTCAGTCCCTCCTCAATACCAGACTACTGCCTCTGTGCTCCAATGGGGAAACAGAGATACAGGTGAGAAGTAAAACAAAACAAAAAACACACACTTATAAAGTTGTTTTTGTTGAGTTAGGTCATGATCCTAAGGTTGAGATGTGTGGGCCACAGCACCAGATGAAAAAACTGATTTTAGCCACTTTACAAAAGGCTCAATGTGAAAAAGTACTATTTTTTGACATCATTTAAGGTCAGCACAGTCAGATGTTGTGTACACTCTCACTGCAACCCTAAGCATTGATGGGAATTCTAAAGTTTGTCCCAAAGGTGCCACCAGAGGGAAGCAAACAAGTCAAGTCAATTGTATTTATATAGCCCAACACCACAAACACAGTTTGCCTCGACCCTAATCCACAAAAAACCTTTATAACCCTTGCAGATTACAAACAAACCATCACATTTACAACCAGTGGAAACATATAGAATATGGTCCACTTAATATGAACAGTGTCTGTTAATGAGCCCTCGGACTCACTGACCGTCAGTAACCTGCGTGTTGTGTGTGTTTAGTTTCACAGAGAGCCAGTATCAGCAGTGGACTCGTGTCATCAAGGTGACGTGGTTCTTGTTCTCCCAGGAATCTACAGTGTCAATAGCACCATCTTCATACCAGACTCCATCACTGTAGAAGGTATAATAATATAATATAATATATTTATATATTTAGTTAAAACAATACTTGCTGTTAACTGACATATATATATTTTTTTTCATATTTTTTTTTTGTTGAATGTTTTGCAGGCTTTGGTTTTCCCGATGACGTGGTGATTGAGAAGAAAAACAAGGGGGACTCGTTTGTCGAATCCACGGGAGCTGATGTCAAACTGTCCAACATCAAGTTTATCCAACATGACGCCATCGAAGGCATTCTTTGTGAGTACAGACTCCTGAGCCCTCACTATAAAAATGTAACAAACTCTCAGCCTAACTGTGCCTTCACACCAGGCTTTACTCGTGTATGTGCAAATAGACATAACCCACGACTGCTCACCTGGAGCTAATACAAGAGCCAACCAGCCAACAACAGTACAACCAATGTGCAGCTTTTGACCCTAGGTACTCCAGTAATATCCTCTTAGCTATTGAATGTATAAATAAAGATCAATATGGTGATAAAATATACTTTACTCACCATGTCAGACACTTGTGAATCAGCAGGAGCAGGTGAGTGAGCTGGTGGTTACCAACTCTGGGTTAAAGTAACATCACTTTCTAGAAGAGGAAAAACTCTTTTCACTATGGGAGACACTCATTTCACAGTTTTGTGAGTGTTCATGTTGTGTTATATGTGTTCAAAAATAACTACGTTAACGTGACTCTACTGTTTGATGATTGTCAGGTATCCGCCAGGGAACTCTGAACATGGAGAACTGTGTGCTGCAGTGCGAGACCACCGGAGTCATCGTCCGGACATCGGCCTGTTTAAACATGAACATGTGCGACCTGTACGGATCCAAGGTGACTGCTGTTAGAATCTAGTTTGTCTCTAGTCAAAGCCATTTCACAGACGAGACAGTTTCTAAGGCCCTGGTCAGACCTTGATTAGGTTTTTAATGTGTGGTTGTATTGCTGTGTGTTATGTGCAGGGGGCTGGTGTGGAGATTTACCCCGGCAGCGTTTGCAGTCTGATCAGCAACGGCATCCATCACTGCAAGGATGGGGTCCTAATCAAGGTGAGAGGAGATTTAAATCAAACGCTGTCCTCAATTACATCACAACACTTTCTTTTGCATTTGTACTGAGGAGCGGAAAGACAAACGCAGACAACGTGACAGTACAGTGTCACACAGCAAATGCTCACATGATCCTAAAGTCCTCTTCATTGTGTCCAGGACTTTGCCGACGAGCTCGATGTGTTGCCGTCCATCACCATGGAGAACAATGTGATCCACAACAATGAGGGCTATGGAGTGATTGTGGTGAAGCCCAACACAGGGCAACAAGAGAAGGTTCCTGTGGACGGAAGTGAAGGTAGGCACTGTCGCGTTGTAAAACTAAAGGGATAGTTCAAGTTTTCTTAAAGTGTGGATGTAGAAGACACTGACACATAGTAGGGCTGCTCGATTATGGAAAAAAACATAATCGCGATTATTTGGGCCAAAATAGAAATCACGGTTATTTCAAACGATTACTCGTCAGCAAGGAAAATTAGCTACTGGCTGTCCTAGAAGTCACTAAATTACTTCTAATTGTAATGGACGCTGTAATAACGACAGACAGACTGTAATGCGATTTTCCCCGTCCTCATAATTTATTAGTTTCTTCGCATCGTGCTTGATGTGCATGGGAGGGTGCATTATAATTCATATCAGAATTATTCACACGTTCATCCCGTCAGACCTTTACAACGATACGTGCTTTCACATCAGTCTCCAAAAGTCTCTAATAACATATAAAAAAGTTCACTAGAGTTATCTGAATACTCGCGAAGCTGACAACACTTTTTGACGGACGATGAGTGGGACAGGAAGTCAGACACATTAAAAGCGTTTCGTTTTTGTAATCATTTGCGGCCTTAATCGTTTCGATTAATTGCTCAGCCCTAACACACAGTCTTCCTCTGACTTTCCCAGAACAACCTGCAAAAGACTCCACTGGAGGTGCAGCTGAAGATGAAGAGCTGGGAGGAGATTCTGTCCCTGTCAGTGTTGCCACCACATCATCATCATCATCAATGAGCCCAACCTCCAGCTCTGCAGCTGCTGAGTCAAAGTCCACAGAGAATAACAACAACAGCGGCAGCAGCACAGAAGGTGACGTGGCCTCGGGCAGGAAGTGGCAGATAAGTCGTCAGCTGAGCAGAAACAAAGAGACCTGCAGCCGAGCCGTCCAGGATCTGACGGACCACGAGATCTTCATCTCCGTTCAAGGAAATCAGTTCAAGCGCAACGGCATGGGTGACTTTGGCACCTTTTACTACTGAAGACAATATTTTAACATCAACAGTTTTCTGCCTAGTTATGATTTCCTTACAGCTTCGTATTTTAACTGATTACCTGGGACATGTAATACATTCTGCTGCTTCACATCACAGATGGATGATGCGTCTGTTTGTACCTGCGGCACTGAATTGAACTTTTATCTTATTTATTTCTCTGGGCTTTTTTAAAAGAAAGAAATAACGCATACATAGATGGAAATCTGGTGACTTTTGGTGGTATGACTAAAATTCTACTAAATGTGATATCAAAGGTCGTGGCACTTGCACAGTAATAATTTAATTTTACCACGAGTTAAATGTGATTTTGCACATGGTGCCTTAAGGTTTGTTTTTTTAGGTTTCATTGTTTGTGTTTTAAGTCCGGAGGTCGCTCTGAAAGTTAGACGTCTGATGAAACTGAAAGTTGATATTTTAGATTTAGACTGAGAATAGGGACGAGGTGGCTTTCAGTTTGTGGAAATGTTAAAAGGATCTTTCAGGTTTTGGAGGTGGTGTTTGAATGGAGTTCATAGTATTTGCCGCCTGAGCTGTCACCGTCTGTTGCTGCAAAGGCACATTCACTCTCACAGAAATAAGAAAAACTAATTTTAACCACTTGATAAAAGGCTTACCAAATAAAATCTACAATATCTTATGTATTTGAAAGTTTGTGTCACTTTGATAAATGGGGAGGAAGGATTTCCAACACAGAACTCTTAAAATACTAGCATGAATTTACACATGGAGGTGTCAGTAGACCGTGTCCCTCTGAGCTAAAATCACTGATTTTCTGTATGGACTTTGGTGTGGCAAAGCAGTTAACACAGCTACCAAGATATTGTAGACTTAAACTGGGGTAGATTTTATAAAGGCAGCACTAATTCATGTGGCCAATGTTTGTTTTACCTCATGTCAAGTGTCCAAGGGCTGACTATGTGTCTGTACCGTATAAGTATGGGTAACCGGTCTGTAAAGGGGGACATTTATTATATTCATTGTTTAAACCAACTCGGAAAATGTCTTAGTTCTGACTTAATTTGCTCCACAAACTCAAATAAAAATGTTTGGAAAAAACAACAAAGTGACTCTTAAAAAAGCAGCGAGTGCTGCGTTTGTACTGAAGCACATACACTCAACATCTGATTTGCTGCCAAAATACAGGCTTTTCTCATGTTTCCCAGAGTCAGTAAGAACAGAATGAGAGGAAGTGCCTTCAGTTCTCAGCCTTTCCTCCTCCCAGTGTGGGTTTCTGGAAACAAGACACCCTCTCTGCATGTAAACGTTGCACTGAGCATACTTTCTCGTATTAGTATTAAGTTACAAAACGAGGTAATAAAAGTAAGGCCGCAAGTAAGAAATCCATTTACGAGGAAGTGGTTAAATCCATCACCACATACAATGGATTGGCACAGAATCAAAATGGAAAACCGGAGCTACTCTTTAAGAACCCAAAAAGATGAATGCTGCCAAATTTTGGAAAGATTGATTGAATTTAGAACCTCAACCCAAGCAGACTTTGATGGAAATAAAAAAAAGTAAGCTCTCTAGTTTTGAGAACAGATGCTGTAGAAAACTGCAGTTATGTAAGGTATGCATGTGGGTAGTAGAGAGAGTATTTGTGTGGAAGTGTGTCTAACCTGTATATTTGGAGGCGTGTGTAAGCACATGTTTACAGGAGAATGAATATGGAGGATCTGTCCTTCACCACACCAAAAGGATCTTTTGTAGACTCCCATTTGTCCACCTGCACACACAAAAAGAACAGAAAAAGTGGAAAAGGACGATGAAAATACCAATTCTGTATTCTTTGTATGGAAAAAAAAAAAGGGAACATCATAAAGAAAACAACTTAAAATACACATTATCGGATGTAAAAGGGAAAACAGTACAGATAAAATACAAAATACACAGGCATTAAAACACACGGTAATATAAAAGGCACACTATCACATTAACGGTGTTCTTCATCTCCCATAGTTTGTACTCCCCCACACTCTCTCTCCCTCTGTGACTGCAGTGCTGTTCAAACCATCATTTTACTATCACCATGGTAATTACCACACCATTATATTATACACGTTGGCAGTCATGCATTTTGTGTGATTAGAGTCCAGTTAAACTTTAACCAACGTTTGCTTATCAGCTTAAAAACAAAGAACCCCTGTTTTTACGGCTGACGCTTTTACAGCTCAAAAGATAAATAAACGGTCACATCCCTGTTTGATATTTAAAGTCACAGTTTCAATGAGCTCACCACTGTGGAAAGAACAACTGCACAACATATGATTGAAAATTCTGAATTTTACTGGAAAGGTGCAAAACAAATGAAGAAAAAAAAAAAAATAAAATCTCAGTGAATTACACAAAAACTCAAGATACATGTCAAATCCATCACGTCGTTCCGTTAACAGCAAACTCCCGTTAACGGCATTTTACACAGACTACTTCAGCAGCAGGCATGGGTCCACATAAGGCAAGGTGTTGTATGACTCATAAAGCAAAAGAAGCCATGAATCATTTATGTCCAGGTTGTTATCAAAATATGCTTCTTCTTTTTTTTATTTTGTCTAATAAAAATATTCTCAGTTGATTGGTTACCATAGAAAATCCAAAAGAACACAACCTGTGAAATAATGAGACAGAAATGGTAGGAAATGTGTAGAGGAAGACGGTCGTCGGGCGAACGTCTCATTGGTCGTCGGAGTCCTGGTCACTGCTCGTGTGACCGTCCTGCACCTGCAGCTCCTCGGCGTTGACCATGTCAGGACTGATGGCGGCGAATCTCGTCCCGTGGAACTGACGCAGGTGAATCTGAACATAAACAACAGGAGAGCGTCAGTGATAATTTGTCAAGTGTGGTTGTATGAGTGACTGACACAAGTCATAAAGTTGCTCTGAGTGAATATGCCTGGATTTTTTAAGTGTTTTCAGTGACCTGGGTCAAGGCAAAGGGAGACCAGCAGGGGGCGTACACAGTCTGACACACTCAGTCAGGGTGTCAGTACCAACCACACTTGTAAAAAAATTAACAATCTCTTTACAGCGTGTCACAATTATGAGAGTTTATTGACAGAAATGTAATATAATAATACCCATAAAGATTTAACATTATTAGCCTTTATATAACCAGGTTAGTCACAAGGGAGACCTGGCCAGGATAGCAGCAGAATGAACGCTATATGAAATGATATAAAATGATTTGGTTTTCACAGACAATAAGCCTTTTATATGTCTCTTTAAACAAGGACCTTGCATTACAGAGGCAGCCATCTTGTGCTAACATGGTTCTGTTAGCACAAGATGAGATAGGCTTGAGCCCGAGCAGAAGCTTAATGTGCAAACAAAGAAGAAGTGATTCACCCTCATAAACCTAATGCACGAGCAACCAATGATGATTAAGGAGGAAACAGCAGAGAGAGTGGAAGATTAGAAAAAGTTGAGAATAGTATTTCCATCCTTGGTTTGCCAAAAATCACAACTTTTAAGAATTTCCTTTGCTTTTCTTTAATCATTTAACTGAAACAACCAACAGAGTAAAGGAAGTACTGCTTGAATATGACATTGAACTTATTCTTTCTCTCCCTAGTTTGTGCCTTTCCTTCCCTGTCCTCTTTCTCTCCCTCTCCATCCTCATCTTGCAGGCAGTTTCAAGGCTATATATACTATTAAACATGTCATAACTGATTCAGAACTGTCCTGTCTAAACCTATAACTTGATACAACTTCTGTCTCTTTTGTCCCCAATATTTCCTTTCACCCCGATGCCTCATGTTTGCACATTGTGTGAACTGTTGGATTTCTGCCTTACTATGTACGGTGTTGTGATTTGCCTCCACATGTGTGTGTATTTGTGAGAGTGACTCAACCTGTATGTAGAGGTTGACCTCAGCGCTCCGACACAGGTACGGAAAGTTCCCTCCCGTCTTCAGGTGAGCTCGTCTGGCGTTGGGATACAGTTTATACATCTCCTCCTTGGCATCCAGGGACAGAGCACTCTGATCGAAGACCTGAGCGTTCAGAGACAAAACACATCAGCCAGGTCTCCGAAACAAAAACAGACACGAGTCCAAAGTGGTCGACGTACTCGTATACTTACATCTATAATGGTCACAGCAGTGTCTTTGATTTTGTGTGGCTCCACGTAGGAGTTCTGGCAGTTGAGTGTTAGCCGCGACGCTAAATCACTTTGGTTCAGAGTTTCCAACTACACACACACACACACACACACACGTAAAGGTTCATATCGACGCATTAATGCAGGTTTATACTTAAAGGAAAACTTCACTGATTTGCATTTAGCTTTGTATTACTGGAATAGGGGTAGTATTTTTGTAAAATCTCAGTTTCCCCTGAGTTGATAAATATCTTCATTCTTTACTTTGTTACGTGCCCACCAGTGGCACTTGTTCCTGTTAGCGTAGCTGTTAGTTAAGAGTTGAGAATTGAGAAAGACAGAGTTGAGAGTTGAGAAATATCTTCATTCTTTTCTTTGTTACGTGCCTACCAGTGACACTTGGTCCTGTTAGCGTAGCTGTTAGCAAAGATGGCGGACACTGTTTACATTCTGGGAATGAGGTCCCGTCCCCCTATAAGTGGGTCTAAAAAGTGTGGAATTAGTGTTGCAGTTTCAAGCCTCGGACCAAGTGTCACTGCTCGTAACATAAAAAAAAAGAAGAAGATATTTCTCGACTCAGGGGAAACTGAGGTTGGGAAGCACAATTTCTCAAAAATACTACCTCTATTCTAGTAATACAAAGCTAAATGCAAATCTGTGAGGTATTCCTTTAACAAAGTGATTGCATGGTTCAAAAGGTAAAGACATTAATGTCATGTCTGATATAAAAGGTACAGTTCAGGTTTTCTGAAGTGTGGTTGTATGAGGCACTGGCACGTAGTCAGTGCTGCATGAACCGTGCACCGTGGGCTCTCTGCACCAAGAAATACATTTTTCTACAATTAAAAGCTTTGCCTTGTTCCAGACACTAACTTATTACACCACTAGCAGCTATGTTTTCATAGCACACACTCTGTGTCAGAACTTCATACAAACACACTTCAAAACTACCTGAACTACCACAATAAAACTAGTAAATGATCAGTATACCGGGACAGTCAGGGACCTCAATCATGTCCACTTACCCTGTCAACCATGAAGTCGATTGCATCTGCCATTTTAGGGTCCACAGGTCCTTTGGCAAAGTTTCCCAGAACAATCTTTTTCAGCATGAAAGCTGGCATCAACCAGAAGCTGAGGACGAACGTAAATGAAGCATTAATGTGAATCACCCGAAACGTGCACAAGTGTTTCAGAGGCAGGGACTGAACACCACCTGCTGGATGTCCACGTCTGGTTAAAGATGGAGGTGTCGCTAAATGAATTACACAGGATGAGCGAGTGCACGCGGGGAGACTTGTGTGTGTGCTCTGCAAACTTCTGAGCCAAGAATCCGCCCAAGGACGCGCCAAACAGATGCACCTGAAAATCAGAGGAACAGTGATCTATCTTGTGATTTGGTGTTTGAAGTTCTTCGATCAAATTCCCCCAAAGTGACACAAAATAAACGAAAACTCTGGGAGCCAAAACATTAACACATTTTCTCTGTGGAGTTTGGTGCAGGAGAGTGAAAACTTTGCTTTCCAGAACCTAAAGTGGCAAACATATTGTAATGATATTTCAGACTTAAAGAGGTGTAGATTTTATAAGGTAAGCCTTTTGTTAGGTAGGCGAAGTATGTTTTCCTTCTCTCCAATGGTTACCGTCAATGAGAGTCAATACCGAGACAAACAGGTAAAAAAACTAAACTTTAACTAAAAGAACGTACATTATCAGTGGGCTGCATTCAATCTGTGGGGATACAACACACACACACACATTAGAGTGTGCAGTCTTACTTTATCCAGCTGCAGGTGATCCAGAAGCTTCCTGAAGCCGTCACAGAACTCCATGAGGTCCCAGTACACAGGATACTGTAGCTGAAAACAGAGCACATGACCATGGTTTACTTATTATTCCTGATTTAAGACATCCAGCGGACACATTTTATTTAATTACCAATGTTGTGTGTGTGGAAAACGTATTCATCAAAGTGAAGTCATGAAAGTTTCTGGGTTTGAAACACAGCCTATTGAAAATGTATTTAAATAATATTTTAAGAGATAATTCAGGTGTTTCGAAATGTGGTTGTATGAGCCAAATGTCTTGTTTTGTCCACAAACCAAAATTATTCAGTGTTAAAGATTTTTTTGTTATATGGAATAAAAAAAAAAAACAGAAAATATCCAGATTTAAGTAGTTGAAAAATCAGAAAACGTTTTTTATGTAATTTTCTGTTATTGTATTCAATAAAGTAGTTTTTGGGGGGAAACACTGATATTTCTTTGTGTATTAATTTATAATATTATACAAATGACTGTCAAAATAGAGTGAGATACTAAATGTGTAACTCTCCTGTAATGCCTGTAGTCTCACCGAGATGACTCTGTAGCCCCAGCCTGTCAGAGCCAAAACCTGCTGGAAAAACACCTCTGCTGTCCCACTGACCGGAGGGAGGAAGATGATGGGACACCTGATGCTCTTTGGACCTGCATCGTACAGTGACCAAACCTTACTGTCGTCATCGTCAACAATAATCTGGAGGAGACAGAAACAACCAGGTGAGGATGTCGTACAGATACACAGTGAATTTTTATATACCGTCATAGTTGATGAACCACATACTTTCTAGTCAGACAAAATGAGGTCCATTGACATTCATTTCATAATGATAATGCCATATACCTTGGAATCTAAAAATAGTCACAGTATCGGTTTCATTTCCAGCAGTGTGAATGTAGTTGGGCTTCATATAAAATGAAGCCTTATTTGTTACCTACATAAAGAGTGTTTGTCCAACAGTATGTTTCATTTGTCTGCCAATTTAGGAGATGACATTTAATAAAGTGGTCATTTAATGTGTTCATGTGACTTCTCAGAAGCAAGAAAAGGGAAAAACTTGAGTGAGTCACTTCCAAAGACAAACACAACAGCTGATGTGACCTCTGGCTAGAGTCAAGAAAAAGCTGGAGCCAAATATGAACGTGTGCTTGTGCAGGGTGATGCACGGCCCTTCATACTGCAGAGGATAGAGCTAGAAAACTTAGAGGTGCAAGTAGCAGGTGCCATAGTATATAGTTTAGCAGGGAGACATGTTACCTCCCAAAAACAAGATGACTTTGGTCTGTTTTGAGCCTCTCTTACAAAAAGAAGTCTTGTGTGGTGGCAGGTTCTGTCAGCGCCATGAACATGGCTGGTTCTTGGAGCAGTGAGTGAGTAAGGTGCAGTCTTGGGCTGCTACTATTATTTTAAAAATTTAATAATGTGTTCACTGTTCTCTCAAATAATCTGTTAACTGTTTCTTACAGAAAAAAAGAAAATGGTGTAAGATGTCAATCCCTATTCACAAATACAAAGGTCAAGGTGTCAAGATGGAAATTGGAAATTTCAAACTGATGAATCGATTACTGTGGCCCTAGTGCGCAGACTATGTTTCAGGATAAAACCACACTTCAATAAAATCTGAACTAACCCTTTAATTATTGCACCAGTCGAGGACATGGGAGTGTTCAATATATATCTATTTCAGTTCACTTCGCTCTCTCCCTTCTTTTCTCCCACAGTCTCCACACACAGTGCTTGCTCATCGTGTATACTGGGTTTTCTGTATATTACTGTAACCTTGACGTTAATGTCTAAAGTGTCTTAGTTAAATTTTACTTGAATTTTTCTTGTGTATAGTCAGAGGTAGGATTTCGTAGAATTACTAGTGTGTAAACTGACCTGGATTCCAAATCCAAGCTTATCTATGACATTTAAACCACATGGAATGTCATATGTAATAGTTCAGAGGGCTCTTTCACAAAGACTACATCGTTAATCATTAAGTCAGACTTTCCCCAATTATTCTGTCTTTATTAAGCCTGGACTTAGTTTCATGGAGATGTATTCTGTGCATCTAGAATAAACCATAATAATATAATAACAGACAGACTTAAATGATCTTGGCGCATGTTCTGTATTTTACTTCGACCCGACCATGACTCAAAATTATTTATTCCATCATTATCATAACAATTAATATTTAATGTATTATTCTGCAACAATATTAAAACAACATGACACAGCTGTCAGACTAAAATGTTTTTCCATATCATTTTACAGACAACATCAAACATCAACAAGAAAACATCTTTGTATCACACAGATCTGCACAAATATCACACAGACATTACCATTCCCTCTCATATTCTCCATATAAAATCGTTCAGCTTGACTGGAAAGTCAGGGTAACAATATCAGATGTTTTGAGACTGTACTTCAGCTTTATCAATTGTCCCTTTCCCATTTCTATGCAGTGTAATTCCATTCAAACACTGTGTTTTGCACAATGATTACACACCATGACTGGACAATAGAAATCTTTAGACACTTACTCTCTTCAGGGGCACGGTGCTTCTGAACCAGTTATAGTCAGGAGACACTTTAATCTCCTCCATCTGAGGACAGAGTCAGAAACAGGACAGGGGGTCACAGAGGGACAGACATATATTCAGACAATCACATAAACACATACAGTACATGTCACCTGAACGCACATTTTAATTCATGTTCATTAAACACACAGTCAGATAGAAACCAACAAAGACAAAGTGAGACATAAAGACACAGTGAGACAAAGACAGACAGTCAGACAAACAATAGACTAGAAGCAGTTTTGAATGGAAAGTAAACAAACAGTGAAGTAACACTGTTCCGCCTCTTAACAAAAAAACAACAACAACCCTCTGGAATGAACCACAGCCTGAGTAAAAACTCTGATAACATCTGCTCACACAGACTCCACTGAGCACTAACTGTTTGAATTCAATATCCGTGTTAAATTAAGATTGTTACGGTTTTGTTACCGTGCAGGTTGTGGATGTTAGTCACCGTGACAGGAGGATTTTATCCATATCTCGGCACCATTTTCTGCGGTTCCTACTGCTGCTGGTGGTGCTGCCGCCGCCTGGTCATATGACTTCTGTTTTACACACTTCCGCAAAGCACCCGACCCCGCCCACCAAGCAGCCCATCATAAACTGTTTCCGGTTTATGTACGGTTTTCTTTTTATTTTCCCAAAACTTTATTTCGGGAAAAAAAGGCAAGATCAGTGAATTCAATTAATAATTTTTTATAAATAATATTAATAAATTCATTAATTATGTACAACGTGTAAAATAACTGCAATTGTTGTGTCGTCCTAGTATGTGAATATGTGAAACAAAATTAAAGTAAACAAAAAAGGAGCACGAGGGTATGGAAGCCCGTTTCTGCCACATGGAGAAAAAAATACATATCATAAATCATAATTTTCAAATAATATCCCATAATTATGAGATGCTAAGTCATAATAACTGTCTAGTAGGTATCTCATTATTATGACTTAGTGTCTCATAATTATGAGATAGTATTACATTATTATGATTTCGTATTATTATGACTTAGTGTCTCATAATTATGACTTAGTATCCTATTATTATGACTTAGTTTCTCATAATTATGAGTTAGTATGTCATAATTATGACTTACTATGTCATAATTATGACTTACTTATATATTAGATTTTGATTTTTCAAGTGGCTGATATGGGCTTCCATAAAAAAGGAGCAAGGCCAGATAGAATGAGACATAGATGTGTACAGTCTTTAGGCCTTATTATTGTTTTTCATCCATTATTTTTATGACTACATAATTAGTAAAGTTATACATTTTTGTTGAGACGTTCTGTACAAGGCATAATGGGGTGATGGTGGGCTGCAATGCCAATGGCTGCCACCACATGTTGTAGGCGCTGTAGTGCACTAAAATACTAGAAGCTGTAAATCGAAGAAGAGAGCAGAACCGTAAAGCAGTCCGTTGGCATCCTCTGTTGTACTGAAGTTTACCTGAGTCGTTCTAACGTTGGTCGTTCGTGTTGTGCTGGAACTTTATGTAAATGGACAACACATATCAACACCAGACTCCGCCAGGAAAGCCACAACACCCGGTCTACAATGGCACCTATGAGAACCAGTACTTCGCCAACAGGCCTCCTCCGAGCACCGCGCCTCCTGAAAGCACACAGTGGACACGGTCACAGCAAGACCCCGCAGCTCCTCCGTGGAACAACCCACCGGGATATGTCGCTCACCAAAACTACGGACACAATTCAACTATATCGCCTAATACTGGAGGAGCAGGTTACGGAGGGCCTCATTTAGCCCTTCCGTATGGTTTTGACCCATCCGTCCCTCCGCCTCCCTTCGGCTGTCCTCCTCTGGGATACTTCCCGACCTCAGTACCCTCCACAAACTCCTTTAACGGCTTCCCGCAGCACAGAGGTGGTCCTCAGCCCCGTCACGATGAATTACCGTCGATGTCAGACTTTGGTGAGAACCGGCAGCAGAATTATGATGATTTCCGTGAGCCCGGGGCTGTTTACCCTCCTCCTCCAAGTCAGGATCATGACCGGAGACCGACAATAACATTATCACAACCCGATAATGAAGCCGCCTCTGAGAAGAGGCAGGACAGACAGTGGCTTAAACGGTTCTTACAGAGCCGGTCTAAAGTGCCAAAGAGCCTGCAGACCAAGCACGAGCCGCGGCCACACCACAGCGACGTCCCCGCCATGAAAGATGCTCTGTACGGGGCAGCTGAGCTCGTCTTAGCGTTGGAAAAGTCCTGTGAAACTCTGAAAGACAACATTGAGAATGAGTCTGTGTGGACGGACACATATCAGACTGTTTTAAACACGAAGAGAGACCTCCAGAACAAACTGAATCTGCTCAGTGACGAAGAGGGTTTAAAGCGGTTAAAGGACAAACTCAGCCGTGCAGAGAAGAGGAGAGCCCGGAGACGCAGGGCCAACATTCTGCTCCGGCAGCTCGTGAAACAGAGACAGGAAGACATGGCTGAGAAAGAAGCTGCTATAGACGCATGGAGGATGAAGAAGATACGGGAGGTGGAGGAGAAGAAGAAGGTGAGATTTGGTTACTGTAGGTGTTGCTGCAGAGCAAACATTCTCACTTTAGTGTGTTAAAATGTAAGGATGGAGTCAGTGAGCATCACCTGGGTCATAAAAGAATAGTCTATTGCATTAATATGTTGTTCTATGTTGAGGGGGGCACACTCCGCTCAGATGATGCTGACTGTGTCACTACCTCAGCCAGTGTAGAAGGCCGTGTGTTCCATATTTAATCTGTAACTTAACAGATGGATATTCTCAGATGATGTGAACATATCTAATGTGTTTTTGCATGTTTGCATAAACCAGGAGCAAGAGCTGAAGCTGGCTGCAGACTCGGTCCTTTGCGAGGTGAGGAAGAAACAGTCGGATGTGAAGAGGATGCAGGACATTCTGAGATCCCTGGAGAAACTGCGTAAGCTGAGGAAGGAGGCAGCGTCCAGGAAAGGTGAGAGGAACCTCTGTCTATTAATCTATTTAAGTGATGAAGATTTGCATAGCGTTTTTCTCTCGTCCATTCACAACTGATGAGGCTGTCTGTGTGTGCGTGTGTGTCAGGTATTGTCACAGAGCCGGAATGTGACCAAGCTTTTAGCGATCGACTAGAGAGCCTGAGGACTGTGATCCAGAGGAGGACAACTATTTACGCAGTAGAGGAGAAAGCTCTGATGGTGATGCTAGAAGGAGAACAGGAGGAGGAACGGAGGAGAGAGCAGGAGAGACGGACCAAAAAGGAAAGAGACCGACAGCTGCAGAGGAAACGCAGAATAGATGCCATGTTGTTTGGAGGTAATGTGTCATTAAAACAACAGCATGACCAGGTCACATATGCATTACTGCATAGGTGTGTTTTTGTTAATAATTTTTCTGTATTTGTTTTCCAGATGAAATTCCTGTTGATTCTTTCTTGCGGCCATTTACAGAATACTACACCCAGGCTCAGCACTCAATGCACGCTTTAATACAAATCAGGTGAGGCATGTCATGTCATAATCAAGTCTTGTGTCGGTTCCAGTATCATAACACTGAAAGCTTTAAGGCAGAAAATCAACGCGTATGCATTAGGCCCTATAGTTAGTTAGTTTTCTGCCCATATTCACACAGCTGGAGATGAGGGGGAAAAACACTTTACTCATATTTTATTATTACATTTTTGTAATGAAAATAGAATGTTTAGACATGATTCGCACATGGCTGTCTTACCTTTTGTAGAAAGAGCTCACGGCTGTATTGTTTTTGTCTTTCAGGAGCGATTGGGATGCATTTCTGGTTTCAGCAGATCATCCTGATGGTTCTACGGTTCCTCAGAGCTGGATCATCCCAGACCACCCTTCAGACCAGAATTGGGCCACTGCTCTACAAACTGCTGACAGTGACTGACACAAGGCACCAACACACTGTATTTACTGTGAAGTAAAGACTGAGCTACAGCTCTCAGCCATGAATAAAACCCCTGCTGTCTGTGTGTGGATGAAGAAAAGTTATTTATTAGTTAAATATTCTCTCATGCATAATAAAACCCACTCACGTGTACAGTATATATTACGAAGAGTATTTTTTGTTTGTTTTTTTACCTCAGGTATAATATGTTGTTTTGTTTAAAAAAACAAAATAAAGACATGCATTCATCTACCCACCTATATTGTTATTTCTTTACTCTCTGAGAGCATTATTTATCGGCACTAAAACACAGTTTTCGTTTGTGTAATATAGCTTACAGTGGATTCCATAGAAACCTGATGACCGAACATAATTTGGTTCTTAATGGCATTGATATTACATTTTATTTTTGGGCCACTTCTTCATTCATGGTGACTTAATTTGGACTCCTAATGTAGTTCAAAGTTCAGTCTGACGTAATTGTTGATGTTTTCTCTATTTGCGTGTGTGAGTGTGTGAGCAGTAAATCAGCTGATGGGTTTACTGTCAGTCAGAAGATTAGTCTAGAACCAGGTGCTTCTGCTTAATGCACCGTCTCTTAATGTAACCCCGTAGTGCACGGACGCTTCACAGACACAAAGACACTTGGAGCAGAAACACGGACAATCCAGCTTCTGCCAGACAAGGGTAGGTTCACCTTTTTTAAAAAAATAAGTAATTTTAGATTTAAATATTCAAATATAGAGATTAAATTGAAAAAAATATATAAACTACTTAAAATAACTGAAAAAAACAACTGTTGGCTGCTTTCTTTCACTCATCCTGCAAGGTGGTACATTTATAGGGAACAATAAACATTATTTATGTCACACTTTTAAGTAAAAAATTGTTACAAAACGGTTAAAAAAAATCAAAAATATGATCCTCAAAGGGATGTAATTCATAACATCGAACAAACAAAATAAAACTCCCCAAACACAACTCGGTATGAAACAGTAATTTAGCAGATATCTTTTAATTTTCATATTGTTCACATCTTTTCCAGGTTTGTGGAATAATATAATGTTTGTTGCTCTGAAATTAAAAGTAGCTACTGTTACAGCATATTGTTTTCGGCAGACTGCTACGAGTGTGGGTGTTTTTGAACGTCAGAGACACAACAAGCTGATAGAGCATCTGTCCTCTACTGCATTAAGTCCTGCACCATCTGTCTGTTTAGTATTTACTCCAAGTTACTCCAGCCGAGACCTAAAACTTGAACTGTGTCATTGTCTGTCTGTGAACTGAGCAGTATGGACAGTGTCCCCCTCAAGATGCCACAGGCTGTGACACAGGAAGTCATCGAAGACATCAAAGTTGTCCTCCCTGACTACCTCACCATACTGCAGCACACTGAGGTGAGTGTGTCTCCTCATGTTTCCTCAGTCAGGAAGTAAATCAATAAATGATTGGCTTTAAAGGAAAAGTTCATGTTGTTGAGGTGTGGTTGTAGATTAACATATCTGTCTGTGAAAAACATGGGAGCCAGCAGAGACACAAGGAAACACGGATTTTAGTTGTTTCTTGCCATGGGACGAAGTCTGTAAATTGCTCACTCTCCCGCAACAAAATCCAAAGAGGAAAATTAGTGTTTTGAGCTTGTGACGATGTGGAACTTCTGCTATACTACTGTCAAAACAAAAGAATGATTTCAACCACCAAAGTCACAAAATAAACATTTCTGAACTTAAATAGGGAAACAGGCAACAGTGACTCATCTCACACTCAGCAGTGTGGGGCGTGAGTGATTCATAAAACAACACAAACTTCAGTCTCATGGCAAGAATAATGTATTCTTAAGAACTTGTAACTTAAGTATAGATTTTACTAGGTGTGCTTTTTTGTTAAAAAAAAGTATTTTTTTGTCACATGACCATACTTCACGTCACTAAAATGTTGTCTCCCACGTGACAGTATGAGTTCAACCTGGAGAACTGGGTGCTCACCGGGCTGCAGAATGGCTTCACCAGTCAGCACCAGCCACAGCTTTCCTCCTCTTCATCAGAACTGCTGCCATCATGTCCACCATACTGGATGATGTTCAGCAGCCCTCAGCAGAGCCGCCTGGCCAGCCGCCACAGCTCCGACTTCTGGGAGCCCAACCCTCGAAAGCGCTCCTACAGCCTCAACCCCGACATCCTGCGCACAAAGTTTACCATCTCAGACTCTGAGGATGAAGGGGAGAGCGCTGCAGATAAAGTGCAGACACACGTGTCAGCACTGAATCACTCAAGCGGAGAGTGTCCTGCTGCTTCCCAACAGTGCGGGCAGCGGAAGGCCTTCGTCCCAGACCTGCTGCACCCTCCAGCCTGTCTGAGCAGTTTGCCACATCAGCGCAGGAAGAACCTGAGACAGTGTTCCCTCACCTCACCCAAAACATCTGCACAACACCATCCCAAAGCGGAGAACCAAACCCAGAGCGCGTCCTCATACAGAATCCTTAACTGCAGATCCCCCAACACCAAAGCTGGAGTCCAAAGGCTCCCCAGCATCACCAACCACAACACAACGGTAAGACACTAAAGAGATAGTTCATGTTTTTGAAGTCACTATGCACACCCATGCCACACTGCCAGGAACTAGCCTTCAAATGCTTGCCCTCTTCCCCTTTATCTCACATCCTTTTCCAACTAGAAACTGAAGTTGATAGTAGAACCCTGATAGGCAAAAAGCCTCATGGAAGCTGACACGGTCATTCTCAATTGTGTCCTACAGTCCTGGGCATCAACTGAAAAAATAATCTGTAATGAGTTCATTTAGCCTTGTAATCTAACTGGAAGCCTTTCGTCTCAGTACCACACTTTAATATTCAAATATAATGTGAGAGTGAATGGTTAGTTTGTATATTTGCCCTGTGACGAAGTGGTTACTTGTCCAGGGTGTGACCCCACTTTTCACCTTATGTCAGCTGGAATTGGATCCAGCTCCCCGCCATCCTCATGTGGAGGAAAAAGTGGTAGATAATGAATGAATGAATTAAATATTCACAAGCAGTGATGCTCTAGTTTTACTCACCACACCATCAGTGTGTACTTCTATCATCGACACAAGACACTCTCTGTTTCAGCTCTGCAAAGCAAAGCAGGGTAACCAATTATAATCCATTAAATGTTTTCTAATTTAGAGTCAGCTTCTGTATGAACTTTCACTGAGTGAGTTTCATTTACACCCTATACCCACACTTTAACAGGCTCACACTGTCACAGAGAGTTGTGGTTGTGGGATAATTAGCGCTTTATAGTCTGCAAGTAAAGATAGCCTCACTCCCAAAAACTGCAAAAACAGCTTACATTGTTGCTGGACTGTGCTATAAACCAACTCGCCTAAGCTGGGAACAGACAGGCATCACAATGAATCGTCACTGCACAACGGAGCAGAACGGCCCTTTCTATTTCTGCTCAGGTTTAATCCTTGAAAGCTTAATACCTCTCACGTCGCTCAGTCTTTTTATAGCACTGTGTTCGCTGAAAGAGGAAATCAGTCCTCAGCCTTTTTTTTTTTTCTGCCTCACATTGTAAACATTTTTTCCAGGTTTTGGACTCTAAGTATAGACTGTGTAAAGTCTGCTGCTTGAATCCAGCCAGGTTATAAGTGGCTCATCAGGATTAGCAGAATCTCGATTCATCTCAGGGTTACTCTGCTACCCCAGCCTGCGGTCAGAGTTACACAAACAACGTGAGACACATTAGACTCGCAGGGGTGTCAAACTCAAATGACCTGGGGGCCAATGAGCATCATAGAGGAAAAAAAGTGGAAAAAACAACAGAATTGCAGTGTAAAAGTGCTTGTTATGTTATAAAATGATTCACAATAAAAACATATTTATGATGCACAAAAACGGAGTATTAAATTGAAAATCTAGCAAATAATGACAAGGATAATTGTGATTATAACAGCGTAAATATGTGTAATTTCATGTTGAGTGTAATACATTTAATAAAGCAATGATTACAACCGAATGTCTTATTACTATTATAAAAATATTGCCGGCAAATACATTTAGTCTTATATTCTGTCTCTATTCCATCACCTTGCACAGTGGTGGACGGGCCGCATGTAATCGATTGGAGGGCCACATGTGGCCCCCGGGCCACCAGTTTGACACATGTGCATTAGAGTGTCTGACTGAGCGTCACTCTCTGTCCTCGTGGCCTTGTATTGATTATTCTAGAAACACATACTGGACACTCATACACTGTGCTGTTTCCTAGGCATCTCGTAGTCCAGACTCCTGTGGGAACCCTCCTATGACCTCACCCCCCCGTGGTCTCGCCTCATCTGGTTTGGACTCATCAGCAGAGCTCCTGTCAGCTCTGAGCTCAGAGGAGAGAGAGGTGCTGGAAGCCATCACAGCCCGCGGCTACCCATTCCATACTGCTATCATCGCCCTGCAGAAGACTGGCCAGCAGACACCAGATCAGGTCAGTCAAGTCTGTTAGACCGTCTGCCCTTCACATCACTGCCATCACCTCTAAATCGCTGCCATTTATAGCTGCTGTTGACATCTCTCCAATACAATCCTTGGAACCAATTGTGACCAATACACAAATGTACTGGATGATGCTTTGAAAACTCCCCGACCAAAGGGAATAAAAGCCACAACCTTCCTGTTCAAAGACGACTCCCTCTACCATTGATTTATTTACTTTTGTGTGTTGGTATATGAATGTCAATCAACCTGTGTGTGTTTCTGCAGGTCTTGAGTTACCTGGTTGCATGTGACCACCTGTGTCAGCTGGGTTACGACATGGCTCAGGTCGAAGAGGCTCTGGAGATGTTTCAAAACTGTGAAACTAAGGTCAGGAGCTACATCTTTTACATCTTTAGTGTTCAAACGTACACCTCTCTTTTTACACAAGTGTGTGCGATCATTTCTTCTTCTTCTTCTTCTTCTTCTTAAGGCAGAGGAGTTCCTACATTTGCTGAGTCAGTTTAATGAGATGGGCTTTCAGCAGAATGCCATTAAAGAAGTGCTGCTGGTGCACGAGAACCACCGAGAACGAGCCCTCGAGGAGCTGATGATGCGCGTGTCATGACACACACTTCACACGACGACCTTTTGAAATCTCTCATGCGCTGCAAAATCTGTCTGGAAACCGCGTTTGGAGGAATGATTGAACACGGATAATTGTGTCCAAAGATGGATGGTGTTGAACGATGACGATACTGTATTATTTATTATTTTCATGATCATTAGTTTGGAATAAAACATGTATTATCTAAAGTGATGTAAGAAACTGTAATAGCACGGTGTATGTGTCTTTATTCTGGTGCAATCTAATGCGCACTGTGTCTGACAGTTTGCAAAATCCACAGAAAATAATCACTTATTTTTATTCAAAATGGCTCATTTTATTCAGACTTTCCTGCAGATATTATGTTCACTATGGATCATCGAACAGTACATTTCTTTGTAATGAATATAATGTAATATACATATTTCAAATGCAGGTTTTCCACTTTTGTGAGCAGTCAGCTGTGAGACTGTGTCTTCAGACAACCACACCTCAGAAACTATCATTTACTGATATTCTGCGTCATCCGCGTATTATCTTCATTAGGTTTTTACATTTTATTATTATCGAAGGTGCTTATGGAGCAGTTCTGCCTCATAATCACAAGAAGAACTTTACATTTATGACACAGAAGATCAATAATCTGGCGTCATATTACCACCATCGACAGACACCATTCCAACTATTGTGTCTAAAGTGTCTTTCACCTCCTTCAGACCCTGTTTTATATTTTTGTGTGTTTTTATTTGCAGTTCCTACAGGTTAGCCGAGCACTGTGGAGACAATATAGGACACTCGCTGAGGAGCTTGATGTTCTGATCGTTAGTCACATCCAAACTGTTGTCAGTGATTAACATTGAGGCTTTAGGCAGCCTCAGTAGGAATGTATACATGGATCCAATTCTGCCGAAACCTTGCATCTCACGTTTCGGTCGCCATCTGTAACGGTCCACAGTGTACTCGGTGGTCACCTGTCTGCTGAGGGTGAACACGGAGTCTCCTCTCACCACAGCAGTGAGCAGTGAGCCCTTACTGTTCCCATACTGGCCGGACATGGCCGTCCACTGTCCAGAGGTCAGACTGTAGCAGTCGATCACACACCGCAAGAAGTCCTCGCAGGGTCCATTTCGCATCACGTACAGGTTGTCATTATGGGCCACCATATAAATCCCATAACTGTGCTGGCGTACCAGTGTGGTGACCAGAAGCCACTGATCTGGTTTAGACGTGTATTCAAAGATATCTGTGGCCCCTTGTCCTCGCCATAGACAGATAAACATCCTGTTCATGGCTACAGCAGAGGCCACTGAGGCTGCAGGGAAAGGGAGTGCAGACACAAAACTCCAGCTCCCATCAGACACTTGGTACCTCTCCACAGACGACATGGCCTTCTTGTTGTACTCCCCTCCTACAGCATACAGGCAGTCCTCATGTCCTATCAGAGTGAGGTTGTAGCGCAGTTGCTGGGGGCCACAGATGGTCGACCATGCGTTTGTTTCAGGGTCGTAGCAGAAACCCGTCTCGACCACCTTCTTGCTCACATCATGCACCCCTCCAATTATGTAGAGTCTGTTCTGGAGAACGGCCACACCTGCCATGGTGGTGCTGGTGCTCGCGGGGAGATGTGTCAGGACCTTCCACTCTCTGGGCTCTTCCTCCAGGTACCAGACCGTCCTCTGGACGTCCGGCAGCAGCTCTGTGGACGGAGAGTGGCTGCACACAGCCATGTAGCTGCTCGGCAGAAGAGATTGGATGTAGTCGACCAGCTTGTTGGGTAGAGTGTGAAGTTCGTCCCTCAGGTCTGCGTACATGTCTCTGATGAACAAGGCTGAGCTGTGGGACAGCTCCCACACACCATAGGTGGCTGCTGTATGGTACATGAGCAAACAGTTTTCAGAGTTGATGACATTGATCAAGTGCTTGGTGAGGGCCGACACCTGCAGAAAAGCCGTACACTCAATGGCTTCCACTATCTGGTCACTGTTGAGCGCTGGCCGCTCCCCGTCCAGGACTCGCAGCAAGACCGAGAAACCCAGAACTCCGACACATTGCAGTTGAATCTCTTCTTTCTGGCACTCTATCATCCCTGACTGGAACAATGCCCTGAAGTACTCACAGTTCTCAGCCAGAGTGCCTCTGTCCACAAAGAAAGAGTTGCCAGTAATGTTGATCCTCAGCCTGTGTGGTGGTGGTGGTGGTGGTGGCGGCGGCTTAGAGTCGCTGGACTCCATCACCTCCTCTTTGTTGCACAGCTTCATGACATCTCCTGCTCAGAGTCTGACCCAGACCATTTACACTGTCTCACCACTCACTCACTCCCTGGCAGAGTGAATGCCTCCTGTCCAGCTCTGAGGACAGACTCTATACATAGCAGGCAGACATGTGACGCGATTCAGGAGCTGGATAATTGCAGGGTCGCTGAAAGTGTGCTGATGATTCATATTGCTCTTTGTTTGTGGTTGACAGCTGTGGGACAGCTGAAGATTTGCCCTTGAGCAGGTCGCTCCTCTTGATTACAATATAGATGCCAGCCATTGAAACTCACAAGGACATGCAGGACTTATTACTATTCTTGTTTATATTAGTGACATAAACTATTATTACTCCTTGTTGATGCTGTCCTGTTGCACGGAGGCAGTGGTGCTTTCTTAACCAATAATGAAATATGTATGTTCTTGACTGTGTCAAAGAAAAATTAAACAACTAGTGCTTCAAGTGGCACGGACTGGACGGACACTCTCATGCACCTGTGCACCCAATTGTTGGCTGGCTATGTGAGGACATAGCTCTGGGAAGAGTTCTGGATGTAAAGGAAGCTGCTGTTGCTTTCTGTGTCCAGTGGGTGGCGCCAGAGTCAGGCCTCCAATCATCCACTTTAACTAGTTAAAGACAGAGGGCGACATCAGACATGACATGATGTGTTCCGTGCAGGAAGTTTGGTAAACAAAGTACAGACGAGTCACACTGTACTTCTCATTATTATGCACCTGTATAACATAGTGGTGCTGTGACTTTGATTGTATATTGCTGTCATGATGCGTTCAAGACACAAGGTGTAAGTTACAGTAGAAATTTGGCACGTGCAAAATACCCCTCCAAAAAGCCACTAAATTCAAAATGGCCAACTTCCTGTTGTTTTAATCCAATTACAGTGAGGAATGTGATCATTCTCCTTCTTCCCAGAATACATATTTAGATTTAGATTATTTATTGGTGATTTACGATTGTATCATCTGCTGAGTTACAGTGTGAGTGTCAGATACTTCAATGAGCACAGTTTTCAGTATTATAATGGTACGTTGCCACAACAAGACTCCATAAGGCTGTAAACTGTCTGATAAAAACTGTTAATAAAAAAAACTGTAAAAAATGTTGTGTTACTCTTCTTTACATATTAAAACTGGATGCAACTGAGCTGTAGAGTAAAAATCATCTAAGAAAGCAAATGAGTATATTTTACAAAATACAGATTAGACAGATCCTTTAAAAAACAAAGACATAAGTGCTGCGAATGAACTGTAATGTCATCGTATCTAATCAAATTTCTCTACATAAGTACTATGAATTGTGTCAAATATGTTGAGATTATCATTGAATCTGCAATCTCAACTCTTCACTCCACTGTCTTCACTTCATCTTGAGTGTACATCTCAGCCTCTGACTCCAGTGACTGTTTCTTCTCCTCCTCCTCCTCCTCCTCTTCCTTCTCCTCCTCTTTCTTCTCCTCCTCTTTCTTCCCCTCCTCCTCCTGCTTCTGTTCTTCAGGATCCGGGTACAGGCAGGAGGTGTTGCCATCTTTCCACGTGACCACAATTCTTCCCGCCCTGAGCGGGTCCACTTCTCCGTTGCCAGGAGATGGCGGTGAGGCTTTGCAGTTGCTATCATCTTTGTGGAGTGAGGTCATCTGCAGCCTCTCATCTTCGTTCTTCTCAATCGCGGATGACGCTGCTGCCGCTGCCTTGTACTTAGCTATCTTTTTTCTGTTCCTGTGGGGGGAAAAAAAGGAAGGAAACAGTCGCCTGTCACCGGCTTTCAAAATGATGTGACACACGACATGTTTTGCCATCAACAATGGTGTAATGTTAGGTCATACTTGTTGGCCATGGCTCCCATCCCCAGCAGCAGAAAACCAACAAGAAGGCAGACGAAAGACAGTCCCAGCAGCACAAACTTCCATGTGGTTGCTGCGATAGGAAGAATAGAACACTTTGGTGAACAAGCAGTGTGGTATTACATCCTCGCCACCTCTATGAAAACATCCATCTTCTACCACTTCATCCTCCACATGAAGGTTGTGGGGACCCTGGGGTTCACCCTGGACAAGTCATCAGTCCATCACAGGGCCACACAGAGACAAACAACCATCCACTCTCACACTACTGTCAATTTAGAGTGTCCAATTTGCCCAAATCTGCATGTTTTTGTATTCAGTTCTTTAGGAAAAGAGGTGAGGAACTTCCTTTCAGAGCCTCGCGGATGTTTGAAACCACTGAGTGACCAGTGTCTGACAGTGTCAGCAGATGAATGGAGATGCCACATGATCCTTTTCAACACAGTCTTGACAGATTAGATTATCAATGACATAATGATATGACTTTGTCAGAGCACGTACGGTCCTCTGTGCGATGAAACCAGCGGAGATACGCTTTTGTTTCTTCTGTCATGCCCTCCATCTCATCTGGATGCTCCTCAGCAAACTCGTCTGGATCAGCAGAGGCCCTCCTGAGTCCTGAAGCACAAGTTTAAAGGGATGAGATTGTTTGAGGTACTAATCCATCACTCTACCTGAGAGACAGATGGACACAAGTAAAAAAAAGTTATTGCAATTTGAGTCTTTTCTAACTGGAAACTGATGTTTGTGTCAGTTTGTAACCACTCACTCACTGTAACCAGACACTTGCCTGTCTTGTGCTGGTTCTTGGTGCAGAGGGTGCCAATATGCAACACAAGTAAACGTTCCTTTTAATAAAGCCCAATAATTCTACTTTTACTTTCTCCCTTACTTACGGAGTTTTTCTTGGCAGATGTCGCCCTCGTCCAAAGACCTCCACTTTGAGTGTTTGCTCTTTAGACTCAGAGTCAGGTGTTGGCCGTCCACTGCCAGCAGCATTGACATGTTCCTGCTCATGAGTCTGTCCCTGTCACAGTCCCACATTAACCCTGCAGCCTCCTCATCCGGCCCCCCACAGGACCTGGTCCAGACTGGCTTCATCTGCTGCGCTGACAAACACCTGGACGAGCCGATACACATCAACATTCCCTGACCGATCCAGACCCACTGCTGGAACTCAGAGTCCGGGTTGCACCTCTTCAGCAGGACTGGACTTGTCGCTGAGTCCTCCAGACACAGGCTGTGGTGGGTGTTGTAGATCATGAACGCTCTCCCCCCTACAGAGTAACAGGTGTTTTTTTTGTTTGTTTTTTTTAAATCAAATTATACAAATATATGAAGCATAAATCATAAATGTGATAGAAAGAGCATCATTTTACCTGACAGGAGGAGGAACAGCAGGATCCCGACACTAAACATACCTAAAGAGGATAATGTACTGTTATTTAAAAAGCAGAGCAATGTCAGTTTCTGAAATATATCTTTTGTAAGATTCATTATGTCGCTAAACTTCATTTAAGTAAAATAAATAAATAAAATTATACTGTGATGTAGGAAACTGTGTTAAAATAGTAGCATACATTTTTTCCACGAGCTGCGTGCATTTCACAGCAGTATGTACTCAATATATAATGCAACAATGCACCAAACCCCGCAAAAATAATATAACCATAACTTTTATTTTGACTAAAGTGCTTCTCAGAACACTTGACTGAATACAATGATGATACGCAGGGTAAGGATAAAAGATTCAAATAACAAACCATTAAAACAATCAATAAGACAAAGATATAAAATCAAAATAAATCAAAGCTTAAAATCATTGATTTCCTGATCTCCTCCGATACGGCTTTCCACAACTGGGGGACCAGAATGGGAGAGAGAGTTTTAGTTCTGAGGTTGGACCATGGAATTGCCAGTAATGATCTACCAGAGGCTCTCCTGTTGCATTTAGGCTCACCGGGGTCAGGAGGTCAGCTGTGTACTTAAGAGCCCTTATTCTCATACGAGCCTCAAAAACAATCATTATTACAATTTTGAAGGGTCGTAAAATCAGTGAAATGTTTCTCCTTCTGTTGGACCTGGTGATGAATCTGGCTGCGGTGTTTTGAATGAACAGCATCTTATTTTGTTGGAAGAGGCAGAAAAAAGTAATTTGCGGTAATCTGACTGGGATTAAAATAAATGCATGAATTTGTTTGTTTGTGTGCTCTTGACTACAACACTAAAGAAACATTGCACATGACTGTAAGACATGAAGCTTTATCAATATTACCAGAAGAAACCGTGTCTAAAACAACTTCCCTGATACAACGTCCACCAAAGTCTACGTCAATCATCTCAAATAAATGCTGACTACACATTTACGACGCATAAACACTCAAAACTGGAATCATCGTGTGTTCTGTTCTAAAAAGAAACAAGACCTACGTATGTTTGAATGAGCTACTCACTTTTGTGATGTTCTCTTTGTGGCCGAGACGACAAGAAGGTGACTTGTGAATGTCGAGCAGCAACAACAAAAGCCTTTCCAAAGTTCACGGGGAGGAGCTTGTGATCTTCATATTGTAAAAGAACTGTAACAGACACTGTTAGTGAACAGGCGACTGATGATTATGCGCACATTTATGGAAGAAAGCCTTATCTTAACGAGATCTGATCTTAACAATCAGATCCGATTCAGTAATACCTGAACGTGATAGTACATCTGACTCACACAGTTGCTTTACTTCAAAGTGTAGACAGTTAAATGTCAGGTCTTTGACCTGGTGGCTTGGTTACTGTTTAGTTTATTTGCTGATAGTGAAGGTCTGTGACCCATCAGTCAAATGCCTACTTATGAACAACATACACATACACAGAGAGTGCTCGTGAATATTTTATTTTGTATAGTGGGCGTGTGGAGAGAAGAACCTCTGTGTCACTTATGGGACGGAGAGAATTATGTCAAATTTCATTAGGCGACTGGTTCTGATCAAACATGAGCATCAGTGAAGTGGGAAACTGTATTTCTCAGCTTCATTGAAAGGCATCGTCCGACTTATTTCACCAACCCAGAGACATCATTGCATCAAAAATAGTTATGTTGTCAGATCTGTGCTCACCAGAGAGTGGGGAAGATTGGGGGTTTGATTCCAGCTCTGCTAGTCTATACACCGATGTGTCCTTGGACAAGGCACTTAACCCAAGTTGCTCCTGACGGCTGTGCATGTGAATGAAAGATGTGTGCTAAATGTGCTCTATGAATAGCAAAAGTGTAGTGTAAAGCAGCTTTGAGTGGTCGCTATAGACATTTATATACATTTACCATAAAGAACAAGTTTTAATGCAACAATATGTGGGTGATACTGAAGTGTATACTGTGTTCAGTGAATTTGTGTTAACACTGTTTTCTCCCGGTTCTCCAGTTCCCTCCCACAGTCCGAAATACAGAGACTCTTGTCTCTATATGTGGACCTGTAATGGACTGGCGACCTGTCCAGGATCCAGAAGATGTGAGTGTTAACACTCCCATCCCCAGTCCATCGTTAGCTCACATGGACACAGACATTGCTGTTTCACTCCTGCCTCATCTGGTAAGTTTGTGTCACAAGGGAATCTAAACTTCCCTTGTGACACAATCTTGTATTGCGCACTAGTCTTTCCACACCTGCAATACTGTACAGAGGTCTGGGGACACACTTACAAAACCACTACTTATCCCCGGTTTATACTCCAAAAAAAAGAGCCTTGAGAATTCTACACTATGCCAGTTACAGAGAACATACAAATCAACCATTTATCAAATCAAAAATACTCAAATTATATGACTATATGGATCAGCAAGTCTTGTGTGCTGTGACGTAAAAATCACTAATTTTCTCTATATACGTCAGTATATCAGTTTGCAAAGCAACAGGAATCTAAAGAAGGTTAAATAAAGCAGCAAACTTAAGCTGCTTTTGATGAGTATATTAATAAGATGAGACAAAGAAAGGCTTGAGACCGAGGCAGACTGTCAAATAAAATATAATTATTTATTACCACCACACCTGAATACATTAGTTCCTGCTGTGCACAGGTATTCTCTTACATTTCTATCATGTTCAGGAAAGCAGAGGATTGCATCTGGCTGCTCACATGTTTAACTCGGACAGTAATTTCTAAATGAATGGCGTTCATGATTTTTAAAACCCAAGCTACGAGGTAACAGAAATTTATTGTGTGAAGTGGTCGAATGACATTAAATATAACTGGACCTCCAACACTGGCAGAGTCACATGTGGGGAAGTGATGACACTGATGAGGAGCAGATGGAGTGAATTGAAGCTTGAGACTGATTACACACTGCAGCTTATGGAGGGAATGCGTCAAAGCACACTAGGGCCGTCACTTTTAATTCCGAAATTCAGATATCAGTTAGAAATTAAACCTTAAAATCCCGTCAGATTTAAAAAAAATATACAGCCCATCACAAAGCAATTACATGGACGTGAAACGTCTGAAGAAGCTCAAAGGAATAACATATCACATGATATTTGCGCAAAATTGATTTTTGGAAAAAAAGTGACAGCCCTACACACGCTTGGTCAGAACACCCTCACTGGCACAAAACCCTGTTCAGACCTGGTATCATCTTCTGTCCTGAGAGATAAAATCACAAGTGACCAGCTCCAAGTACAACAGTTCACACCAGGCATTAGCACGAGTTCTTCTTCTTTGGTGGTTTGCAGCAGTTAGTATATGTGATGTTGAATGTCTGCTTCTCTTGTCGCGTTTAGCTACGCATCTTCTTGCACAACATGAGTCCTCCTTTGACCACTTGTGATCACAACTCCTCTCCTCACACAGTACGCAATAATACAGACATTGAGTTTCTGATTGTACGGATATGTGTATGTATAAGATTTCTGCCATTAGAACAGAGGTACCATGTTTTGATCAGTGTTAATATTATGGCTACAGCTACGAGTGCTGTAGAAATACTCTCAGCTCTGTGTGTAACTGCAGCAGGTTGGAGTATATTAGGTGGTGAAGTGGACTTTAATGCATCCAGGACGGATTTGTGTTCACACATTTAAAAACAATGAGGCCAAAAACGTCCCGAGAAACATAACTTCTGGATGTGGTTTTTGTGAGCGGATGTGAGGAAACACATGTGGGTGTGTGTAGACGTGAACTTAGAGCTGTCCACTTGCAATCAGAACATATTCAGAACGAATGTTCATACCGGGTCTGAGTGGGGTCGTGATGATGTTTTGGCTCATCTGTGTCATCACCTGCAGGGAACAGTTGTGGCTGATTAGTTTTTCTGTTGCTGGCAGATGCAAATGACACATGAACAAATATCTGCCAAGCTGTAACCAGAGTGATCGGAGTGAGATGAGCGTTTTCTATCCCACCACCACCACGTCTTCCTCTGGAAACTCGTAGAAGGGGACCTCCAAGTTGAGAGGGGCGGGACCCTTTCGTATACGGCCTGAAGCGTCATAGTGAGAACCGTGGCAGGGACAGTAGTAACCTCCGTATTCTCCGGCATTTGCGATGGGCACACAGCCCAGATGCGTGCACACACCAAGAACAATGACCCAGCGCGGGTTGATGACCCGATCTTTGTCGTGCTCCGGGTCTCGCAGCTCAGAAAGATTCACTTCAGCTTCTGTGGCGATCTCCTTCTCTGTGCGGTGACGGACGAACAACGGCTTGCCTCTCCACTTAAAGGTCATGTTCTTGCCCTCTGGGATTTCGCCCAACTTGATTTCAATCTTGGACAGGGCCAGGACATCAGCTGAGGCACTCATGGTGGAAATAAACTGAGTCACCAGTGCCTTGGCACTGTAGACACCCACCACGACAGTGGCCCCGGTTGCCAGGTAGGAGAAAGCTCTCCTGGTTTCACTGCTTTCCTGTGATGACTTTTTGGGGTCGACCACATCCAGACGCCTGTAGTCTGAGAAATCTGGTATCTTTATATCTGTGTGGGCAAATCTGACTCCTGCACAGCCTGCAGATGGAAACAAGTGGGTGATCAGTTGGAGTGAACACTGTAAATGTGTCTAATTAAATTGGAGAAGCAATGTATCCCTAGGAATTTATAAAAATATCTGTTCATTGACTAATGACTTAAATGTATTCTTCATCTTGTATTTAATTTGTAAATGTTGTTAATGTAAATTCGGATATGTAAACACCATTAATCTAACATGGAATAGATTGTTATGAGATCCAGTCAATTATGCAAAATTTCACATTTCAAAAGTGAGGCTTATTCCCCCTATTTTCCCCAATATTTGTCTGTAGTACATATTTATCCCCACTGCCCATGATATAAGGACGTGGGGCCCATGAACTACAGTCTCTGTGGCAGCCATTTTGGCCAGTGATGCCCATAGCAAAGAACACACTGAATTTGACAAGGCTGCTGGTTTAGTTTTGTAAGTGTATGAGATTGTATGAGGTACTATTGTAGAGCTGCAACTAACGATTATTATCACAATCCATTACTCAGGCGATTATTTTCTCGGTTAACCAAGAACGACTCAAACTGATTGAAGGATGATCAAAAACTTCACAATAAATGTAGTAATTGATTAGCAATTGATTACTCCAATAATCGTTGTAGCCTTATTGTCTGCAGTGATAGTACTGTGAATCTGTCAATTATTTTATCAAGTAATCAACCCGTTGTTTGAGTGAAAAATCATGTTTTCCTCATAGGATTAGATTTGTCCAGAAACCAAAAATATTCAGTTTACTGTAATAAAAGGGATAAATATTTGTACAAAAAGATTACAATTTGACTCGTTTTTTTTTTAATGAAAAACTGGTAAAAATGTGTAAAATAAAAGTTCTTATGTGCTCCATCTTTCTGTGAATTTTGACACTTATAGCAGAAACCCGACTTCCGTTGCTATACAAGAGCGGAGCATTGGAAGCTAACATCAGGGGTGACACCGGGAGACCGGCTGTGTTTAGTCTACATATTATTCACCACACCGCAACTCAGATTGCTTTAATACCGAGTTAATTCGGATACCTAGCCACCCAGGACAACAAAAGACCACATCAGATAGAATACACAATTCACCCCTAAAGAGAAGAGAATTAACCTTCTACGCTAAAGCTAACGCTAGTGGCTGACTACACACTCACCGTTGACGCTAGCCGTCACCGCGGGCCCAGTCTTAGGGGTTTGACCGCTTAGTGACTCTCGGCACAGGAACGGTTTCTTCGGGTCCAACAAAATCTTCTCGCTCGTCACAACCACGCCCGGCACCAGAGGTTTGAGGGGGCCGGCCACTGTGAAAGCGGTAGCCTGCAAGTAAGGGGAAAAAGCCCCTGACCGGGCAGCTAGGGACATCATATCTACTGCTAGCTGTTGACGCTGCTGCTACGACCTTGTGTGCCCGGACGGATATGACGCAAGAGAGCGTAATGACGTCAGAGTCACGTAACTTCTACTTCTGTTGGGATTACATTACCGCCACCTTTTGGGCAGAGGACAAACAAGGACATTTGGCAGGACTAGTAATACAACTACTACGACTACTAGTAATAGACTATGGATATTGTAGATATGACACTTAATTGAAAAGCTCTTGATTAAAACTGTATCTCTAGTTCTTCATTAGCAAGGTCTGTCCTGTCTGTCAAGCCTCAAAACATTCCAGTTTAAAAAAAAACAATCCCTGATCAGAACACTTGATTTTCATATTGTTGCATTCAAGTGCCATATGCGTCAACCCTATTGGACCCTACATAATTACAGTAACACTGAAACAGATTTACAAGAATAAATCATTCATATTCTCTTATAGACTGTGGTTCTGCTCCAATATGTCATTGTGTTTTTTGGTCCATTAGTGAAAACACAAGCCAGATGAGTGTTGAGGTAAAACAATTTAATATAAAATACTGTAAAGGTCATAATACTACAACCTAGACTATTGGAGAGGAAGAGAATCTCAAAAAATAATTCACATCTGCTGGATGTGATCTACTGATTCCACTGAGACGCACCACAGAGGCAGATACACCAAGTCAATAGACAATAGCTGTAATTATTACTGTACAATTACATGGTGTGCAATATAGACGTCCACTGTGCTTCTGACTATAATCACGCTTCATTCACTTTACATTTATGTTTAATTTATGTCACAGGTTTAAGTATTTTTATTGTATATAATTCTTTCTATTTTTCTTTATACTCTTAATACAATTTGTTTTTTTCTATATATATATATATATATATATATATATAGGTAGTGAATCTCTGTTATTTTCTGTGCTTGGTTGGAGTGTGACTAAACCAATTCCACCCCTCCATGGACAAATAAACTATTTCTAATGGTTGCAAAGACCATGAACCTGCTAATAACTGCAAGAAATGGAAACATACATCTTTATCTTAGTGACAGTGTTTCATGTAAATATCAAATTGTGTCCATTTTATTATAAAACTTAATATACAGGTATAAAAATGAAATACAAAGATGGAAAAAAAATTGCTGAAACCACAGGACAACGTGAAGAGGAGAAGAGTTTTAAATGAACAATATAGTGATTTTCAGACTGGGTTCTTCCGTACGTCGATTATTGCATTGTTTGAAGTCAGTGGTCCACTGTTGAGACTGGGACGGCGTGATTCTCGGCGAGGTTTAACCACAGGCAGGGAAGTCTGTCCACTCCAGGACCCCATACCTGCCTGCACTACACGGTTAATGGGAACATCTCCAGCTGCTCGAAGCCACAGCTCCTCCATGACGGCAGGTTCCTCTATGGGGAGAGACGAGCGCCTCCATGTGGACGGGAGCGGTGTGTTAACACGCTCACGCATTTCCTCCCTGGATCTAGAAGGCTTGTCGGGCTGCCCCACGACTCTGCCCGCCACGCTGTCATCTGGGCAGCGAGTCAGCTTCTCCGTGCTTCCGATGCCTGTGAATTTACCAGTAGATAAAAGTCAACGTGTGAAGAGGACAGTTGGGAGTTGCTGTACATTTTGAAACCGTCTTTTCTGAGCTTAATCCAAATTGCATCACAGTCTGTCTACGACCACAACAGGTTTCACACACACGTGAGAATAATTTGCATGAAAAAAATGCATCCGGTGTGCAAAGGCCTTAATTGATCAGAAGTAAAGGAATTATGACTTACAGAGAAATTGACAAAGCTTTTTTACCCTTCTAACATATATTTCTGAGTTCTTTATTTGTCTGAAAACTGAAAATATTTTATTTCTTGCAAGAAAATGACAGAATGAATTAATAGTGACAATGAAAATACTCACAGAAAAATACAATAAAAATCCTCAGTGATAAAAATCAACACAATGAACCGAGACACAAATGAGGAACTTTGTCACATGGATTTAGACTGCTGGCAGTGAACATAGTGATTTAACAACCCATTTACCTTTAGCATGCTCCTTTGGCTGGCTCACTGAACCACTGAGTTCCCTCACTCTGTTGCTTAGCTCCACATTAGCAGCCTTGTAGTGGTTAAGCTCTTTACTGAGGTTGTGGATCCATCCCTCATACTGTCGCTGCCTTCCTGCCAAACCCTCGTCTATTTGCTCTGTTAGGGTGAGAGGATACACTCATGAGGTTAAACCACAAACACTACTGCTACTAATCAGTTCCAATGACTGACTCTGTAGATGTAAGGATTACTATGTGTGACAGGCACCTCGACACTGCTGCAGTAAGAGCTGGACGCTCCTCTCGTGTTCCTTCTGCTGCTGCGTGAGTCGCCGATCTGTGTCGAGCTGCGTGCGATCGAGGGCGTTCTCCAACCACTGCACCAATCTCTGCTGCTCGTCCAGTTGCATTTCCAGCTCTGCCAGGGCGAGCTGCAGCTTACGCTCCTCCTCACGCAGAGACACCACCTAAACAAAACATCCACTGGCCAGTTTACACTTGAGCTTTCCGATTAATACTAGCACTACTTTAAGTGTACTTTAAGCAGTAGCAGGATACACTTGTAACCGATAGAGCCCACTCCTTACTGTTGGCCTTCTCATCACCAAACATTAATAAACATTGTCTCGAGTTGAATCTCAAGTGAATACAGACCTTGTCAAAGTACTTGCACAGCAGGGCTCTGGTCTCAGACGCAGACAGGTAACTGAGTTTGGCCATGAGGTTCATTTCCCACTGGGAGAGCATACTGGCAGAAGCCCTCAGCTGTCTCTGTCGCTGCGTGATGGCCTCGTTCTTGTACTCGATCGCTGCATCCAGAGCCTCGATCGCCTCGTCCAGCTGGAACAGGGTTCGCTCCTCCTGATGACATCAGGGGAAACAGGATTGCTTTAATGACAAAACTGAACAGAGACACTTAGACACAGAGGATGTTTCACGTTGTTCACCGCCACAGTGTCCTGACTAACGTGAATTAAACAGAGACGATGTTAATGTGATCAGAAACACCTGTGATTTTCCTGCTTAAACATGTTAAAATGGCAGCTGTGCAAAGAGCCTTCTGGAGTTTTAACAACAGTGGAGTTTAATGCAGCTGTGATTCAAAATCAAACTATGCTCTGTAACATGTGGCACTATGAATGTAATATTCTACAGTAATAAGAACTCATGTAAACATCATATCATCATCAACCAATATGAATATGGTAAATAGTCAGAATGTTAGTGTACATGTAAACATAATTACCATCCGAATCCCAGCTATTGCCACGCAAATACTCAATATTTGTGTGTTTGCAGCCAAGTCATATTTTGCTTTTATTCGTCACATTAACATGTTGGTTCACCAGTGTAATAACTTACCTCAGGTGAGAGCAGGTTTCCCTGCCGCAGCTTGTCGTCCAGCTCAACTCGCTGCTTAAGCAGTGAATCTTTCTCTTGGCGCAGGTTGGAGATCTCTTGGCGGATCTGTTGGGAGTCTTGAGCACTGCCGCTGCGAAGGAGGCCGTTCCTCTCACTCAACTCTTGCTCTAGTGACTCAATCCGCCCGGTTAGTGTCAGCATGTCCTTGCTTAGGGCCTGATGGGAAGATACAAACAAAACATTCAGCATCTAAAACAGTTACCCAGTGTCGGTGAACTGACGGGGTTTGTTCATACCTGACTGGAGCGGAGCCGCTTGGTTTCCAGTCCACTGCGTTCCTGCAGCAGCGCTTCTTTCTTTGCCAGGATCTGCTCTCGCTTCGTCAACTCTCCCTCCAGGCCTTCTAGACCTCGCCTCTGCTCCAGCACACGCTCCATTTCCTCATCCAGCCAGCGTTTCTGTTCTTCAATTTTCTGCTCATTGGTTGTAAAGCACAGAGAAGAAACAAAAACACACACATGAAGAGAGAGAGAATGATTAGTAGATATGATGAAGAAATACTATACCAAGTATTTGAAATACTAAAGTAGTTAAAATACATGCAATGAATGTATCACCTCCTATCAAGTATTTACTTATGACAAAGCTAAAAAAAACTGTCACTTTATGTAATGATAATAACCTGGGATGAACAATTAGACTGTTCTGAAATGGAAATCAATATTTAAAGAAATCACAAATGGTTAATGTTTCGATGGTATCTGATGTTAATGCTCCACCAGAGTAAATTAAATCTACTACTCTAAGAATATTGAACTGCAGCATAAATATACTGCAAAAGCACCATACAATATATGTGTAGGTACAGCTATAAATCATTGAATCCCTTCACACAGCTGACATGAAGAGGGATTAGTAACGTGTGGTGGGACTAATGTAAAATTAGCAGTTCATGGGAAACGCAGCAGGTTGTTACATAAATGATTTACGGCATCATTTGTCGCACCTGTTGCTCTTCCAGTGAGATGACGGAGCCGTTACTGCCGCTGCGTCTCTGCCTCTGAAACGCAGCGATCTCCTCTGTTTTTATCCTCAGGATCTTCTGCTGCTGCTCAGTCTTTATCTCCAGCTCCTGTGGTGGCAGTGAGGGAGGAGATAAAGACAAAAGAGATTACAGGACAAGCTCAAAGGAAAATTACCTCGATAAAAAGCAAAGTAACAAGTTTGGCACCTAAGTGCTGCAGTGTTTTCCTTAATATAAATGTCATACATTGGCATTTTTTATGATGATACATCTCCCTAACCATGTTCTCGTCCAGATTAATTTCTTCTTCTTTAGTTTTTAATCACTGCAAAGCTTTATTAAAGGTCAGACTCCTACTACCTCCTATAGTATGTGATGTTAAATAATCACTGAAACACTGTGTATACTGGTGTCATAGTGACAGTGTACAGTATGTATGAGGTGGTACCTTGACTTGGTGAGTTCTTCGCTGCATCTCGGTCTCCAGCCGTCGTTTCTGCTGACTTTCCTGACGAAGCCGCTTCTGCAGCTGCTCCTGCTGCTGCCTCATAGACTGGACGCTGCGCTCCAGCTCCAACACGCGGCGCTCGTTCTGTGCAGGCAGGTTAGCGAGACGAGCGGTGTCTCTCTGACGCTGGCTCAGAACCTTGAAACGCGACCACAAAAATGTTGCCTTCTGCACGTTCAAGTAAGTAAGAATAACCCTAGTGTTATTATGCAAGCATACAGAAGTGTGACAGTCAAACCTGAACTTTGCTCTGAGCAGCAGCTATCTTCTGTCGACATTCCTGAGCTCTCGTCTTGTCGGACGCGCTGATTTCTCTCTCTTGCCTCTCCAGATCCTGAAGCTGCCTTTGGGCCTCTTGCAGCTCCTGTCGAGCCTGTACTGCTTCACTTTCCAGTGCTGTGATCTTCTGGCTGTACTGCCTGTTCAGGGCCTGAGCATCCTTACCTTAAAAAAAAGAAGTACAAAGTACAAAAGTTTTACAAAAACATAGATAATAACATTCATTTAAAAAAGGTAAAGGAAGGCTAATGTCAAGGAATACCTGTTTTGACCAGCTCCTTGATGAGTTCTTCCTTCATGCGAATGGTGAGCGAAAGCTCCCTGATCTTCTGCTGTGCCTGAAGTAGACCCCACTCCGAAACACCTTCAAAACTTTTCAAACTTTCCCGTATTGTGGTCTCAGTGGAACTGGAATTGGCTACACAAGGATTTAAGAAGAATACACAGATAAAATGTCCAGTCCAGCATTTTAATGTGTTTGTTTTTATGACATTTTATTATCTATAAAGTGTCTTTGAGTACCCTTTAAAAGCACTATATAAATAAAATGTATTATTCTTAATGGCACACATGGGGAGCGGGTAGTTTACTGAGGACAGCGATGGGGAGTTGTAAAAACATTTTGCGACTGCGTGAGTAAACAAAGTTATTTAATGCAGACCCCTGAAACAATTGTAAACTTACATGCTTTTCTGGATAAACATGTGTGCTGCTCAAATCCAAGCTGCTGAAATGCTGTTGGCCCTTTACCACCAGCTGTTAATCCTCCTGGAAGCATGTCTCTTTTGGTCCACGTCGAATTCACCAGCCTGACAAAACCATGGGCATGATTTTATATATTAGTTTATTTATAGTTTATTTTAGACTTAGAGCCTAAAGTTCACACTCCACAACTTTCTGAGTTGTACGATCACTGTATAGTTAACACTGTCCCTACTCTTATCTTGTAATTATGAATTCAACACCAGTTCACACAACATGACATGTTTTTTTCTCATCACTAGTGGTGTATTCATGCTCAGGATTAACTCTGACTGCTCTCAGGTTTGCTGGAGTTGTTGCCTCTCCAGAATGCTGAAAGTCTCTTGGTGCAAATGGTGACTGCCAATCAAACACCAATGGGTTTGCTGGGATTTGTCAGTGAGTTCCATCACTTGCTGGCTACTAGAACTAGGTTTAAGCTGTAACCTATGATTTATGTTAACACAACATACCTGTGTCTCTCATGGCTCAGATTTGAATGACTGCTCTCTTCATCAGTGTCGGGCATTTCTGCTCCTCGTTGGAACTCGTGCTCATCATAGAGATTACCATCCTGATCACCACCAGGCCCATAACCAAGGTGACCCAGTGGACTGAGCTGTGGACCCATACATAAACCCTCCGATCAACAAACAGAAAACCTATGACACCTTCTTTAATGCATGTAAAGATAATACGAACCGATACAATTGCCCTTCGTATGCAGATTTTATACGAGACAAGCTTCAGAGAATGATCAAGCATAACTATTTATTTCTATGTTCATTAAAAAAAATGACAGACTGAACATTTTTTTTTACCTGTCTGTATGTGTCCCCATTCTGAGTCTTTTGCATGGGCGCAGTGTGCGGCCGTGATCTCAAGTTAAGGCCCAGGCTCATTAGCCCTTGAGAAGAAAGCTGACTCTGCAGGTCTGCTATCAGGTCCTGTTGCTCCTGCAGCTTATCGCTCTGAGACAGGAGACATCGAGAAACAAATTAAAAAGGGTAAAATAAAAGAAAGTTAAAGCCTGCAGTGTGGTGAATGCCCTTAATATGGCATCTTGTGACCTGCTATGATCACTACATGGAGAGAAATAAATAAACTAGCTTTTTCAAGAATCATTTAGATTCAAAAATGTTGCCAGCAAGAACATGCTGCTATTTCAGAAGCAGTGTGGTTCTGGAAGGGATCATTCGGAATAGCATTATGATGTGTCACATGTAATTTCTTCACTTTTAGTATAATTACGTACACCATCTGGTATGTTTTTGCTCCAAAGTACACAATTAAGGGATTATGGGGATTTTAATTTTAAAAGTAGGTTGTTTTTATTGTCTGGACCCATGGTTCTCAAACTGTTGTACAAGCTTCCTCTGGTGGTACTTGGAGAACAATCAGAAACACTGTTCTTCCATATATACCAGGGTATGTGATCAGAGTGGAGCTGAGGAATGTGTGTAGAAATTTAAATAAAAAGCAGTCTCTGAGTATCTCTCATTGCATCTTTATCTAATTTCACTATACCAGTGTATGAAGTGTATGTGAGGAAGATGATGATGATGATGAGAGACCAAATTGTCTTACTGGGAATAAATCTACTTCTTGTGAAAAGTCCATAGCTGACTTTGCGCGACCTATTTACACCACTGTATTTTAACTTTGATGTTACTTCCTGTGCCCTATATTTTCTCAGGTGATACTTGGTATAGAAATGTTGAGAACCACTGGTCTAGCCCATTGCTCCTTTGAATGTTCCAGATCAAAAAACAATGATAGAATGAAAACGTGTTTTACCTGCTGTTTGTATTGTTCCATAGCATCCTCCAGAGCAGCTAAAAAGTCTGTGTTCTCTTTCTCCAATCGCTGAATTCTTTCCTCGTGCTCGCCATTGTGCTCATGGCTCCACCTCTCCTCTGCAGCCTCCGGATCCTTGTATTAAACCACATGTATAGATATAGAGACTGAATACCAAAATACATGAAAAATGGCTTCAATATAGAGTGAGTGAAAGAAACATACCTGGTTTCTTACAGTAGGCCTTCCCCTCCTCAGGGCAACAGTGTCCTCAGTGGAGCTGTTCTCAATGCCACTGTCTGGGCCCGAGGCAGTGGTCAGTCTGCTTGGTTCCTCTTCCACTGAGCACAGCCACTCCTTCACTCTTAAATTCTGTTCTGCTGTCAGGGAACCTTCTCTCTGCAGCTCCAGCAGCAACCTGTGATACATTAGATGATTCATTTAACATTCAAGCTTCTTGGAGATGACTGAGGAGGGATGTCCAATTTGTGCTCCACAGGCCTAAGAGATGCAGTCACTTCTATTGTTGTCTAAAAACTATTTGTGTCTAAAAACAATGTCACTGACAGGATCAACAGAAAAAGAGTTGATAGTAGATAGAAGTGCCAGGACTCCCCTTATCCATATGCGGCATGTTTGTCATGTTACTAAATCATCATTATTATTTTATGCTTATCCAGGTCCCGATGGAAGAGACTAAATCATAAAACTTCGGTTTTATTCCTTATTAAAATAGCTACAAACAAGTGATTTAAATGGTTTGAACTTCAGGCACACAGTCCATTTTTTTTGGTGTCATGTTATTATGCTGTCCTCCAGGACACAAATGTGGCAGGTAGTCAGTGAACTTGCTAAATCTAGCAGGGTAAGCCAAAATGTTTAAACGTTTGTCTGTCGTGATGACTGCAGAGTAAAAAACGCAGCACATTAAACGTAAATAAGCTGATACCAACAGTTTAATAATCACTTAAGGATGTTTGGAATTCATATAATCCTAGCCAAATTCTGTAGCACTTTTTGCTGGTATTTTCTGATTCCTAATCATTCCAAAGCAAAGTTAGAATAAAGTCTAACTTTAAGTCTAAGGTCTGGTTGATGCAGAATAAATATAACTTGAGGAATGAATGTACTTTTACCTGTAAGCAATGTCTGTGCAAGTCCTATAGTGGGCACTTTGGGCCTGCAGTCTGCTGATCTCTCCCTCTCCAAGTCGAGGTCTCCTGTTTGGATCCGCATGGGAGATGATGCGGGTTTCTGAACGTTGGCGGTTTTCAAGCGCTCTGCGAAGGGCCTTGATTTGTTGCTCCAAGCCTTCCACTCGATCCGGCTCGCGCCTGTAGTTGACTGTAGCCCGGTTCTGGATGTTTCTGGCCCTTGTGGCATAGTTCAGTGTGTTTAGACTCTCATCAAAGTCTGAGGATGATGGGCTGACGCAGGCAATCATCAGTGTTTTTGAATTTCCTCCCAATGAGTCTTTTAGGATCCTAGATAAACAGACATCATATAAATCAAATAACACAGACATAACAATTTCTATCATCTAACTTAAGTCTCATTTAATGTACCTTGTAATTTTTGAATCCCTGTATGGTATATGAGAGCCTTTCCTCTTAGGATCCCCAAGTGCCCCAATAACATTTCCGAGGGCCAGAAGGCCGCTGTTAATCTGGATGCTCTCCTTCAGTCTCTCTCCAGTGTTTCCTGTCTTTAAGATTCGCTCTGACCCTGCCAAGTCAACAAAGTGGAACTTGGAAGACAACATTTGTGGTCCAGAAGCCGTTGCAGTCCCGTAAATCCGTGGAATCCCCCGGCGCTGGTCCATATACATGGTAAAAATAGTGTGTGATCGGCTGGAGTTTGGATTCATCTGGGTGGCACCAGTGTGCCTGGCTGTGTTTCCCGACTCTAGTAAACTCAACACCTCATCGAGGCCTTCCACTTCACACTCTTTGACACCAGACAAAACTGAAGTAACAAAAACAGAAAAACACAAACCATTAACAAGTACGTAATATGCTAAAAAGAAGAAATGTAACAGCAAAAGTAAAAGACTGGCATGACATACCAATGTTGCCTTTGTCCTCCCGGATGTGGATGTCCTTGCTGGCTGTCTCCACCTCCAGTAAGTCCTTGAACTCCTCTTTGTAGACCTCCAGGTAGGAGACTCGGACAGAAAAGTCTGTGAGGTCATTTTCATCTAGCAGCTTGAAGATATCAGCAACAGCCCTGGGGATGATACCCTGCACCTCATCTCTAAAGGAACCTTCAAACACAAGTGAAACACATAATGTAAATGCATGCAACTGGTTTCACTTGCTCAGAGCACAGCTTTGTTTGACCAATGTCTTCTCTCTGTTTTGTCTTGTACTGCATGACATGTACTCATGAAGTGGGCATATGACTCACCTGCCCACACTACTTTAAAACAGACAATAAAGGCAACACACACACTCACACAAAAAGGAAAATTACTTACAAATATTAGCTTCTCCAATGGTGTATGTCTTGCCTGAGCCTGTCTGCCCATAGGCAAATACTGTGGCATTGAATCCTTGGAAAAAGGCATCAATGAGTGGCTGGACAGACACCGAATAAACATCCTCCTGACAGCAGGATTCTTCAAAGAGGAAGTCACAGAGAAAGTGCCTGTCATGGCCCAGGGTAACGCGACACAGCTCGGGGTCCACAGTGATACAGCTCTCATGGCAGTGTAGAAGCTCCTTAGGCAGCAGGGGGCGCACTCGAACAGCTACCTCTACTGCAGAATAATCCCCTCTGCCCTGGCCAACAGGCACTTTGGGAGACATTTCTGCTTCTGTTGGAGCTTTTTCAGTTTTCTTCTGTTATGTATTGGTCATCTTTGGACCACTACAAGGGACAAATAAATAAAATCTGTCACCAAAAGGTTTCAACATCTCATGGCAAAAATGATGATGTGGTAAATCAACAACACTTTTTTTGCCATGAGACCATCTGACACAACAATTTCATTTTAAGTTACAAAAAGAGAGAAAGTAAACTGTTCTCACTGGAAAGCTTATTGGTTGTTTATCTAGACCAACAGGGGAAAACTGGTAAACTTTATCTTCAAAAGCTTGTGTGTTCCAACTCCCTACTTTCTTTTTTCTTTATAAACTCAAACTATATAAACAATGTGGCAATTGGGTCAAGACACTAGAACCATAAAACAACAGCTGATGCAACTGTATGGAGAAAAAAAAAGAAGCAGGATGAATAAAATTAAGTTTTCTAAAGCAAATGACAACCATTTATTACAACAATAAAACAAAACAAAACAAAAACATTAATTGCAATGTGTTCTGTCTTAAAATATGTCCTAACTAATGATTATTTACATAATCGAGTAATGTTGATTGGTGTTTGAACCTCTGTAATATTGATGTCGAAGAAAATTATAACACAGTAGTTTTGTTAAATGATTGCCCAACATCATGTTCAAGAACACACAGAGATAAGGAGTTTATGTTGATAAACTTAAATTTGTGATGGATAAAAATTAAATGGACCAGAAAATATGCATGACTGTCCTTGACAAACACATACATATCCTGTTAAGCTTCAATGCACTGACGATAGAAGAAGAATAAACATACAGTGCTTTGATTTTAAACAAACATCCAGCTGTGTAATTAAGTCACTGGATAAACAGTTTTCCAGTGAACTTTTTCAACTTTAGGCTGAGGAATGGGATTTTAATTGTCTGATTTGCATCTTAGAATACATTTTTTTTGCAGCTTATTACTTGACTTAACATTGCCTGCTGTGATAAAGTTAGCAAGATAACGTTAGCTAGCAAAGCTTTACTGCTGTTAAACAAAGTAGCTGGAAGAGAAGTTAGATGATGCGAAACGTACCGTTATTCGCGTGTAACAAAACAAGAAAAAAACAACCATATTACCCTTTCTGAAGCTCCTACAACAAGTACCTTCACAGGTTATACTCTTTTATTTATTTACTGTTATTTTTCCTCCGCTTGTTTTCCAGGACACTTCTCATAACTTCAGCTAAGCTAACGCTAGCCAGTTAGCCAGAGCAGTCCGAACAAAAACATAACATGAGGATGAGGCTGGATATAATAGTGACATCTGTGTTAGTACATTCTGCTGTGAGACAAAGTGACAACGCGCATCAGCATGCGTTAACGTGTGAGTGACCAGTGGCTGTTAAAACAACTTACTTGTATTTTTTAATTTGTCAGGAGTTTCTCCATTACTTCAGGATGCACTCAGACTAGGAGAAGTTGAGGATCAGTCAGAAGGAGGAGCCCGAAAGTTGGGTTTGGTCTCCAAAGAGCATCATGGCTGTGTGGAAGCCCATTTCCGCCAACTTGGTGAGTCATTACAATGAGCATATGTATATGCAGGGGCGTGCACAGGCATTTTGGAAGGGCAGGGTTGAAAATTAAAAGGGTACCAAGAACACACTGGTGGGGTAGGCATTTCCAAAGTGCAAATGAGGCCAAAGGCTATCCTCACTGATGTTATTGCTATATCACCATGGACTATCATGATATAGTTTTAAGATAATATCACCCACTGTTTTTTTCCACGTTTCTGGCCCCTCCTTTCCAGACTTGATCATGTGGCCCCCAGGTCATTTGAGTTTGAGACCCCTACTCTAAGGACACCCTTTAGGACACTGTAATGTAGGGGCAGTAGAGAACTTCATAATGTATATATATGCTTTAGGAGGGCACTTGCTCATGTTTTTACCACTCTAGAGGGAACTCTAGTGGATGTCTTGTGACTCACGGCACTTTAGCGTAGCGTTTTTGTGGATTTACATGGGGGGTGTAAATCCAGGGGGGGTGGATTTACATGATCACAACCTTACTGTGAAATCTCAAATAATACATGAATGTAATTACATCTTTTTTTTATATTTTTTTCCCTGGGGATTTAATTACAAACTGTGAGAACACATTCCAAAGTAATATAATAACCTTACTAATGCCAGCTGGTGAGAAATCACAACTTACCGTGTTAGTGTGCAGCATGTCTCACCTGTAGCCAGCAGGGGGCAGCATGATTTCAGGGAAGGTTCTTTTTGGTCCCAGACACTTGTACTATATTTTAACATCTAATGGCTGGCAGTGAATTGTGCTTAAGTTAATGGTCCATGTTGCAGGATTTAGCAACATGTAATTGTGAAACTGAAAATTGTTACAAGCAGAGCACTCCTCCACTCACCCATGCTCCATTTTCCATGCATGCCAGGGAACTAAGTTGGATTTTCTTCACAGCAGGAAGCCTGACGTTCTTCTTCGATTGCATTGTAAGCTTCTTTTTCAAAATGTAGTTTGTCCATTAAGGTTGCTGTAGAAACATAGCGGTGCAAGATGTTGGCCTCCTTAAAGCAAAGCTCTTGCCTAAACCCATAAAAAGCTTACTGTAAGCTTACCAATTTTTATCTTATTTTATTTTATTGTGATTATAAACTCACACATATTAATTTTCTGCCAACAAACCCTCCTAAATGTTGCACACTGGGCCTAAAATTCATGGTTAATCTTAGTCTTGATTTTCTGAGCACCACCAGAACACGGGCCACACGGTCGGAGTAGTGGTTAGTGCTCTTACCTTTGCAGCAAGAAGACCCAGGTTCATGACCCGGTCGAAACAAGACCCTGTATGGAGTTTGCACTCTATGTGGCCCTTTGATGGACTGGCAACCTGTCCAGGGTCTACCCCACCTTTTCCCATGTCAGCTGGGATTGGCACAGCACTCCCCCATGAACTTCATGTGGAGGATAAAGCAGTAGAAGATAAATGGAAACACCAGCACTCTTATTTTCCCTTCTGTTTCCTTCTTCTCTGTCAAGTTGAGCTCATGACAAATTTCCCTGTGAGGACAGTATGTATCTTTCAATCTAACCACTGAGCCAAAACTGAATGTACAGTCCTGTCAAAATCTGGGGGCCTCAGCAGAACCTGTCACACTCTCCTTTGTTCTATTACACATCAGATGAGACCAAGGTATTTCCTTTCAAAAAGTAAGTATCAGTGATAAACCGAGCTGCTGTCACAGAGAGCATGCAGGTTTCTTATGACTACCACACAACCGGACTGAGATGAGGATATTGATTTCAGTCCCATACACAATGGCAGCTCTCATTATGGAAGTTTTTATCTGCACAGTGTGACTCAGCCACACTGAGAGCTGCAGAGGCTTGATGGTGGAGCTGGTGAAGTGAAAGGAGAGGCATGTGAATGGGGAGGTAATATGATAACACAGAGACAGAGAGGTAAAGAGAGGAGAGTGAGGAGAATATTTCATAACGCCTTTACAGACTGACCCTCTCTGAGTCTGTTATATTTGTGACTGTAAGGAACCAAGGACTGGACAAAGGTTATTGTGAACATTGAAGTCACTGTGCGCATGTTATGAGTTTGGAAAGAGAGTGGTGCAGACTGAAACTGTTGGTCAGCAGAGGGATACAGTTCCCGGGTGGTAATTCTATATTCATGATAGTAGAAGAGGGAGAGACTGAGTCAAGAACATGATGTCTGCAGTGGGAATAAAGGCAGTTTTTAATGCGCACATTTATTTTAGGATCCTGTGGCTAAAGCTCCCCCCCACACACCTTCTTGGTTATGTCACTGGCAAATTTAAGCTGAAGCCACTAGTGCAAGTAAAGACATCTTGTTTGTTTTCGGTGAACGTCCACTTTGCCTCGCCGTCCACAGATGCACCTCTGTGTGGTTTCTTTTTCAGAACGTTGAGGACAGAGACGGATTGGTGCAGCCGAGAATTGACACACTTCAATTCACAGTTTTTTTTTCTAAATACATGCCACCCTGTTAAAGAAAAATGGTCACACGTACATTACGTGCAGGGAGCGTGTGACACGTGCATTTTCCAGTATGTGCTTGTTTTGAAATTTTAAAAGTTAAAAGCTCAAGTCATTCGTGCGCCGTCGGAACACAGTGGTTCTTTTGAGCTGCATGACTTTGGCTGCCTGTCGGCTGAACAGCGCTGCTCTGTGCTGCAGGGACTGGAGTGTTTCTCAAACAACCTCTGCTCACATACTGTATATCACTGCATCTATGTATGTAAATATATAGGCGTGTGTGTTGTTGTGAGGTCATTTTGGTTTGTTCGCTAAATTGCAGAGGCCCTTTTTAAGGGGTCAAGACTTTAATTTATAGATTAGAATGAACCTAATGGAAGAGTAAGGGAGTTTTACATTTAGTTGAGTAAGGGTGTGGGAATAGTTAGGTGTGCCAAATGTTGACATTTTAAAAAAATGGTGACTTTACCTTCACTACCCCATGATTCCTCGTGGCAGCACTCATCACAGAAAAGAATAACATAAATTGGCTGAAAAAATGTCAGCAAGATGACAGCAGTATAAAGAATGCAACTCCTCCAAATCCAGCACTTCATCTTTTAAAGGGTATTTTGTATTCTGCACCACAGTTTTGCCATTCACCCTGTGTTTGCCACGTCGCAGTCACATTCACACCAGTGCATCAGTTGCATATACTGCACTTTCTTCTATTCTGTCACAGAACATTCACAACATTCTGCTACTGTGGCTGTGAGGAGCAATTCAGTGTCTTGTCCAAGGTTGATTCCAAACATTGACTGAACAAGCCACAACAGTTAAAAGTCAGACAAAACCTTGAGTGGTTAACAAGCTTTTGTAAAGGTGTTCCTCAGGTCACAGACAGAACGTTTTTTTGGCACAAAGTTGTATGAATATAGTCAACCCATGTGTCAAAGTAAAAGTGAGTCCACATACAGTTTTTGTGGTTTACATGGTGTTTAATAAGTGCAATAGAAAATGGATCGAGACCACAATACAATTAGTAGGACAGATACATGTCCACTGCATACATAAATACATAATATACCTGATACATTTTACTTTTATCAGTTAACACCTCATGTCATGTTATTTCTATCCTTGTTCTTATACAGAAATCAACCAAACGTAGTTCATCCATTTGAATTGTTTCCCTTTGGTTTAAAGTTAGGGTAAGTAACCTCATATTGGCACTATTGGTCAATAATTTTCTCACAACTTTTGAGTATAATTATATTAAAGAAATCATCATGTGTCAACACAATCACCAGAACAGCACCATGCAGGGGGCCACCACACTTGCCCACTTACTTACTTAAAAACAAAGAAGGGATTCTGATAATAAATAAAATAAAACACATTTCAGTATAAGCAGAATATTTCAGATATGTTGAGATTTTCGTGGGTCATCCGTTACGTATAAGATGCATTTGTTTGTTCAGGCTTATGTGGTGGTATGGGCTCAGTACAGAGAGCCTTGATCCCAAAATATTAGAATTAAACAACCAGGAGATGAGACTCACTAATCAAATACCCCAGCTTTAATACCAGCGCATCAGTAGAAATCATATTCTGTCTGCAGCATGTCCTTCAGCAGCTGTACAGCTGAGTTTAACTATGGTCACCATCAGACATCCATGACCAAATGTCCATCGCTAAATATAAGGCCAGACTTCCTTTGCGTCTTTTCTAGAACTCGTACTGGGAAACAAACATTGTGATTTTGGTGATGTACTTTCCCAGCTGGACACGTTTCTCCACCTCACTCATCTCCACCTCTGCCTCCACAGTTGTTGGGCCTTGTATGGGGCTCACCAGCATTAGCTGACCTGTCAGACGGTCTGAACGCTGGACTGTGAAATGGCGCCTGGCTAACCTTCCCCCGAGCAGGGAGAAGCGAAGCGTTTCGCCCATTGGACGCAGCGCTGAGACCCTGAACATGACGCGAGGGGCTGACAGGTTGGACACAAGGGCCATGTAATGGTAGGAGAAGGAATTTGGTGTCTGAGTACACGCCTTGTTGTCCACAGGACAGGGGTTGCGTTCACAGCGCCTGGACAAAAGACAAACAAGTGAAAACAACTAGTGCATGAGGTAAAGTGTCAGAATGATGGTATTAAATATACCATATACTGCGAGAAATCACCCTGATCTTTGGAAAGTAGAAGAAAATGTAAAAGACTCACATAGGCGACGTCTTGACGTATGTAGCATTAGGGATTTTGGGGCAGTCCACACTGACACACTGGAAACTGCCATATGTATTAATGCACATGTGGTCCTTAGTGCAGTTGTTTTGTCTGGTCGCACACTCATCAATGTCTGTGACAAAACCACAACACAGTAAGAGGTTAAGTGTCAGAGGTTCATTTAAACACTCATGTAGGCTGGGATATCTTTGACACTTTTGGAAGAGCATAGTGTTTTTTGAAGTTAAATGGATATTTCAGAATATACATATATATATATATATATATATATATATATATATACATACCAATTGGTATGCATATATATATATATATATATGCATACCAATTCTAATATAATAAACATACATAGTGTGACAAGTCCAATAATAGTATACACAATACTGATAATAATAATAATACACTATCCAAGTGTCTCCAGGTTTGTATTACGTCGTTAAATGCATTTGAAAGCATTGAAACACTTAAAAAATTAATGGAGAGACTAGTTTACAAAGTTTTCTGGTAAACGCATTCTTCAGATAGTGTACATAGATTTTATAAGGTTTGTCTTTCATAAAATCTTTATAAATCCACATGCATCCCCCTGCTTTTTAGCACAGGGAGTTCGCAGAGTGCAGTCACCTGTATGTCATACACTGACTAAGTGCGCCATACAATCATGCGTAAAATTCTCAAACTATCCTTTTAGGCATTTATATATTTATTTACTTTCCTAGAAATACTGTCAGGGGTTTACTATAGAATATTGACATTAAAAGTGAAAGAAAAAAGAAAATGTGAGCGAACCTTTACAGCTGCGTCCATCACGGGTCACATTATATCCGACAGGACAGGAGCAGCGGTAGCCCCCGGGAGTGTTAATACAAGCATGTAAACACAGTCTCCCAGCCTGCTCATTATGGAACAGCTCACATTCATCTATATCTAAAATGGGCAGCACAAACATAGTAAGCATCCAATGTGGAAACATAAATGTGTGAATGTGTTTTAGGTGCAGGGCAGGTATTAGTCGTGCCAGTGCAGGTGTTGCTGTCCCTTCCAGAGATGGTGTATCCTGCCTCGCAGGTGCAGTGGGTCGTCCCCTGCACTATACTGCAACGTGATGGACGGACAAAGGGCCCAGTGGTGGCAGCTGGCAAGGTAGCAGCAGCAGAGGTGGCTGCAGAGGTGTTGGTCATGGTAACAAAGACTGAGGAAGGAAGATGGTAAAGGAGAAAGGTGAAGACAAGAAATAGGAGACAATGCTTTTGTTAGCTCCTGTAATATATTCAGTGCAATAACACAGTCATTAAAGCTCTATATATTGTCATTATTTTTTAGTGTAATGTCTTTTAGGCACTCATAGCGCTGCAACAGGGTAGGAAAAATAGGCAACTGATGGAGCAGTGGTCCATAATTGTGTGAGAAGCTCCTTAAATGTTATGGACAGTTATGTGAAGGAGACCACAATGCATTGTGTTTTCAGACCACTTAATGATGCCACTTGCCTGCTTCTGTTCAATGTAATGTAGGGGCCCCAAGCTCTCTTTAGCCGGGGCCTCTGACACATGCAGATGCTTATTGTCACCAGGCATCCTTATCCGCAAAGCTTTGAAGCTCTTTAAACTAGCATTCAATAGGAATTATTAGACTGAGTGAGTCTACAGTGAGTCATGGTTGCTTATAAAGTGTAAATGAATTCTGTCTCCAAAAAAAAAATGGTTGTTTGAATAAAAATGTGAAATAATCAGAGAAAATCCAACTAAAGTGCAGATATTCTCAGTCACTGTTTGCACATCAGCTTCACCAGCCACACAGCCTCTCTGCCGTCACTGTCCTGAAGTTGTGGCTGGAATTCAATAAAACCCACTCTGTGGTATGTAACACAAGCTTGTGTGCCAAACTAATCTCCTTCAGAAGAGAATTTGGATATTAGACTTTAGAAAAGTTGCTCTGAAGAAATGTTTAAGTTGAGTCACTAAACCTTGAGTCCAATTTGAGCCTTGAGTCCCCATTGTTAGAGTCTGAGTCAAGTGGATTCCCAACTACCTGAGTCGAATTGCAAGACAATCTTCTGTATGTCTCTGTGAGGAGTTACAGCATTAATACAGCCATACTACCATATCATGTATCCATGAACTCTGGTCTATTACAAAAACTGACAAAAAGAGTCTTGACCTTCAAGTTTTGTGTCTAAATTCATTCAAATGCTTGAGTCTGTGTCCAAGTACTATTATACTGCTCTGAGGAAGTGTTGGGTGTGAAATAACTATTTTTAATGTGTGTCTCCTACTAGAAATGTATTGCAACTATTTGTGTCTGCAGTCACATGCTTTCGTCCGTTCAGTTCATCCGGACTAGTTTAGTCCGGTTGAACTGAACCTTGGATTGTTGTACCCCTGGTGCAGCTCTTTTGGATTTGGTGTGAATGCAGTCCAAGACCTTTAATGTGAACCAAAGAACCAGACTTTGGTCTGCTACAACTGAACTTTGTACAGCCTCAGTGTCCTCAGCCACATCCCCCAGTGAGGAGATGGGAAACCTGGAAGCAGAACCACTGAGAGACAGAACTGAGAAATGTGCATCTATCCTTTGTGTCTTGCAGATCCAAATTCTCTGATGCCTCATTGTGGGTAAGTGAGCATCTGGGGTGAAAGGTGCTAGCTGGGTGAGAAGGAAGTGATGGAACTCCCAGACCCAGAGGATGGAGACCATTCACTATGTAAGTCCTCTGACTCTGTTCCATCTACAGTATTAACTGCTCTCCTCCTGGTTTTCCTACCCACCGGCCTTTGGGACGCTACTCTGGTGGACAGTAAGACAGTGAAGTGAAACTGTATCAGGTGTGTGTGTAGTCTGGCGACGTAATCCCTACATGTTGGTACAGTGCTCTGACAAGTAGCTCCAGTCCAGCCTTTGGCACAGAGACAAGAGAACTGGTTCACCTCATCCACACATGTCCCACCGTTCAGGCATGGAGAGGACACACACTCATTGATGTCTGCGGGGGAAGACAGACAGGATAGAAGGGTTATAATGCTGTTATTTGAACCCTGCACATGCTACCAAGTATTTGTTTGAGGTAAGACAACATGATATGATATCATAGAGAGAGGATGAGGGCTTTTGGAGTAATTATTTCAAAGGGAGCAAGCTGTCAGTGGATATTGAGGTTGGAATGTCTCACGTCTCAGGATTCAATAAGCGAAGTACATGGAGAGGAAATGTGATCATGGGTCATATATGAACTATAACTCAACATAAAAACGCTGGTTAAGTTGGTAAAGCGATCAGTGGGAAAGATAACACGATGAATGACGGTCAGGGAGAAAAGGTAAAGAGATTTGGAACCTGTGAGAATCACAGTGAGGCCATTTTCTCACCTCGGCAGGTCGGCTGCTGTCCACTCCATGTCAGGCTTTCCTGACAAACCCTGCTCTCTGACCCCACCAGTTCATAGCCAGGGTCACACAGAAAGTGGACCTCGTGGCTCACACTGTGGGACTTGCCAAGTTTCCTTCCATTGCTGGGTGCGTCCAGTTTTGCGCAGGTACCTGTTGGGAAAGTTGAATTTGTCAAAAGAACACAAAAGGATATTTTAATGTTCTCAAGAAGTTTTCTCACTGTTGGCAGCTTTTGTTGTCTGCTTCCCTGCGTTGCTCTGCAGTGAGTTTATTTTCTTCTTCAGGTTGCGTAGACTCTGTAAATAGGAGGCTTCATGGGCTGAGAGGAGCTTCTGGACCTGCTTCAGAGAGCCTTGTATTTCCTGCCTGCTGCGGCAGTCCTGAAACAGAGGGTGAAAGAGACATTGTTTTTTAACATGTCATTATGATGACACGTTATTATGATGTTGAAAACTGAATGTGTGTTGTGTACTGTGTGACAAGAGTGTCACTCATGATGTAGTCACAACACAACAACAGCATTCTCCTGGTAGCTATGTATTTATGTATCCCCAGAGATAGAAATGACAGATGGTGGAACAGCTAAAAAAACCCAAACTCAACCTCATAAGAAGAAAGGAATTCTGTTGATGGAAGAACACAGAAGGTGAAGACAAAGAGAGACGGAAAAAGAAATAGAAGAAGAGTAAATTTCAGACTGCATGGCATTTGTTTAGTGGAGAGAGCTCAGCAAGAGTTTTTTGCACTCGTACATAGTGTTTATATATAGATACTGAAATATGCATAGTTTTCTCACTTGAAAACTTGTTTCTGGCTCAATCAAGTTAAAAATATGCATATGTTGACATGAAAAGGGCTATAAGCCCTAAATATTGATGTATATTGAGCCGTGGTTGTGCTCAGTGGTAGAGTGGGTCATCAGTTCAGGCTGAGTGCATGATAGGTAGAAAAGGCACTTCATTTTGAAGCTCTATGGATGGGTGTGAATGGGTGAATAGCAAAACTGAGCGGTCATCAAGACCAGAGAAGCGCCATAAATACGGACCCTTTACAAGATTCATCCGATCTTTACGGTCTTTCTGTGAAAATGAACTTCTACCTCACAGTTTTCTGTGGTAATCAGAATCAGAAATACTTTATTGATCAGGGAGTACTCTCTGTTATAGCTTTTTGGAAAAGATTTACACTTGTATGTACAGTTTCTTCTTGGTCCATGATTATCAAAAAAAAAAAATCTGAACATACAAACATACACATTAGATTTTACCTACATCAATCCTCAAGTATATGCTCATATTTAAAAGTCCATTACAGAATGAGGTCTTGGTTGTTTCAGACATCAGCACCACTGCACTGCACATAACAGGGTTAATGAATGAGTGAGATTTGTAGCTGGTTGTAAACCTTTCACCCATCACTGTACTCTGTATTTCTTCTGCAGTTGGTCATCCGTAACCATGTACTACTTTGCACTGGTACACCTTTATTTAAAAATCCATTCTTGGCCTGCTGCCTCCATCTATCCATTTACATGTCACAGAGGCAGCACAGGCACAACCTGCACTTCCAGCCAGAGCTCTATCACACTCTACATCCCCCTCAGTCTGCACAGAATTAGGTAAAAAGGCCTTTTCATACTCTGCCCCATCAACCTGGAGTACACCACAGCAGCAGAGCTGAAGGAACATCCGATTTTTGCAAAATGGGTATTTGTTTATTTACATAAAACCCCATTTTGCTCTTGTCACTTCATGATTTATTTGTGTCTTATTTAACTGAAACTTGAATCAGATCTTTCTTGAAAATTAAACTTTCCGCTTCAATAAAATCACCGGTACAAATAAATATTGCTAGAGAAATTCACTTATCATGCACGGTACAGAGGCTGGGCTGTTACACAGAGAATAAATACATGCAAAGTATTTGCAGGCAGGAACCTCTCAAAACTGACTCTCTAACTAGGGTATGGACACAAAAACAACTATTATTCAGGTGCAGTTTTAGGTTGTGTGACCCTATGGACGTGTAGAAAAAAGTATATACTGTAACTGCCATGATTTGTTTTAGCAAAAGTTACCTTTGTTGCATTACGGGTAATCACTTGCTCTTTATGATGTGGTCCAGTTATTGGTTTTGGGGTCAGACATAAACATCACCTGTGTAACAACTTGCCTCTCTGTGAACCTAAAGGTGTGGAAGAGGGTCGGGCTGTCAGTGACTTGTTTTCTATCCAAGTCCACCCCAAAATGAGTCTCTTCAATTCGACAGAGTCACTCCGTCCCGTCCCCTCAAGCATGTTTTCAGACCACCAATTCCTGTTTTGTACCAGCAGGAGTTATGTAAGAAGAGTCAATATTTGGACCAAACATGGGGTTTGGAGAGACTTCAGTCAGTCAGGGGCGTGGATGGTGTTTGCAGTGAAATAATCAAAGGAGTCTTTTTGCCTGCGCTAGGTGATATTTCACATGGCACAGTGGTAACAGGGTGATGTAAGCATAGGTGGTGGGCAGCACAGGAGCTCAGGATTACAGCACAGTGCTATTGAATCTAAAGTGCAGACACATATACAACCCTTACAGTGATTATTGAGCAGTTACTGTGGACCGTGGCGATGCGCTGGTCACCAAGCTAGCTTTTTGTTAGTTTGTCACAATTGCTATATGTATATATTGCATCTATGTGCTTATTTCTCCAGTCTCCCACACAGTGTAGGTGTTAGTTTCCATTGAATGAAGCCTCCATTCCTTTTGTTACAATCCTCACAAGATAATCCACAGGACCACTGGCAAAGTTCATTTTTTCACAAAATCTCCTAACAAAAATACCAGAATGAAGAAAGAAATTGAATAAGAAATATCAAGGTCAAAAAAACTGTTTTTCTTTCCTCCCCTTGCCTGATTGAAGAATAAGGTATTCACACCTCCAAGGTCCTTCATGTTCAAAGCAGTTAAAATCTTCTCTCAATTTACAAATGAATAAACGTGTCTCTGAACATGTTCTGCCCAAAGAATGACAACATATTCTAACTGCTTATTGTACATATATGTACACAAATACAATACACTTAATTATTGTATGCTAAATTGTTAGTTCTGGGTATTATAAGGATTATTGCACCGATTAAATTGGCTGATATGTGTGCGCACATACCACAGTCCCGTCGCTAAAAGAGTCATTCACACAGGAGGTGCAGCTTTGTGCAGTAAAAACACAACACAGGCACATTGAGGGTATTCATAGAGTAAATCAGTTTGCATGGAAAGTGAGGCCTATCGTGATGCCGAGCAAGGAGGAGGGTATTCACGGTGATCGTGTTTGATCTCTGCATAATGCAACTAATGTAACTCATTGATGCATCATTCAACTAAAGAGAGCTGTCTTTGAATGTATTTCATTTCCTTTTTAAAACCTCACATAGAAGCCAAAGTAGGGCCAAGGTTATCATAATAAAAAATGTCTTTACTATTATTACTATTATTATCATTATTGCCTTTTGAGTGAAAGTTGGAGAGATCTTCATCAGCAGAATAAAACAAAACAAAACAAAGAAACCTTTCACACATCAGAGGTAAAATATACATCAATTACACCGATATATAGTAAACTTGTGTTATATTGTTACTGAAGCAAAAATATAATACAATAATTACTGTTATTGAATTATAATTCGAAGCACACTGCTTGCACCTACCTGTCCAAATGTTGCCTGGAAGGAGCAGAAACACACAAAGGTGATGACGACTGCAGCCGGAACAAACATGTTTCCTCTTAAAACCAATCTGGTGTTCTGTCTATGACCAGTCGTCAAATGTGGACAGTGCGGCACTTGGTGTGAGCACAGACTCCAGGTGAGAGGAAAAGCACACAGCTGGCAGTGGAAGAGCTGGAGAAGCAAACTGTGGAGAAATGCTGGGTTTACCTTTGAGGAGCCAATCAGGGAAGGAGACTGTAAGAAAAATGTGACCACATTATAAACCCTATATAAAAGCAGCTTTTTGATTATACACAGAGAAGGGCATTGAAGGAAACAGTATTACTTCAGAATGTGAAAAACGGCACACAATATTAGTCTGTCTGAAGGGAACGTAAGCACTTTATGAGTTATACAGATGCAAAAAAAGTACTCTATTTATACCTGCTGTTATTGTTTGACATCTGTTTTTTTTTAAGTCTCCCTGGCATTATTGTAAGATATTTAAGTCTGTTGTAAGATGTTTATTTTAAATAAGCAATAGCTATAAAACAGGTTCTTGAACACTTATGTTTTGGGATGTCTGCTCTGAGACCCCCGCAGCAAATAAGCATGAACAGATGCAGGTGCTTTCACATGCAGCAGATACTTGGAGGCAATCTCAGTTTTTGAAATGCTCTGCTCTGCATTTATTGTCTGATTCTTTCTTTGGACTAATTTTCCATCTTAGGTTGCAGCGTAGGTAGCTGTTGCAGTTCCAGAGCTGAAATGAGTCAAAGAAGCAAAACATTGAATGACAACAAACACAGTGATACTGTTACAGTGGTTACTATTTTGCATATTTTACTACAGTCCTTTAAATCAATCATTTAGATCCATGGTTCTCAAACTGTGGTGCACATACCACCAAAGCTTCCTCTGGTGGTACTTGGTATAAAAAGTTGGAAAACCACTAGTTTAGATGATCTGATCGATGGCTGCATGAAAGTGCCGTGATGTTGTTTTATATGCGACGCAGACACACAAACTAGTGACGAGCAAAGCAGTTGTTTTCAGTGTACTGAATCATTAGAATCAGTCAGAAGGATTAATTCAGTACTTCCTGCATGACTGGAGCACAGACTCACACAATCACTGAACTAAAATATGGCTGAGTGGGTTGTGATTCGGCTCATGATCTCCGACTTTCAGCAGTGCTGTCACTAAATACACCAAACTCCTCTGTTATATATTGAATATTTTAGAAATTTCTTTGGTTAATCTTGGAGATTACGCATGTTTTCAGGATTTTTAAGTCTTTTATCTGATCTGCAGTTCGGCATTGAATAGTTAGATTCTTGTTGTGCGCACGACTCTTTCAGACACTCTCTACACTCCTGTCCGAAGTCTGTCGACTTCACATTTTAGTATTGGCTCAGCTCACTTGGAACCTCAACAGAGCAGGTACCAAGTGTTATCGCTAATGGAAAAGCAAAAAAACGAGTAGATTCGAGTCAAGCCAATTCATGCTCGAACTGTATAGTACAAAAGTGGCATAAGGATCTTTGCAAACATTAATGCTATTGGCTATGCTAAAATGAATATGTCTTGTAGCAACCAGAAATGGTGCATCTCTGCCAAATACAAGGCAGACAAAGAAAGAACCAGTGTACAATCCCACTGATGCCAATCGAAGCCAAAGCGGATAACAACCCTCATGCATTGCAGAGCCATTGTCAGAGTGAAGTGCTATAGATCCTGTCTTTATGGAAAATGTTGACAGGTAGGTGGACTTTTGTCCTCGATGAATGCAGTTGATGCCACTGCAGTTGGAATTAAAGTAGTCCAGTCCCAAACAGGACGGAGCTCACAGTGGTTTGTTGGATTTGCGTGAGGAATCATCTCCGTGGGTTGCTTTGTGAGACTGAGAGCAGACCGCGCTCACAGCTCAGTCGTATGCTGCAGAACCAAAGAGATAAGAGATAACTGGGCAGCCTGGGGTGTGGAGTCCTCTGTGCAAAAAAAACACTCACAGCAGTCGTGTCCAGACACTGAATCACCCCATAGTGTGTGGAGCATGATTAATGGTGCTGACACAGCGCTCACTGGTGTCTTTACACAGTGACATGACACATAACACTGCCCCATGTCTTATCTCTGAACATTCAAACCTGTCAGGTCATTTTGTACCATTTCATGCTCTGCTACCTCATGTTGTGCTCAACCAAAGAATCACATTCACATCGGCATGAAAATGGCCTGCACTTCTCATCAGCAGTACAGCTTCATCTCCAGTGAGTCACCTCCTCGAATTCTAAAAACAAACTTTGCCCGGCCTCATTTAACAGTGAGGAACACTCATCCTCAACCTATTGTCAGAGTGCACCTCTCTTCTTGCTTCTCGGATCAGCGAACGAGAAAAGAGATGACTAATAGGGACGTTTCTGTCCTCAGTGTCTGACTAACATCTGCTGTCAGAGACGGATTACAGAGGCTTTGCAGATTTTAAATTTCACATTTAAAAATATATAATTGCTCTTAAAATACAACTGGTCCAACATGAAATGATCCGAAAATTATAACAAAAATAGACAACTCTGTAAAGTTAGCTTGAGTCACTGTAGCTTTAACAAAACGATGAAAATGGATGTTTCATCATGATGAAATGATTTAAAACTGACCATCTCTTTGGCATTAATCTTGAACGTTCAGTGCCTGATTCTGATAAAAAAATGATTTAAGACCGAAATAAATATGAAAAATAGCTTTTACCCACAGGCTCTTAGACTCTTAAACAGTACATGTAACACTCTCATTACTTCCAATAACTTACTGTGTATGTAGGCACAGAATAGTTTGCTTTTTAAAATCAGGGTTTTTAAACTGTGTTGCTTCTCCTGCATGAATAATTGACTGAATTTATGCAATTTTTTTATTGTTTTGTTTAGAAAGAAGCTGGCAGAGTAAGCATTTCAATCCTGGTCCTGGGGACCCACTGCCCTGAATATTTTAGATGCATCCCTGCTCCCACACACCTGATTCAAATGATCAGCTCGTTAGCAAACACTGCACAAGCCTGATAACGACCTGTTTATTTGAATCAGGTGTGTTGGAGCAGGAAGGGCAGTGGCTCCTGAGAACCAGACAAACCCTGATCTAAACAACAGTGTTTTTTTTAAACAACATTAGTTCTTCTTTATTAACTGTAATTGCTGATAACTGTTTACATAATCCAACCATCATGGTTTATTTGGAGTTGTTGTGGCGGTCAGGGATAGTCCTTTTTCCGTGTTGTAATTAGTGAATCCCCCTTCTAAACAGAAACATGAGGTAAGTCACTTATCAGTTACTACTTATTATTACTTATTTTTACACGTTATACAAATGACAATTAATGTCTTATCTCAAGTTTTTAAGTATATTTATGTATTTTTTTTAATCCATGACTATGGAAGATCTCAAACAGGTGACATGTTGTGCTTTACATACTTTTAGATTTGCCAAATTCTAAATATTAGACTTTTACACCAAATATTTTTGTTCTTACAATGCAAAATTTTGATATACCTTTTACACTTCCCATGTTTTTACTTTTAGAAGAGACCAAGAGAATGATTGTATGTGTGAATATAGTAGATTATGAATACATTTTGCTATGTGTATTACATAGAAATCCAATTGAATAACATATAGAGCTTAATAAAATGAAACAAAAACAAGATGGTGAATCTACATGTGGTTTGAGCTGCTGACTGAGGAAAAAGCTGAAAAGAGGGCAGAGGAGGAGGAGGAGGTGGAGAAGAAGAAGAGCACATGGGTGGGATAACTAGGAGAGTGAGTGCTGGTCATTGTTGAGGAGAAACTGCACGGGTTCACCATGGGCTCGGTCACAGCTTTCCAGTTTTGGGACGTGTTTGTGGTTTTATTGCTATTGGACCCCTTTATCCTTGCAAACCAGATGATCAGAGACGCACCTGCAGACCTGCAGACGAAGGCCTCCACCTCTGGTAAACCGTGTCAGGATGAACTTAATTTCTATGTCATTTTAGACTAGAGTACAATGTGACTGGGAAACACGAGGTGATGCTTCTCTGTGGAACAATATTTTAATAGAATTGTTTTTGAAATCATGTTCCTTCCTTTTATGTTGTCAGTCCTTTTATGCAGAAAACTCAAAGTGGCTTTTCTGAGCTGCCATTTTCATCTGGCAAAGCACCAGCGTCTGCAGTGCTGCACAAGTGTGGCATCAACTAAACAAATTACCTTCGTGATGGTATTTTGAGAAACACATGGTGGAATTACATGAGCATCCACTCAAGTGCTGAATCTTGACATATGCTCAGATCTATTAAAGCTAGGGTAGGCAACATGCAGTATGGTTGTCACTGATTGATCAATAATTCAGCAAGGAAGCTTGGCCACACACCAACTTTTCCCCAAGATATGAGATGATGTGCCAGACCACTAATTCACAGCATGAAGGAAATAATGTCACCAGCACTTTGTGACAACTGCTAATCACATTGGGTTCATTTAGAATAAAGAATAAGCTATAGCATTCATTTTAATCCTAAAACTTCTCACTTGCTCACTCATAAGTGTTGTGTTGAACTGAAGTGACCCTTGAGTTAAATGTGAAATAGTAAATTCAATGTTTTCTTCCAGGGCTCGGGGTGAAGGAGTTTTTGCAGATTGTTGCTCAGCACAATAGACTTCGCAGCCGAGTCAAACCCACGGCAGCTAACATGCGAAAAATGGTTTGTTGCCCCTTTTTTGTCTGTTTCTTTTGTGCACGTGTTTGAATATATATTGATAGTGAAGGCTATTGTTTAAATAATTTAAGCTGAAGCTCACTATGCAGCTCACTCTTACCTTTTTGTATAAAAGTTATTGATGCCATTATAGACTATCCATCCATCTTCCACTGCTTAATCCTCCATGTGAGGGTTGTGGGGGACATAGGTACACCCTGGACAGGTCACCAGTCCATATTATAGACTATAGTGGAGGATATTTGTCTGTGTTGTAAACACTATACCCATAAATTGTTTATGAACAAGCATTAAAACGTGTCAAAGCATTTAAATCCAGATCATCTCCAGTTGTGTTATTTCTATGTGAATGGCAAAGAAGAAGTTGTTAAACAAGTGATTGAGTCATAAACTCCTCAGGGAAACTTTAGCTGAAACTTAATTTCCCTGTAAAGTGATAAAAAATATCACTTCTTACTTTGTCACCCCACAGGAAAAATTAAATCATGTAAAATTCAACTTAATTCTCTGCTCTGAGACTCCATAATTCTCACATGTTTTTTTTCCATATGTTCTCAGCCACTATTTTCTAACATATACACTGTGTATAGACAAGAACTGCTGAGTTTTCTTTGCAGGAACCAGTGGTGGCGCTCCCTTATGGCCATTCAAGAAAATACAGGTTTCAAGCACGATGTCCCTCAATTTTTGTTTTTGTACTTCACTGTACTAAAATGAAACTCTACAATTAACTTTCTGAGTGGTTACAGAACTATCCTTTTTAATATATTAAAGGGGTAGTTTTAAGATTGTCTTGAAGACGTTTATGAGGTGATTACGCAGCGTTGTCAAGTGTTACAATAAATGGCGTTCAGCACACTGCCTGTCTGGAGAGAATGATGAGAGAACCAAAATCACAATTTACCTATTGTTTGGATGTGGACAGTTACAGCAGAGAAAACATGCTGTAGACCTGTTTACACCTGTTCCCATCAAAGCATATGTAAATGGTTAGAATTCTCACGTTTCTTTCCTTTTTCTTTTTTTTAAACCTTTGTATGATTATTCTTGCACTGAAAAATGTTGCATTTAACGTCATTGTACAATGATAATACAGATTCTATTCTAATCTAAGGGAGTATGCTGATCACTGTCTATTCAAACTCAAATTACCCAGGGGCCGTTGGATGTTTAGTCTGGTCCAAAGGGGGCCAGTGGAATGAAAAAAGTGCTTTCAGTATCACAATATTTTTTCATAATATCAGTTATGTTATTCATGATCTTTCACAGTATGTCCAATTAAAAGTATTGGGATTGATATGAAACTATATAGTCCACAATAAATAGCATATATATGGTGCAAGATGAATCCTGAAATAACACAAACAGACAGAAACGATGCCCATTTTATGATAACTTGATGACACGTGGTGAGCCGCATGAAATTGAAACTGACAAGTGTGTAATGTACGATGTAAAGGAGGCTTATTTATCCCCTCTGCTCTGTTATGTCACACAGCTTACATTTAGTGACGATTGATAATGAGGAATCTCTGAAGGGATTGTGATTTTCATATACTGTGACTCCGTAATGTTTCCTACCCTCAAGAGTTCAAAGAAAACATGCAGACAAGGCAGTGGGCGAGAAATGGACGACAATCATTTCTCTCTAAATTATATTGCAATTTTGTCCAAGCAAAGCCCAAAGGACCATATTATAATAATTTAATGCTTACTGGTTCATTTCTATATAGGGTGGTGGTGGGGGGGGGTGCGTATTCACAAACACAGCCGAAGCCTTGAGCCTTTTCTTTATTTTTATCAGTTAAGCTCTTTAATGTGGCCCTTCAGCTCAACAAAGCTTCTTCTGAGGGTTTTCGCAGGGAAATTACCTGTAATACCACAGCTGTGAATGCAGAATGATTATCCACGTCCTCTTTTTCTCATTACTGCCTTATCAGTGGAGAGCAGTTCTCTGAGGCTGAGGAGCAGTGGAAGAATGTGGTGGGAGTCTGTGCAGGTGGCTTTGAGGATGTAATCTGTGACAAAATGACAGTTTGTACTGTTTTGTAAAAAAAATACCTTATGTATTGTGAATTTCATAAAATCAATCATTACCTCCTGGTCCTAATCTCGTGCACAGCTTTGCAGATACAGTACAGACTGTATCTGTATGGCAGAGCAATAGATGGAAGATAAGGAGAGGATTTAAGTGGACTGTTTAGTGCAGAGTGGGATCAGATTAACCCCAACCAAACATGAATATTGAGATTTCCAGCACATTCAGCAAGTGTGATGTGACCCTTTGACTTGCTATACCACTCCATCAAACTCATATTTATAGTTTTTTGTGTCGGGTAAAGGACGTGTGATGACCTGACAGATTGTGAGTGTTAATTTTATTCATTTTATTGTATTTATTTGACCTTTATATAACCAGGTAAGTCAATTGAGAACCAATTCTCATTTATTTATTTTTTTTAAGTAAGGGGAGTAGATACCTGCATTTCCTCTAAGTGATACCAGTGCAGTTCAGCTCACCACAGTAAGGACTGGATAATGTTCCTCTGGCTTGCGTTTCCACTGTGATAACTGCATTAAGGTTGGGGTCATACTTATCAGGTTTTATGTCCACAGAGAGTTGCAGGTGTGTATAAACCCACTGAGGGGCTGCGTACTCCAGTAGCAACATTTTTTATCCAGGAGTGTGCACTCTTTTATATGTCCTTATATCAGCGGTCTCAAACTTGTGTAACAAGTATGAGCCCTATGATATAAGGACATAGCCTTCCAATTGAAATCAAGTTATAAAGAGTTATTTCTGTAAGTTTGTTTTAATTAATAGATTCATTTTGTATAAATTGTTCCATGTCAAAACAAACACTTTTATTTTGAAATTCTGTGACACACAGCGTCCCAACTGTTGTCATTGCAATACCATGATGGAATATTGTTGTATAATTTTGAGATCATGTCACCCGCCCATACTGAAGAGAAGCTTTTTCTCACAATGTTTGACTATTTTTTCACTTGACTGGCCCCCTCCTGACCAGACCACATCCTCTGTGGCCCCCAGGTCATTTGAGTTTGAGACCCCTGCCTTATATCCTTTGCTGTGTGCAGATTATTATCGCCATATAATCTCAAGCAGGTTTCCATGCTCTTTTCTTTTTGGTTGTCTAAGCCCAGTTCCCGTCTGCGTGGGGTTAATGAACCCACCTTTTTATTTCCTTTCTCTGTTAGAAAAGTCCTTGATTATTGTATGTTTTTTTCTATTTCTATCCACCCCTTAAGAGTCTGACCACTGTGCTAATCTTTTGAGCACCAACATAGAAATAGACCTGAACTACTTGGACTGAAATGTAAACATCGCCCTACTCTTCATTTAATTAATTCATTATGTATAGCCATAATGTGGATCATAAAAGTTATACGACTGCATGTAAGAGCTGTACCTGAAAAAGATTGCAACTTCTGCTGATATTAGTGCTGTTTAGCTACTACTTTACTTGTTAAAAGTGTTAAAGTAAGAGTCAATTTAACACCAGATCAGATTAGGACCAAATGCTAAATTTAACAATTTTAGTTAGTTTTATTTAAGTTAGTTTTAGTTTACTATTAAAATTACGTGAATTTGTTTCAAAATTTAGTATTTTAGTGTTAAATTAACAACAAAAGAATTTACTGTGTATGTCTAGTTAACCTCAGTTTACAGTTATTGTTGAAAATGACAGATACCAGTATTCAATCAATAATGTTATTGTCTCTCTATCTTAAGGAGTGGGATGAGCAGTTGGCCTCACTTGCAAAGGAGTGGGCAACGTCCTGTCACACCGACCGCTCTCATCAGCTGAACTCCTCCACCTTCACTCACATCGGCTGGAACAGTCGACTCAATCCTCATGGCGTCGCCTCCTTTTCCGATGTCATTGACTCTTGGTTTGAGGAGGGAAAGGATTTCGTCTACTCGAGTGGGCAGTGCAGACAGAACGCCACCTGTCAACATTATACACAGGTATTCACAAGCGGATTTAAAATGTCTCGCATTCATAAACAACTGTATATCAACATCATGTATGTATGATGTAATCCCTGTGTTATTTTAGCTGGTGTGGGCCACTTCAAGTCACATAGGCTGTGCCAACCAGCTGTGTCTGAAAGAAGGAAACCTCTGGGAGATACATGTCTGTGCATATTACCCTGGGTAACACTTACACACACTTTTACCTCAAATGAAAACATTAAATCCATCTCAGAAATGCATAGATTAAGCAGATTGATTCTCAGTTTTACAGACTTTTTAATCTGCCATCAAACTCACAAATACTCGCATAAGAGGTTTCACGTACTTGAATAAAGAGAGTTAGTTTTACACGGATCTGTGCTGCAGGTGCACCCATCCTGGATGTGTGTGATTATATATATTCAGGCTTTAAAAACTTTAAAAAAGTGTTGTTGAGTCAAAGTTATGATTAATTTGATATCACATTTTTAGTAGTGATATAAAGTAGCAATAATTGTGCAGAAGTCACTAAATAGACTGTTTTTTCTCTTCTTTTTGTTCATAGAAATGAGCCAAGTGAATTTTGAACTGTGACGTATTTTTCCAGATTTTGCAAACATTTTTAGTAACTTTGCTCAGGTGTGTTTATATAGTTCATCAGGTCATATGTATATGTGTGTGTGCGTGCGTACGTGTGTGAACAGGGTTAGGGTTAGGCTTATATATATATATATATATATATATATATATATATATATATATATATATATATATATATATATATATATATATATATATATATATACATATATATATATATATAGAGCACATTCTTATAGTCTCTATATATACTCTACGTTTTAACTGTCATGGAAAAAAGCAGCTGAAATGCTCTGTGTTCTCAGGGTTAATATCCACGGAATTATGATTTGTGTTGACATAATTACACCACAATCATCCGCTCAGTACTGATACTGCCTCGCAGGAGGTCTCTGTGTTGAGAAAGATGATCTGCATAAACACATCAAATGTTATTATTGTCGCACCTTGTTCTGTTTGGAGAATTCTTAATGTATTTTGACCGTATTATGTTTAATGCCTATCTGCCACTGCAAGAGATCAGGTGTGTCTCTCCAAGACCTCGCTCAGACCCGGTATAAACATCCGTCTTGAGTGATCTGATTACAAGTGAACAGAATTGTCTTGAATGTGGATTCTGATCCAATCATTAAAAACCCACATTCATAGGTTGTGAAAGCAATCAGTCCTCAGACAGCTTAAGAGTCCACCTCCTCAGCTGAGTCACAACATTTTTACACTTATTTTCAGCCGCTACAGTATTAACATTGATCGCCACATGATAGTTCTGGTAACGTTCAAATCTGATTTAATATTTCAACAACGTTAGTGGTCACAGGAGACACATACAGGATGCATTATAAAGCCAGGTGTGACTTAATGTTGTCCGCTTGTGATTGCATCTCTCAGTATGGATGTTATTACCTGGTCTGAACGAGGCCAGGGAGGTTTTTGCACCGTCCTGTATGCTGTATATTTGTGTCGATGCAGTGGTAACTGGGAGGCGAACGGTCGACTGGTGACGCCGTACAAGCAGGGTGTGTACTGCTCTCTCTGCACCTCGTCCATGTCTGGCTGTTATAGACTGTGGGATCATGTTGGTGGATTGTGTGGTAAGACAACATGTAAACTGTATATATTGTAGGTTTCTGCAGGAGTATATTTATTTATACCACTGGACGTTCACAAGGGTGACACGATGCTGACAGGGGTTACCATTGGTGCCTCACAGGAAGGAGGTACTTGGTTGAAAACCTGGTTTATGGTTTGCATTTCCCTTAATTTGGCATCACTGTTCTCCATTAGAGGAGATTATTATGACTCTTTCCTAAATCGGTTACTTCTTTCTTTCCTCAATTGATGAAATTAGTCCCTGCTGTAAGCGTTTCATTGTTTCTGGGATCACTTTGTTTCCAAATTTAATGATTTGAGAGAAAATGGATAGACTGATTTTACAGATTTTTCATACACACTCAGTTCAAAGCCGTATTGTTTTGGAAGGACAAAATAGGGGGTTTCAGTTTTTCTGTGACAGCTGCTGTAGTGATGACCCTCCCTGTCATTTTTATGCATATAACCTCAATGTCATGTGCAATTTTATCAGCTTTAGCTTTTTATTACATTAAATCCTCTGACACAAAGACTGCGGATGCCCACATGGAATATGTTTGATTTTGAAATAGGCCATTTAAAGGTACAGATTTTTTTTTTGGCACTATTAATCAGTATTTCCATAATAACCTTTCAGCCTAATTAAGTCAAATGATCTGAGAGAGCGATAGTGACACTTCTGCACCTCTACAGGCTCTATTATTTTTGCCAATTCTGTAGCATTATCGGAGGTTGAGGCCAATCACGGGGCAGTTCAGAAAGAGAGCAGGTGCTTCACTAAAAACTACATGCCATTTTTGGTGGAATGATTGCAACACCAAACCTGTAATGCAAAATGCAATAAAACAGTTGTCATGTGTCGCATATTAAATTAATATGTCTGTCCTTGTTCATGTGATGAGAGGAGTGCAGAACAGAGATATCACTCAGCAAAAAAAAAATTACTTCTGCTGCAGTAACAGTGAAAGTGATTTGTGCCATTGTATGTGTGCTAATGTGTCTTACTGTGTGTCTGCTTGCACATTTTCAGAAATTCCAAGGAATCCATGCCGTATGAGCTGTGGTCATCACGGGCATCTTAATGTCTCATCCTGTAAATGCAAGTGTGATGCAGGCTTCACCGGACGCTTCTGCCAGGGTATGACACTTCAATATCAGTATCAGTGGTACAGTAGCAGTATTATAAGATTAACCACATTGTAATCACGCCTCATTAGCGGTACAGTGTGTAAAATGTTGTGAAATGTGGTATAATGTGGTGGTCCACATTTGTAGAGCTGGCCCAGCTCCAGACATACAATCGGGTGATTTTCTATCAAATGAAAATAATTTCACCTACATTTTACTCAGTGGACCGAGGGATATCTGTATCTGTCTGTCTTTCAGTGCGGTGCAGTGTGCGATGTGTACACGGACACTTTAAAGAAGAAGAATGCTCGTGTTTGTGTGATGTGGGCTATGGTGGTGCTGAGTGCACAGGTCAGTACATCGCTTGTGTTTTCATATATTATGTCAGCAATTTGCCCTCAATTCTGAAAAGCACACAGAGACTTTGGTTGGTGCTGCCTGGGCAATGCATGACCTCTGCTGGCTCTCTACCGGTCTCCCACACCAAGAGCTATTATAAGACAAGCATGTTTGCTCTGATTGAAAACATGACTGCCAGCCTTGATAGAACATGTATGCTATCTATATCTTGCTGTTATACTTCAACCTTTTTCTAACTGGATTGTTTGGAACCACTTAGTCTCTTGCATCTAATTCCATAGAGGAAAGACTGATATGGGAGTTGTTGGCCTACTTCTGCCTTGTTTGGCAAAATTGTGTCGCTTAAGGTCTGATGGGTGAACAGTTCCTGTGTCCTGTGGTGTAAAATGTCAGATTTTCTTTGTGGACTTGGGTGCAGGGAGTGAGCAAATTACAGAGCAAACAAACTTCAGTTTCCAGTCAAAAACAAAAAAGGTTCCACACACAGAAAAGACAATGTGGCTGCAAGCGTACAAGCTATACTGATTGAAGATCATCATTTGTCAACAACATATTTGCCCATTTGCCTTGCAGTTACAGTGAGGGCTGTTGACAAATCCCTGTTTCTTATTCAGGCAGACACAGGGTTCGTGTGGCTTATCCCGACACCCTTTAATGGTGTCACCTTTGTTTTCATAATGCAGGCGATTCCTCTGTGGTCTCGTAAATATAGTACTTGTACCCATCCAAGGACTTTCAGACTCTTCTGTGTGCAGAATCCTGAGGAGTCAATCAAGTAGCTGTAAATATCGGATTCACTTATGCTCGATCGAGCCTTTGTATCCCAGCTTTTTGTTTGCACGGTATAATGATCTGGTAGCTTTTTTTAGATGCCTTTGCTGATGCAATTTCATCAAAATTTTGAGGAAAGTGGTTGTTTGAGGAATGTTTTGTGTTGCTTTTGCCAACCAGTCTCAGAACAATAACAATCAATGTACCTACTGGTAAGATAAAGTGGTGATATATTCCTCAGATATCGTTGATTTAAGCAGGTGTAGGTTTTATTAGCTGAGCTTTTTGTAAAATAACTGAAATCTATTTTTATTTTTTTGTATTTTATGGCAGCCATGTTTTTAATGAGAGCAAGCGTGACTGTCTAGTGCTGGTTCTAGGTGCACACATCAAAAAACCTGAACTATCCCTTTTGAGAGTGTTCACAGAGCTGGACCAAAGATGTGGATATTTTGGCTGCTTGTTTCCCAATAGCAAAAGTGCAGTTTCCCCTCCACAGCTGTGATGTGACGATAGATGGAGAATGCTTCACTGTGTCTTCAGAGGCTGATACCTACTATGGAGCTAAAATGCACTGTCAGGTAAGAAATGGGTGTTTGCTTCCTACCAAGACATTGAGACAAGCTGTGCATCGTGTAAATAATCACATCAAACCCTTTCATTGTGCTCTTACTGTAACTGTTTTATTTGTTCAAACCACCAGGAACAAGGAGGTATTCTCGCTCAGATCCACAATCAGAAGGTACAGGACATACTGGCATTTTATCTCAGTCAACTGGAGACAAAAAATGAGGTCTCCAACACCGACTTTGAGACACAGAATTACTGGATTGGTACGATCTTTCATCTTGGTCATCCAAATACAGTATTCTCTACCACTGAACACAATCATCCGATCAGTGCTGCAGAGATGCCGCGGTGATACAACGGCTATGTGTTTGCTCTGCAGGTCTGTCGTATAAGCCGCTGAAAGACTCATTTCGCTGGGACACGGGAGGAATCCCTAGATTCAGCAGTTTTGCCTTTGGGCAACCTGACAACCAAGGGTAAGAGACACATTTTCCAAAACGCATAGCTATACTGCAGAGTACACAAGAAACAGAGACGACTGAGTGCAGTGGAGCTAAACAAACAGAACACAAATCACCTGGAATTAAAAACATTTATTTCTCAGAGGGAACCTCAAGGTTGTTGTTTGTTTTAAGTTTAACAATTATATTGTATAATAACTACATGTTAAACAAAATACTGCAAGAAATAATACAAAAGAAAGTTTGGTCTCTTGCCTCTGGATAATTAAATCCATTTTTAAAAAGCATTTACAATGACATCATCCTCTAGTACAGTGATTCTCAACCTTTTTATACCACCAGCTCTTGAAGTAACACCATTATCACCAAGGTTAAAATACAGTGGTTTAATAGGCCGAGCAAAGTCGGCTTCAGACTTTTCACATAAAATAATTTGCTCTCTCATCATCCTCCTCTTCCTCACATATACTTCACACACTAGTCTAGTGACATTAGATTAAGATAGAGTGAGCGATTAGGTGACTCTAATTATTATTATTATTATTTAATTTATTTAAAATAATGTTCAGCTCCACTCCCTAGTATATACAGTAGATCAGTATTTCTAAATTCTTCCTCCAAGTACCACCAGAGGAAGCTTGTGTAACCAGTAGTGGTACACGTACCACAGTTTGAGAACCATGAAAAAACTTAAACATCTCTTTGTCTGTCCAGATTTGGAAACTGTGTGGAGCTACAGGCGTCCAATGCCTTCAGCTGGAATGACCAGCGCTGTAAGACAAAGAACAGATACATCTGCCAACACGGTGAGACTTACATAGAGCTGACCACCCAGTGTGATCCAGTGGGTCTGCTAAGAGGTCCTAATGCTACTCAGTCACCTTGTTGACCTACAAATGTTTCTATACTTCAATTTACTGGAGGGTAATGAGCCATAACTGCCACACTGTCCCACTCCAGTCCACCAGGTGGCAGTTGTATAAAAGACTATTTATTCATTCATTCATTCATTCATTCATTTGACTCACAATATTCAGTAGGAATTATTAAATTATATAATTTCATTCATTCTATGGCTGTCATGGTGGGTGGCACTGTGTCCTGTAAACACACGCACATGCGCTCACTCACACATACTCGTTAAATTCATGTTCCTGTCGGCTCCTGTGATCAGCTGATCAATGAAGCAACAGCGCTAACAGAGATTTCTAATTATGTTATTATAAAGTGTTGGAAAATGATCAGATCATGATCAAACTGTCGGGACAAATAAAACGTCAAGGTCAACGTGTGACAACACAAAGCAAAAATGACAGCGACAGTGAACATGCAGGCGATTCAAGTCGATCAAATGGATAGATTTCTAACGTGAAGAGATTGTACAAGCTGTTGTAGAGATTGACCGGCTGAAATGAAATGCTGGAGGACAACTTTCAGAACTGCAAGGGATTTAAAAAAAACAACCCAGAATGTCCTTATTGCTGCGTTGGTAGTTCCTGATAAAGTCCTTATATCTGTTTCTGTGGTGGAAACACACTTGAAATCAGTTTGTATGTCTATGGGAAAACAAGCCCACTTATCAGAGGTCTCAAACTCACGGTCCGCGGGCCCTCCGATTGATTTCATGTGGCCCACCAATTAATATCAAGTTATATCTGTATGGTTTATGTTTTTGTTTTTTTATTGTTAACTATATATCATTCCAAACCAACACAGATACTTTATTTTGAAATTCTGACAAATATCTATCATACCAATATTTTTTCATGGCCCCCTACTGGCCAGACTAGATTATCTGTGGCCCCAATGTCATTTGAGTTTGAGATCCTTGATTTTCTTTCTTGGTGAGTCTGTGTATACAGAGGAGAAAATGGAGTGATTGGCCATGTATGTCTGACTCTGACTGTATCTCGTTATAAGTTAGAACGTTTGAAAAACAAACAGCGAATGGCGAGATGGACGGTGAGATGGATCGTGTTGTAGTTCTGTATGTTTCGTACCTTTTGTAATCGTGATACAAATTATTAGATCGAACATGGCTCTTGTGGTTGTCGTATTGTCCAAAGAAAGACGCCCCCGCCGTATGCAGTTTATACGTCGTCTCCTTCTACTTCCGGGTCAAAGTAATTGGACTATGAATTATCCAGGTATGTTAGTCCAAGAAGACTAACCCGATTTTAGTCAGACTAATGTCCGAATTATTGTCTTAGTCTGACTAAAATCTGACTTTTAACAGTGAGATTCACCTACTCACTACTTTGCCAGCTCCTTCGTCTGATCCTTTCAAAACCCAGGTGAACCCAAAACAGCAGTGCTGACACTTAACATTTTAGAAAAACTGTTTTTCCTTGTATTTAAATACAAAGTTGGCTTCACGTTAAGATTATTACCATCTTACACCTGTGATCGTTTGTGTCCATTCATGAATATTTCACAGCCTCACTGCATTATCAAGTGAAAGCCGTTAATCCAGTGTGTTTAATAATGATGTGAATGCAACACTGAAATCCCTGCGTGATCCTGCCCACACACTTAAACATGCACTCAGTCTAAATCAATGGCACTCAGAGTCATCAAGGGCCTGTGAACGATCAATATACATCGGCCCCACAAAGGCTCACAGTGTTTAGACAAACACATACACACCACTTACATTGATCGAGGTGGAATGAGATGGCAGCACATATTTAGTTTTGCCCACTCTGGTATTGATCACAGCTGTTTGACTGATTGGCTCCAAATGTGGATGATGTGACATTTTTACAACATGGTTTTCGAGGACAGTTTAAAGCCACAGTTGGCAGGATCTCTTCAAAGTTGCTGATTAGCGAGTCTCATCTGCAGGTTGCTAAACACTTTTTTGGATCGACGCTCGCTGCCTGCAGATGAGCAAGGACATGCACGTCCATTTCTTCGTCTTCTGAAAACATTTCAAACACACAGATACTAAAGGCACTTCTTTCCTTTTCACTAAAGCGATACAGTATGTGCACACAGCTCTTAGCCAGTAAGAGTGTGTGTGTACATGGCATTCCTTATGTTGTGAGGACCTAAATCATTGTGTAAATGACTACATTTTAAGGTGAAGTCATGTTTTAAAGTTAGGCTGGGGTTAGGGTTAGGGTCAGGTTTAGGATTAGGCCAGTAGTAATTATAAGAGTAAGTCTCCAGGAAATGAAAGTAAGTCAATGCAATATCCTCTGAAGTCGTGGAAACCAAACTGTGCTATGATTGTTCAAAGTCTTGTGGTGTGGGGAGTCATTTCTACACTTCATTATTATGTCATGTTAATTGGTAATAAAATGGTAAGTGGATATCAAACAGCCTAAGAGGGAGACACTTATCCATTTTTAATATGCTTCAGTGTGTGTGTCTGTGTGTACACTTACATTTGTGAACTCTTTTGGATCTTTTCTGGTTTAAACCCTAATCATTTAGACCAAAACATGGTCCCAATGAGGCAGAACCCCATCTCTGAGGAACTGGTTATGTTTAGGGCCAAGGTTTCTAAGGGGTGTGTGTGTGTGTGTGCATGTAAAACCAGTTACTGACAGTTTTTTTTTTTTCTGTGTGTTTTTGTACTTGAAATATATGCATTTATTTTAATGTGTGTGTGTGTGTGTGTGTCTTTCACAGCTGCAGAGCACATTGCCCGATGGCATAATGGCAGCTAATGGAACTGTACACCCGAGTAAATGGATCACCATACTTTACTGTATAAACTGCACATTCAGATATTCATTCATAGGAGATGAATCATTAAATATTTAAGTGTTTCTTCGTGTTTACTGTTAATTCTCGAGTCTTCTCCATACATGGAAATCAATCTGTTGATTGACTGACTGATGATGTTAAGATTGATGTGCCATTATATGAAAAACACCGCTGGTACATGTACACACCTTTACATGGGATTGGTTTTGGCAACTGGCTTCTACTGCTGCAAATATTAAGGCCACACGGAACAACTACAGACATGAAGGTTGTCTCTTTTACAAGTTTAGAGTAGTGGTATCTCCACTCAACCCTTCTTTACCCATTAGGAAACTACAGTGGCCTTCACATACCATGAAGAATGTTGTCTGTATCCATTTGCACGTAAGCTACCCCTTCAAAATCTGAGTCACGTGCTGTGGCTGGTTTGTCCCTTTGTGCTGCTGTAGAATAATGGAGGCACAAGATGGCTGCCTCTGTAAATCAAGGCCCCTGCCTAAAGTGCATAGAACAGCCTAAGGAAACAAATCTAATATTTTTTTGTATTTTAAACACATATACAAATATACACATAGTCAATTTCTACTAACAAACCCCCATAAATGCTACACACTTGACCTTTAATCTTCATTTCACTGGCTATATCTGCTCACATTTCATTATATTGTTTCAGTTACAAATTACTGTACAAAAGCTTGTCATTATATGATAAATATGATGTTTGATCTTCGAGTGACAAAAAAAATAATAATCTTACAGAGTTCTGCTTGGACTCACACGATACTATGCTGTCATATAAACTTTTCGCTGATGTGCTGGTTCATGCTTTACTCTCTGAGCATGAGCCCTGAATGTGTTTATGTGTGGCTGGGAGTGTGTGTGTGTGTGTGTGTGTGTGTGTGTGTGTGCGCTGCATGTGTGAATCTTCACCTCAGACGCGGCGGCGCTCATGTTGCCTCCTGCCGCTCTCATGGTGCCCCCTGATAAGCTGGTGCAGCAGAGGGTTTCAGAACGGTGCCAGTGGCAGTGGAATTAGCTCCCATTGTCATGATAATGACAGTGATACTCTCGCCCCGTCCAACTCAGACCAGCCATTGTATGGAAACAGGAATGCAATTTCTCCTGCAGCAGTAACCGACAATCCTCTGTGAGAGTGAAAGGTCTCTAAATGACTCTCTATTCAGGCGAGGCTGAGGGGCCAGCAGCCAATTAAAGTGGGAGCAGCAGAACAGTGGCATCCCAAAGACCCAAAGCTTCCTCTAGCACACACACACACACACACACACACACACGAGTTGTTGTATTTTTAACTTTTACAAAGAGGAAATATTAAGCTTAACCATCCTTTTCTTTATAGACCTGATTCTTTTAGACGAAAAATATTTTTGTACTAATGTTGCATTCCAGATCAAGTTAGACATACACAACATAAAATCTAAGAGTTTTGACCTCACAGTATTCCACTCATAGTGATATTGACATAAAAGAAGAACATAGATATGATGAAAATCGACGTAGCCCAGGAAGGAGGACAGAAGTAGTAGATTGCCACCAGAGGGCGACTCCACTAGTTGTAAAAAGAACTCTTAGTCTATGGTAAAATGATCTGTAACGTCATGGAACATTTTCCTGAGGACTTAATGGTCTTCTTCGAAATCAAATGATGACACCTGTGTGATTGACAGCTGGTATCATCCAGTAGGAGCAGGTGACATCTAATAACCTCTGGTTTCAAAAACTGACGTGGCATCGTCCAAATCGGAGTTGCAACGGAAAGACTAGTATGTCCTTTTTCATTCATGGTGATATCTCAGAAACAACCGTGATAAACAAAAGACAGACCACTCTCATTGTTTGAAATAAAAAAAAGTCTAAAACACCAACTATGGAGGATTATGACACATCATCCCAGAGGCAGCTCATTTATTTTATACTATATATCACACTGATGCAAGCTGACAGTTGAGATTCACAACAATTTCAACTCATTTGTGACTGATGGGCAGACTTCAAACTAGCGTGAAAGAGGGATTCAAGGATTACGTGAATCTCTTCACACTTGGAGTGACTTTCTTTCTATTTCGCAGTTTGGGGGTCAGCAGTATCCAAATCTCCAAAGTTATCTGGAATGCAGCATGAACAACTCTATAAGTACACTGAATCCAGAACCTGAATTTCTGATATGAATATGATCACATTACCACCGCTTTATACTCCACATGAGGGTCGTCCACACCCTGGACAGACTGGCAGTCCATCACAGGGCCACATACAGAGACAAACAACCATCCACTCTTTACACTCACACCTACGGTCAATTTAGAGTCTCCAATTTACCTAATCCCTATATTGCATGTTTTTGGACTGTGGGAGGGAACCGAAGAACCTGAAGACAACCCACACACACACGGGAGAACATGCAAACTCCATTCAGAAATACCCGTGGAGAATCTACCTAACCGCATTCATCGTCCATCACGGTTAAACTCTTTGCTGGTGTTTATGGTAACAAACGTGTGGCAGCGTAGGCAGAGTCATGACGGAGGCTGAAGGGTTAAGAAAGTGTTCACACGACTGAGAACCTTGAGCTGAGACAAACTCTGCTGAGCCAGATAAGTTTGTTTCTAAGCAGTAATAATCACCAACCACGGTACTGCCAATTACTCAGAGATTCTCTTTAGATGGAGAAAGCACCTTTTGAATGCCTCATTTATTTCCGAAGCCATATTCCCTCTTAAGCATTTTCTCTTTTGTTAAATCCACCAAAGCTGTTTGTTTTTGAGCAGCGAAACTCAAAAGGTGAATAAATAAAAGGAGTTTCATAAACTTTCCTGGGGATGTACGGCCCAAGAAATGGTGATGATGTTGGTGGTGATCCAGGTGCAGAAACTGAGAGGCATCAGTGGAGGTTTGAATGCTCCCTCATCCTGGACACTTTTCTGGAATATACACCACTGTCTTCTCACAAATTAAGAGGTTAACCCCACTTTTGAGAACAACAGAACATCACTGTTTTATTTTTCTTGTGGACTCAAGTAGGCAGCTGTCAAACTTATTTTACTTCTTTATAAACAGGCTGTTGGAGCTCCACTGTCGGAGGGACCATTACAAGAAATCTTTCTTGCCTCAAGCCATCACACTATAACTCAACAACTCAATAACTCAACTCTGTCTGACATAAGAATTGGCCACTCTGCACTTCACCATGTTTACATCCCTGCTTTTGCACTCCATACATTTAGATAACCCTTTACTGGCATTTAGTTTATAATTTCCTATATTTATATTCAGAGTTTATACCATCTTATGCTCATATAGTTGTAATTGTGTATACATTTTGATGTTCTATTTTATTCTTTAATTCTTGTCTACTCTTTAGCACAGTATATTCTCAATTTCCCCCCGCCTGGGATCAATCAATTCCATCCATCCAACTCTTGACCTCCTTTATTTTATTTTTTAAATATTCAAGTGCCACCCACGTGGCAGTATGCACTATTTACTTAAGTTTGAAAGAAAGGAAATGTGATGAACACAATGTTCAGCTGTTGCATCATTTGACCATATTGTTATGACAACACATAACTAACTTTTAGTTTGATCTTAGTTTTGTTTTCGTTGACAAAAAACAGGTTTGATACACAGGTGAGCAGTCAAGTAAAACACGGTCAAACACTAGAACGAGTTGTGACTTAAAATGAAAAGGCAACGGAGACAGAGAGAATGCGAGATGAGAACAATTAGGAACAGGTGTGGGTCAATCAGGAACAACTCAAGAGCAGGAAGTAAAAGCAATAACAATACACACCAGGAAAGAAATGCTACGGAAACAGGAACTCACACAAACTGCCCAAAGGACAAAGGACAGTCTAAAAGGAAATTCAACAGAATGTCACAGATGAGAAAAGAAAGTCAGAAGGGCAGACCATGAAATAATCCTTCAAACCTGCAGCTCACATTGGGGCGAGAGGCGGGGTAAACAAACCCCAGGTCCACAGTCCTTCACAGGGCCCACACAAACAGACACAAACCACACATTTAGAGTCTTCAGTTAAGTGAACACACACTGTCTCTGTCGCTAAAGCGGCAATGTGTGGCATTTTGGGATTTTTGTTGTTAAAGATGTTTTAATCTGCCTCTTTAACCTTCTTATGACCATCATGATAATCAGGCCACCTGGTTTTTATACTGATTTTTTCTGCTCCTTTTTCCAAGAAACTTAAACTTTCGCTTTCGATATCTGGCAGTTATTCAACCGTTTAGGAATTACGGTACCGTGAAGCTGACGTGACAGACGTGCTGCTGAATCTTGTCTGTGATTGGACGGCTGTTCCAATCACGTCCAATCAAGACACCTCTACATTGAGAAACACAGAGAGAACCAATAGTCTAATGAGGCAGGTTATGTAAAAGTTATAGATGCATTTCTCTCTGTTACATGTCTGACATGGAATCATCCACCGCCGCCACCTGATATTTTCAGTATGCTAACGTCCGAGAGATGAACTGACTCCTATGACTTGTGACCAAAGACTTTGTGAAAACAAACTACAACAAGATGTATGTAATCTCGGCTCTTGGCACCGTGTTGTCTAAGCACGTTGTGTAATATGCATTGAAAAAAACCTCCATGTAAGAAAGATTTGAGATGAAAACCCTCATCAGACTCTCTTCATTTTGGTTCTCACTGTAATCGGGGCTCTTATGTGTTTAAGAATCCTGTGATTGTCACTGCACGGCTGCAATCAGCCTCTAATTACCGCTCTTTACGTCTCGCAGAGGAAACCCAGCTGCACTGTGGGATGTGATGACACAGGAGGATGAGCACTAACCATGTATGTTTATGAAGAGAGGTAGATTATACTTGTAGACAGAACGATGGGGTGATTTTTGCAATCATCTGAGGCAAAATCGTGTCAGGGCTGCGTTAAGTATTCGCTCCGCGCCTCCGCCTTAGTCCACGCTATGTGTTTACTAGAACTCGGACAAGGTTTTCACCTCGGCCGTGATGGTTCATGAGCACCGGCATGTGACATTTAGTCTATTGGTACTGGACTGAAAGCAAATAACACGAGGCCATTCAAAGAGCCTCCATTGTGCCGGCGAGATTGAATTACGATTATGAATTCTATTCAATTATTTGTCCAAGCTATTATTATTATTATTATTATTATTATTCGCCTCTAACTTCTTTTTTCAGCTGCACCAAATTCAAACAGACATAGACAAGTATTGACATAAAAGAAAATAAAAAAACACACTTATCTGAGTTCCCTATTTGAATAGTTTAATATTCCATCAAACCAATATTCAGTCTCATCCGAGCACTGCAGTGATTATTATTCTGCCCCTCCTCCATCACCATTGTTTCTCTGTCCTCCCTCTTGCTCTCCCTCTCCCCCTTTTACCTCTGTCTCCACCGCTCGCATTGTCTTTTCCATTTTCTTCCTTTCAGGGTGCTCAGTTTTGAGCGGCCCACAGCATTTGGATGCAAGATGAACTTTGATAAGAGTTAATGAGAAAACAGCATTGTGCGGGTGAAGAATGGCTGGGGCTGCACTCAAGAGCCTCCTCACCAGAAAATGGACTTTTAAGAGCAGCAGCCACCCACAGTTTGAAGGATGAAACATTTTGAACTCAGTATAAACCTGGATCAGCTGCATGGTGATGTGATGGTTGCGACTATACTGCCATACAGCAAGAAACCAAAATCAAGTTCCTTTGTGGGTTCTAATTTACCCACATTTTTGTCCTCCATACGAGCTATATGTAAGTTTCACTGGAGGGCAGTCTCTTTTAGGCTGTGTATTTTGAACAGGTTCGCATTATAAAGTGACGGCCCCATTGTGTGTTCTTGTCACAATTAACAATTAATTAACAATTAACAAGAGAAAACAAATACAGGGCCGAGTTATTTCACAAAAATACTACTAGTACTACTAAACTACCAAAACCTGCAAAAACAGCACAACGCAAGGGCCAGAAATAGTCAAAAGGCAAATGAGAAAGCAGGTGAGAGTCGACGTGTAAGAGATGTGGGAAATTCATAAATTAAATAAAGGAGCAGGAACACAAAAATAGCAAATCTGTGCGAGAACACAGAGAGTAAATGCAGGCAGGGAGGCAGAGATAACTGAACACAGGTGAAACACGTGCATGATCAACACATGGAAACTAACTAACTGGAGCAATGAAATTCTCGTCATGTGTTCGCACGATATTCAAAATTTACACGATTAAAAAAGGCAAATCCGTAACCCCTAGTGCACTCTTCTCCGTCTCCAAAAACGTTTGGTGACCCCTGCACTTTACAGCATGTTATCTACTTCATATGGAGACTGAGTTAAAACAGCAAAATAATATATGAATTTATAGAAAAACGTGACTACTATCCCAGTCCTTCTTGAGCAGAGCAGACACTTGTGTCACTCTGTCAGGCGGCGCTGCTCTCTGAAACTAATGACTCAGAATTATCAGCCGTTCCGCATTTAATTTGAAAATGGGTGGAATGATTTTCAATTTAGACATTTTTAATTGAAGCTGTCATTTCCAATTAAGATATGACATCTCTGACAAGCCGCCATCCCCACCCCCCACCCCCGTTTGGTTGTTTTCATTCATCAGCAGCCGTCTCAGGATGCTGTATTCCTTTTGCTTTCAGATCTTTGTATCTTCTTCTTCTTCTCCTCCTCTCTGATTCTGTAATAATCACATTTAAGGAGCAGGAAAACCAGAAAGCTTGTCTTGATTATTGAAAAAAAACTCTAACAACTGCAATGCACACAGAATGCTACATGCATATTTTAAATGGTGACTGGGGAGAAGTGGCACAGTATCTTTCTGGCTTTAGTTTACGTAGATTACGGTTGTTTTGGTTACATAATTTCACATTATATACTATATATTTATTTGCATTATTATTTACTTAAACACTGTGGTAGCCTTGAAATTGAATGAATAGTCTGCAACATCATACATAGTATAATATGTTAGTGAATGTTCAAGGTTATGCAGTTGTGTTTATGTTCAGGCACTGAAGGATATTCAAAATAAAAATAGTTCACATGCACATTTATTGTTCTTCATCATTATTTCACATGTAGAGCCTGCAGCTGCTTAGTTCACAAAGCCATTTGTTTCTGTAGGTTATAGAGAAAATGATCACTCGTCCAATACGACATCCAATCCAACATGAGAGCTGTTACTTAATGAACACATAATCGTGTGATGTTTTTAATCACAATCACTGGCTCGTTTGCACCGTAGTCTTTTGTTCCTGTGTGCTTTCATGTGTTTCTCTCCGTTCCGCTCCAGGCTCCCAGCTGACGCAGAAACGCCGCATTACTTAAGATCCCCCCCCCCCCATCACAGTTGGACAGTCTTACTGAAGAAGGCTATCCCTGACACAGAAAGATAGCATGGCAGAGGATGATGAATGTGGCTGTTGAAAGTGCTGCTCATTTCCGCTGCACATGGTTTGTCTGTCTTGCTGCAGGAGATGAGGAACGAGGCACTACAGCAAAGTTAACTGAGTTTTACACTCACTGTCTCGGCATAATTGAATTCTCCTTCAGAGACCGGCCATTTTAATCTGGATTACCCTCCAAAGAAAAACCTGCACTGCTGCTGCTGCTCACCAGGCTGCTTTACTTTCTTCAACACATCGCACGTTTGGTGAAGAGTCTGTGTTTGTGTTTGATGTCTAAGAGATGCTCCAGGATGAGAGACACTCTTCCAAAACATGTATCTGCCACTGATTCCCCCATATTCAAGTTACATTATTAAAATGGAACATTAACAACATAGATGTGGACTAATGCTGCATTCTACTTGAAGGTGGTTTTGTTCTCTCTGGAACACGGTGAACTCAGAGATGACGTAAGTTCAAGCTTCACGCTCTGATGTAAATGGAACGCAGCACAATTAACACACATAATGGTCAACCTCCAAGTGACAGCATCAAAAATATATATGCCAATCCAAGGTTTTCTGCATCTCAGTCTTGAAAGACCATGGATTTAGTGGCTGTAGACTCCAGTCTGTGAGAGGCAGTCACGGCCACAGGTTTCACAAGAGAAGGCTTTCTCAGACGGAGGGGGGGAAGGGTTGTGTCCCAATGTTGTTGCTTTCTCAGTGGTGTTGGGCGAGGAAGGCTTCATGTGCCTGTTGCCACATGGGTTCGGTGCTGGGCGGCATCTTCCCAGATGTTACAGGACTTGAGATCTTGTTCTTGCTCTTTCTAGGACTGCTGCATGTGATATTCTGTCAGTCTGTAGTTCATTTAATAACAATAATGGAAATGAATCATTCTTCTCTGTACATAAATCTAATATAATGTTAAGGGAAATGCAGAAGTAATTGAAGCAAGGTAATATGATGAAATCCTCTCCATGTTCTGAATAGCCGTCATTGTCCAGTCGTGTCACTCAGACCACAGTGAATGACTGTGATGACGTGATTGGCTGATTGGCAGCCTGCCCGAGCTCTCACAGCAGCAACATGACCAGAGTCTTTACAACAAGCCGGAGAGGCGTACACCGCTGAACGGAAATGACAGACAGAAATTAGCTGCTAAGTCAAATTAAAAAAAAAAAAATGGCAGAGGAAGCGAAGTCAATATCCGCAGCACCACTGTAGACAATGACTTCCAGGTTTTTGAGGGAGGAGCTTTGAGGATGTGACAGGGTGGGATGTGTCGCTTGAATGTTGTTCTCAAAGTGAAGACTGCATATAGACCCTAACTTTAATGAATGAGAAATAAGTAACTGGCTGCAGACCTCTTGTCTTCAGCGCCACCAGTCCAAGGATTCTTGCTGCTGCCATGATTATCCAATGGTTAAATGTCTGTCAGTCTGTCCCTGCACTAATAAGCAAACAGCAACATCAGAGACACACAGGTTCAGACTGTCCAACTGAGTTTGCAGGTCCAGTGGCAGGACATAATGAGGTTTTTCACACTAAGGCACACGGCATGGATTGTGTGTGTGTGTGTGTGTGTGTCTGTGAGTGTTAAAGGAAGGGTGGGTTAGTAGATGTGACAGAAATGAAAGAAATAAAAGGAGAGAGAGAAGGCACTCAATGATAATATATGAGCTGTCTGCAGTGCTGCATGCTGGACCAAAAGAATGCAGTGGTGCATTTAAAAAGGAGATTATCATGTCAAGATACAGTAATACCTCGCTGAACACTCATTTTCATTTGAGGGTTGATTCCCTGCTCTGTCTTTGTGTGTGTGTGAATGCTCACAGTGGCTAAGCTGGAGAGGAGGGTGTGTGTGTATGTGACTTATTTAGGACCTTTTCTGGCATAAACGCTGACCTTATCAGGACCAGTAGTCCTTATGGAGACCAAACCCTGGTCCTAATGTCACAGAAACTAATTTCTGAGGAACTGGTAAATTTTTACGAACATCCGTCCTCATGGGAACCAAAGCCTGGTCCTGGTTAAGGTTAGAGGTGGGATGGGAATTGGATATCCTGGGGTGGCTTTAAAAAAAACTATGTTTTTGAGTCAAAGTTAAGTGAATAAGTGTACAGAAGTCACAAAATAAACCGTTTTTTTTTCTTTCCTTTTCATTAAAAATGATAATAAAAATTAAAAATTAAAGTGAACTTTGAACTGTGACGTATTTCCAAATGTCACAAATTCAATCAAATTTTAAACATTTTGAGTGCTTTATGCTCAGGTGTATTTATATAGTCTCATAGTTTCATCAGATTGTCTATAGCTTGTCCTGACAAATTGTCACAACCGAACAAGGACTTGAACCCAATAGCACGACTCAGAGACAACTTCAAAAATTATTCCAATTTATTGGACAAAGTAACAAATAAAAATCACTCTCAAAGGAGGAAAAGTATCAACAGAAAATCACTCTATCGAGGAATCGCTAGATAAGCAAAAGGCAAAAATAACAAATTATAATCACTCACTGGGAGGAGACAAAAGGTCTGGGCAAGGTGCCAAATCAAAATCACTCTTCACGAGGAAAAAACTCTGATGGCTCAAAAAGGGACAAAACAAAGTAGCAACTAAGAAAAGCAAAAACCTTACAAACAATTGACGTGGCATGGATTGGCGTGGGTTCTCTGGCATGACAGACAAGACGAACTGACACAGGGCAAAGGGAAGCACAGGCTATATGTGAACTCAAAGTAATGGGGAACAGGTGGAAACAATCAGGGCGGGGAAGATAATCAGACTGGGGGGAAAACTACAGGGGAAGGGCAAGTTAGCTAAAACAAGAGGAAAGAGAGATGTCAAAATAAAACAGGAAGTCACAAGACAAAAAATAGAAGGCAAAAAACTAAACATAACTTAACACAACTTTCTAGATATGACAGTACCTCCCCCTCTAGGGACGGCTCCTGACGGCCCAGATAACTGAGGGTGGCGTCTGTAAAAGTCTGTGATGAGGTCAGGATCCACAATAAAGCTGGTAGGAACCCATGATCGTTCCTCTGGACCGTAGCCCTCCCAATCCACCAGGAACTGCCTGCCCCGGCCCCTGTTGCGCACAGCCAGCAGAGCCTTGACTGAGTAGACAGGGCCGCCGTCGACCATCTGGGGAGGTGGAGGGGGTGCGGCTGCGGGCACCATGAGGCTTTCCTTAACCGGTTTCACCCGGCTGACGTGGAAGGTGGGGTGGACTCTCATGGACCGGGGCAAACGCAGACGGACAGCAGAAGAGCCGATGACCTTGGACACTGGGAAAGGCCCCACGAACCGTGGAGCCAACTTCCTGGAGGCGACTTTGAGAGGCAAATCCCGCGTAGAGAGCCAGACCTTCTGGCCAGGCTTGTATACCGGAGCAGGTCGGCGCCTCCGATCAGCAGCCCTCTTCATGCGGTCCACACTGCGTAGGAGGGCCTTACGGGCAGCTGCCCAGATGCGGTGGCATCGCCGGACCATGGCATGGGCCGACGGGACGATGATCTCCTTTTCCGTCTCCGAGAAGACAGGGGGCTGGTAACCGAAGACGCACTGGAATGGAGACATGCCAGTGGCTGAGGTAAGAAGAGAGTTGTGGGCATATTCCACCCACACCAGCTTCTTGCTCCAGGAAGCCGGATTCTGCGACACCAGGCATCGAAGACATGTCTCTAACTCCTGGTTGAGACGTTCCGTCTGGCCGTTGGCTTCTGGGTGATAACCAGAGGTGAGGCTGACGGTGGCTCCGATGAGCTTGCAGAACTCTTTCCAGAACCTGGATATGAACTGGGGCCCCCGGTCTGAAACAATGTCTTTGGGAAAACCATGAATACGAAAAACGTGAGTCATCATAATCTCTGCCGTTCTTTTGGCAGATGGAAGCTTGGGTAATGCTATGAAATGAGTCATTTTAGAAAACCTGTCTACCACTGTGAGCACAGTGGTGTTTCCTTCAGAGACCGGGAGCCCCGTGACGAAGTCCAGTGAGATCTCAGCCCACGGACGAGTGGGAACAGGGAGTGGCTGCAGCAACCCCATCTGCGCTCTGGAGGAGGTCTTGTTGCGGGCACAGATGGAACACGCCTCCACATACTCCCGAACCTCCCTCTCCATGGAGGGCCACCAAAACCTCTGGGAAATGACGTACATGGTCCTCTTAACTCCTGGATGGCAGGTGAGCAGTCCGGTGTGAGCCCAATGGATCACCTGTGGACGCATATCAACAGGGACAAACAAGCGATTCTCCGGACAACCACTAGGTGTCGGATTCTCACCATTAGCCTGCTTCACCTTAGATTCTATCTGCCAACTCACCGCTCCTACCACACGGTTCAGTGGTAGGATGGGCTCCGGTTCCTTGGCAGTAGGCTCGGGGTCAAACAGACGGGACAAGGCATCGGGCTTGGTGTTCTGGGACCCCGGCCTATAAGACAAAACAAAGTTAAATCTGTTAAAAAAAAATGTCCATCTGGCTTGGCGAGAGTTCAGTCTTTTTGCTTTGCGGATATATTCCAGATTCTTATGATCTGTCCATACAATAAATGGGTGCTGTGCACCCTCTAACCAATGTCTCCACTCTTCCAAAGCTTTTTTCACTGCTAATAACTCACGGTTCCCAACATCGTAGTTTCTCTCTGCCGGCGAGAGTTTATGAGACAGGAAGGCGCAGGGATGAAGCTTGTTGTCCTTCTCAGAGTGCTGGGAGAGTACTGCTCCCACTCCATTATTGGAGGCATCCACCTCCACGACGAACTGCCGGCTGGGATCAGGAACAGTGAGAATGGGGGCAGTGGTGAACCGCACTTTGAGCTGTCTGAAGGCCTCCTCAGCTTGAGGGGACCACAAAAAGGGAGACTGAGGAGAAGTGAGTGCATGTAGAGGTGCAGCTGTGGCACTGAAGTTTCGGATAAACCTCCTATAAAAGTTAGCAAATCCTAAAAATTGCTGAACCTTCTTGCGGTTATCAGGTGTTGGCCACTGAGCCACAGCGCTAACTTTAGCCGGATCCATTTGCACCTTTCCAGGGGCTATGATGAAGCCAAGGAAAGATACAGTGTCGGCATGGAATTCGCTCTTTTCTGTCTTGACATATAATTGGTTCTCCAGTAATCGCTGGAGAACCTGCCGTACATGATGCACATGAGAGTCTAAATCTGGGGAGAAGATCAATATGTCATCTAAATACACAAACACAAAGTGGTTCAGGAAGTCTCTCAGTACATCGTTGATCATTGCTTGGAAGACAGCAGGAGCATTGGTCAACCCAAACGGCATGACTAGGTACTCGTAATGACCACTAGGAGTGTTAAAGCCTGTTTTCCATTCATCCCCCTCTCTGATCCTAACCAGATGATAGGCGTTTCTGAGGTCTAATTTAGTGAAAATCTTAGCCTGCTGAAGCTGATCAAAAGCTGATGACATTAGTGGCAGAGGGTACCGATTCTTAACAGTTATGTCATTAAGTGGTGCATAGTCTATACATGGTCGAAGTGTCCCATCTTTCTTTTCCACAAAAAAGAACCCTGCCCCCGCTGGAGATGAAGAGGGGCGGATAAGACCAGCCTTTAATGAGGACTCAATATACTCAGTCATAGCCTTCTTTTCGGGGCCAGAGATGGAATACAGTCTACCCTTAGGAATAGGGGACCCTGGGATCAAATCAATTGGGCAATCATAAGGCCTGTGGGGAGGAAGGGAAGTTGCCTTCTTTTTACTAAATACCTCACTCAACTCGTGGTAACATCTTGGGACTGAAGTCAGGTCAGGAGTTTCAGAGTCTGTGACATGAACAGAGGCAATGTTATCACTAGTTTTCACATTATGACAGGACTTTAAACACTTGGTTTTACATTCTTCTGCCCAGTTCAAGACCCTCCCAGTACTCCAGTCAATATGCGGGTTATGTTTCTTCAGCCAGGGAAAACCCAAAATGAGAGGATACTGGGCAGAGTTATATAAATGAAATTGCATAAGTTCATAGTGGTTATCAATAATAACTGTGAGTAGTTCAGTCTTGTGTGTCACTCGAAAAATCAGACTGCCATCGAGAGCGCTGGCCTCTATAGGCTGAGATAATTGTTCCGTCTTTAGCTTGAGTCTCATGGCAAAATCCCAGTCCATGAGACTTTCATCAGCCCCCGAGTCAATGAGAGTCTCCAAACTAAGTGTGGTGTTGTGATGCCTCACCTTAGTCTGGGTTAAAGCTCGAGGAGGGAATTCCGTGGAGGAGAAACGTCTCCCCAGTACCCCCCTGTCGACTGATGAGCCTGTGCCTTTTGCCGGACACGCTGCTAGCAGATGCCCTTGCTGTCCGCAATAGAAGCACCTGCCTTCCTGCAGGCGACGACGGCGCTCCGCTGTTGACAGTTTGGTTCGCCCCAACTGCATGGGCTCCTCCACCTCCTCGGAAGGCCACTGCCTCCGGGTAACGGGTGATGGAGCACGTGAGGAGCTCCGCCAACTGGGTGTAGCTACAGCAGCGCGATCCTGATGACGACCAGCTGTAGAGGCCATTCGGCTTCGTTGTCGCTCCTGTAAGCGATTGTCTGTTCTTATGGCCAGAGTTATTACTGAGTCTAGATCAGAAGGTAAATCTAGGGGCACTAACAAGTCTTGAATTTGATCTGAAAGTCCCTTGAGAAAAACATCATACAGGGCCGTGGCATTCCATCCGCTATCCGTGGCTAGGGTGCGAAAGCGGATAGCATAGTCACAAACAGAGTCTCTATTTTGTTTGATGTTGCTCAACTCACATGCTTTCTCTCGGTCGGATGAGAGGGGATCGAAAGCCTTCCGCAGAGCCTGTTTGAACTCCTTGAGGGATCTGCAGATCATTGAATCCCGAGACCATTCAGCCGTAGCCCATGCCCTCGCCCTCCCGGTGAGGTGGGAGATCATGAATGCCACCTTCGATCGTTCCATAGGAAAGGCTGAGGGCAAGTGTTCATAATGCATATCACAGTCCACAATAAACGCCCGACATCCTCCTGACTCACCAGAAAACTTTTCTGGGGGGGAAAGGCGAAGAGTCGTGGCATGGGGAGCTGAGATCGATGAAGCTCTGGCATCCGCCGGAGATGGTGTGGTCATGGTGTCAGAGAGAGAGGGATCCCTTGTGAGATGAGCAAGGACTTGATGTACTTGGTTTGCCAGGAGGTTAACTTGGGTTGTCATAGAGGCTTTGAACTCCTCCTGACTTTTAGCCATCCCCTTCACGCCACTGTTCAGAGAGGCCATGTGCTCCTCCTGCTGAGTCAGGCGGGTGTTCTGGGAGCGAACGGCCGCTGTCAGTTGTTCTGAGTCGGCTGGGTTCATGCTGGTCAGTTCGTAATGTCACAACCGAACAAGGACTTGAACCCAATAGCACGACTCAGAGACAACTTCAAAAATTATTCCAATTTATTGGACAAAGTAACAAATAAAAATCACTCTCAAAGGAGGAAAAGTATCAACAGAAAATCACTCTATCGAGGAATCGCTAGATAAGCAAAAGGCAAAAATAACAAATTATAATCACTCACTGGGAGGAGACAAAAGGTCTGGGCAAGGTGCCAAATCAAAATCACTCTTCACGAGGAAAAAACTCTGATGGCTCAAAAAGGGACAAAACAAAGTAGCAACTAAGAAAAGCAAAAACCTTACAAACAATTGACGTGGCATGGATTGGCGTGGGTTCTCTGGCATGACAGACAAGACGAACTGACACAGGGCAAAGGGAAGCACAGGCTATATGTGAACTCAAAGTAATGGGGAACAGGTGGAAACAATCAGGGCGGGGAAGATAATCAGACTGGGGGGAAAACTACAGGGGAAGGGCAAGTTAGCTAAAACAAGAGGAAAGAGAGATGTCAAAATAAAACAGGAAGTCACAAGACAAAAAATAGAAGGCAAAAAACTAAACATAACTTAACACAACTTTCTAGATATGACACAAATGGATATAAGACACTCTATATTGCACTTTTTATAGCCTCTGTATACACTGTATATTTAAACATAGTAATGGAAAACGCAGCCAAAATGCTCTGTGCTCTAAGGGTTAAAATGAATGGAGTGCCAACTGCTCTACCATAACACATTACAGGATGTAATGGAGGGTATGTGTCCTTTCTTGTCTCCATCTTCAAGAGTCTGTCCTCCAACCACAAACACTCACGTCTTTGACAGCTTCTCTGATGCAGAGGATCGAGGGCCAGCAGCAGTGACTGTTTCAGGGATGTTATCTTTTTCATCTGGGCTTTGTTTCTGCATCATTTTGTTTGAGCGGAGGCATTTTGTAATCACTCCACATTCTGTGAACAAGCTGGCCAGTTAGCAACGGATGCCAAGCTGGCTATTTTTAACTCAGGCTTTTGCAAAACCTAAGTATCTATTTTATGGGGCTTTAAAATACCTCATCATGAGAATTTCCCCGGGCCCTGCTAATTCCAGACCCAGACGAGATAACTCCAAACATGAAACAATCATGCCAATTTCCTCCGTCGTCATAGACAGTGGTCCTAGGTAGTGCTCTGAAAGAGGTTCAGTGACAGCCATTGGGACCTAACTGCAGTGTGAAATGATGTATTGATCAGCGCCACATTCTTATTAAAAAGAAGCATTGCCAGAGAACTATTCATCTTGTTCTGTTTTATCTTCTATACTTTCATGTCATCATTCAATCAGTATTTTACAGTCTGCATAAATCATTTTTGATGTCTTACCAAAGCTTATGTCACACAGTGTCATTTGTCATGATCTTATGAAACTGCTGAAATTATTGGAGGCATGAGGCATGAAGTGGTTATGGTTGAGGTTTTGGTTAGGCTGTCCAAAAAGAATGCAATGTCCTCGCATGTGTATCGCATGTGTGTGAGGGATTATATCGCTATGCACTTATTAACAGAAGAACAAACTTGGAGACACAGCTGCTCAATCTGCCCCACATTTCATGCGTGCCGTATATGCCGGGGTGGGGACCCAGCCTCAAGGATTATGTTCAGGGTGACGGGATGGCTCCCAAGAGGGTTTGTCCACAGTTCCCATGGTGGTCCCACTCTTGTTTGCCCACTTCAAGCCAATGCTTACTTAATACCCTTTCCAGATACATGGGTACTAAGAGGGCATGGGCTCAGGTGGGGCCACCATGGAAACCACAGACAAATCCGTAGTGTGACCCATATTGTCAGCCCGAATATGACCATAATGGACATGGTGGCTGAGGAGAAGTAAACTTTGCGTTACAGCAAGGGTTCTAATTTTTTTCACAGCCAAGAGCCCCCTCAAGAAATATTCCAGGAGCCCCCTAATGATGTCCAAGTTTGTTAGTGCTACAAAAATAGTACCTACTCAACATGGGCGGAATGATCACTGCAAATACACCAGTTTCCTCTGTTAAATATTGAGATTTTAGACATTTCCCTGGTAATTGTGGGAGATTAATCCACGTTTTTAGGATTGTTGAGTCTTTTTAACTGATCTACAGTTCGTAATTGTTTGGCTTGGTTCTTGTGTCGGACATCTCTTCCTGTGACGGCACTCTGACCAATTGGTGGTTAGCAGTCTGGCGACATCACGCAGCATGTACTAAAAAATAGTACCTGGTACTAGTGACTATGCTAGTGGAAACGCAACTTAGTCGAGTCGAGCCGGTGGAAACACGCCATTAACCTTACACTCTGAACCTTTAAGACATCTTTGTGAAAGATCATTATATTCCTGTTTTCTTGCCACATTGTCTGATTATGACTCACATTATACTGCTGTAAATGCCAGCAGTCACTGCCAGTTTATTTTCCAGTAAAGGTAATCGGAAAAATCATGTTAATATTGTGTAACACACACCCAGGCAAGTAAAAAAAAAAAATCAAGAAGAAATCACATAATTGTAAGTAGATTCTAAGAATAACTAAATATATTTTATTACTAAAAATGAATATCAAACATATAAATTGCTCAAATAAACGGTGGTTTATTCTCAGTACATGTGTGAGCTCAATGTCGACAAATGAAGACATCTCCAGTAATATCATTTTCACACAACACAACATGTTTCACCTCGATGTGACTGTGATTACATGTAATACAGCACCATTCTGCAAATGTACTATGCGGCAGTCACGTTGTTTCCGCTCGCAGGCGTCTCATAGCTGTGCATGCTGTCTAATCGTTGTGTTTCTGTTACGCTGCAGTTGAGGGAGAGATAATCTCTCTGGCTCCCGAGGAGAAGCTCTCATGTGGGTTTAATTAGCTTCTTTAACAACCATCACAGGGTAGAACTGGCTGCAAACCAAACTTTAATCTCTGTCAACTCCAAAATGATTATTACCTCTTTTCACACTACACTTAACCCAGAACATATTAAGTTGTTAACTCTTAGGTAGCTGTGATCGCAGTAATGTGACAAGGTGCTAAATTAGTCCTGGACCAGTGGTGGATGAGACACTGCAGCACTAAAGCAGTGTATCAGTGTAGATAGGATGCTCATAGCAGTGCTGTAATGCAACAAAGTACAAAGACTTAGTTACTGTACTTATATCTGTACTTTACTTTGTTATTTGTATTTCTAGCAACTTTTACTTTTACTACACTTCATTTCCTCTAAGTATCTTTGTTACTCGTTACTACCAAATAAAATCAGAAGAAGAGTTTGTAATGGTGTGTATTTATATAGCTGCTTTACACTACACACTTCACCCATTCACACACTTTAACATGGGGTTAAGTGTCTTGCTCAAGGACACATAAAGACTAGCAGAGCCAGGAATTGCACCCACAACCTTGCAGTTGAAAGACAACTCGCCCTACCACTGAGCTACCATGGCTCAATCCTAACTCCTGACTTTTTTTTTTTTTAAATACTTTTACTTCTAATACTTAAGCACATTTTATATCAGAAAATTACTTTTGATACTCAAAGTAAAGTAGATGTCATGTACTTTACTTTTACTTGAGTAATATTATAAAAAAGTGATTTCTCTGGTAAGATTCTTGTACTTATATCCCTCTTAGGTACTTTATACAAGACTGGCTCATAGGAACAAATGATTTTAAAGTTTTTTGTAAACTTCCTACATATTAAATCTGAACTGGTGCAAGATCCACTCTTTTAATGTTTGGTTGAAAAAGATAATAAAATATTGAATGGGGTCTTTGGTCTTGGTTTGAATCCCAGTTTGAACAGTGCTTTTCTTTGTGGAGTTTGAATGTTCTCCCCGCTTCTGTGTAGGTTCCATCTCTTACATGATGGATGACTCGATGGATGGACGCTTATTGTCTTATTCCTATGTGTTATTCTTTCATAGCCAAGTTATATATTTTTTTCTCATCAGGCAGGCTCTGTAGTGTCCACACTGTGGATAAAAAAAAGTTGTTTATGGCTTTGATTTCATCCAGTCTTAGCAGCTAAGTTTGGAGGAAAGAGAGAATGCATGCAGCCCAGCACAGTGACTCACCAAAACAGAGAGCATGGAGGGCAATGAGTAAATTAGCCTGCAGGCTCAGGAAATGTCTGTAATAGTTTTGAAAAGTACAGGGAGCGGAGAGAAATAATAAGGAATTTGAAAACAAACAAAAAGAACTTCTGAGTGTAGGCAAAAACAACACAAGCCTTTGTACAGGAACCAAGGCATAGATGTAAACAGCGGGGTTTGGAAATGAACAGAAACATAAATACGGACTGAACAGTTTTCAGATGGCAGGGACACATTTAGAGACTTATTTTGGCTGGTGTGTATGTTCACATGTTTTTGACCACAGCAACATGCTGAAGTTCAGCGGTCAGTTTTAGTAAAAAAGTATCGATAGTCATCTTCCGTCAATTTTTGGAGAATTCCGTCTGGATATTCATATTTTTTCACATATGAATAAAAACAGCAGGAGAATATCTGTAGCAAGTGACTGGTTGTGCCTATAAAAAGCACATTCTTGAGGCAGGACACTTTGGCCACTCACTCGCTGTGAATTCACAAGGACATTATTTAGAAATTTGACTACTAGTTGGCAGGATCATTTTGCGATACATAAAAATAATTGTTTTTATAGCATTTATACAGCCCCTCCAGAGGATGTTTGGATTTCAGTGTCAGCTGGAGAAATGACTTAGTTGTGTTTTTCCCTGTATGTAGATGTCTGCAGAAAACAGGTTGCATTTTATTTGTTAGTGGATCTTGAGAGAAATTAGGGATGGATTCTTCAAAAACATCCATATCTATTTAGCTTTTCTAAATGGTTAAAAATGATGGTTGAAAATAAATAAATAAATAACCTACTAACAAGCTGAGAATTACTGCAAGAAGAGAAAGACAAAAAGGCTAATATAATTTAATGAAGGTCACTCCAGCATCAGAACCCCATCAAATAACAGCAGGGGAATTAAAAAAAAGAAAGTGCTTCTTGCCTCTCGCTGCATATATATAAAGCTCCGTAAAACAAAGAGGACTTGATCCTCTTTAGTTTCATCGTGAGGACACTTTATTGATCGCCTTTTACCTTTGATATACTGTAAAAGCAAAGGTTACAGAGTAAGCTTATGTGATTTATTTGGAAATGATATTAGTTTGTGTATGAGACGTGGAAGAAGGACATTACATTGACTAACATTAATTTATTGGAGACTTACTCTAACCTTAACCATAGACTAACCTTAACTTCATTAGTCATAATGTATTCCCCGTGAGGAAGACAAGTCCCCATAATGTGACTGTGTCATCCTCCTCTTCCTCACATTATACCTGTGACGCGAGAGATAAGCTGACTCTAAATATTATTGTTTATTATATATTATTTATTTAAATTTTGTTTTTGCTTATTTTAACCATAAAAGATTAAAGAGTGCTTTTGCCCATTTTCTTTCCAGAATAACTTCCAATATCTGGCAATTATTTACAATTCACTGCATGTCAAAGTAGTGCATTAACAATTTAAAGTGAAGAAAAACAAAACGTTTTATTTAGAAATAACACTGCAGTCGTACACCAACACCAGATTTTGCGTGTTAAATTTGAAATGTGAACAGTATAAAACATTTTTTGATTCTTTGTCTCCAAATGTGCAAAAACGTATAATACAGTAGAACAGTATTTCCTCCAGAGTACCACCAGAGGAAGCTCACGTACCACTGGAGGTACACGTACCACCGTTTGAGAACCATGGAGGGTGCACACAGATTTAGGTACCTGGAACACACACACACACACATAGACACACTCACACTCTAAGCTGCAGCTGAGCTCCTGTTGCTGTGGGGGACTCCGGATGCAGCTTTCCTGCTAATAGATCAGTCCACCCCTGCGACAGGAACACATTTGGTACATCCCATTGGTGCTCCTCTGGATGGTTTGTCTCTGACTCAGTTCGATCACTGTTGCAGGTTCCTGGTCAGTCAGTCCGTCAGTCAGTTAGTCAGTGAGTCGAGCGACATCCTGTGCGCGCGCACACACACACACACACACACACACGCGCGAGCGCACATTCATAGAGAGCGAGAGCGAGAGTGGAGACGTAAAGGGAGAGAGTTTAAAGAGCGGAGCAGGAAACAAATCCTCGGTCATCCTCTCTCCTCTTCTCACGGTCTGCTGTGTTGTTGTGCATCGTCGATATGACCCTGTTCAGCCCAAGATGTGAGTATATCAGCTGTTCTATGCGCGCGCGTGTGTGTGTGTGTGTGTGCGCGCGTGCATGGATGTGTTGGATGTTTGTAACATTCACTGAAAGACAAGCGCGTCCCTAGTTGTTATTTTTTTTTTGCTTTTCTTTCCCCTCTCATCTTTGCCCCACATCCATCTCTGCTTACCTTCATCCTTACCATCTTCATCTGTGTGCGTCAAAGCCAGGATCCTTTTACACATGTGCCTCAGTCAGGTTTATTAAACACAACATGATACATGTGGGGGCCACACTGGCAAGGTCAGCACTCTCTCTGTGGCCACAGTGTCTGCTGGGACAGAGGTGTGATGGAAGTAAGCACACATGTTTGTCTTTAATGCAGATTTAATATCACTATATATATATATATATATATATATAAAAAAGAGTCAGTTTTGCACAACTTCAACTCAAGTTCAGGAACTGCTCTGGAAAAGCAAATACTTCACAGTGACAGTCTGTGTGTGAATTTAGGATTGTTAGGTATTTAAAATCATGTTTCCTATTCTGACTGTCGTGCTTTTCGTTTACATCTTTCTCCGAGGCTGTGGTGTTATAAGATCCAATCTCCATCAAAATACCACGCAGTCATACAATCACTCTCTTTATCCCGTAAGATTATAATCCACGTTTCATGCTGCCAGGGCTGCCAGTGCTGTGAGTCTACTTCATTTAATCCTGAGAGGGTCAACTATAATAATAATAATAATGCCTCATTGTTGCCATTTAGTGCTAAAACTGACCCGAGGTCACTTGTAGAGAGACAGCAATTAATCAATTAATAATCTACTCCCACATCGATAGTCCACTAGTCTTATTGCCAAGTAGTTTCAAGGGATTTTCTTCTGGTGTTTTTTGTTGCATGGCAAATACAATTACAGGAAAATAAGATTATATTATTGAAGAAAAAGAAAAAACAACTGTACACCATGGAAGCAAAACCTAATTATATAAAAACAACTGTAGTTATGTCATTTTTGCTTCTTACATGTGAATGCGTCTCTGACGAGTTATCAGTTAATCCTGACAATAATCATCCGCTGCAGTCGTAGTCGAATGCAGTGCAGGAAATGGAAGCTGGGAAGTGTCACGGAGCAGATGGGACGCATGCACATTGTACTCCAGCATCCACGTTTGACAGATTAGCTTCTCATGGGGTGCCAGACTGTGGATTGATGAACCAGCTCTGTGGAAATGAATGGGCTGTCTCTGATCTATGATCTATGACCTGTTTAAAAGTGTATGCAAACACAAAGAGTGACAACAGAGCTTCACCAGGCCTGCGTTTTTATAAGTTTAAGAAGAAAAACTAAAAGCAAAGTCGCTCTGCACAATCCATTTAATCTAGAAAACCTGTTTGTTTAGAAAAGAGGTTTGTAAAATATTTCAAGTCTGGTAAATGCGAAATTAAATTTGTTGTTTCATCTGACCTACTTTGGTTTGTTCAAAAATAATCACTGTCTTTTCTTTTTTTTTAACCACTGATGATTATAAATGTGTGCACAATTGATTAGTTTATTTTTAGATAAATAATTTTTTGTTGTTGCTCTTTTTAAATTATTTTCTTTTATTTCCCCCCACCTGGCTGTTAATAAATAAAATACAAAGAGGCCAGCATCTAAATCCTTTTATTGAGAACACATGGGCTGGCACTGATGTGTCATTCAGGATTAGACCTTGTGTTACGTTTGTCCTCAAGGGTCTGATCATAAGTGGACAATGTTCATGCGACACAATGCAGCATTTCAACCTTCAAATAATAATGTCTCCTCGATTATTTTGATGGTCCATCAACTTACAACAGGATGAATGTCACCTCTGTCAGAGCCTGAGCAGATCTGCGTCACCTGTATTAGCATTATGGAACTTCCTCTGGTGGTACTTTAAGAAAAAAAATCCGAAATACTGTTCTACTAAGCGGGGGTATGCGATCGGAGTGGAGCTGAGGATTTATGACTGGAGTGTGTGAGAAAACGAAACAAATTAAATAACGATAATTAGAGTCACCTTATCGCTCGCTCCATCTTAATCTAATTTCACTATACCAGTGTGAGAAGGTAATGGGAGGAAGAGGAGGACGATGAGAGAGCAAATTGGGAATAAATCTGCCTCCTGTGAAAAGTCTGTAGCTGACTTTGCTCGACCTATTTACGCCGCTGTATTGTGGCGAGCTTGACTTGCAGTAGAAAATAATGAGTAGAGGAAATCACATTTGAACAGGAAGTGCCTTTTATTTTTGACACATAAAAAATGTGTGTCAAAAATGTGAAAGTGAAAACCCAGAGTAGTAGCAGTAATCTAGTTAAGCATGTATGAAAACAGGACAACACCACGTCAGCACAAGTGTACCGCGTTTAGTTCACTTAGAACACCAGACGTGCATGGAAGCTCCGCCCACCTCCCAACATGCTGGCAATACTTTAGCGTCGGTGATAATCGTGTTACTTCAAGAGCTCAGGTGGTTGTCACATAAAGTAAACACAGAGACACATTTTTTCCACACTAAATTGCATTAAATAACATTGTCTTGAGTGCTTGAGTGTGGCTTATTCACACTCCCTGGAAACAATATTATACAGCGACAATATAGAAACGCTTTTCTTGTTCTGAATCTTTATGAATGTGGAAGTAGAGGATACTTACCAGCTCTTTCCTCTGTGTCTGCTCTATTTCAGCAGCACAGCGTGGCTCTAAAGTCACATGTATCTCAGCCAATAACATCATTCTCATTATATTTTTTATAACTGTATAAAAATCAGATCAGATCATCTCTCTCTTTCTCTGCTACATTTCAGTTGCACGTCATGGCTGAGGTTGAATCACTGCGGTATAGACCGAGTTAATTACGCTGGGAACGCTGTATTAAACCATGTACTTATACGTGTTTAAATATCTCCCTCACATCTACCGTGCAGTAGTATTTGGAGTGCAGGTGTGCATGTAAGTCTCCGTTACATTTCTGGCTACAGAGAGCAGGTCACCGGCTGTTCCTAAACTGTCTGAAAATGGGCTTCGCTGTGGGAGGTAAAGGAACATACACGTGTCTGAATTGCTTTTCACACATTCAGATCCATACTTAATTAATTGTAGTTTCCAGCCATTTGCCAGCCACGCCGATAGAGTGTATGTGCAGCTGGCCCGGTCACGCTCTATTCACCATCCATCTGTCCATGTCAGGCTGGCCTCCTCTCCTCTCCTCTCCTCTCCTCTCCTCTCCTCTCCTCTCCTCTCCTCTCCTCTCGAACAATGAGGGTATCGTAATCAAGGCGGATCAGTTAATTGTCCCATTGGAACATGTATACAAAGAACAGAATGCTCAATGCCCTATAATTGGGAATTATTGATTCACACGTGGCAAATCAAAAAATAATTCATTTCAATCCCAATTGTCCTTAGTTGATGATTGAGGATTTATCATTTATGATGAAATCTGCTGGTGCAGCTCATGTGCAGACAGCATGACCAAGTCCATCTTATGCTTATAGCATGTTTTATTGTTGATTTTCCTCTTAATGAGAAAATAATTCACAGAATCAATATTATGATCAATTGAAGACCTGAAATTTGCAAACAGATCTTTTTGCAACCACGGGTATCGAATGAACCCTGGTGTGTTTTTAAATTGTTACTTCCTGGTTAGACTCACACCTGCAATTCAAATGACCTGGGTGCCAATAAGCATGTAGTGTAATCAAGAGGGGGCCGGTCTAGAGAAAAAAACTGTTGAGTAGCGGGATGGGCAATATGAGATTAAAATTATAACCCAATATACAATTATCATAATGCAATAAAGATATTCACGACAATATTTCACAGAATTACATCTAAAAAGTCCCTATTTGGTTATGGAATGACATATACTTCACAATAAAAGCATTTTTAATGATGCAAAATAAATACATTATTGAATAAATCCAAACTTAAGTCAATAATAACTTTGTCAACTGTGATTAAAACACTAAACAAGCTCATATATGTAATTTAATGTTGAATGTAGTAAATTTAATCATGTGAAAATTACAACGGAGTGCCTGATAATTACAAAAATATTGCTTGCAAATATGTTTAGTAATATAGTTTGTCCACAGCCGTGTTTAAAGGAAGAGGAGGTTGTGGGCCTTATAACGTGATATAAAGAAAGTGGTGGGCCGCATGTAATCGACTGGGGGGGCCACATGTGGCCCGCGGGCCGGCAGTTTGTCACCTCTGGGTCTATGGCGTTATGCAAAATTTAGTCACAGTTATTGGTGAAGTTGCATATTGCACCTCACCCTTTCTTTCCGTTAAGTCACAAAACAATTTCAAAAGTATGTCGCCCACCCGCACATCTAACCACCTGAATATCCCTCTTAGCGTACATGTATGCTTTGTGTTGCCGTGTTGTGTTGTGTTGTGTTACGCTGCTTCTTAACTGTGTTACCGCAAAGTGAATCAGTTGCTCTTCGTTGCAGACATGAGCATGAGTGGAGAGCTGAAGTCAGGCCGCTCCAGGGCAGCGAGTAAGAGGGCCAGCAACACCACGTATGGGTGAGTATGAACCCTGCTGCTCCTCGCGCACACACACACACACACACACACACACACAGACAATCACATACCCTGTTATTTGCTGCAGCCCTTTATCTGCGACTCAATAGCTGCACCTTAGCGTTGCAGTCAGTGCGGCATTGTTCATTATTAGCTTCATCGTGTTGTGTTTGTGTGTTTGTGTGTGTGTGTGTGTGTGTGTGTGTGAGAGAGCCTGTATTGATTCCAGCCAGAGGTGCTGTCTCCATCAGTCAATGTTTTAATCTGTCTGTTGATGTAGTGCCCACATATGAGTGGAGCTGATTACTGTTTATTGCTGGTGGTTCAATACAGAGTCAGGGCGCTACACTAACATTACGTGCGTGCTGGTGGAGAGACAACGCTGGTGTGTGGGCTTGTTTAAATTCATCAGTGCCTTCATTACTTCCACAGCCCTCAAACTGCATCCTGTCCTATGACTTGTTTCTCTGAAGCTTTGTGATTTCGCTGCTGAAGCTTAAAAAGAAAGAAATGTGTTTTATTTTGTTATTTTGTCACGACATTTGTGCGACTTCACCGGGTCACACAAATTGCACGCTGGGCCTCTTAATTTTACACTGGATGTACCAAGCTCCCGTCTTATCCCATAATCAGAGCACATCACTATAATTTGTGGTTGGTTGGTGGTGGTAACGCTGAATGGAACTGCCACCTTTCAGGAAAGATGAACAATATCAGCACCAACGGCCAATATTTAGCTCCTACGGTTATTTAATGGAATAACCGTAGTCTGTGTGAAGTTTGAGTCACATCTCATTTTCACATCTCAACCGTGCATTTTCTCCGGTATACGTCCTCCAGAGGCCCGAATATTGTCCTCCACACAGGTGCAAAAAAAAATGAAATGCACTTAAGTAACATCACTAAATCAGAAAGGCATGCAAAAAAAACCAACTTATTTATGGAGTCTCTGAAACCATATGTTGAGTGTATATTTGCTGAAAAGTAATAATGAAATAGCTGTGAATGGAAATAGCTGTGAATGTCTTCACCCGTGCAGAGAAGAGGTTGTTTTTTTTTTTGCTGACAGAGCAGAAGAGAGTTGCTGATGTTAAAGCAGACTGGGTAAACATAATAAATAATGTTGAAGTCATTTTCAGGACGTGCACAAAAATGCATGTTAGGAGTGTTTGGAATACAAACAAGAGTAAGAAATAAACTCAAATGGATGTGATGATAATAATAATAGTGATAATAATAAGTCTGATGATTACATAGTTGACTGCTGAGTTTTATCTGCAGGCGTTTAAAATATTCACATGATGGGATCACAGGTTTGTTTCCTGCGCTCTTTTCATCAAAATGACGTTTTTTTTCCTTTTGTTTTTCCTTTGTTTCAGGTTAAGATAGACAGAAAGATGTAAGGCTCTAAATTGAGCAGTGCAGAAGTATCATTCTCCCTCTAAGATCACTTAATTTACATTAATGCTGAAAATGTACGTCTTTATAGATCAATAAGCCAAAAAAAGTCTTGTCTACTGTACCTTAAAAATACACTTGTGTCGCGTAACTGTGACACCACTGGTTTGCAGCATCTCAGTATGTGCTTTTCTTCTCTTCCTGACATCTCAATCTCCTTTCCATCATTTCCAAATCATATGTACATTCATATGTACAGTCATATGTAGACGTAGACATATTGCAGTATGGAACATTACACTGTATATACTCAGCGTGTCCTTGAGGACCGTTAATCTGGCTCTGTCCCCTGTCTGCCGGCAACCTTAATCCTCCAAACGTTATTTACCCATTCCACCATGTAGTTATCTGGCAGCTATGCATTATTGAGCTCAGTCATTAGTTTATACACACACACAGAATATTTGAATATTTAATGAATAATCCTGTTGAATGTTCAAAGTGTATTTTTGAAAATTGAAATAAGGGCTGTTTAAAGCATTTTATAAGTGATACTTATTTGTGTCCCTTCCACAATGTGACAAAAATTTCACAATCAACACATCATTACAACTTGGAATGGGTATCGATACTGGTCAAAATCACTGGACGGATAAAAACTTAAAATCCGATACAAACCAAAAACCCTATGTGTAAATATGTGACTAAAAATGTAAATAAATACCAGCAAAATGACTGTATTGGACTAATATCGAGTTGCAGATACCACAAAAATGTGGTATCGTCTCATCCCTAATTACAACTGATATAATTAAGTTTGTGCATTAGGAGATAATGTCATAATGTAACATCATTAACGGATGAACTGACAGAGAACTGACTTCCATAAGTAGCTCGGGTTCATGAAGCTTTATAGCCACATTCACTTCACCGTTTAACTGACTGGTTAACAGCTTTTCTCTTTTGGTTCAATCACTTTTATGTAGCTCAGAGCCAGTAAAACTCTTTGTTTTCTCTTTGCTCAGCACCAAACAGCAAACTAGCTGCTGAACTTCTAGTGAAGCCTTTTGCAGCTAAAGAAACAGCTGTTCCTCTGACAGTAAACAGACTACAAACAGTGTTGAATAAAGGCATGACTCCTGGGCGATGATAACGTTGCCGTACGTGGGCAAAACCAAACCTTTCCATCAAGTTTGCCAAATGTAAATCATAAACAAATGTAAACCGGTGAGAGACGGCTTTCAAAAATCTCTCTGCCCAGACTCCAATAATCCTGTTCTGAGCTGCTGGCAGCAGTGAACCCCATCTCCTCCCTCCTCCCACTGATTTCACAGAGCTGGCAAACAAACTACTGCCTGTGGCCTCGATTACTTTGTTACTTTCAAGCCCATGTCTTCGAAAGCAGTGCAATCTGCTGATGCAGCACCAGGCGTGTCGCGAGCAGTTATGAACTGTGATGATTTTAGATAATCCACCTCAAATAAATGTAAATATCAACCTCTATTTACGTTAAACCCAGTGAAAGATTCTCGATTGTGCTGTTTTTAAAAATGGTACTGCGTCACTCTGAAATAGAAATCAGTTTCTTTTTCATTCAATCCACTGTAAAATGAGTTCACACCAAAACTGATTAAGACTATCAGCTCCACATGACTATCTCTGTGTCTGTCAGTGTGGCAGTGTGTAGACGGTGTGTCACTCGGCAACATTCCTGCACTGCACACAGAAAGTGACTTCTTTTGATGCCAAGAGAGAGATGGAGGCAACAGCAGTATTGCACGAGTAATGTGAGACGGCTGCAGACAGGCAGGTTGGATTCCGACTGGAAAACACTAAAGGGCCCCGTGAAATGTTTCAAAAGTGAATTTTACTGCTCAAAAAAAACCTGGTCCTTTAGAAGTTTGATGGTATAAATGCTTCTTGTCACACAAATATGGTGCAGTGGTTGGTATTGGTTAGTAGCGGTTAATAGTGGTTAGCAGGGCTGTGCAATTATCAATTACGATTATGGGCCCAAAATGATGGGAGCTTTTATTCTGAAAATACCACTTGTATTCCCATAATGGTGTTTGACTTCCTATCCCGCTCGCCAAATATTGAACACAGGTATTCAGTGGAATACCTGGGTTAAACACGCAGTATGAGTAAAGATATATATATATATATATATATATATATATATATATATATATATTATAATTTATAGTTATTTTTAATGTTAATTCAAAATTTCATGATTTTTTTGGTGCAGTAAATTTGATTTGTTTCAAGTTCAAATCAATGAGTAATCCTTTGAAATAATCTTGATTTAAATTTTTTCATAATTGACTAGCCCCAGTGGTTAGCACTGTTGCCTCACGGCAAGAAGGTGCTGGGTTCGATTTCCAGTCTGGAACCTTTCTGTTGCGGAGTTTTCATGTTCTTCCTGTGTTTGTGTGGGTTTTCCTCTGGGCTCTCCGCTTTCCTCCCACCATCAAAACATATATGAATATTGACTATGAATGTCAGAGACATTCAGTCAGGTTGGTCCCTTGTCCCTCTGATCAAGCGTCCACCTGACCTCACAATCTCCCTTGTATAATGATCGTTCAACATCAACCCAGTCAATATCATTTTCCGTGCGTGCTTCCCGACTGTCGCAGGTTCTCTGTCGCTTGGCGAGTCCCCAGCTGTGGTAGGAGAGGTGGGGCAGCGAGAGAGTGGCGTGCATCTCACAGCCCAGATGCTGCTACAGCCGCGGCCCCTGCATGCTTCGGTGCACTAATACAAAGGTTCATTGTAATGTGTGGCCTTTATGTGCCTCAGGTGTGTTTGTGTGTCTGTGTTAAATTTGGCATGGTTAACGAGCCGAAGGGCTTCTCTGCTGAAGTAGTTTGCTTTTGTTTTGTTCCTGTTAAAGAGGAGCCAGGATAGTGTTAAGCATAATTTCACAACGAAGAACCTCACGAGTTACATTAAGAGTAGCTAATGTTGCTGAGTTGATGGCGATGTGACGTCTGCTGCTGTTGGGTGCGCTGTGCAACAAGAAACACCAGCAATGGGGACACCAGTCTTGTTCAAGAGCTTTGTTTGGACAATTGGATTGCACGTTGTGATTCGATGCTGATGCTTGGAAAGTTGAGCAGTTCTTAACTTGTGTCACATGCAATGTGAGCAAAGCAACGCACACCCTCCGTGCAGTTTGGCAACACTTGACACTACTCCATTCAAAGAGATTTCTCCACCACATACATTCATTTCTGCTTTAGTCCTAAACCTATAATTATCATAGCATTGATTGCTACTCATCGACATAATAATGGTTGCGATCACTGTGTCCAGAAAGTGAAGCTAATGTGGAAGTACTTAAAACTCGTCCTCTAGTGAAGGGGGACAAACCAATGGCTGATGTTAAGTTGGGTTGCTTGTTGACCTTTAAGTCATACCTGCAACCTTACTTTTCTTTCTTAAATTGCTCGGTGCACGTGCTCGGCCTGTGTCAAGGTTTTTAACGTGCTTATTTTTATTAACTGCTCCACTGTGGATCTCAATTGGAGGTAAGGGGTGAGGCAGAGAGGGAGGAGTGGTCGCTCATCTGAATGGAGTGGAGTGAGCATCTGGTCTCTGATACTTTGGTCTGAGTTCTCTGTGCACTTCATTCTTTCACTATTCTCCTTTAATTTTAAAGTATCATTCAGAGCGAAGTGTGAATTTTAAGCGAGGGTGGAAACATTGCAGCTGACCCACCTGTCCCTTTGGCTCAAGGCTGGAGTCCAGACAGGTGGAGCACTGCAGTATGAACTGTGCAGTTGGCAGGACCAGAGGGTGATCTGTCCTATGTTAAGAACAGTGGGCTGCAACTCAAAGGCAAGCCTGATGACAGATATTACAAAAATCGATGCAAGGGTAATTAATGCTAGGTCAGCTAAGTGAATGGGTTTGCTGTGGTTCTTTTATCTTGTAGTTAAAAGAACGTTGTATATAGTCAAATCTGACTCCAAACTCAAGAGTCTTACAGAACCTCTGCCAGTGTCAGCTTTCACTTCATACATTGATAAGGCCTTATCCACACAGAAATAGAACTTTCCCTATATGATCCTTTTCTTTTTCATTCTTAAAAGGTCTTCATTCACACAAAACCCCCTGAAACAACTTTAAACTCTGTAGTAGTAGGAACGCTGTCACACAAATACACCAAAATTGAAGAAGAAAGCCTGTAGAATAAAGCTTCCGCACAGTGTACAGAGGTGGGACTATGACATCATTGTTTTTCCAAAGTTGCATATTGGTTGTATACAGGAAAATACAAGGTCGTGTTCTGAGATTTCTGGGACCTTGGGCTACCCAAATGCCAGTTCTGAGTAGATAAAATTCCAACACAATACAAAGTTTTGTGAATTCTCCTAAACTTGTTCTTATGTGTACAGGCCCTAAGTTGTTTCCCAAGCGCATGTCAGATTATGACATGAACACTAACTGTTTCCAATAGGTTAAAGCTGTTGGGGGAAAAAAAAGAAGAAAATGGGTTTAAAGTAAAAGGTTCCATCATGGCACATGATTTCAAAGTGGCTCAGTGGACAGTGAGATATGTGAAACCCAAAAGCCGTGTTTGCACCGAGTGGAACAGTTCGGTACAGTACGGTACAAATTTTTTTGTGTTTCCATTAGGAATAGTACCAAACAGTTCCATTTCTCGGCTTCCCTTAGGGTACCGGAGTAATGGTACAGTATGGTAAGGGTGGAGCTAGACCCACGACAGTCACTGTATTGGGGCGACAGAATAGGGTCAGAATAGGCTCCCTTGCCACCTGCAGTCTATTCTCATACAAAGCTTGACGTCTAATTGAAACTAACAGCCACAGACCGAAAAGAAACGAGCTGCTGGATATCCTCCTTTGTTGTCTGTTGTGTCTCCTTCAATGTCTTTTTTGTTGTTTGAGCACTGGTACAACGTCACCCTGCGTATCTCGCTGATACGGCCATCAGGCACAATGCACACCCTAACCCTAAACCCTAACCCTACCAAGTAAAGGTACTGTTCTCAGTCGAAACGCAAGCCTGACCGGGGGCTTTACCGTTCCAAACCGTACCATACTGTACCAAACCAAACTGTAACTATTTGCCAGATTAGGTTTGATGACCTGCTCTCTTATGTACACAGAGGTCATTGTTGAGTTGTGTTGAGCAACCATTTTAGCTCTGACTGGGCTGCAGCATTACATCAGAGTATATGCACATAATATGCATAACATAAAGGAATCAGGCATCACTTTGTATTTTCTTTCATCAGAATTATGCCACCACAATGCTGTAATGCTGGATGGAACTGTGCTGCTTTCAAAAGAAAGAAGAAAGCAGCATTACTTTGGTTTATGCTGTTCATTTGTCATAGAGTGGAAACCACTTCAGACTACACTGCACTTACAGTGATGAATTTCTTGCCAAAATTGTTTTCACAAATAGCAGGACCATTCTGCTTATATTTGCACCTTTTGTGGAATTAAGTTAAATGAAGTGTGGAGACAGTTCTTGGCCTGTTTGAATAATACTCAGTGTAAGCAGCAATGTTTGTCCTAGACATGTCCAACACAATGCAGCCAATTAGCCGCTATAAAACCATGAGGGAAGTCATCTAGACACAAAGTACTGTCGGTGTTAATCAAGGATCCTCAAACCGAGACCTCTAGGAATGGATTTAGGGGCGCGACTGCAATGGTTGTAAAAATACGTTAAATATAAATTCACTTGATTTATAACCTCAGTAAACGTTTTTCTGGGCAGTTTATGACGTCCACTTTGTAAATGATGGTCCCATTTAGAGTAAAATTGGAGATAATGCGGGGTATGTATTCAGTCGCTGCATGTGTAAGTGAATGCACAGTGGTAGAGCTTTCAGTCAGGCCCACTCCCATTCAAGGCCCAACAAGGACCTTCTTCTGTGGAGTATGCAAGACTTAAATCTTACCTTTAGCTGATCGTGAGTGTAAATGGTAATTTGTCTCTCTATATTGGACCTACAGTATGATAGGTTGATGTCCTGTTTGTACCACTACAACCCTCAATGGATAAGCAGTAAAGATAATGGACCCATGGAATGAAATAGTGTATCATTGTGTATGAAAATAGTCTTGAGTGTGAGTTCGCAGTGTGGCTATAGACAAATGGTTCAAAATGGTTTTGTGTGTACATACTGTAGTCATTTTTATTCCCAACTGCTGGGAATAAGAGAATCTTTGTGGTCAGAGGATTGTACAACTACAAAACAAACCATGAGCACTTGTTTTAGATGACACTTTGGATGACCACTTCTCCTCAATGTCTTCAAATACTGCCCCTTTTTACCTGAATGGCAAGCATATCAATTTGGTGGCTATTTTTGTTGGCGCTATGGTCACAAACAACCCAGTAACTACAGTAAAACTCACTGTTCCTTCCCCTTTTCCTTCAGCATATGTTATAGCTTGTTGCTGTTATTTCCATTTTGCTCTTTTCATTCTCCCTCTGTCCTTTGTTGGCTTTCCCTCCGTGTTCCTATCCACAGCCCGTTCCTGGGAGATGTGACAGGGGCTGTACTATGGGTAAAGGTCATTGCAATCACAGGTGGATGTTCCGCTGGTGGAAAGGTCAGAGCAAGGAGGAGAGTGTACCTGTCGGTCTCAGGGCCACAGCCAAAGCCTTTGAGAGCACAGACAACAACCGAAGATAGGAGACAGGTTGGTCGCAAGCCAGTGGTGGTGACATGAAGAGCTCAGAGCAAGATGGTGGAAGTAACTACGCTCACATTAGTCAGAAAATGCATCTCTCACCCAGTAGTTGAATATATATATATATATATATACACATTATGAAATGTAATTACATATTGCACAACCATCCAAGGTAACTGGACACATATATATCCATTCTGGCTGTAAAATAATAATTTAATTTAAAAAAAAGTAAGAAAAGACAGGGCAAGGCTATGCAAACCAAATGCAACCTTTACAAACCTATCTCCCAATAAACCCTCTTGAATGTTACCCAGTGGACCTTAAATGGTCAATGTTCTATATGTATACAGAGCTTTTCTAGCCTTGATGACCACTCAAAGCTGCATGAGAGTACAGTTTTGCCATTGACCCTTTCACACCTGTATTCATACAGCGCAAACACCCATTCACACACTGTCGGCACAGCCGTAGAAGCATGGTGTCTCGCCCAAGGACACATCGGCATGTAGCCAAACCTACAACCTTCCTGTCTCATGTCATCCCATAGTCAAAAAAGTGCATGTTATATGAGTCGGAGTCTGCACTGCATGGGTTAGTGTAATTCTTGCAGTAATTCTTGGGTCTATATATATATATTCTATGGCGAGCCTGATGAGCCACTATCTCTCCTGTCCTGCAGACGTATCACTTTACAGGAGTTGGTCCCTCTGCTAATGAAGTCATCTCTATCCCTGCTGCCTCCTGTATTCTGTAAGGGGAAAAGTAAGGAAAGCAGGTGCGAGAGGCAAAAAAAGAGACGCCAGAGTAAGATTTGATGCAAAGGGGCGCAAATTGCCAAGGTGCCGTTTAGAGTAGAGTACAGCAATAAAGAGGACAAGTAAAGTGAAAGGGAGAGAAGTATGTATATATATATATATATATATATATATATATACAACAGAGAAAAATGCAGAGTGAAAGAAGTAACAGTTGGTGAGAGTGAGGGGTGATGAAAGCAAAAGAGGGAAAGCAAGTGAGCACTACACTGCGTGCCATTGGCCCCCTGGCGTGAACAATCCATCTCAAATTGATCTTCTAGCTCGGCCCAGCAGGGCATTCTGAATCAATCTCAAATTGATCTGTGTGCCAGAGGTCGGGAAAACTAGCAGTGGAGCTTATCAGAAATATAGTGGTGCTGGGAGGATCTGACAGGGAAACTTATCACACTGCACAACAGGAAATGGGCTCTGAGCCCCCGGGGCAGCAAGAAGACGAGCCTGCTCCCTGTATACACACATGCACATATACTTCACATGCTACCCAGTGTTCAGCACAGTACAGAGAGGGGTATAGTGTGTACAGACACAGTCACATAAACAAACACACTTGCACAAGCTTTCGCTCCCTCTGCCGAGGCATCAGTACACACCTGGAGGCTTCCTCAATGAGTAATAAGTTTGTCAGAGCACAATATGTCAATATATTCTAAGTTAGACAGGTAAGATTTCAGGCCTGCAGCTCAGAATGACTTATAAACCATTTAATGTGTCCTCAGCACAGCTATGTGAAAGGCCAGAGGAAAGGCGATCAATACCATCCTGCATTTAGACAGTCAGTCAGCTTAGGGGAGCAACCTGCCTCTCCCGGCTCAGTAAAAATAAAACCATATAAACAATTGTTCAGAAGTGATTTTCACCAAACAATATCTCGGGAAACTCCAGGGCAGAAGTAAAGGAAGTCTTTTATCCACAGCTTCCATTGAAAATGTGTATCCGTAAGAATCAGCTGGCCACGATACTAGAAGATATATCTCATCTTTTTTGTCAGTGTTCCAGTTTGTGTTTCTGAAGCAGCTTTCAGAAATGTTTGAGGATTTTCCAGAAGTGTTTGAGAACACAATGTCTGCAAAGGTCACTCAGGATGTTTCTTCACAACGTGTCCTTGTCCTTCTTCTCCCAGTTATGTAATTTCCTAGTAAGTAGACATGATCGTCTCATTTGAGAACACTGCAGGAAAAGCTCAGGATAATTGACAGCGAGCGAGTGACTGACTGAGTGTCCTGTATGCTGCACACTCCAGCCCTCACCTGGATAATCCGGGACATTTTACCTCTGTTGTGAATCTGTCTGACCCCGACAGTCCTGTACAGCAGAATCCGGAAAATTCCCCGGTCCAATTTTGCCGCATTTTCGGGAGATCATGTCTGGAAACGACTCGTGTAATTGTGGACTTTGCTGTGACCTTTCCTCGCTTGTTTTTGTGTGGGTCACCAGATTGAGTCTGGCAGCAACTTTATGACCACACAAAGCAAACTCAAAGTTCATTTTGATGACATAGAGAGAATGACACAGAGATGGGTTCAATGGTGCAGCACAGGCAATGAGAGGCCGGAGGGAATGCGGTGTAAAAAACAGTGAGGGTGAGGTGGGTGTGTTTGAGCATGTCAGCATTTGAAAGGCAGCAGGAGAGCCTTTTCTGTGGCCTGGACTGGAAAAGCTCTCTGTCAGCACAGAGGGGTAATGGGGTTTAATAGAACAGAGGGGGAGAAGATAAGTGTATGAGTGTGGGTACAAGCTGCATGTCCCAGGGAACACCACAGTGATGGTTAACACAAGCGTGAACTAACTGTGTGACTCATATATGTGTGGAAACTCTCTTGTGGTAGGCAGATTCAAGCATACATGCATGCTATCGGTTTCATTAGCTGTGAATGTAATACATATTTAATGAACCCTGCAATGCTGTCAGAGTAACAGCAAAGGAAATCCAACACGGACATGGGGAGTGAGGAAAGTGTAATTTGGCAACATGGCTGGTCACTATAAAGATGCTGTCATTATTTAAATAGAGCTAGAACAGGCTCCACACTTCATTTATCTCGTTTTGCCATAATGAACTTCTTCTCTCGGCTTCTCCCTTTAGGGGTTGCCACAGCCTCCATCTTACCCCTACCCCTTGTGTCCTCTTCTGCTTACACCTTCACACCATCCATGATCCTTCTCTGTGGTCTTTGTCTTTTCCTCCTGCCCGGCAGCTCCATCTTCAACATCCTTTGTCCGAAATATTCACGTTCCCGCCTCTGCTCTTGAACAAATCATCTCAACCTTGACTCTCTTACTTAATTTCCAAATCACTCACCCATTCTGGTCACTCTCAGCACCTTCAGCTCCACCCCCTGTCTTTCAGACAGTGCCACTGTGTCCAAGCCATCGTATCTGGCCTTACTTGTGTCACACATCACCTCTGACACTCGTCTCCACCCACTCCATCCTGCCTTCAACTCTCATCTTCTCTGCTTTGCGTTGGATGGTTGACGCCAGGTGATCTGTCTCACTGTCATTCACACACTGTGTCTTTCTCCAACTAACTTTCCTTCCTGTAGATTATCCCTGCCCGACCTCATCTGTCAACCTGTCCATCACCGTTGCAAACCAGAAGGGACTGAAAGCTGATCCCTGATGTAATCCCACCTCCATCCATCACTCCATCTGCACTGTCTCACTGTCCTGCATCATCCTCACATACGTCTCTGCCATTCCAGACTTCCTCACACAGTTCCTCTCTTGGCCCCCAACCATAAGCTTTCTCTAGATCCACAAAGACACAGTGCAACCCTGTCTGGTTTCCTCGATACTTCTCCATCAGCACCCTCAAAGCAAAAATCACATCTAAGGTACTATTCCTAAGCACGGCCCCATGCTGCTGCTCACTGATCTTCACCTCTTTCCTGAACCGAGCTTCAACAACTCTTTCCCACATCTTCATGGTGCGTGCTCTGTAATCGCTACAGTTCAGCACGTCACCCTTGTTCTTGGAAATCCGTACCTCTACACATTTTCTTCATTCCATTTTGCCATAATGAACTAAATGGCAATGAATGCATCACTGTGAACTGCAGTGTAGTCTGAAGGACTTTTCAATAAAAATCGAGTTATTTAACCCGGGATTTAAACTGAGAACCTTTTAGGATGGGGTTCATACTTTCCTCCATCTGAACATGAATGTGGCAGATACAGGGAGGCTGTGTTCGCCGATGTCAGGCTTTCTCCCAGTGAGGATGGCAGACTTCAGTCTGAGGTTGACTCAGCAAATGTCAGTCCCGTCGATCACGGTAAAATCACACACTGCTCTCGTGAGGGCCTTTTTGAGTGGCAGCTTATTATTTGCTCGGGATATCTCCTCACTGCTCTGATCCTCCCTCGCCGTCCGAGGAGAAAACTGGATTGGTTTGGCAGGAAGACAAAGTCTAACTACTCGCAGCTACGCACACAGAACCCTTTGGTATTTTGTGACAATGTCTCGTCATTTGTAATTTTAGCTCAGCGGTGCCCTTCATGCATTTGCGCTGAAATGACTTTTAGCTTTTAATTCTTCACTAATTTCAGGACGACAGTGCAGTTTAACACATGAACATGATGCAGGAGCTTGACAGAGCTGGAAAGGCTAGGAGGATTAATTACTCTAGGCAGCCTTGAGTAACCTTTTAACTTTGCGCTCTATTAGTTGGGTTTGACGGGGATGTTGGAGGAAGAGTCTTGATATCTCCTCATGCTTTCCATGGGTAATGGGTGAAGAGGGAGGGGTTTGTGGATGTCACTTGTCACCTTACGGCTGTGTAATGCTGCTAATAAGTGCTAAATATCCTGTACTCGGAAATTTCCAATTACTGCTCCCAGCTAGACCTTGCACTGTTGATGAATGGCACCAAGCTACAGCAGTTGGCCCTCCTGGTGAGAAGCCACAAAACTTAAATCAAGATTTAGCACATGGGGGAAAGGGTTATTCTCTCTAGTCTGCTGTGATCCTAATATGTCTTTAATTGTATCCAGTGGTCAGCCATTTTGTGCTTGCTTGTATTTTAGTGGTGATTCCTTGTGAGTGAGGGAACCTTGAAAAGGTGCCTAGTTTGTGTCCTATCCTAAGTTATGGCTGTTAATATTAAACACCAAGTCTGGTTATAAGAACATGTGAGTAATTCAACTTAAAGTTGGATAAAGATTAGGCACACTTTTCTAGAATTGACACGTATTGCGTTCATTGTCCGCTTCTCTTCGTGTCTAGGTTTCTATGCTGTGGAGGCAGTTTTTACCATCACCTTCTTACTGAAGGGACACGTACAGGTTTAGTAGAACAGTCAACAGGAATATCCTCTCTCTTTCTGAATGCTGAAATGTAAAAATATTTGGTCCATTGCATCAAATCAGTCCTCGTTTTTCTATGCTTTGTTGATTGGAAAAAAATCATGAAAACAAAAGACGCGTGATCTGCAGCTTTCCTTACATGTTATGTGCAGATGGTCTAATGTAACACAGAAGCTTTGGACTTATCTGACTCGAAACACTCTGCCTCCAGGAGGACTGGGCCACACTGTCTTTGTTTCTGATGGAAACACAATTGTACAAGCGCACATGGAGCTTAACCAACACGTGTATACACACTTGTATGTTGTGCAAACATACACTCATGGCATTTACTGTATTTTTTTGCACTGTGACCTTTATTATTCCAGGGTTTTTTTATGTTTTAAACAGAGGTCAGCAGAATCAAACACCTGATCAGAATTTAAATTTATAGTGTTTCTTTTTTTAATCATTTCTGTGGAACCAAAACATGTTTGGCATTATTCATTATTTTACACAGTAAACACCTGCAACATTATCTGTTTTCAAAGGCAGATTATGTTAATCTTTGTTTTGGTCCAACACATTTGACAGTCTCCTCTCCTCTCCTCTCCTCTCCTCCTCCTCCTCCTGCTCCTCCTCCAATCTTTTGAACCTCTCCAGTTGCTGTGGGATCATAGTCCTGCTGTAAATGGTGAGCGAGCTTAATGGATTCGCACACTGTCATCTGTCCCTCGTGGGAAAACGGTTTTAAAAAAAAACACCGTCTCTTACGGCTTAGTCATGTTTTCCATCCTTTGTCACGGCACACTAAAAACACGGGCTTATTCATGAGATCGCCGTCGCGGACATTCTTTAGCTGGTTGGCGAACCGAACAGTGACCAAGCCAAGCTATGGCACGCCTCGTGCCTGCCTTAGCTGATCCTACAAGCTCACACTGCATCAGTCAGGAATGTCCACACCCTGACAGCTGTGGGAGAATCTGACTCATTCGTCTTTCTGTCCCCAAACTCTCCACTCATGCATACTTATCCTCCCTTCTCATCCGCTCAATGCACTCTTGCTGAAGGGCTCTAGCACACCTATGAGGGCACGTAATGGATGCATTTCGATAGATGATATAGTAAAGAAATGCTCTTTTTCTGTAGCTCATGCTCCATGAGTCATACCTGTTGTTTGACATATTCTGCTGCCTCTGAGGCCATGGATATACTGTACTGTACTTACGCATTCATATGGGAACACATCATCCGGTGTTTGTGTCAACAGACGTCCCACAAATGAACCCCGATGCATTTGCATGATGCAATACCTGTGTGGCCAATGGGGGCAGTGCAGAGACAGTGTTTTCACTTGAAAAACAAACTAAGGAAAAAGTCTAGAAGCATTTTTCAGGAAGTGAAATAAACAAACGAGTCTGAAGTGTGATTAAACAGCAACTTTATCTCGAGCCTTAAGGCCCTTTCAGATAGAAAAAGGCCTGCGTTTGCACCTTCCGCCGGATTCAGAGCTAATTAGGTGCTTATTTGTGTTGCAGGAACTACGCCGCTTACTTACTGATGGGAAAAATGTGACAAATTATCTGTAGTAATGAAATACTGCCTATAAAAGTACCTCTTTACCTCAGTTTAGAAAACTGTGATCTGTGACAGGTGGCAGGGTTGTTGGTGCCACACAGGCTGGTCTGCATATTTCAGAAACTGTTGATTTACTGTGTTATGAATGTTGGACACGTTCGGTCAGGTTGGTCCGTTGTGGCGGTGCTTTTTAGTCACAGCACAACCCTCAACCCTCCATCTGACCTCATAATTTCGTTTCTTTTGGTTGAATAATGACAATAAAGGTCCTTTTCCTTTCCAAGTATATTCACACACACAACACAATCACTAGGGTTTTACAGAGAATGGAGAGAAAGTCAGTTCTCTGGTTAAACCTGCTGTGAGGTCAGAGCAGAATAACCACAATGGTAAAAAAATAAATAATTATTATAAAGTACCATTAACTCAAATAGCCACTCATTACAACCAAGGATCTGCGCTGAGAGAAAACGTCCTCTCGTGGCAGATTCTATTGAAAAGAATGAGTTTTCACAGCAGCGTGGTTGTACTCTGCTCCTCAGCTCCTCTGTCTGACAGTGTGACTGCAATCAAATGTAAAAAAAGGCTGTCAGCCATTCAGGGCCACGTAAATTAAAGCAGAGGATTGATGAGTGCACTCCGACACTTAAACCTAATCTATGTGCCTGTATTTACGAGCTCTTTGAGTTGCCACACGTCTTGTTCCTCTCGTTCTCTGGTGTGGAGTCATATATAGAGTATATACACATATATCACTGCCTTGTGCTACATACAGTACAGTATATCCAGATGATGCAGACCGCTTGGCCGAGCAGTAATGGATGTCAAGGAGCAGGTTACGCGATGATGTGATATTGATCGGCTGCGTTCCTTCATGCCATCGATTACAGCATCGGAGGGTGTGGGATCACTGCGTGTTAAAGGAGCTTCTTAAGAAATAATAAAGATGCTCTTTGTCAAGTGTTACATCTCCGTCAGGGTGAGATGTGAAGGCTGCAATCTATGCAATATAGTTATTGACTGTGTGCCGTACATACACCATGACAATTCAATAGAGAGAAATGAAACATGAAAAAACCATGTACATTCACTCATTTCTAAAGAAGTATTGGTCAAGCATGTGTAATATTCCCTGATACATACACTATTAGGGCTGCAACTATTGATTATTTTCATGATTGATGAAAAAAATGTTGATCAAACCTCGACTCGATGATGTCCTTGAATGTCTTATTATGTCCATAAACCAAAATGATTCTGTTTCAACGATTTATTTCATTTTATGGAGCAAAGAAACCAGAAAATATTCACATTTATGAAGCTGAAAAACTAGACGGCTTGTTTTAATTGTTAAAAACAACACTCAAACCAATTCATCGATTGTCAAAATAGCTGATGATTCATTTCGTAATCGATTCATTGGAATAATAGTTGCAGCCCTATACAGTATGATAATGACAGTACACATATAAACATTGATGTTATTTGATAGATGTAGGAAATTACAACTCATTTAATATACATTCACAGGAAATGCAAGCCAACCTGATACTCCATATTGGTTTCATACTGGTCAAAATCACTGGGTTGGACATAAATGTGAAACAATGGTATTGAGCCGTCTCTAAATAGGATCCACTTTTGTGTCTGTGTGCACATATTTGTTGTACTGGAGATATATATGTGAGTAAATGGAGCGTCACTCATTGATTTTTGGGGCGGAAAAAAACAGAAAAGACAGTCATGAATGTGAGAGCGACTGCGATTCGATGAGATGCTAAGAAGATTTGCTCCGAGTTTGTCCACAGAGAGTGTCTGAGCTGGAGAACAAGCTGCCACTACTCCCTTCATCTTCCCCTCATCCTCCATCAAAGCCTCCGTACTTTCAACATAATCACAGCCTCAAATTCATGTTCTCCATTTCTTCTTTCCCCCCGAATACTATCTTCATTACCACAAATATAGCTTTCTCCGTTTAAGGGGTCGGGGGGGGGGGGGGGGGTTCCTCCATGCAATTTGTTCACACACGTCTAACTCTGCTGTCACTGCACACTGTTTCTCTGCAGGTTTCATTCCACTGTGTGTGTGTGTGTGTGTGTGTGTTCTCGCTCGATTATTCTTGTTGGAAAGTGAACATACTTCTTGTGGGTTACATTCATCAGCGGTTACAACTTGAATTTAACTTTAATCCCCAAATTAATCCTTCCGTGCAACATAAACACCGTAAACACTGACTTCAGTGTTCTACTTTCTGCTCGAGATCCACATTCATTTGAAACACATTTGATGAAAAATGTTTCACTGATGCCGACAAGTCTTATTTCTTCTGTAAACTCGAAAAACAAAGAATAAACAATAGCATTAATTCACATGGGAGAGCTTCCCAGTCCCTATAATTTAGTCAATATTCTGAGTCCCACACTCACAATAAATTATTGCTATTCCCATTTTGGCCATAATTCAGACACCAAATATGGTGTTTTGTTTACAAATTAAAGACTCATTCAATGTAATTCAATGATTTAATTAATAATAATAATTTAATTAGTAATTCAATGTAATTCAAATTTGAATTACTGAGTGAGACTGCAACAAGTGATCGATTTCAGTGTTGTTGTTTTTTGTTCCATAATTAAAACACATTTTCTGAGAATTTCTGGTTTCTTTGCTCCATAAAAGAGAGAAATCATTAATCAAATCATTGTGGACGACGTAAGATATTTGAGAACATCATCAATGTTTTGGAAACACTGATCCAAATTTTCGGACATTTTGTGGACCGAACAACAGATTAATCAAATAGGAAAATAATTGTTACTTACAGCCCTAGTAGTCTATATATTTAAATATTTATTGCTGAGTTTTAGATCAGAGATTATATGTTTTGTGCAATTTGGTAAATGGAAGAATTTTTATATCCCCATCTGAAGCTCACCTGTAATACCTCCAATGTCCACCAGTGGGGCTGTAGTCGTGGGCCACACTTTTGTGAAACACACTAAAAAAATCTACACTCACCTAAAACTGCTGTAATCGAGATAAAACTGTCCGTGAAGTAAAGACTTGGGTATTTCACGAAGAGTGAAGTATTTATCCAGTCCCATAACTGTCATATCCCATAATATTATTATTATGGGATATGAAGTATTAACACTTAGAAAACTGCTTTTTTTTTCCATTACTATGTGAAAACAGATGCTATAAGAATGTGCAGGAAGATATATAGAGTGTCTTTTATCCTTTTTTTCCAGCGCAACCAATAGGCTATCTGATGAAAAAGTACTAAAATAATTCATAAAATCGGATTGAATTTGTGAAATTTGGAAATACGTCACAGTTTAAAGTTCCCTTGGCCTGTTTTTTAGGAATAAACATTTTGCACAATTATTGCTACTCCCGATATAAAATTAATCATAACTTTGACTCAACAACACATAAGAAGACAAAAGCATTTTGTAAAGCCTGAAGATAAACACAGGATGTCCATATAAGGAGTTGTGCATTATTCCCGTGGCAATTTACCAAGGGTGCACCTGTGGCACTGACCCTCTGTGCCACATAAGCACTGAGGGTTAAGATAAGGTAAGGTTTATCAAGGATTATACACACACACCCACACAATCATGACATGGAGAAGCACAGGGAAATGACAAAAAAAGAATAAAACTGACAAAACAAAGGAACCGAACAAAGACAAACCACATAAACAATAAGAGGAGAAAACAAGTGGCCAAGATACACAAAAACATGTTTTTCACTGAAATCCTGCAGCAATACAACAGGTCGTTTGCCAGTAAGAAGTTTCAGGTTGAGTTTCAGGCCACAGACAGGAAATAAAAGCCGCCGTGTCCCTTCATAAACAATCACGTCAGAGAGTGACTGTGAGCTGCCCTTGACGCTTCACGCTCTCCTCCTTTATTGATATTGTAAAACATTTCCAAGTCTTGTTATTCCGTGTGAGCTGAGCCTGTCTGGGCCTTTTTCTATTTTCACCCGTCTAGTCTGTCTTAAGGTTTCATCAGCTGGATTTTAATCATGTGTCCCTCCACTCAGCTCTGACGTTCACAGTGTAATAGCCACTCTTGACCTTTACCTTTTTTTTTATCACAAAGAATATGGAGCTCTGTGAGTCACTGCAGGGACTTTTAAGGGGCAGTAAAAACCAGACGGAACATGAAAAAGCCTAATAATTTGCTTGTGTTTGTTATTTAGTCAATTCCTGACCTGTCACCAAATCCTCCTCATTATTTTTCCTACTCCTATCTCTCACACTCATCCTCCCTGTGGCTGTTTTTCCACTTTCTTTCTTTATTTTTTAAACACCCATGACCAAAGTTAACTAAACAATGTCTCAGGTGAGCAGTGCACAACTTAGATTCTGCTGTTTATAAGACCTTGCTCAACAGTTCAGCCCTCATTCCATGGATTCCATTGATTCCATTATTTTCGAATGAGATCCACCTTATTGCTGGAGATGCAACTGAAGACAGAGAGAATTATGGGTGAAAACTTCTGGAGCAGAAGTGGAATCGGCACTTAACTCGTTATTTCCAGTGGCAAAACACAGGCGGCAGCTGCGTGGCTTCAGGATCGCGCCGTTCCCTGCAGGGCATGAACATCGTGCAGTTTGAAAATCATGTGCTGCTGAAATTTAAACCCAAGCTTAGTCATGTGGGACACTATAAGACTCTGAATTGTCTCTTTGTAATCAACATAGTGTCCCACCTCCTTAAACAAAACACAACTGATCTTATTTGTTGCATTGTGTTGTTCTCGTATGATGAATACATAGTAGATCAGTCTAGCAGTGTTAAAATAACAGTAAGACGAAGAGTAAAGTAAACTTTATATTTAACTCTTAGTGCTGTGTTCACAAATCCCAATTGTATCCTGTCCTAATTAGATTTGGTGTTAAATTGACACTTTTAGTGTCACTTTCGCATCTCAAAATTGACCGTGTTGAAGAAGACAGAGGACTGATCACGTCGTCCCCACAGCTCTCTGTGATTAGTTACCATGGAAGACGCCAGTTCTGCTTCAGTGACAGGATGTGACAATGAATCATGGGCCATAGGAACAAGGTTAATCATTCATATGTGTGATTTGGGTGTTCCTTTTAATTTTTTGGGGCAGTTTATATTCTTACCCAACAGTAGAGGCGATGGTGGCGGCGTGTCACCAAGTGAGTGAGACATCTATCGAGTAACTGAGCTTTTTAAACCATTCATTATCTTTATATTCCGCATGAGCGTTGCAGGGCCGCTGGAGCCAATCCCAGTTTACCCTGGACAGTCCACTGCAGGGCTCAAAAACAACCATTCACACCCTATGGTCAATTTGTCCAAGCGACCCCATCCATTAATGGAGAAGCCAAAGAAGAAAAAGAAGAATGAACCTCTGCATGTTTTTATACCAGATAATCCAACACACACACACTATTTATCATATACAGTATTCATAAGCATTGAATACAGAATACAGATTCACTGTATTCTGCTCTAATCGGTTCACCACTTAGAGGAGTCATTGTGGACGCCATTTTCAAAGATGTCTCCATCCATGTGGTCATGTGCTTTAAAACCTGGATGTGGAAAAAAAAACAAAACAAAGTGTGTTGTATACAAAGTAATCTTGTGTTTGTGTCGTTGCAACATCACTACATTCCCATAAAATCATTAACATGTTGTTTTATGGGTTATAATTTTAATAAATTATTATTAGTATTTCAGTGTTTACAGTTTGACAATGAATGTAAAGTGATTTTATCTGAGGGTTAGGGCAAAAAAAAAGGAAGCAAAAACACGCACGAAAACGTGTGAGTTTTTGTGCAAAATGCTCTTTTTTTCACAAAACGGAACATGTCTTTGTCTGATATGTGTGTGAGTGAGTGTGTGCGCACAGACACACACATAGGCATTCTGAGGCTGAAATGATTTATAGCCAGCCATGTCTAATGGATTGCTTTGGCACTTGAGAAATTATGAAAAGAAATTAATTAGCCTTTAGTGACCCTGCTGTCCATCCGTCTCTCTCTCTTTCTTTCTCACTCTCTCCCTCTCTCTCTCACACACATACACACACACACACACACACACACTGACCCCAGCACTTTGCTGCTCAGTGTGGATGTAGATCGAGTAAATGGGCTCAGCATTCACACATTTATCTTCACTGAATCACATAATGTCATATAATTATTGTACAATGGTGACATTTTTTTTAATGGCATTACAAAAATGAATACAACACACTTCCTATTCAAAATTCTGTGATTATGTATCAATTAAGTGATATACTGTGCAAAAAGAGGAAATCACATCTGAAAAAGTGTGAATTATGAATGCACATTAAGGAAAGAAACAACAAAAATAAACAGATTAATAGCTAATAAAAATTGTTGCGTAATAAATTGTTCTGTCTTCATCAAAGCCTGACAGACTCTTCACTGTATTGGAATAAACCAGTGAAAGCAAAGAAAATGAGCAGAGAGTGAAGAGCAGCTTAGTTTTCCCTCAGTGCATATTGTGGAGAATAGCTGTTATTTCCCATCTCTCTTCAGACCGACTTCATTTCATTTAGAGAAAGAGAAAACTCGGCGTACCTGTCGAGCTGTGCCGTCCCTGCCTCTTGTCTCTGTTCCTGTGTGTCTCCGTTTGTCTTTTCATTTTGAAGAAAATAGTCCACCTGCATGTCTTAAAACTACAGTGCATAACTTATAAATGTAAATAAATATGTGTTACATTCAAACCACTGTCAAACGAGTTATTTTAGTCAGATTTTGTAAACAATAATTTGTTTTTTTTCATGTCATGTATGTTACACATTAGTCCGACTAAAATCGAGCTAGTTCTAGTCAGACTAACATACCTGGATAATGCGATTCATAGTCCAATTACGCCTGCATGTATACGCTTAGTCGAACTGGAGTCAGACTCAGTGTTCTTGACCCAGAAATAGAAGGAGACGGCGTATAAACTGCAGTACTGTTGCCGGAAATCATACGGCGGTGACGTGCAATGATCTCATTTGTATCATGAATGACATGTACAGCAGAATCCCAGCACGATCCATGTCACCGTCCATCTCGCCGCTCACTCTTTGTTTTTCTGTGACGTAAATCGCATGTATACTGGAACTCGGCAAGACTCCGGCCTTAGCTGGATTAAACTGCACCTGTAAACACATGAGTGACAATGTGCTGCACTCAGGAAGTGATCAGTTTTATGTCAAGACAGATAGAGGCAACAGTAACTGTGCTAGTAAAGCGGAACGGCTGCAGGAAAGGTTTGAGTATGACTCAAAATATGAACCATGAAAGGGTTTCAGACGTGAATTCTGCAGTTTCATGAGATCAATTCTTCTTGCTCTCACCTGCCTCTGTGCTTCTGCTGCTGCTGTACACACCCAATTGCTCACTTAGTTCAGGTCTGACAGTATTGCTTTACTTGTTTTCAGATGAAGCGTGTGGCGTATAAATAATTTTTTACACAGCTCCGGTTCACAAAGACCAAACAGTGGTAGAATAATAACATCAACAACAACATAAATCACTGAAATATTACATCCTGCGGGTTAAAGTTGAACCTGTTAAATCCTGCAGAAATCCTAAAAAAAAAGGTATTGTCTTTCATTTACAAAGCAATTCAATTGAATTGTATTGAACTGAATTGAGTTAATAAATTGGATTGGATTGAAGTGATGAATGAAAGAGAACTCGAGAGTGAGATCAGTGAGGTCGTTCTTTCATTTATCTGAATGCCAAAGACGGATAGAGAAAGTGATGGAGACAAAGGGAGACAGAGAGAGACAGAGGGAGACAGAGGGAGACAGAGAGGGAGGGCAAGACTGACTCTGACCATGGATTATGGAGGAATGTGGACGTCTAACACACCAGAACGCTTGTGTTTGCTCGGGCTTAGTGTTGCTCATATCTCCTCCACTTCCTCTGGCTTTGTTCCACAGGTACAGTATGTAGACACCAGCTACCATCACATATCCAAAAAGGTCACCCCACTGTCACGTCGCTCACTCACACACACACACACACACACACACACACACACACACACATGCCTCACTGCTTAACTCACTGAGCTCATATATTCACTGAGGTGTTTAGTGGGTGGTAGCTACAGTTGGAACATGGGACAATTCTGATGGATTTTCCACCTTTGATGTAGCAGCAGAACAAATCCAATGTCTTTTTTTCCAGCTGGCTGACTATCATGAGCACAGTATTCTTTCCAGATGAAATGACTGCACACACACACACACACACCACTGTCAAGAGCCATGTGTGATCACCATGTAGTGGTAATACTTCACTAACCACCTCCTCTTAACCCCTCTCTGCTGCAGATCTGATTTTGACCTGGACTATGACAGCTACCATGAGGACTACTATGACAGGTACTGTCGCTGAGCTACACACGGCAGCTCACACACCATGTTGCTTGTTGGTTTTGTCAGAGGCCGCTGAAAGGGATGAAGCTGAAGTAGACACTTCCTCCCTGCTGTCTGCCTTTACTTTCCGCTTCCCAACCCTGTCTGCTGCACAACTGTCAGTCATTTGCTCTTTGCAGATCAGATTGTGGACTTGTGTCGTCACTGCTTTGAAAAAACAAGATTTTACTCAAACTACATCGTAATCTTTAAGGGACCGCTCTCTGCATGGTCCCTATACCCCAAAATAAGCCTTTTATATTTATATCAGGAGTCTCAGCTCTACATTGGCCACCATTCTGGACCAACATGGTTTTTTTACGGGGCCACACGGTTGGTGTGGTGGGCTGGCACTCTTGCCTTTGCAGCACAAAGACCCGGGTTTGTGACCCGGTTAAAAGAAGGGCCTCTCTGCATGGAGTTTGCATGTTCTCCCTGTGTGTGCGTGGGTTTTCTCCAGCTTCTCCGGTTTCCTCCCACTGTCCAAAAACATGCAGATTTTGGGAATAGGCAAATTAGACACTCTAAATTGACCTATGTGGCCCTATGTCAGCTGGGATTTGCAGCTCCTGTGGCCCTCATGAGGAGGATAAAGCGGCAGAAGATGAGTGACAGATGGGTTGTTGTTGTTTTCTTTTTATAAACACTCATAACACTGATAAACTACTCATCTTTTGAATTTTGATACTAGCTGAGAGCTCCATAGGGAAGCGTGAAGTGAGGGGTATTCAGTTGCAACATGCTACTAGATAACAGCTGACAATGGCTGTTTGTTTTTTGATGACAGCATGATAAATCTCGAGCCGAAACATGTCGTGTCTGCATATGTGATGACATGTCATGTTCTTGAGCGGGTGTACCATTTTGTGGGGTTAGATTTGAACTACTACCTCCTGTAACTCACATCCAAACGGTGGTGGTAAGGGCAAAAACGAGCCATGGGATTGGGCCAATAAAGCGGGGTATGCTTTAGGCATAGCTTTGGTGTGAGTGACAGTGGAGGTGAAGCACGGTGAAATGCCAGCTCTTGTGCTCTCGGTAAGATCCACCTATCCATTTCTTCACCATCTCCACCTTTTCATGCAAATATGTCCTCTTCTGTTTTCACAAAAAAACAAGATGGCACTGGATAAACTGCAGAGCTCCAGGACTTTAGAAATGACAGTTCACAAACCAATAGGTGCCGTTGTTGTCGTGTTGGACTGATTATTTGGGGACTGTGTCAATGTGTTACGAGTTGGCAGAAATACATTCATGTGCAGTTTAGTTAAGTGCAGCGGTTACATGCATGAGGTGTTTTGACTGAGCTCTATATTATTGGTCCTCCATTGAAATTGCTCAGGGACGTTCCCACATCCCTCAGGTCTCAGTCATAAACACACCACTCAGCACATCTGAATAAGAGCAGGCGGTCACATTGCACACGCAATAACTTGTTTTTACGTCTTTGTGAGGACACATCGTGGACATAATGCATTTCCTAACTCCTAACCCTAACCTTAACCATCACAACTAAGTGCCTAACCCTAACCTTTACCCAATGATAACCCTAACACTTAATCCAGGACTTAACTCAGATGTCCTCACAAAGGTAGGTTTGGACGTTTTCTGGAGCTCACACACACACTCACATTCTTGTTCAGCATCCTTACGTTAACCTTACCCATAACGATAAAAAGCCTAAACCTAACCTAGAGCCAATTGTACCCCTAACCTTAAAATAAAGCCTTAACCCTTTCAAAAGCCCTTTAAAGTTGTGAGGACCAGCCAAAATGTTCCCCAAGGTCAAAATGTCCTCACTAAGATAGAATCAAAGTTTGGTCCTCACAGCCTAATACGAACATGCACACACACACACACACACAAACACCACACACATACACACACACCCTAATGCTCTGATGCTTTGAGTAATAACTGTCATCTTTTCTTTGCTTATTTTCCCTTTGCTTTGCTTTGCTCTGCATTTTTTTTTTGCCTTCGCTCAGGGGGAAACTCTCACCACTGATTTTTAATTTGCTTTTAACACAGTACGTAATTATTTCTCATGCTTTTGGCTAGCATTACTGACAGCTGTGCATGGTTATTTGTTTGGGTATACACCCATGTGTTTGCCTCGGGGTGAGAAGCAGACCGTGAGTGTGTGTGTCTTTGTTTGTTGTTGGGAAGGGAGGAGTTTTTGGGGGGGGGTTTGTTTTTTTTTTCCCTGTCCACTGTCCTCTTGTGCAAACATGAAAGAAAAGTGACTTTCAGCACACCGATAACAGCTCGGGCTTACAAAGCTGCTTTAGGTGTGTGGGGTCTAATCCGCAGAGACAAACACTCTCCCACACACACTCGCACACGTTTGTGTAATCCTCACTCGTCCACAGTCTCTCTCATTGTCTGAGCCTCCCTTCTCTGAGATGACACTTCAAAGCCGGTGTAACGACACATTGTCTGTCTGCCCCTGAAAACTGCTCTAAAGGACATTAAACTCCCATAAGTATTCAGTCTCACATGGACACTGCTCAAAGCCTCTAATCGTACACACTTACGGTAGCTTAGTACACTCCATCCTCATGTGACATTGTGGCACCCATGTGCGTGTGTGTGTGTTTGTGTGTCTGTGCGTGTATGTGCTCAGCACACAAACCGCTGCATTGAGTGTAGAGACTTCACAGAATATAATAGAGCAGAGAACAACAGAGGCTGAGCCAGGCTGGCTCTGACTGACTGGTTAAGAGCTCCATCAGTAAATCTACATTACTGTCCAACTCTCAGTCCTTGTAGCTGACAGCTTTGACCTCATGTTGCTTTTGAAATACAGCTGGAGGAATTTTTCTATCCCCTTGCTTTGCAGAAAATACTTAAAACTCTGCTCAGATTGTCCTCCGTCCAGCTATATCCAGATTGTTTCTGGATCCAGTTGGATTACTGTTACCACTGTAAATAAATCTCAAATCTCAATCTCAACATCAGATCTGAAATATGTTTGGGTGATTTTCTGCGTCTGGCGACAGCGAATGTCCCAGGCATTAGGTTTCAGGGTTGTCGGTGAGATGCACTTTTGAATTTCCTCAACTTTGGTAACAAATTATACATTAACCATATTGTACTACAGGCTGCAGCAATCATCAGAAGTGATGAAATGAAGGTTTCTTGAATGCATCTTTAAGCCACTCCTCTAACCTCAACACACTGTGCGAGGTCTCAAGGCTTGAAATGCCAAAACCTAGCACAAACCCTCTCTTCTTGAACTCTCTTCTCGGCTTTAGTTGTTAAAGGTCAATGTGACCTTACAAAACATTTGGTACGACGTATCCAATGCATCCAAGATCAAATACACATTGTTTTTGTTAATAAACACGAACACATGACATTTAATTACATCTAGCAGAAAGGTTAACTTGCACTCGCCTCAAAACATAGTTACAAAGTGGTTCACATATAAAAACACAAATTAAAAGACAAAAAATAAAACCAAATCATTTGTTTTCAGCCAAGAGTGTGGAACCGTTAAAAGGCCTCTGTCAGACAACAATCAGGATTATACCGGGATGAAAGATTGCTAATATACTGTGGACATGGACCTTTTTGTGCTTTATAAGTGATAAAAAAAGAACCTTGAAACCAGTGTGAAAAGGCTGACCCTAGGTGCACCCATGGTAAATTGCCATGGGAATAATACACAACTCCTTATATGGTCACATATTCAGGCTTTAAAAATTATGTTTTTTTTCCTCTTCTTATTTGTTGTTGAGTCAAACGTATGATTAATTTTATAACGCATTTTTGGTAGTGATATAAAGCAGCAATAATTGCACAGAAGTCACAAAATAGACTTTTTTTTCTTTTTGCTCATAAAAGCGAGCCATGTGAACTTTGAAGTGTGACATATTTCCAAATTTCCAAATGTCTTTTTGCTCAGGTGTGTTTATAGAGTGAAAATGTTTTTCATCATATTGCCTAGGTTGTGTTGAAAAAAGGACATAAGACTATAGACTCTGTATAAACTGTATGTTTTAACATTGTAATGGAAAAAAAGCAGTGTTCTAAGGGTTAAAAGCCTGAAGTCAACAAGCTTTCAAGACTGAAACTGAATTGGTCAGCGAAGGCACAAAGCCACTGGCACTAATTGAAACTTGTTTGTTTTTAATCATCTCACTTAATGAATCGATCATGCACAGCTGTTCCAACTGCACAGAAACCCCAGAAAAGTCCCCATTGTTTTTTTTTTTGTTGTTGTTGTTGTTGTTGTTGTTTTGCCCTGGCCTCGACGCTCTCTGCAGCTTCTCCCAGTTATGATACATTCATTTCGATCCAGTTGCACTCGGTCTGTGGGTCAGTGAGTCACAACATCACCACAGACACACACATGCACAGGACACACTCTCATTTCTTTAGCTACCATGAATTTGCCTGTGATGCACCCTCCCCATCAGCAGCACGGCTAGCATGGCGGGGGAGCTATTGATTGGCCCTGACAGAACCAATTACAGTCAGTGACAGATAGAAACATGGAGCTGTCCTCGGGGACGAGGCCCATTGCCAGTGCACAGGAGAGAGAGAGAGAGAGAGAGAGAGAAGCAGAGATAGAAGGTAAAATAGTAAAAGATAAATGAAATAGAAAATACTGTAAATATATCGTACATGTATATCATATACGTCCACATTTATCACTGAGATGCTTGAATAGCTGCTGTATCCTATCCGTCATCTAACATCTATCAGACCCTTGTTTAAACTTGTTTGTTGTGCCACTGCCAGTTTGATACGAGACGCATTTTGGGCACCATACGTAACAGAATATATCTATTATTTAAAGGTGCAGTACGCAAAATTGTGTCAGACCAACACAATCAATCTAATGATAACAACACATCCCTCTGTGAATGTTGGATTTTGCACCTTTAATCAAAACAAATACAAACTGTGGTGTGGCACAGTCATGGCAGTTTAAGTTAATCTGAAGATCTGTGTGAATGGTTGTATATGTTGGTCCTGCTCTAGGTTGGTGACCCTGCCTCTGACCCAGTGTTAGCTGCGATTGGCTCCCTCCATAAACCTCCAAAGAATGATGAATTGATGGATTACAGCCTTTGATTCATTATTATTTCTGGTTTCAGTATCAGTTTCTTTATATATTTTATTTTTATTTATTTTCTACCACATAGAAAACTGCAACACAAGACCTTTTGTCAAATATTTACATTTCACTATTCAATTACCCTATAGCAGGGGCCAATTAAGATTTAGAGAGGTCTGGGTAGAGAAAATGTCCTCATGTACAGGTCCGCAGCATCATCATGTTTAAGATGCATTATAATTAGTAGCTATACATTACAATTAATTTATATATATTGAAGTAACATTGTCATGACTCAAATCAAATGAAGAAAGCTGTCATTCAATGCCATTTAAACAATATGTATTTTCAATGCAACGCTGGAGGACTATAAACAATAATAAATAATATATCAAATAAATAAGGAAAAATAGATAACAAAAGTCAAAAATAAATAAATAACAAAAGTAAAAGCAAAGTAAATTGGACATTCAACTATAAATAGTATACTTTCAGAAAAGAGTCAGAACCTTTCATACAAGGATTGCAGCTCAAAGTGCTTCACGATCAAAAGGAAATAAAATAAAGATGCAAATACAACGATAAAGCACAACACAAGGTGGAATGAAAAGGAAAAGTCTAAAGTCTAAAAGTAAGAAGATGCAACAGTAACATACAACACAGAGGGGGATAACATAGGAAAAGCCTATAGAGTCAAGAGGTTAAAACCCTGTTTTAGCTTTAAAATACACTAAAATTGCAAAGTCACTGTAAGTGAACAAGATCACGTATCTCAGTAGAACTTTTATTCCAATGGTTTGCACTTTTGAGTTTTTGATACATTAGAATCTTATACTCTGTGCTAGTTGGAGCGTTGCAATGTGCTCAGTCTGTATCGATCTGGATAAAGAGTAAAGTGATCGCACCTGCCGACTGTCGATGGCTTTAAAAGCTTTGCATCCTAACAGAGGCCAGAGGCTGTGGACACCTCAGCCGACCCACACACGAATAATCACTGTCTCTGCTGTCCGTCACGTGCTCATGCTCACTGCTGATTATATTGTTGTTAAGCTCCACTTGAGGACTGGATTACACAAAATCAATCACAGTGCTCCATCCCTTACAAATTCAGTAAAAACTGCTTGCTCCATCAACACAATTGACAATGGAATCTATTCATGTTGCAGGGTGTATGACTACCAGCGTGTGCCAGCCTCCCTGTCTCCTTTAGCCCTGGGACCCAGTCTGGCCAAGCGACCCCGTTCCTCCTCGCACTCCTCTGGACACAGACGTAGTCGAGACAGAACCCACTCCAAAAGCTCCAGAGCCCACTCTACTAGTTCACCCACAGCCAAGTGTGAGTAACAAGACTGAACTCAAGCTGCTCAAAGCTCCTTTCATTTCAGGTCCAAAGCATAAACATAAGATGCAACAGATGTTTATGTGATGAAGGCGACAACACGGGAAGATACAGACTCATTCAATCTCTCATCCTTTCACTGTAAAGCAACCACAACCCAAATATGCAGTGTGTAAGTCTACACACAGTTTCCAGCTCACTGCTTCTCAAACTTTTTTGGCCCCCCCCCCGAAGCAGAAAGAAAGTTCATGCGGTAGCTCCATGCCCTGTGAGGGTCCCACCCCCACAGCGTGACAATCACTGTTCTAGGAATTTGAACTTCAAACAGGCTTTACCCTGTTTTCTCTAACACTGCTTTGATGAGGCAAACAATGTAGTGGGAGAACTTCTCTATATTCAGACAGGGATTACTTCAAAGCCAAATCTGACCCTGAGCAGCAAATCCGAAATGTACAAAAATCCTGTACAAGCAGCCCAACAGCAGGATGCACGTTTAATATTTGAAAGACTCCTTATTTGGCATCATGTTTTGACTTGAATTGGGCGAGAGGATTGATGACTATACAGGACTATAAGCTCTTTCTTATAGAAAAGGATTCTGCTGGATTAAAATGTGCTAGGTGTATTGTGTTTTAAAAAAGAACCATGAATTCCCCAAATGCTAAGGAAAGATTATTCCTTCCTTATCTTCCTTAATGCCCATGATTTATTGTCTGTGAAGGTTCTCTGTCATCCAGGTCAGAGTATCTTCAGGAGCTGCAGGCATCTGGACGTGCCTTAGTTAAGATGAGGACATTTCACCTCTCATTTTAGAGGCTTCTTAAGAAGCAAGTAAAAATGTAAAAATGGCTATCCTTTATAGAAATGAATTATAGTACCTGCCATACCTTTTGCATTTATAGAAATGCAACTGTACAGGAGAAAAGGCATATTGAATGTATAGTGAATAAAAAAACACTTTAAAGGTAAAAAAAAAAAAAAAAAACATCGGAAAAAACATTGCTTGAATGTTCTTTTCTGTGTGTTTCTGTGTCTAAGCGTGTTATTTTATCTAATTATTTATTTAAATTTTTTCTAAATCCCCTACTTCTGGGCTGAACAATTTTGCATAAATGTCTAATTGGCTCCCTTCAATGTTATACTTCCCTATGTTTTATGTGCAGACATGAGAGTGGTGTCTAATGTCGCTTCCATCCTCTCTCTGTGTCCCCGCAGTGGGCATGGAGGAGTTGCAGGTGATTAAAAAGGAGCTGACTCTGATAAAGACACAGATCGATGGGCTGCTCGACAATCTTGAAAGGATGGACACACAGAGGACTGACCACAAAGGTGAGACACTCATTGAGGCAGACAGCGGGGAGCAGGGAGGTGTGAAACTAGATGATAGATAATCCATTCGCGCATCAAAACACATTTTAAGGTTGACTTTAGTTGTACGCCACGTTTAGATTTTTGCTTGATTAGCTCCACACCAGTCACAACCCCAATCAGAGTGATTAAGGACGTGTGCCACATGGAGGCTGGTGGGTGGTGGGTGGTGGGTGGAGTGCACCGGCACAGTCAACTTTGCTTATATCTGACAAATCAATTATGTCCCTTCGGTAAGAAAGTTACAGAAGTTCAATCAAAGGCCACATCAGCCGCTGAAGTAGTTACCGATTTATCAAACAAAAAAATTAGGCTTCAGGAAACACAGAAGGAAAGAGCTGCTGCTGCCCCCATGTGGACATCTGCATACAGCACAGTAACTCCCACTTAGAAGAAATTATGTTTTAAAGCTTTATTTGGAAATTGCTTTAACTGTGCGTGAGACACCAGAAACATTAACTCTGGACAAGTGGCTAATAAGATGACACCATTGTCACATACTGGGAGACCACAGACCAGACCAGTGTTTCGTGAGGACACGGTGCAGCCTTTGCAATTTTCACGTTTGGTAATCACTGGTGCAGTCATGTACTGGGACACAGGGGGAAGACACTTGTGTATGTATACACGAGTGGGTTAGTCTCATTAGTCTTTTTGTTGTATGAGGTCGACAAAATACATTTAGTTTTATAATTCTGATGCTATTTCATAGCTTTATTGTCCTTCAAGGGGACATTTGCAGTTGGAAGTGCAAAATCAATAAAAACAATTAAAAAGAAACAACAGACAAACAAGGGCAGACAAGGGACAACATAGACACACACTCAGCAGCCCCACTCATGTTTATGAGAACTGTCAGTAAAGTGAAAAGCGAATAAAAGTAGTGTGAAACTGAATATCTATATCTGATGGTTCTTACTCCTGGGAGTCTGTATCTGCATCCAGAGGGAAGAGGGATGAATGCATCCAGAAGTGGAAGATCACAATTGAACAGAATTGTCTGTCCTAGATTTGTTTATGTGGGAGCTGCTGTACGTCAATTATTTTACTGGCTTCCTCGACAATTTTTTGGCATGTGTTGTTTTGTGTTTGTTGTTTAAAGGCCCTTCTAGGGATGGACACTGCAAATTAGAAGCTGCCAAAAAATACTGTGGTCCATTATTTCAATATTTATCCTTTATTTAGCCAGGATTATATTAGATTTTATTATTATTTATTTAGCCCATTGAGAGAAAAGATCTCTTCTTCCAGGGAGTCCTGTTCAGGATAGCAGCAAAAAAATACAAATAGTTCCAGAGACAAAACTGTTTCAGATCTAAAACTATAAAGCTAAAATGAAGAAAAATAAGAGAGACATAATGAAGTAAAGTGCAGAGGTATACAGGTCATACCAACAAGATCCTTAATCCGAACCCCTCAAAAAGGTTTTGTAAAGCAACAACATGTTTCTTTCATGATGGTCCATAAAATACCTTTGAAGGTGTTTTTTAAAGAAAGCAGTGTCTGTAGTGAAATTATGGACTTGACTTAATTAGGAAAAGTCAAGCGGTAGACCTGGTGCTGTAGTTGCTGATGGGATATGATAAGAAGCTAGAAATATGGGTGGATAAATCAGCATGACCTAGGATCCAACATCACACTTATCTACTTTGGAATTTGCAGGATCTCCCCTGAGGGAGGACAGTCCAGCTGGCTCCCCTTACCCTCTGTCAGCCAGCAGCCCAGAACACTCCCTCTCCTCCCTCTCTCCACCCAGCTCCCGCCATCGAATCCACAGGGAGACTCATGACCTGAAGGAGCCCGATGACGACCACCACACGGTAAATGCACCATAAGATTAGGTGTACATTTTCAGGAATGGCTACATCAATGAGGGACCTTCATTTATTGTCATTGCAAGTGCATTTCCAGTGATATTATTTGGGCCCGTGCACGAATCGCAGGGGCCAAAACAGCTCCTGGCATGAATTTGTGCGAGGAACCTATTGTTATCCTTCAAATTATCATCATTATTATTATTATTATCATTATTATTAATATTATTGTGATATCTGTGGCTTTGCAGTCATTTTTGAGGGAGTTAACGTGCATAAAAAAAACTTGCCCAGACCCGTTTGTTGCTTAAGGGCTCTATAGCGCCCCCTCTAACAGGCAAAATTGAGTTCCATTGAATGTTCCGAAGTAAATGAGCGAACTCCTCTGAGCGCATTTGTCTTACCAGCATAAAAACACGTGTCAATTTGTACTAGACACCCTGACACTAGAGAACTGACCCTGAACACGTCTACAGACACAAACTTGACCTAGTAACGAATAAAAGTGAAGACCGTTGAGTGAGGGACACAGTGAGGTCACGTTCCCGACTTGCGTGGGGGGGGGCCCCTGTCATTTTTGTTTATGTTTTTCTCTCACTGTTCGTCTGCCTCTGTGTCACAGATGAGCAACCACAGCTTTGACCCAGAGGAGGAAATATGAGTGAGGGGAAAAAAACACAAGATGGAGGAGCCCGAGGATTAAGTGCCAAACTCTGAGGAAGAAAACAACAACAACAACCACCGAGCCAACACTCTTATCACTGGCTCCGTTCCCCAACTGGGTGTACATATCAGATATCTCTCTATATTTAGTTCAGTATTGAAGCAGCTTGTTTTGTGTGGCTGTCCTTTAAATTTAAAATGCAAACACTGACATCGGTGATAACACACGCACACACACACACACACACACATTTGAACCTGACAGTTTATGTTGACCCATGAGAATGAGAAGTAATTGTAAATAGTTTACTTTCACGTTGAGCCCGTATTTCGCTATTCATTCAAAGTTGACTAAACAGGACTTTGATCACACATTATGTAACTAGATTTTTTTTTTGTTAACGTGTAAGAATAGGAGTTTCAAATTGTTTCCACAGTTTTAACAGTAGAGCATTCAAAGAAAATCTAAGTATCTGTTCTGTAAAGACCTTTAATTAGATAAAAAACTATTTAATAAAAAAATATGATTGTATCACACGCTCTAATCCATCCTTCCATTATCTTAACCTATTATCCTTTCAAGGTTATGGTGGAGCTGGTATTTTGTATGTCATATAGTATGTTATGAGGTGATATAATGAAATATGACACATACTGATTTGTTGAGAGACAGGAAAAACCCCTGGAACATCACTAGCCCTATCATAGGACCAAAATTTAGAGTCTGGAAATCTGCATGTCTTTGGCCTGTAGGAGGAAAACAGAGAACATGGAGAATACTCACACTCACAAACTAGAAGAAAATGCAATATTCAAACCCGGAACATTCCTGTCGTGAGACGTGCTCGCTATCTCACACAACAAAGGGAAAATTGGAATATAGCGTGTTAAAAAATGTACTTGTGTACTCTCAGTTATGATTTAGAACAGGGTTTTTGTTTCTGAGTTCATTTGTTTGTTCCTTGGAACATTCACAATATTACTTCTCTGACTGTAAGAAATGGTTTACAAATGTACACGCTTTTTAAACATAGGTATCAGTTCTACTTCAAATGTATCAGGGGAACATTGCAACTCTCTTCCCTGATGTATTTGGCACTTAGAAACGTGCAGAGGCCCAGATCAGTGTGTAATATTGTGTATTATTGTAAAACTTAACTGTATTTGTCTGATTTTAGTCTTGCTTTAGGGACTTCTCGTATGATTTTTAAGAAAACAATGATGTTATTATTATAATTCTTATAATGTTACATGTTTTTTTGTTTGATCTTAAGATAAGCCAAGTGGAAATACTCATTATCACAGTAGTAAAAGTATTTTCATATTGAGTCAAAATGCAGTTGTTATTATTTCCTTGGATACACTGAGTCTGACACAGCATCTATTTGAACCTGCAATGCCGCTTTTTTTCCTTTATACTCTGATGGTTTTAGTAAAGGTCTGACACACAGAAGATGGTCTGCAGCAGCACACTGTATTTTACTGTGTGTATTTTTGTGGGGCAATAACAGTGCACACACGCACACACACAGACAACAGCATTTTCCACTCAGACTCAAAAATCTCAAAGCAACCTGGAAACTCTGTGGTAAGAAATGGGTCGAAAAAAAACACAATTGCACCTGCAGCCATTCCATTACCACATGTATTTCTAGAGAGCCACATTAGCCTGAAAGAGATCACGAAGAAAGGAAAAAATAGATTTACAGTACTGTGCAAAAGTTTCAGGCACCACCATATTAGCGAGCTGTCAATGAGTTTAACTCATGCAACATGTGTATGTAATGCTCAAGCATGTCTTGAATAAACCTGGTTTAATAGACGTTTTTTTACAGCAGATATTTCTTTAAATGAAATAGTAGGACAAACACAGGATTTACCAGTAACATTAATTAAGGTTCCACTCCAGTATTTACAGAGCTGTGTTTTTGTTCAAGTGTAAGGGTAGATCATGCTAAATACTTGACACCTGTAGAGGATGGGTTTTTTGTTTTTTTTTTAAACAACAAAAAACTGCACACATTTTCTGGATGTGTTCCAGTAAAGTGACTAAGAAATAATTATCCTGTATTGTCGTTATAGCATTGCTAAAAGAACAAATCTAATGGTGGCCTAAGACTTCTGCACAGTACTGTATATAAGTGAGATGCTCCAAAAACATGATCATGCAAAGGTTTCGAACACAAAAGACAACAGACCAAAAACCAAAACAGCTATAGTGTGACCCCAGTTAATTTATTCTGTTTGCCACCGACCTGAATGGTAGATAATAATATGGAGGGCTAACATATTAACATATTTAACACAACGTACCATTTACATTATGAATATTATGCATTCAATTGAATTTCAGTGTTTACTTGTTTGTTTGTTTTTATCAACAATATCAGTTGTACTTTTAGTGAGTGGTCATGAGAAAATATTACGCAAGCACACTCATACCACTATATATATATATATATAACACATTATACATTAATATATTCTACTTTTTTCCACCTACATCTGACCTAATGATTGATATCAAAGACTACTTAGGTTTTAAAGATTCTACCTTTAAATACCAGGTTTTTGTCATGATGAAAGAAAAACCTAGATCATGTGTTATTTTCAATATACCACATGCAAAGTATTTTTTTTTTACAGCCTGTGATATGTCAATTAGAGGGAGGGAGGAACTGTGACAGTGCCATCTAGTGGATATAGCTTGTTTTTTTTCTCTACATGCCGAATATGGCCAAATGACGCCATCTGGTGGAGAGCAGTAAAAATGATAATTTCCAACAAAATGCGTGAAGTGGGTTTAAAACTTGCAGTTTGAATGAGTTTCAATGGGACATTTTTTGCGATTAAAGGTTTGAGTGTGACACTTGTTTGTACACAGTGTATTTTAGCCTTACTGTAAGAGCTGAGCTGGAAATCACAAAATGAGATAGAAATACACAATGTTGCCAAAAATCCATGCCATATCCATGGACGTTATCAAAAAATGAAGAATGAAAAGCGCCTCATTTCTCTCTCTCTTTATGTTGATTTCCATTCACAAAGAGTTTTTTATTATTATATATTTCCTTGTTTCCGGTTTTATTTTGTAGTTTTTTCCTGTTACGCACCTTGTCAAGTTTTACTCCCTGTGGTTGTGTCAAACGCAGGAAGTTGGTCCACAGAATATAGTAAGGAAGCTTTTCGTGAGTGACGATTTTTCTCAGTTATAACAGTACAAATGTTCGATGCCAGAAAGTAAAATTGTCTTTAGTGCGGTTAGTTGTGCTTACTTGAACTTGCACGAATCCCGAGTCTCAGAGCAACTCACGGTGCATTATTTCCTCTCAGTTCAACGCGCTGCAGGCAAAAGAACTCTTGCAAAACCAGTCTGATGTTGACATAAAGATAACACCATGTCCACCCAGAGTCATGCTGAATGGGGTGCACAAACTACAGTGGTAACGTGATAAAAGTCAGATGATTCTTAAATGAAACCGTGAAATTATATTTTCTCAGATAAAACCCAGCTGACCCAGTTTGGATTTCATTCATCAGTACACATGAGTGCACTTCGACTACAACATATAAAGCGTCATATTTTGCCTGAAAACAAGGTAAGCATAATTATATACAACATATTGGATGTACAAATCTATATCACTTGACTCTGTCAATATTGAGACCTAATATTGTTTCAATTTAGAAATTCACTGTTAACTCACATGTGTCAGGTTCGTATTTACAGAGACTATTTCTTAACAACTACTTTGTATTTTAGCTTGTAGAGAGCAAGTTTGAAATATTTTTGCTTTTCACCTTGTGTTTTGGGGGATTTACAAAAGACATTATAACTAACTGTATCATGTTTCCAGCAAGTTCCAGCTAAGGACATCACATGAACCACAATTTACTTTTTTCTACTTACTTTTCGTTCAGTAGGGTTTAAGGATGGAATGATACAAAGTGTTGTGTTCAATATCACAAACTCAAGTGTCTACTGATTGCAATATTTGTCAGATACAGTAATTATTCAGCCAGTTATGAACTATGAAGCTGTTAACAACACATTAACAGATTTATGCCTTCATTACAAAGAAATAAATCCCCCAACTGTGCAGCAAATAGTGTTCTCCCGAAAAGAAGAAATAAACAGCCCGAACATGACTGATTTTTATTTACATTTTTAGTCTGTGCATAGTAAAACAGAACACTTGTCATATTTTCATTATTTACATTTCTTGTCAAAACAAAGCTACAAAGTGCCTTACAGCATAATCCTAGAATAAACAATTAAAATTCAGAGTACAAACAGTTTAAGAGTCAAAATAAAGTCAAATAAAGATCACTTTTCTGTGATGTTTATTTGACTTTAAGTGTAGATGGGATCTTACAAATTTGGGATGAAAGTCACATTAACTGAAAAGAACTAACTCTGCGTGATAATTATTAATCCGTCAAAAAAGTATTTTTTAAAAGTGTGAACTGATATGACTGATCATATTCAAGTCGACTGATGATGTCTTATTGACTGTAGCAGACAATGGCAGGCGCACTCGGTACATTGACCACCCATGTGCTGAATACTGGCATGGGCGTGCCTGCAGCAAACATAGCCCTCGTTCTCTATCGCCAAGATTCCAGCACCAATGCCTGGACACTGATAACCAGCGGGTGATTATCATAATTACCTGATTGGAATCTCTAATGTTACTCTTGCCATATTCATATGTTCACTCTCACACCTTGAATCGTGTATTTGTCCTAAAAGCGCCACAAACGATGACGGACGGTGCCCAGGACTCATCACAAAAGAGCAGTTTACAGCTGGTGTGTACAAACTGCATTTTGAAACCGCTCAGTACTGGGCGAGTATGGGAGAGACCTCCTTCTACCCCTATGTTGAGGTGAGGAAAGGCATCATGACTGTTGTTTTAGGTGCTTATTGTGTTAGGCTGGGGACACACTACACAACTTTCACAGTCGTTACCGTTTTGGAAAGCCAGGCTACTTCCTGTCGTCTTCATCTTCTGATACTATTTCCTGTGTCCCAACTCCTCTTTTTCATTGGCTACATGTGTTTGCAGTTGGGTCAGTAATCTGTACACACTAGTCCATCTTCTACTGCTTTATCCTCACACATAGACAACCATCCAACCGGTCTGTTACCCTCACACACTTGTCAATTTCTGTGCCAACCAACCTTGCTGACTGTCCCCAACTAGTGCTGACTGGTGCAGACTCTGCCCAACTATGAATCGTGGGAATAATCGGACAAAATAATCTTGTAGTGTGTCCTCAGCTTTACTGTATTTTTGCAGTTGTATCAGTCATCTTGACAGTACTGTAATAAGAGTGTCTTGCATGTAAACAAATAAGCAAATAAATGTAAATGGTCTTCTTTGTTTTGCTGCAGATTGTCTTCACTATAAATGACCCTGAGCAGAAGTACCACGTCCCTCTGCTGCTGAGTCGTTTCTCTTACAGTACATACAGAGGGAGCTAGAGATGAAACGTGATGGACTCCAGCGGCTGCACCTTTATCCTCCATCCTCCATCTAACACCCGTGCTCTTCACCACAGAGAGAGAGCCAGCTTCAGCTTCAGCTTCAGCAACATCCGTCTCAGTATTAGATGACAGTTATGGAAAATAAACCATATTGCACATTGTACTTTGGCTTGTGTATTAACTGTTACAAAAACATAATTTAAATAAACTATTAGATGAGGTGGTAAATGGAATCCATTTCAGATCAAAACATCTCCACTTGCTCTGTATTTTATGTGAAATATAACCTGACATTTTGTTGAAAATTATAAAACATTTCAAACATTGCATGAACTCTGTCCTCATGAAGAAACTACAAATGACTGACAGCTCCTGCATGCAACATGAAATAGATAATTACAATGAGGTAAGTCAATTTGTAGTATCAAAAAATGACTGTATATGCATGGAAAAGGGCTCATACACAGAAAGGGTTACAATATACATAAATGGCAAAATTAAAGTAATTAAAAGCTCTGACATAGCTAAATAGCTAAATGTAATTTAGAGAAATATATATCTGTGATGTCATTCTTACTAGTCAAAACTACAGTTTCAGATATCTACAAGTCGGATTTCTTCAATTGCAGTCTTGTATGAGTACAAAAAAAGGGATACTACTAACAAAGAAATGTAGTGGAGTAAAAGTAAAAGTTTTGAGACTTTGCTGACTGACGTATCTGAACATATCTGTAACTGTAGTTTTGACTAGTAAGAATGAAAAAATGATGGGTGGTGAATATCATCAAAGTATGACGAGAAAGAGATGAAAGCAATCGAGCGCAGGACACTAACCCGCTCTGTGCTCGATTGCTTTGCCTCGGTATTATCCACATTGATTACAATTCCTTGGGCTAGGTGGGCCTTGGCTCTGATGAAAAAAGGAGTTCGTGATTTTTTAAGTCGTTATCGTATTCTGTATCTCTATCCGCTTTGTTGTAAAACATGGCAGACGACGAATTAGAGGCGATTAGGCGGCAGAGAATGGCGGAACTACAGGCAAAGCACGGGGTAAGGCTAGACATGAGCGTGTTAGCGCCCACCGTATATGGAGATGCTGAGCTCAATGTGCTGCTAGCTAACGTTGCTAAATCAGTCACCACAACTCAACGAATGTGGCTTTCACACTGGAAACATGCATGTGTATTTATATATTATTAATACCCGAGGCCAATAAGCATAACGCATATAATCCCTGTACTCGTGTTAGATAAACTTCAGTAAAAATGAGCATAATTTAAGTGATAGCTTTACCTTTGCTAAATGAGACAGATAGACAATCAGTAGTAATGTCAGAAAAGACGCGTATTTTTGTATTATTAGTTTTTGCTACGTAAGAATGCATGATATATATATGTATATACAGTATATAAACATGTATATATGTATATTTATATATATATATATATATATATACATACATACATATATATATAATATTACTATGTTGTGAGATATTTCTTAATTATTAATATCACTATATGACTGCTATGATATGCTGGGACTATACTATGCAATATAAATTGACAGATTTTTATTTGGGCAAATTGAAAAAAAAAAAACACTTAAAAAATATAACTCACCAGCTTCTTACAGTGCAAATACGAATTAATAAATACAAATATAGTGACTAAACCTAAAATCACTAATAACAATGAAAACAGCTTAAAGTGACATACATGTTTGTGCACATTCAAAACAGACACTCATGCATCAGCAGTCTATGGATGGGGAGTGGTTGACATGAGTGTGTGTGTTGAATTATCAACACCATAAACAAATACTATATATTTGCAACACCAAAGGAAATTATACAGACATAAACTAAACCAAAACGAAACAGAAAAATATACCGAAGTGTTGTGTTTTCCATTGCTGGTCTTGTTGTCCCTCATAACATTTGTGATTGATGAATTTGTTCAGCCATTGTTTATACCATTATCTGCCAGCGATTGTCTTTAATTACAACACCGTGTGTCAGCAACTACTGTATTTATCATGTTCCTGTTTCCTATTGTTTCAGGATGGTTCAAAGAGTCAGCAAGCAGAGGAGGCCAAACAAAGGTAAGCAATACAAGCTGTATAAGCTGGAACCTGTTTACCACCAAGCTTAAGAGGCTTCTTGTCACCAAAAGTCAACTGCAGTGTGTGGAGCTAATTTTCAGAATCTTTATTATTTTACATTTACAGAGATTCTGACATGAGGAACAGTATACTGGCCCAGGTTCTTGACCAGTCTGCCCGTGCCAGATGTAAGTGTGCTTATAATCGTATGTTTTATCCTGTTGAAATGTTTCCATTGGAAATGAATCATGTTCTCTTATTTCTTTTTTTCCAGTAAGCAATCTTGCTTTGGTGAAGCCAGAGAAGGCCAATGCAGTTGAAAACTATCTCATTCAAATGGCTCGAATGGGGAGTTTAGGAGGAAAGGTATCAAAAATAAGCTGTGGTGCTCAATGTGCTATATATGTGACTGTGACTGTTTATATTCTGTAGGGATGGGCATTGGTTTCAAATATTTTGAAAAGTCACTGGATTCCAAAAAATAAAATAACTGATGCAACTAAGATCACATGGTGAGACTGCAGATTATAACAAACCACTTACCCTTAGGCATATCTGGGAACTACAGTGGCCTTCGCATACCAACAATTATGTGTATTACTTTTGCATTGGAAGCTTCCTCCTTAAAACACAAAGCACAGCTAGTTCAGCTAGTTTGTCTGTCTCATGTCTGTCAAATTTAATTAAGCTTTCTACTCATCTCCACTGAAAGTGACAAACAGAAATGCATCCTGAAATCACTTTTTAGGTTCTTTAGTGTTGTAATCACCTGCTCAGGGGGAGAGTTCAATGTGTTTGTGTCTATCATATTTACAGCAAAACAACATAAGCTGAAACATACATGCATTTCAAATAAAATGCATATGATGCTTCACACATAATGTTACCAAACCTTATTGAATAGAATTTGCATAAATCTGCACCTGACCCAACCACTGGCTTCTGAAATGCCCATCCCCAGTGATAATGTAAGTGAGCTGTAGACTCAATTAATTAGTGTTAAACTATCCTGACACGTAGGTGAATATCAGTGACTATCAAAAGGAATTTTGCTTTTAAATGCCCATCCCTAATATTCTTATTCATGGTAGCAGTGCAGCTTACAGAGTTCCTTTTGTCAGATTTCAGAGTCAGGCTTGATCGAAATCCTCGAAAAAGTCAGTCAGCAAACGGAGAAAAAGACAACTGTCAAAGTAAGTTCCACTGAAATGTCTCATTTGTTTGATGCATTATTCGTACCTTATGTGCCTTACTTAATTATTATTATTTTTTTTTAATCCTCTGCCAGTTTAACAGACGGAAGGTGATGGACTCAGACGACGAGTTTGATGACTAACTTACAATTGGAATGAGCCAAGAAATTGGGAGTGGATATGCTTTACTTGGACTCTACTTGCTGAGTCTTGGGATGCTACACAAGTTCTTTGTGTTTCTGGAAACTTCACATTAAGAGAACGAAAACAAGGACATGACTTTGACATTGTGGCATAAGTGGCGGGGGTACAATACACACACTGTCAAATATGGTATTGTATGTATTGTGTGTTTCTTATCAATTATAAATTTGCGCTGCTTGTGTTGTGCCCCAGACAACAGCAGCAACATGCGATCATCTTGTCCTACACAGTAGTTACTTTTCATTTCACCATTGTTACTTACTACGAAACGCAAAACATACTGTTGATCCATTTTATCTAGACTCATCATTGATTATTCATTGATTTCAATTCAGGGCCAATTTCTTATCAGCTCTGGATCAGGCACTTAATTATTTTCCTTTTGCTGACCTTGTGTTGTCAAAGTTTACAAAAATAAAAAGTAAAGAAGCCTTAAATCCATGTTTATTTTTTGTTGTTACAACGTCAAGTGTTAAGTCTTTTGGAAATGTTTCAATTTGCTGAACAATAATAATAAAAATAAAATGTCAAATAATCGATCAAGGCATCTAACTAATAAATTAAATAGAAGAAATTTCATACCTGTGAATATGAACGTATAGTCAACATGTAGTATAGCATTGTCCCTCGTTTTAATAACCAAAAAACAAACAAGGAATTTGATATTGGTGCATTAACAGATTCAAGATTCACTGTCATTTCATATTCATAGAAAAAACGGAAACATACAAAATACAGAACACGTAATATACCTAGGAAAAACGTAAGTAAATAAATAAAAGTACAATATAAACATCATTCAGACATTATTTTATGGACTTTTCTGGCTCGAACGCTACACTCCGTTTGTGGGCGGGTCTCTGTTCTAGCCCCACTTTCGCACGACCGTGGTCAGATGGTTTCTCATTGGTTGCCTCGTCTGCTCCGTCAAAAGTACTCGGCTCTGATTGGCGGCCGTCCCAGTCACATGTTCATCGCCAGCCAATGAGGAGAGACACGTGAACGCTGCAACAAGGTTGAGTTGGTGACAGGGAAGCTGAACTGTCGAGAGAAGCCCTGAGCAGTGTTGGTGTTAACCGTGAAGTCACTCTTTTAAACGTGAAATTACTCTTTTTAAACGTGTATCCACGTCGCTTTGTATGTGCAACTATGCCCGTGGAGGAACGGTTGAACATCGTCACATGTACCGCTCCTGTGAACATAGCTGTCATCAAATACTGTGAGTGTTTTTAGCCTTGTTGAGCAGGTCTGTATAGCTTGAAGCTAATTTATTCATCTGTAAACGTACGTACCTGTGTTGCTTGAATACTGACATACTATATTAATAATGGCGTGTAATGGAGAAAGCACATTCACACCCTTTTAAATACTTTTAGCATGTTACAGCATATATAACTGTGTGTATAACTCGTACGACTGTACTTTTCAGGGGGGAAGAGAGATGAAGAATTGATTCTTCCCATTAACTCATCCTTGAGTGTCACATTACACCAAGACCAGGTATGTACGTGTGTGTGTTCCAGGTATTACTCATGTTGTGGGGACCTAAATGTGTTTACACAGGCGCAATATGGGGACTTATGGAAATAAAGTACCTACAATTTCAATTCTTACATTTAAAGGTGAAGATAAGTAGGTAAGGCCAGTCCAGAGTAAGTCACCAGGAAATTAATGTTAGTCTGTTGCTCCTTAAAATGGCTATTTGAGGGTTACGACTTCTAGGGTTAAAATTGGGTTTAGGTTAGGGTACAGGTTAGGCATTGAATTGTGATGGTTAAATTTAGGTTAAGGGGCTAATCATGGAGATAATCCCACTGTTTGTCAGCTTTGCCCCTGCTAAATCCAAGCAGCTGTGACACACTAGATGGTGTCATAAGTCATATTCAACCTCTATTTGTTTTTATAAATTTGGTTCTAAATGTGTTTTTAACACAAGCATGAATGTGTTTAAGAATGCATTATCTCTCTAAGTTTACAAACTGGACATAATATTAGTGATAATATGGCTCTATATTTCTAATACATTTGCACTTTCCTACTTCTCTTTAGCTGAAAACAACCACAACAGTTGCAACAAGCAGATCATTTCAGGAGGATCGAATATGGCTCAATGGCAAAGAGGAGGACATAACCCACCCGAGGCTACAGTCCTGTCTCAGAGAGAGTGAGTATTGTCTGTTTTGATTTTCCTCAGAAAGGACATGGTGAGGTGTAAATAGTTGAAGTAAACGTTTCGTTTGTTCTGCATTTAGTTCGACGACTTGCACGGAAAAGGCGTAATGATGGGGACCCTGGTTTGAATTCAAATAGTTTGTCACACAGAGTCCACATCTGCTCGGTTAATAACTTCCCCACTGCTGCGGGTCTTGCCTCCTCAGCTGCTGGATTCGCTTGCTTAGGTGAGTGTATTTGTTTCACTGCAAATACTACACTACTGATGTAAGAGCACTGCTTTTGTTTTAAATCAGAACTAAACAGTCACCTTTCAGCACAGCATAGAGGTCATGCGATATTATAAATAATACTTAGACATTTAAATGTATCATTATCTGATACATCAGTGTCTCTTTTGTCCCACTGTTGCAGTTTACACTCTGGCTCAGGCGTTTGGCGTGGAAGGAGAGTTGTCTGGAATTGCTCGGCAGGGCTCAGGCAGTGCATGCAGAAGTATTTATGGTGGCTTTGTGCAGTGGATCATGGGAAAAGAAGATGACGGCAAGGACAGTGTAGCCCAGCAGGTGGAGCCAGAGAATTACTGGCCTGAACTCAGAATCCTTGTACTTGTGGTAGGTCTGATTATGTGCATTTGTGTGTGACTTCGATTCTATTTCCATATTATCCCTGCTACCTCTTTGATTTTGAATATGATACAATTTTCAATTGTCACAGGCCAGTGCTGAACGTAAGCCAGTAGGCAGCACCTCTGGGATGCAAACCAGTGTACAAACCAGCTGTCTCTTGAAGGTAATTTATTCACCCTGCTTTATTGGATGTACTAACATTATTGTCAATGCGGTTGATAACAGGTCTTTAAGGTTACTGGTTTATTTATTGTTAAGCTGCATTTAAACCCAATTAATTGAAACGCACGAGGCTCTGTGTCTACTGTTTCTCTGTGTGTAGCACCGGGCTGAGTCTGTTGTCCTGGACCGGATGGTACAGATGATCGACGCAGTAAAAAGAAAGGATTTCACTGCGTTCGCTGAACTAACCATGAAGGACAGCAACCAGTTCCATGCCACCTGCCTCGACACGTACCCTCCTATCTTTTACCTTAATCATGTGTCTAGACAGGTCATCAACCTGGTGCATCGATACAACAGGCATTATGGAGAGACCAGGGTGAGCTTATTCACTGTTTAGTTCCAGAAACTAACTGGCCTACTCCTCTTTTTGTACTTTAACGTCTTGTGTTACACTCATCTGTTGGGATCATTGTCTATTTAATTGCTGGATGATGTGGCCAAAAAAACTCCCCTACTTTATATAATAATCACCATTTGTTTGTTTCCTTTTAGGTGGCGTACACTTTTGATGCAGGGCCCAACGCTGTAATCTTCACTCTGCAGCAACACGTTCCTGAGTTTGTTAAGGTGGTTCAACATTTCTTTCCCCCAGATACCAACGCAGGACAGTAAGTTTACAGTTGCCAGGTTTACCAAGATTTCCTTCTCTTATCTTTACAAAATAAATTCATGTCATGTGACTTTTCCTTCTGTGCAGGTTTATCAAGGGCCTTCCAGTTGACTGTGCGTCTCTTTCTGAGGAACTAGAACAGGCTATTGGTTTGGAGCCCATGCCAAAGGGAATAAGCTACATGATTAGCACGAAGGTACTGCCAAACACAAGATTTTAGATATTGACACACAGACACTTGCAGAGGTTGAGTCTTTTGCTTGGTAAAATCAGCTCTTTTCTCGTTTTGTTTTCAAGGCTGGACCAGGCCCTTGCATTGTGGAGGATTCTTCTCAGCATCTGCTTGGACCTGATGGTTTGCCGAAGATAACTGTATGATGCCATGCAGCCCCGAAGAAAAATGGATTGGATTCATAAGAGTCAAGCTGACATACAAGAAAGAAAGAAAAAAATTCTTAAATTAGATTTTATAAAGCACAAAAACACCTGAGGCCTTCACCTCTTTTAATAATTTACACGAGGAATTTATATTTCTGTCCCATCATTTATCAAAGAGGTCTTTAGACCCCACTGAATTCTTTAATGTGTTTTAACATCTATAGTAGTATACTTATTGTAAGTCGCTTTGGATAAAAGCGTCTGCTAAATGACATGTAATGTAATGTAGTAGTCAAGTGTAACCAAAGGCTTTGCTCACAGATGCAGCACAGATAAATATGAGGAGTTTGAGGTACCAACACTGCCACTGTGTTTTTGAGCAGTACACTGCAGCATTCTATTCTGTAAACTTGAATAAAATATATTTTAGTCTATACAAATGTTCATGTTTGGTGTTTTAATATTTGTAATAATGAAGGTGATGTTTCCATATTACAGGGTCGGTGCAAATGGCAATTAAATGTTAATTATACGGTAAGCCAAATACTGTATGGTTAAGAGAAGTCAGTAAAGGTTTACAGGAACAGCAACATTCCAATATTAACCAGATGATACGACAGTCGTTAAGAAAGCGCCATGTACTCATTAAAAAACCCACTGTGGGTGAATTGTAAACAGCATTTTCATTCTTACCATAACCAGAATAAGGTCATTCTTAAGTTTCGGATTATTGCGATTTTAATCACATTATGTAGACATGTTTATGTCTTATATGGATTATAATGAGTCTTCACAACGATGGTAGAATAACCGTCATAATCCGACTTTAAGAGGAATATTAATAGAATATTCTATCAGAAACTCACATAAACAAAATGATTTTCATAATGGATGAACCTGTTGATTATTTTCTTGATTCATTGAGTAATCTTTTGATCCATAAAATGTTGAAAAATGTTCATCTGTGTTTTCCAAACCTCAATATGATGATTATTCAGCTCTAATTATTTCTGGATCAAAGAAACCAGAAAGCATTCACATTTAAGAGCCTAAACGATCAGAAAACATTTAATTATTAAATAAAACTATCAAACCGATTAATTGATTATCAAAATAGTTGACAATTCATTCAGTAATTATTAATCGAATAATCGTTGCAGCCATAAACAAAATCTGAATAATGTCCAATTCAGATTAAGGAATAGTTGAACTGCTGATGATTGTAGTTATTTATTTTGTATGGAAACATTTAGATTATATATGTAGATAAATGGACAGAACAGGTGAACAGGTTTATTTACCTGCGTGGCGCCCTCTCATCCCGACTGAAAGGGGGAGTGGTCAACGTATGCCCCGCCCCCACTGCCGCACACCTACACACCCCACACTTCAGAGTTACATTGTTCTCTCTTCCTCGTTGAAACAAATCAGAAGTTGCGAGTGAGTTTGTAAAGTGTGGTCTTCGTGCAGAGAAGCTGCTGCTGAACTCAACACTATGGGGAAAATAGAGTGGGCGATGTGGGCAAATGAGCAGGCTCTGGCTTCAGGATTCAGTGAGTATTAAATGATGACAAACCTGTGATTGTGTTCTGAGTTTTAGCTTTATTTCAGGGCATAGATAAGATACATACAGGAAATGTGTTCATCTTGAAAGTCACCTCTTTTGGCATCACTTCAGTGCTCACTTCTCTTTACACCATAAAAGGTGTACATTTGTACTTTTGTTTTAATTTATTTTAACTTCCTGTTTCTTCTTTTCAGTTCTCCTCACTGGAGGCATTGTGGGGGTGGCTGGGCAGTTCAGAGGCTGGCAGTTTGCTGCATATGCAGTGTATCCTTTATACTTTTAAACACAAACCATAACAGCAAACTGTATTTGATATTTGTCTCAGTGAGCAGAGTATTTGTCTGACTTTAGCTGTCCTATTTATGGCTCTGTCATATGATATGATATGATATGATATCCCACAAATGTAATATAATGTGTCTTTTTTTGTCTTACTTATATTTCAAATCCCATATTACAAAGAACTTAATTGGCAGCAGTTAAAACTAGTAGGTCAAATGATTATCAGGAAATGACCACAAGGATAAAAAAGAGAGAAAAAAGAATGGAAAATCCTGAAATTCTACTTATACAAGAATCAGGAAACGCTCTCCAATAAAGGTATGCAAGCAAAATAAACCTTTTTTTCTTGGTCCTGCAAAGATTTTCTGTGATGAATGTGTGATTGAAAGCTGATCTGTGTCTTTTACATAATTATTAAATCAGATAACTAAGAGCATATATATGTTTCAAGAGAAAAGTAAGTAAATTAGATTAAATGTAGTCAATTGTTTGACAACTCTTGTACCTGATTTAAATTTGATTTAAATTGACACTGAGGTCATATTAGAGAGCGTGAATCAGCCTTGACAGATAACTAGAGCTGCTGGAGTGTTTGTGTGCCTTCTTGAGTATCCCAGAAGCAAAAGGTCAAAGGGAACAAGTATGGCGAGACCGTAAGATGTTATTTTTTACTTTTTATATTTTTTGCAACATAATGGATTCAAGTCGCCAGCAAAGCTGATTTGTCCCTTCACTGTGTGTCGTTTCTCCCTCAGGGGTCAGTACTGTTTCACTGTGTGTGTAAAAGCCTTTGGACCGCTGACGAGGAACTACTATGTACGAGCTTTTCTACACGCAGCGTGAGTTAACTCCAACTGCCGCCTCCTTTTGCTGAACAGCATTCTTGTCATTAACAGCTAAGCCCTGCAACAAAAGGGAAAAAAAAACACCTGTCTTTATGGCCTTTGTTATCTCAAAGTGTTTGTCTGTCCCTTGGTCTTCCTTAGAGTGTGTGTGCCTGGAGGTTTCATGCTGGCCACTGTCCTCGGATGTGTCTGCCTCGGTATTGCCAGCCTTATCTACCTTGGAGTAAGTTGGCAGCATTCACCGTAATATTCTCCAAACCAAAAGCTTCAGTATATTGGCAACTCTGATAAAGTTCTTAGCAGGAAGAGACTGGTTGATGGTAACAAGGAAGAGGCTTTCATTACTGGTACCTCAATTGAGACATAGTCACGTTGTTATGAAAGCTGACAGTCAGGGGTGTGTCTGGATTCTTTACAGTTCTAAAGTTTGCAAATGATGTCATAAAGCGTTCCAGGCTTCACACGTTTCTGAAATGGAACTAATGATACATGATGAGAGTAAAGGTGTGCAGACTCGCTCAACATGTAGTTACGGTTAGTGTGGTTGATTAATACTGCCATTATAACCTTTCCACGTGATCAGAGAGAACTAGACTTCTGCACCTTCTGTAGACTCGGCTCCCAATCCTGGAGAAAAACTGGCCCATGACGGGAACCTTTAATAATAACAATAATAATAACCTTTACCAGTGAAAAGGTCCCTATTACAGCATTTGTAACAACTGTCTATGCTGAAAAGCAACCTAAAAAAGGAAAAGAAAATGGGACATTGAACTCAGTAAGTAAATATGGGTGTTTCGGAGATTGAGGCATAACCTCTGGTTATCTGTGGCATATTCACATATGTAGTGACCTAGGGATACGACTGAACAATTGACTATTTTTCTGCAGCTTTAACTTTTAATTCGTTAATTTATTTCTTGTCATCTGCTTGCTTTAACAGGCAGCTATCCACGGCGAACAATGGGTGCCCATTCTTCCACATAAGGAGGTTCGAAAGCCAATGGACAGCATGAAGAATCCTCCTCAGAATCCACCTCCGAGACCTCCCTTGGAGATGCGCAGGAAACGAGTAGACGACCTGGAGGGAGCAGCATATGACAACCCCATCCCTGTCGCAGATGAGTAACCAGTGCGTGTGTCCCGTCCTGTGTTTTTGGCTTCCAGTGACTGCCTGAGATCCTCAACAATGAAGTTCTGTTATTCTGGACAAAGTTTAGTTACCGTTGACTGGACGCCATGTTCTGTCCACGCCTGTATACCTCAATATACCTCAACCTGCAGATAAATGTGTTTTTCAAGGAGAGAATTCAAAGGATGATGGGTAAAGTGCTCAAAGTGCAGGTGAAGGTACTGCAGGTATCTAGCAAACAAATGATTTGCTCTGGGAAAATAAAGAAAAAAAAAACAGCTAGACTTTTTAAATTTGTTTAATAAAACTTGATATCCTACTTCGTTATTCAAATTTTAATGACATATGTTACATAGGGATTCTTACTTATGAGTAAAATTGTAAGATCAATATTGAGAATAATCATAATTATTTATTGGTAACTTTACTTTCATGTAACCTCTGAAACTGGGGAAGCTCTGCTGTGAGGCTTAGTTCATGCTACAAGATTGTCAGCCCGATAATCTGCTTGCTCTCTACTTAATCATCTTATGATTGGACGTCTGCTACAATATTCAACCTAAAGATATGAAACTGAGCTAAATTACTTTGCATTTAAGAAAGTGGTGTCGTGTGCACCTGGCTTGAAATCTTGCGTCGACGAAACTGATGCAAATCCCATCTGACACTGGGTGAGAGGCAGGTTTACACGTTGGCCATGTCATCATCACCCAAACCATTCACACTTGCATTCATACAGGATGAGTTAAGTGAATATCAAGCTTAGTGTTAAACAAATCAAGTGCCATAAGTGATACATGTTAATGCTGTAGCTGCTTTAACTCCAATATATAAATGAAGTAAAAGGAGTTTATGTTGTATTTTTTACTGCTGTGATAAAAGTGTTTTTCCTCCAACCACCATATACTGTATTTTAAACTGTGCTACATCCACTGTATTGCATTGTAATGCACAGATCTAAGAACAAAATATTGTCAACTGTAGACAGGATATTGGATTGTGTTTTTATCCATTGTATATTTTTATTTTTTTGATGCCAAATAATCAGATTATTGTCGGACTGTACTCTGTGCTGTTTGCTAGGACTAAAGTGACAGGCTGAGTGAATTCTGTACCTTTTTACAGTCTTGTAAATAAATCCATTGTACCCTTTGAATCCTACCTGACTTGGTTTGTTCCATCTTACTCTACCTTGTAATAACATGTGCAACTTCCTCCTTATGCAAGCACAATGGATTTCAATACAGCAGAATTTCCCATCATCCTCTCAAGTGCTTGTCTGCCCATGTACAGTAGTTTGACACAATGGCCTCTATTGTTTTCTAACGATGGGGAAAAGAATGTGCAATGGCTTATTAAAAAAATAATAATAATATAATAACTCTGCCTCTTGTCAGACCAGTACATTGGTGTCATGTCTTCTTTCTTGTGACACTTATCAGTGTTTCCTCTTTGTTGGTCACAGCTGACCTGTCAAGCAGCTGGAGTCTGGGGAAATCAGAGGTGAAATCGTACTTCCTCATTTCTTTCTGTGTGTGGCAGTAAAGTGTGAAACACACCACCAAGGCACAGTAGTCCCTTACATTTTTTAATTGTTAGTCAGTAAAGTTTCTAGAGTGAATTTCACTGCCCCAGACACATCACGTCCATGTTATCCTTTTATCTTTTATCTATTCTTCTTGTGAGTTATTATTTTATTTATTCTTACTTGCTTTTTGTAAGTAAAGTAAGTACATTCTATTTATAATGGCACTTTTCACAGATAAAAATCACAAAGTGCTTCACAATAAAATGAAATGATAACCAAATACAGAACAATAATAATAGAAAAAAATCATATAAAACCCTTCTTCAATTAAAAAAAAAGCCTGTCTAAAAAGCATGGTGCGATACCTTTGTGTTTTTATTGTTCTATGGATTTATCTAATTTGACATTTGGTGTTCTGATGTTTTGAACTTTATTTGTCCTTTCACAGCACAGTGAAAGGGAAAGGCTTTATTGCAGATCAAACTGAAAAGATGAAGTTGCTATAAGGTCATTGTGGTATAGATTGTAGCATTGGGGGGTGGAGTGGCTTAGTGGTTAAGACCGGCACGGTGGCACCCTGTGTGCAAAAGACTTTATGGTTGCAAGTTCAGCTCCACCCCTGGCAGGTTGTACTCAATTCCCTTGTAAGTTGCTTTGGATAAAAGCGTCTGCTAAACGACATGACATGACATGTAATATTATAAGTATTAGGGAAGCAAAGATGTGGGAGTTCATAAACAGTTCATCACGTTCTCTTCACTCAGAGAAATGTAAAACTTAAAGGACACAGAGTTTACTCACTTGTATCACAGAGTATCCTGTTTTTTTTTGAAGTTGTTGCTTTTTTGTTGGCGATTATAAAATAAATCGGGGCACAGCTGCTTTTAGATAATTTTTTTCGTGACGATGGAGGGCAGCATTGCGCTTGTTAGCGTACAGCCTGCCGGAAATGTATTCCACGAAGAAGAAAAGGGCCACATAGAAGAAGAAGCACATCGAACGTTTTGGGTTGACAGTGTTTGCCAGCTTATGTAAAAGTGATTTAATCACGGACATTGACGTGTATGTGTCCCGCGGATAGAAGACAATGTCTAGCCGGGCGCTGCGAAGGCTCCGAGGCAAACAGCGGGGTCAGGAGGCCTTGGACCTCGGGGAACTAGCTTTGGATGGCAGCCCAGAGGAGCAGTCCGAGGAGGAACAGCCGCAAGAGGCTACTACTTCTTACCCGACTGACAACAAAGACCGAGGTCGAAAGGCAAAGAAGAGCAAGGCGCAGAAAAACGTCAGCAACATTTATGAGCTGGTAAGGGCACGTTACAAATATACTGAAATATAATTTTCTTTGAACTATTATCAATGTGTTGATAGTCCCTGCTAAAACAAGCTAGCCCCTGCTAATACAAGTTAGCTCTTCTATGTAAACATGTTATTCGTATCATGACAATGTTGTCAACACCGGTGTTTTCCACCTTAGAACATCACTGTTAGTAATAAAATTATGACATAGACATAGAGACATAGTTTCTCTACAGTATGCTGCACAGAATCGAACTTATTCCTCAACCTCTACTTACTCAACCTTAACTGTAGTTTTCTGCACTGGTACTTTTTAAATATACAGTACATAGTACTTGTATGTGTTTTTAAGTAACTGACTCACTTCAGGTACTTCATTTAGTCATGTACAATACATGTCTGGAGTCAATCTGTCTTATTGTGTTTATCCATTTATTAATTAATTTATTGCTTTACTTTTAGCTTAAGTTACTGCTCTCTTAGCTATGGCAAGTTCCATTGTTGCTGTTTTGGAGACAGTAAACACATCAGATTTAATTCTGTCAAATGGATTTTGGATTTGACTGATAAAGCTTATATGAACAATGGAATACTTGTGGAATAAAGTATTCCATTACTACCCTTAATTACCACATTCACATTTTCTTAGATATGTGATCAAGACAATGAGACAGAGAAAATCTTACCTGATGAAGAAGTGGAGAAACCAGATGTAAACAAAATAAGTGGCATGGAAAAGAATGATAATGGAGACCCTGACAAACCTGACACAAAGGAACAGGAAACATCTTCCAAGGTAAGGATTAAATAAAGCGACAAAGGTACTTTACCTCTGATTTGACTCAAATATTCTTGATCTCAATTTGCCACCTAGTAATTTCTCCTTTCTTTAATAGTCTACATCTGAAGACAGAGTTAAAAAGAAGAAGAAAAAGAAGAAGACAAAAGGAAGGTCAGAGAATGGACAGGTGCGTTTTTAAAGAAGCTCCATATCTGCCATTAGAACTCCTAAATCACTGTTAAGTTTTTTAATGACCTCTCTATGTGGTTTCAAAAGGCTGTTCAGGATGATAACATAGATTTATTGCTGGAGAATCTGGACCAGCCCAATAGTCTGAGTTTGCAAAATGAAGATTGTGGAGGCTCTGAGAGAAGATCTGTTTTACACGTGGAGCACAGGTGAGGAGACTAATCTCTCATGTTTTGTCGTGTATGTGTGTCGAAAATTTATAACCACCTACCTTTCACTCGGCTGTTGTTAGCAGTGCTGATACATTTACAAACACAGTGTATGACATAGTACATATAATTAAATGAACACAACTGTACATTAATCTGCACATTCAATATTTAAATTGCTCTTGACTAGCACACAGCTGTTCACTGTAATGTGAAAGTCTGTGATTCCTCAATGCCATCATGTGGTGGCGCTTGACACCACACTATGAGAAATGGTAATGGTTGTAGTTAAATGCTATTACGGTTGTTATATCACTGATTGAGTGTACAAAATATTCATTCAATGAAAAGCTTTTCACATGATTTAAATCATCTTAATTAAATTATGCTGTGAATCATTTGCATTTGTATTTTTTCGTGTTGACTGACATTTCCAGAATATCAAAATCAGACGTAAATTAATAAATGTGAGACAGAATAGGGTTCTATATTTTCCTTTGGCTATATTTAATATCCTTGTTCATATTATCAATTATTATCTCACCCAATTCACCAGGAATCTCAACCCAGAGACGGAGCTAAAGAAATATTTTGGTGCTCGAGCTGTTGTTGGGGATCAGAGGTAAAGAAGAATAAAAGGGACTATTCTGTGACATTGTTTGAAATTTAGTCTTCTCAGAATTCTTGTATGTACAATATTTCATGCTCCTTTATTTGTTTGTTTTTTGACAGACCTCGACATAGAAACAGGCAGTTTCACCGTAGCACCTGGATGACCAGTCCCAAGGAGAGCTGGCCTCGCTTCAGCCGAACAGGTACATTTGTAGTAATTATTGCAATAAATAAAAATCTTAATGAGACTGATTTGTATATATTTGTAGTAAAAAAAAAAGTGCTTCAGATAAAGACAGCCCCATGACTAAAACCAACAACCTCGCGAATAAAAACAATCTATTAACCAACAGGACAATCAATAAAAGTCAGAGCAAAGGAATAAATAAAAAATAATGTATTATTTGCTGTTAAATATTTATTGATGCCCTGATTTTCCTAAGTAGTACAGTATCCAGTACATGGACTGCTTTTCATGCAGGGGCAAACATACACAATAAAAGTAATCTTAAAACTAAATTAATAAATGATTATTAAGTAATACATTGACTTTGTATGAATTGTAATGTATGTACAGTATTTTGTTTTATTTTTATACTTATATTTATTCTAACACTCAATTCTAGGTTTTAATTTGGCAAAATTGCTGTCTTGGAAAATATCCACTTGGTAGCATTGTTGATGTGTCGATAATTTATTAAAAAGCTGATTGTTCTGTAATCTGACGTACTGTATGATGTGTTGGTTTTGTGGTAGTCAGCAGTGTGCATACTGGCCAGTATCAAAAGTGCGTCAATGTTGAGCCTTGCATTCAGCAGTTATAATTTCTCAATTGATCATTCTTTAAGATATAGCCTGAAGACTTGATGAGGGTTCTTTGTGTTGTCGTCAGAAGGAACCACAATCAATTACTGTATTTTTTTAGTTTAGAAGTACCTTGAGCAATACATATTTTTTACATTTAACCTTTGTACTCTTGAATGAATGTTGCCTTTGTTAAACTAACGTCATCTCTAAGACTACGTTGTTGTGTTCTCACTCAAAGTCGTCATTGCTGTATTGTGAAATAGTACTTTGGTTGATTATGCTGATTGATTCAAAGTAAGAATCTGAATCTTTATTGTCGTTGTGACAACGAGACATTGTACAGTGAAATTTAAAAGTGCAGGTTTTCCAGTTAATAGAAAGTAAGAAAATAAAAGATAAATATAAATGTGTTAAAAAGACTACAAAATCCTAAACTAACTGAGAAAGAAAGTCACACACAGACAAGTATCCTGAACTATGAAAACATAAACCTGGGATGTGCTAGATGGAAGGAAAGAATGACTGTGTGATTAAAAGAGATGTAAACAATGCGCATAAGCATATATAGACTATATCAAAATATCTTCATCTTCATGGATCTAAAGCGCCTGCCTGAAGGCAGACACTCAAACAGTGCATTTCCAGGGTGAGATGGGTCCCGAGATGTTCCTGAGGCGGCAGGAACTGTGCAGTTCTTCAATTGAGGGGAGAGAGAAACCGACTATGCGCTGGTCTGCTGTACAGCTGCAGAACCATGCACAAACACACTAGTTCAGGATGCTCTCCACTGCGCAGCGATAGAAGGACACCAAAAGTCTCTCAAGGGTGTCGTTCTTCCGGCTTACTGCCTCACAATTTACTGTGTCTGTTGCTGCGTTGAAGTGGACCTTGTGAAAACGATATTTTGAAATGGGAAGTCATGTACAGGACATCCTGAGCGTGGAGCATTCAGAAAACAACCCATAAACTTAGGACACTATATTGCACAACGGAAATATTACAGTCGATCTAAACTGACACTGATAATGTCTTTCTTTATGTATTCCACAGGAATCTCAATGACGTTACTGCAGTCAAAGGATGGCATTCATTACTTCACCTTTGAGCACAGTCGTGACTACCAACAAGTGCAGTTCAAGTTCCTGGATGCGGTCGAGTCCATGGATCCTAACAACATTGTTGTAAGAGAAATACACTCTCTTTTGTTACAACTTGGAAAGTTGGAACTGACAATGAATCTCCATCCAGTGAATTTAACATTGTGCTCAGTGGCAGTATTTTGAATAGTAGCATTCAACTACACACACACAGGAAACACAGGCAGAAAACTGTCCATTCTTAGTAGTTTGCGTTCAAAGTGTTAGGAGACATTACTGCATTAATGGCTGCATGTGTATGGAAATTTATTGACAAATCTGCAGTCTTGCAGAGACCGTGTAATCACTTCACCTGTGAATTTGACTAAAATCTTATACTTAAGTAAATCCTGTTTTGCAAGGCCTGACAGTCCTTTTCTTCCTCCAGGCCTTGCTACAGCTTAACCCTTACCACATTGACTCGTTGCTGCAGCTTTCAGATGTCTGTCGCATACAGGAGGATCAGGAGATGGCAAGGGACCTGATTGGTGAGGATCATTGGCAATTTCAAATATTACATTAATTTGTAAAGAGAAGAGATGACTAAGTCTGTGTTAAGCACTCAGCAACCAATGACTGAGGGTGATTATAGTATTTTTGTATGAAACACCCACCCCGGGCAGGTTGTACTCAATTCCCTGGTAAGTCGCTTTGGATAAAAGCGTCTGCTAAATGACATGTAATGTAATGTAAACATACATACAACTTAAGCTGGTTTCACACTGGATGCATGTGCGGTTCGTCTGCATTGCAGGGCGTCCCACTTTTCATTTAAGCACACATGGCGATTGATAAGAGCACTCACATTGCCCTCGTAGTCTCAAGTGCATTGCACACGAGTAAGCTGCATGGCTCTTTTTGGAAATAGACCTCTGGTCTATTTTTACCTCAAGCTATGCGACTCTCACAGCAAAAATATACATTGAAATGCATATGTCACAAACACAACACCTGTTTTAAAGTAAAAGTGCCCTTGCTTTTCAGCTCCCTGTATTGTTTTATTTCAGGGTGAATTTCAAAGGCAAACTCTGTGTAAAACATAGCAGAAGCTGCACAGAGGCTTCACAGCAGACATGCTCTGTGTGTACGACCGATACTCGCAAGATACAGCAGCGTGCACACGCATCCACTATGAAACTGGTGTTACTGGTTGTTGCTGAATGCTGAGTTTTTCCAACACTGAAAAAAGAGCTCAATCTCTACATCTATATAAATGTATTATAACTTATAAAGTCTGGCTTTGCTGGCTAAGTGGACAAGTTACTCTTTTGCTGTTTTAGGCTCCAGATTTGAGAATAGATGAAATAACAGCACCTCCTCAGACATGATTAATCTTCCTCAGTCCAAGTGTGTTTTTCATAATTTCTAAAAGGACCAGGCATTCACTGTGCATGTATTAATACAAATTCCTTCAGTTTGATCCCGGGCTCATCTAATTTGCATGACACACTGTCAGTGGGCAGGAAACTGAACCCCAAATTGCTACTGGTGGCTGTGTCAGCAATGCTTAATGATAGAAAATAGTACTGCGTAAAGTGGATGAATTGCGTTTGAGTTGTAAAAAAGACTAGGAAAAGGATTAAAACAGACAATTTACCACATGGTGCCCCGAAGTTGTTTTTTTTTTGTGAGTCAACAAGGCAGCAATTGTCACACAATACTTGGTTTATTACACCAGCCACTGACTGTAAGTGGGTAACTTGCACAAAAAAGGCTTGTTGTTTTATTTTTTCCTGGTTAATTTTATGACATGCCTCACTTGTTCTTTAACATGACAAAGAAGAAAGACAGTATTTTCCTGTTTGGGTCGGGTCAGGTTGTTAAGCCGTCTTTGTCAGATCATTCTATTTCAGGACCTTAAAGCTTACACTGTACAGAACTTTGGACACAGTAATTGTCTAATTATTGACAAAACTATCACTGCTAAAATCTTTTTTTCTTTTTCTTTTTTAAGAAAGGGGCTTGTACTGCTTTGAATGTGCTTGTCACCCATTATTTAGCTTGACATCAGGTGCCAGCAGACTCGATTATCTGAGACCTGAAAACAGGTTGGTTGCTCCCTCTTTTCTCCTTTTACCTTTGATTTGCAATCATTCATTTGAAATCAAAATGTGTCTTCATGATTTAAGAATGTATTCATTGAATTACTTCATATTGCAGGGCGTTTTATCTTGCTCTGTATAAGCACATGATGTTCCTGGAGAAGCGTGGGTGCCCACGGACGGCTTTGGAGTTCTGCAAATTCATCCTTAGGTGAGAGCCCTACCCTTTATCTATCAATCATAACACTGAATGCTCTTTATGATGCAAAACGGAATGTGACGCAGCAAATTGCTGTTGGACGGGGGGGGACCCTTTTCACTGCTGCACCACACATGCCTCTCGCTGTGGTAGTAATTGCAGGAATGATCAGTTTACTCAACTTAGCAAAAAACACGTCTGGGAGTACCAAGAATGTAGTCACATTTACAGACACACCCACTCAGCTGTGCTGCTCTCTCTCTCTCTCTGTCTCTCTCTCTCTCTCTCTCTCGACCACTCGCACAATACAAGCACACACACACTCAACTGTGTTTTTCAGTACCGTTTGTGTGGGGTGGGGGTTTGGAAACTGTTCTCTTAATTGTTTCTGTATGTCTGTAGTTTCCTTGTTTGAAGTTTAGTAGATATGATCACATGATTTGTTAGCTAAACAAAAATAACTCTTATATCCGTGATCATCAGACTTTGAGGAATAGAAGAGTGTTCATTTAGATATTAGGACGGGTTTTTCCCATGGGTTCTGAATGACTTTAGCATTGTGATGAATTGACATTAGAAAGCAAACCTCAGTAGTGCTCTGTCCTGAAATCATCTTTTTTGTGAGTAAATCTACAGTGTGCCATACTAAATGTGCTTTATATCATGACTGGATTTTAACTGTAGTGCTTACCAGCCTTTTTATGTGGTTGGGAAATATGACTTATCCAGTGGCCTCTAGCTTGCTGACCATTACTGAGTGACATTTATTGTACTGAATGGATTGCCTGTTAGTGTTTGTGAGCGGCACAACTTAAAAAAATAAAGGACCAACATTTCTGGGGACGTAGGTCATGTTTCAAGGAATGACCTCTTTTTATATTTTGATAGTAAGGATGTCACTTTTTTCAAAAATCAAGTTCAAACAAAATGTATAAATGATCTGTAACTCCCCTTTCAACCTGATTGTTGTGACTCCTTTTTTTATATTTACAATATAACCCGGGAGGAGAACACCTACTGAGAGTGCACAGATGTTCCTGGCACACACAGATATTTATGAGCCAGCTTACTGAGAGTATTAGGTTGAGTTATTAATGATTATTCAGTGCACAGCATGTCTTACCAACATAGCAGGGGGGTTGCTTGTTGAGTTTTGATTAAAAGTGACAGCCCTGTTTAGTGGTGACAAAAAACCACTAAACTGATTCCCAAACTGTGGGCTGTAAAAGGTCATTAAATATCAATAAAATGTTTTTAATTTTCAGTTTCGTAATTAAGTTTTAATTTGCTGTAAAATATGTATGATAGAGCAGAATAAAACAAAGCCATGATGTTTAAATTATGTGATATTTTCTGCCTGTTAAAGGCTTCTTCAAGCTGATGTTGGGTTTAACATTTAAGTTTTTGCACTCAATGTTAATTTGTTAATTGTTATTTATGTTGATGGTTAATTACGCACTTTAGGAGTGAGCACTTTGTTGTGAATCTAAACCTTTCAAATATTACATGGAGGCCAGCTGTAATAGCCACATGTGTCGAAAATAAAGTGAAGTTGACTGATTATTAATCTGCACAAATACTTTTTGTATCCCATGTACACATGATGAATAATGAATGAACATTAATATGTATATGGAAATGATTGTTCCTAGTCACGTCTGTTGATCATAGTTGTGATTTAAGTTCACTCTCAAGTTTTGGAATGGCTGATTCTAAATTGGACTATAATGTGTTTAAATTAACGTCATTTTTGTGTAAGACCTAAAACTAGTGATTGAAACCATGAACTCCTCAGGTGTTGTTATAAATCAAGTGAAAAGAGGCTTATTTTCTCATGGGTTTGATTAAAACTTCTTTTTGCTATTTATGTTGGGTATATGTAAAAAAAAAAAAAGAAAAAAGGAAATGTTTTTGTTAAAATCGACCATTCAACACAACACCTTCTGTGTCATGCTGGTACTGATAACACTAACATAAGGCTTCATTGGGTTGCTTTTGTACCATCAGTCTGCCATAACTTGAGATCTGCAGCCTATGCATATTACATATGGTCAACCTTTATCTATGATTTTCATCAAACTCTGGCTTCCTGACTTCATGACGACGATGGTCTGGTCTTTTTGTAAAGCGGCAGTGTGAGAATAAAAGCTGACAGCTGTCTTTCTCCATCTAGTGGTGTTTGAATCACTGCTTAAAATGGGATTGATAACAGAATCTTTTGAAAGAACAGCCTGAAGAAGTGCTTCACTTTTATTTTTTTTAACACTAAATATAGATATCTGTATCATTGTGTGTTCTCTGTATTAAATACATTGTTCTGGCTTTGAAGGAAACCAGCAACATGAACTAAAATCGGTCTATCCTTTACTATTATTCGACACATGTACTGTAGGTGTCATTTTCTGGTGAGTCCCGTTTGGTGAGGCGCTGCTTGTCTTAACCATTTGCTTGTGTTCTTGTCGACTGTTTTCTTCTAGTTTGGACCCCGACTCTGACCCACTCTGCATGCTCCTGCTCATTGATTTTCTGATGCTGCGCTCCAGAGAGTACCAGTCTCTCCTCCAGTTATATCAGGACTGGGGGGTAAGGGGTGCTATTATGTGCATATGTGTGTCTTAACATGTGATTTTTAAACCAAGAATGAAATGACTAATTTAAATATTTATTCATTATTTTTCTGTCTAATGCTAAAATATATTGTTGTTTTTTTGCAATTATAGGAGCACAGAAACCTGTCCCAGCTGCCGAACTTTGCGTTCTCCGCCGCACTTTGCCATTTTCATCTCAGTCAGGAGGAAGATTTGGATCCTGAGGAAAGTGTCAAACAAAGATGCAAAGCTGACCAGATGCTGCAGGAAGCCCTCGTCATGTTCCCTGGAGGTTAGACCAGCAAATGACTCATTAATGAATTAATACCCTCTAGTCATTTCTTCTCTTGTCTTGCCATTTACATCCAGGAAGTTGTAAATGTGAATTTCCTCTCACCTATGTTGCTGTTAATGTGTTTTCCTCAGTCTTGATGCCTCTACTGGATCTGTGCACTGTGCAGCCTGATGCAGCAGTCACCTCACATGCTTTCTTTGGTCCAAAATGTCGCATAGGGTAAAGTCCCCTCATTCTTAAGCATTGCATGATAATCAATTACTATTTATTTTACCTCACAAGGCACTTTTTTGCTTTTCTTAATCTTTTGTTGTCTTGCCATGTCTGTCTCTAGGCAGCTGCCAGCTCTGGCTGAACTGACAGCTCTGTACGTGGGGAGGACTTACATCATGTGGAAGGAGGCAGCAGTAATGCTTTGGTTGGAAGAGTCGGTGAGGGAAGTGTTGCATCGAGTTGATGCCAAAGATCCTCTGGTGCTGGACTGTCAAAACAGGTAAGAAGTCAATGCTGCTTATCTCGTTTCTCCTTTTTCTTTTTCATCTCAGACATTCATCCTTGATATTAATGTCTTTATGTGTGAGAGTCTTTTCATTTCCTCAAAAATTTCTCACCTTGTCAACCTCACTCATGGATTAAGAACAGTGACATTGTTACAGCGTGCTGTGGTAGAATTATGACTTCATCATCAATCAATGGATGATGGGGCGGTTTACATATCCTATGGTAACAACCTAGATGGATCTGGATTTGTCTTGGGTCTGGTACAGAGCTTTGTGGGTGCGGGTCTGCCAAAATGAACCCTGGCAGTATCTCAAAAAACCCTCTAGGGTAAAACAAAATTCAAATTTATGGAAAATTATATTTCGGAAAATGGTTTAGGTGCTTATTATGTTACAAAGAGTTTCTTGCCACTGTGCTCAGATATTCAAAGTCTCCACTTTTGCTCTGTATTAGGAGAAGCCAGAGGTACCAGAGTGCACCAAGGAACATCCATCGCCATGTCCTGCTCTCTGAGATCAAGGAAGCCACCTCATGTCTGCCTTTAGTAAGAAACTCAACCAAACTACCAAATGTCACTGAATCCACCAAGATTTCTGTGTCCTATAAACTCTCTGAGATCATCTTGATGGAGTTTATACTAATGCATGCCGTGTTTTTTGCCGTGTTTTTTGTTGTTGTTTTTTTGTTGTTTTTTTAAATCCACAATGAAATTTTTGTTCATGTGGAAGTAACACCATAAAACATTTCAGAAAAATATGCCTCCTATTGCAGGTTTCACAAATAACTTTAAACAGAAGAATCTGAAAATTGAAGAAGGGTCCGGAACTAACTGTTAACACTGTTAATTTTTAAAATGAAAATGAAATCTTTAATTTAGGAAAAAGTAAAGATTGGAGCTTTACTGAAGTTATTTTTGGTAAAGCTATTCTTTTTGGTATTAACACATGCATCCCTGTGAACTTGACACTGATCTTGCCTATTTGTTTGATATCATCAGGAGGTGACCACTCAGCCTGTGATGGGCTTTGACCCTCTGCCTCCACTGGAATCGGTGACATCATATACCCGACCACAGAGGTAAAGTACTCTTCATTTACATCTGTGCACATAGCAACCTGTCACAGTCGGTATAAAAGTGTAGTTTTAAACCCAAAAACTAAGTTTCTTTTAATGTGCTGTTGTGTGTCTCCAAATAGACAACATGTTGGTGCAACCAATGAGAGTACACTATCGCTGTTTTTCCGGTCTCTGCTGCCAAATTTCAACCTTCAGGTGAGTTGTGAGTTGTGAGTTGCAGAATTAGGTCAATAACCACTGATAATTAACACTGAGAAAACAAGTTACACTACAGCGCTACTGTTCAATCATAAATTAAGTCCTCAGCACACTAATTTAAGGCTTTACAAACCCAATAACTGATTCACCAAAAGAGTTCCCTCAAGGCAACTGATCCTGTGACCTGCTTTTCCTGTACAGTTTAACTTTAGACCAGCACTAATGTGAAACAGATCCCAGCACAGAGAAAGGATGACAATCCTGACTACTAGCAATGATGAGAGAAACAGGGAGGAGTCACTGAATGACAAAAATACATCTATTATAATAACCATTGTTCAGTCAGTGCAAACTACACAGCGTTGAGCTCTTTTGAAGTCACGCCCCGAGATTGCATTCAGGCAGGGTCAAACAACAACATTAAAAATGACACACAGCATTTCTTCCTAAAAATGTGTCAAGCGTTATTATATTGGGTATGTAAAGAATAAAAAAAATGTTTATCAACAACAGATTCTCTTAGAGAGAGGAACTTACAGCATCATTAGCCACATAAAACGTGACTGTGTGTCACAGTAATGGATTCCTTTCATTTACACTGCAGAGAAGCAATGTGTTATTTCAGTATTTAACTGAGGAGGATGCAGAAAGGGAAACCACCCTGAGTAACTATATCATATTCTATTTTAAATCCCTTAGAGTTGAGAATCTCTATTTTTTCTCTAGATTTTTGAGTTAAATCATATATGGAAACTAGAACTGCAACTAATGATTATTTTCATAATCGATTAATCTGTTGATTATTTTCTCGATTGAATCGTTTGGTCCATATAATATCAGAAAACGTGTTGATCGGTGTTCGTCAAACCTGGAAATGATGAGGTTTTCAAATGTCTTCTTTTGTCCACAAACCAAAATTATTAACTTTTAATGAACTCTTTGTTATCCCTATCAAAGAAATTAAGAAAATACTCACATTTAAAATACTCACATTTAAGAACATTTTAATCATGAAAAAGGTTTGAACCGATGAATTGATTATCAAAATAGTTGTCGATTAATTTAGTAATCGATTCATTGTTTCAGCTCTGTTGGAAACTGGGTGGCCTGGGCAGAGTTGTACACTCTCTGAGTGTTGTTTCTAGTTTACAGTGTTCTGGTATCTTTTACAGCATGTGTTAGTCAAAGTTGTTAAATGTCACTCTTAGCTTTAACCAGACACATACTGAAATACAGATGCAGTTAAAAGGTCATTTGTTATTTTCGTCTCAGTGCTGTGTCTTTGCTATGGTGGCCTGAAAATCATGAAATAATCCCTTGTTAAGTACAATAGAAAGTCACAACACCCAATGGGTGGCTAGTGTAATATACACTTGAGTACAACTTGGTCATAATTTGTAAAGTCCCTACTTCAGCTGTAGAGCAAACTGCATCTGTCATTTGAGGACAAGTCTTGGTGTTGCTACATTTTAATCGCAGGAAAACATCCTGGGACATGAATGAAGAACCCATGGTGTGCATGTGGGGACATCATGTGATTAATAGCTTTAAGGCCTTCATTCAAAAAATGCTCACTTGTCTCGAACACACTGTGTGAGTTCACCGAGTTAGTGAATAATTCGCTGTGAAATGACCTGGTCCAAAAGGTGTCGATAAATGTAATTTAATTTTCTCTTTGTGGTGCTCGGTTTTTTCTGCGGGAGAGTTTTATAGGGTTTACTCTGCCATTGATGGAACATAATGTCAAGGTTGAGTTTCCTCTTCTTAGATTACTGAAGTTAAAACACAGATACACTCATTTAGCAGCAGGAACCTCCAGGGCTGTTGAAAATCACTGTTGGATGGGCGAGAAAAACAACTCAACATGCCTCCTTGATTGATGAAATGTTTCCTCTAAAGACTCATGAACACCCTCGGGGGATATCAACTGATAAATATATAAACAAAAAAATGACCGTGACATTTTTGCAGTTAACTCTGTCCATAAATTCACAACATTCATGAAGTCGTTGGTAGCCTTGGTTTATTCTTTTTTCCAATTGTGACATTTAAACTACACTGATTTATGAGGCCACATTCCCACAATTAATGTTTTTATTTATCTTCAATCGTACCTTTATTGATGCAAACAAACTTTTTATTCTGACTTAACACAGAACAACCACTTTGTCACGTACACAATAACAAATAAACAAACAATTACAACACTTAAGCTGTATATTAGGGAGCAAAATGTTACCACACACACATAATTTATAATTAATAATTTGTAGGAGTATGTTTGATTATCCTTTCAGAAATGATTTAGCAGTAGACGTCCTTGGGCACCAAAAACGTGTTTTGTTTCTGGGCAGAAAATGAAATGGCCTGACAAGATGAAGGAATTCTTCAGTTACCATGTAGGGAATTTTACTTGGAATATATTAAATAATAATACATTTGATGTGTATAGTTTGTTCACATCACAACAAGGCAAACTGTATGCAGACGCAATCACAATATGCTCCATTAGCACACAGAAAGCACTTGAGGCATACAGTATAAAGCAGACAAAAACACATCACAGCTGTAGGCTTGTCATAAAGAAAATAGAAAATAGTACAGTCCGTACAACTCGGGATGGCTCAATAATCCTTTTTTTTGTGTCTAATACAAAAGGAGTATCACAACATTGAGTAACTTCTTCCTCCTCGTCTTCTTTTGGCTTCTCCCCTGTAGGGGTCACCCTTGTGTATTGTGAACCTACTCTGTGGTTATCGATACCAATAATGTAGTCTTCTCCCTCTTTTAATCAACTCGGCTGTTAATAAGTCATTTTTGCTGGCGCGTTTCCCACATACCTATAGCTAGCCATCTCAAAAACTTGATGTTCCAAATACACTGCAAACATTCAGAGCTCTCACACACATGTCACATGATGGCAGTGGTGAGAATCTCTCTCTGCCTGTGTTCAGTGAAGCATTTATGCCATATTTAGGGTTTTCTAGATTGCATCCTATGTATTATAATATTGGATCAATACCGATTATAGTGTTGGTTCAACCCTTGTGATGTTGACGTGTCAAAATCAGTGAGTGCAGAGCTGAGTGGCTTTTAAAAGCCTTTTAAAGTTGTTTTTTAATGTGCTAGGAGCTCCTACAGAAAAAAGATGACTTCCCAAATGCTATATTTAATGGAATTAAAATGGTGGATGAACACAAAATCATATACGTGGGGAGTGGCCAGATTATTAAAGACCACATATTATAAAATACAATAATTTTAATGCTGTGTTTCATGTCCAAAGTTGATCAGGATGGTGTTACATAAGTTAATCTGCCGTCTTGATCCACATTGTCCTGAGCAACAAATGAATGTTTGAATATTGAATGTTCACTTCACTTTATTTGCTTACCCCTCAGAGTAGACTGCATTTTGGCTGAGATTTCCTTGAAAGACCATATGGCAGCAAACACAGTGAAACGTGGAATTACTATTTTTCAAGCCAGGTTTAATTGAACTTGATGTGTTCAAACAGCGTAGTTATTCCCACATTTGTCTCTTCCTGTGCATTTTGCGATCTCACACCCCTTTACTCATTTGTGACATTTTTGACTGCAAGTAAACATTTCAACATATTATCTCGCAGACATTTTTTCGTATCCCTTTACATCACAGGATTGATTGCTGACATATGACAAATATGTGATTAGACATATAGCATTATGTGAAATGGCATTACATTCGATAGGGAAAATTGGAATTATCTGTGATGAAATATGCGTAGCCCTTTCAACAGAGTCTGCTGAGGTCTCCCACACAAACCTAAAGAAAACAGAGTGGTTGCTGGGGAGTATGGATTGCAATCGCAGGGGCCTCTTACAATATGATATGCGAACGTACATACATACATGTAGAGTTTGTTCAGGTGTATAATGTAAACCCTTACTGGCTGTGGTTTGTGTCCAAATGAAGCGTCAATATTGGTGCCTTGACAAGTTTAGTGACTTTAAACACTGTGTACTTATGTGGTCATAAATGTTATGCGGAGTAATTTCCAAAGTGTATACATATTTAAGGTTATACAGATTAGTATGTATCATATTTTGTTCTTTTTTTTGTCCAATGGTTGTATGAAGCACAAATTGAATGCCTCCTAAATTATAACATAAGACTAGATAACACATGGTGGTGAGTTATTATCCAGGTTTGATTGTGAACTAATTAAATTAGATCACTAAGTTATTAAGCTACCAACGCAAGTAAAAGATAAATCATTTCATTCGTAGATCACCATAAATGAAACAAGTTATTTTATTTAAATTCACCCGGCAAATTGTAAAATGTGAGAAAATGATTAGATCCACCAGTGACTGCCTCGCCTTGATAACAGTGTGTCTGCTTTTTAGTGCATGAAATGTTCCATTTATTAGCTTAATATTTGAAATGCATTTCCATGGTTTAATGTAGGCCTAATGTCAGTATTCTTTCCATCTTAGGCTCTGTAGTTTTATTTATTTTCTTATTAGTGGTGTTAATTATATCTCTCTTTTTTTTATATAAAACTCTAGCAGTTCAAAATGACTGTGCTTTTTAGGGTATTCAAATGTGGAGTCATCTTCTATATTCATACAACTTGACTTTTAACTTGCTTGATTTAAAGCAGGGACTCGACTTGGTTAAGACTTGAGACTATATGTGACTTACTCCTATCTCTGCTGTATTTATTCAACTTTTGATTTATTGTCAATAAAAATATACTGTGATTATTCTTTTATCACCCAGCTAAACATAATAATGAATACTGCTGAGGTACTGTACAAAAAAGAAGCACATTGTCAGTTTAAGAAAGCCTCATGATAAAGATAAAGATTTTTTATATTAACACAGTATTATTTATGTCTCTTCTCGCCAAGGGTGGACTGAGGCAGGAGGACAACATGGAGGTGGCTCGAGCTGGTCAGGAGCTGAACCAGGAGGTGAATCGTCTCATGGTTGCGATGAGGGACATGTTGGCAAACATCAGGTTTCAGGAGCCACCGCGAGAGGACAACGACCTCAGAGATGAGGAGGAATGGGACTGAGAGGAGGGAGAAAGACTGGGAATAAAAAAAAAAAAAAAGAGCTGAGGATGCTGACAACCAAGAAATTTTTTTAAACACATTATTGACATCATGTGTGAGAATAGTAAGACGTAATTGTATATTTTAATTGTTATAATACAAAAATGGAACACATGGTTGGGTGTATTTTTCTGCTTTCGTGGTGTCAGTTAAAAAAAGAAAACTACTCAGGGGGCTATCGGTTGGTTATGGTCAATGGGTGAGGTCAGAAAATGGGTTGGTTCATTGTTTATTCAGATCCCCCTCCATGCCCTGTAATATCACCACTTTGAATTAATTGGCATCAACACATGAAGGCTTTGGACAGTTTATCATGTTCAGTAAAATAAGTGAACTGCTTTATGAAAGAGTGAAGTTGAAACCATTGAGCTTTACGTGTTGTCAATTTTGCTCCATGAAAATCAGATTTCCCACCAAGCTCCAGAATCAAGTCCTCTTCATTTTCTGTGTTCCATTATCTGCAGAGACATATGTTCTGCTCCTGCATACATGCCTGCGTGTTCATTCATACTAGAGTGAAGGTCTGCGTCACTCTGACGTTACCCATCTCCAATCCATTCCAACATGCCGTCCTTCCTGAATGAAGTGCAGCTGAAGCAGTGAACGACTACATTGGCAGATGAGGACATATACGCCATGTCAACCATAGCGGACCGCTGCAGATTCAGAAAGTATGAACTGGCCTTTAAAATGCATTGCTGTTAAATAGTTTCTGCTTATTGAAGTTCATGTTAATTTTGAGTTAATGTCTAGTGAAAATTAACCGATATTTATTAATGTGCTCCATGTGAAGCACACGATAAAAATGATGGGAACAGAAATCAAAATACAATAAAATAGGAAGTGAGGGAAAGTGTCACCGTGCTCCCAGGTCAGTAACTGAACGCAGATCAGATGGTAAACTGTTCCAGAGCTTGGGAGCGGCGACGAGCAAAGGAACGGTCACCCCACTGTATCTTGATCTGAAGACGTAAGCAAAACACCCTGTTGCACACAAATTGAAGGTTTATAAATACTTTAGTTGATCCACTGGTGCCTCTAATTTCAAATGTCTATTTCATTACTTCAGAGTTTGAAATCCTTAGGTTTTTTTTTTTACACAGAATTTTATCTATGGACTTTTGTGCAGCACAGTGGATGGTTTTAAGTTTCCAATAGGAAAATATCCAACAGTGAGATAAAACTAATTTTTATGTATCCACTAATGTCTTTTTAGTGACCTTTCATTTTGCATGATAACATTATTTGTTTTTATTGGAAACTATTAGTCACACTGAGGGCATAATCTCTTCGATTATCTTCGATCGAACTGTAACTGTCTTTATATGGTTGTCTATACAGCACTTTCACCCAGGGAGCCTCATGACTTGTGTGACTGTGCGATTTCACCTACAGCTATAGTTGAGGTTGTGGGACATTTTCATGTGATCCGCGAACAGTATATGGCTTTCCTATCGCTGTCTCAGGCGGAGCCGTGTGGTCTGCTGTGGACTTAATGAGAATAAACACAAACACTAGATCTTTACAACTGAAAAAGGTTTGGAAATAAAAAACAAAGCTAATAATGATCCTCACCTCTTTGAAATCTTAAAGGTCTGGACTTCGAAGTGAATTTATGCATTGGCTATACACATTAACTATGCACAAGTACTTCATTAACTTATTCTTTGTGGTTCCATCAAGGTGCACCGTACTGTGTTGTATCAGATATCCCACTAAGTATTTACCTTATGTCTAGAGACAGTTAAATCTGAGCTTAATTTGTTAAAGTTTACACACGATCATTGTTTTTAAGGCATTAATGTGACTGTTTCCTTGTTAAATTGCAGAACAATTACAAAGGATTTATTGGCAGAAGTTGGCTACCATACCCATAAATGTGTTTGTAAAAGCATATAATCGCTTTTAAATACAAATTGTAAAAATGTAATTTTTGGCCGTGACCTTGTTTATGGAGGCCGGCGTCATCTTATGCCTCCATGCTGCAGCAGCCAGAACAAACTAACACACCAGCCAGAGTGTGTTTCTCGTTTTGATGCAGAAGCTTATGAATCAAATGAAGAAGAACAGCATTATTTCTGTTATGTAAAGATAACCATAGCTACCTGACACACTAGGGTCTTCTGGAACATCTGGATGTCTTAAGCTGGTATTTATGTATTATGAGATATCTTAAATCAAATATTCTTTAAATTGACTAATTCATTCTCATATGGCAGAGATATGTTGAACTAAACAGCAGTGATTGTGCAGCTTGGTTGGAAAACACCCTAATGGATTATTCCACATACATTTTCGCTAAAGGTCAACAACGACATAATGTCACAAGCTTTGACCTATGGTTCACGCTACAATTACCACACTTTGTTCGGCTGAGGATTTTCGTCCCATCAAGACACAAGCACGAGTTTGTTGTTGTTAGCGTTTCAAGATCCTGCATGACACATGCAGGCTCCGAATGGTAGACAGCAGTGTTTATAGCTGAACTTCACTCGAGTGACAGAGCTGGTGTGGTCGTTTCAGATCGGGCAATTGTGAGGAGAAGGACAGTAGCAGCAAGAAGCCAGCTGAGGGGAACTCAAAACTAGGATTGCATCAATCTAATATACTTTTTGCTGTATCTGATTCTCAAGATCAAGAATCTAGATTAAGGACACATTCACAGTCATGTTTGGTGTCTGAGCCTATATGTCAGATGGTTTTCTTCTGTCGTAAATGACCTGAGGTTACAATGGGCTCCTTAAAAGCAAAGTAAGAATAAACATTACTTACTTAAAATGACATAACAAATGATTATGACATTGCATGGGATCCGTCTTCAGCTGTGCGGATGTAGAGGTCACATAATTGGGGAAATGGGTCTGGTTCTGCCGCTCTGATTGAGATCGAATATACAGTATTACCCTTAAGTGGTACGTTATGTTGCAACGTTGAACGTTGAACGTCTTTAAGCCTGCAGAGTCACCATGTTGGCTTTTACCACTAAAATGAATAGGCAAACACTCACTCACTCATCTTCTACCACTTTATCCTCCACATGAGGGTCACAGGGGGCGCTGGTGCCAATCCCAGCTGACATGACGAAAGGCGGGGTACACCCTGGACCAGTCCATCACAGGGTCAAACAGAGACAAACAACCATCCACTCTCACGCTCACACCTACAGTCAATAGTGTCCAATTTGTCTAATCCCCAAATCTGCATGTTTTTAGACTAGGGGAAAAAACGGGAGAACCCAGAGAAAACCCATGCACACACGGGGAGAACATGCAGACTCCATTTTTTTAATGGATAAACCTGGTAAAAAAAAGGGTGACTCCTCATTCTCCAATCACATCATATTACCTTAATTTATCATTATTGTAGTTGCTGAATATGTATTTCTAAGTGTTTGGATCATTGACAGTGTATCAGGCTGTTGTTGCCTTTGCAGCAAAAAGACCAGAGTCCACGATCCAGTCAGAACAAGAGCCTTTCTACATGGAGTTTGCATGTTCTCCACATGTGTGCGTGGGTTTTCTCCAGTCCAAAAACATGCAGAGACTAATTGGATACGCTAAATTGACCTAGAATGTGAGAGTGAGTGGTTTGTCTCTATGCGTACCTCACCTTTCGCCCTATGTCAGCTGGGATTGACACCAGTGACCCTCATGTGGGGGATAAAGCAGTAGATGATGAATGAATGAATGAATGACAGTGTATCAGCTTTACCTGATAAATTACCCTAATCCTAACACTTTTTCTTTGACTGGATTCAATTGTAGAGGTGCAGACATGGCCCTAAAAGTTTCAAAATAAAACCATTAGCCTAACCCTTTTGAAATGTAACTGCATATTCGTTAAGGCCACTGGAAATAGTGGCTTTCTTTTAAACATGTCAGAGGAGCAGCTCAAACATGAAAAACGTGAGACCTATATGGAAAAATGGTAATAATAATAAAAATAAAACTTCAATCTTGCTTCTTTATGAGCCAGGACTGCAGACCAGCTGACTGTCTCATGTGAGGCGGAGTCCTCCCACGTTTTTCTTTTTTTTTTTAGCTTTTTCTCCACAATCCAGCATCACTCAGAGAAACAGGCGCGCAAACAGGTCACAGTCCTCAACTCTCCAGATGGATGACAAGACGGACTTTGTTGACTGTTGCCTAGAAAGGGCTGAAGTGACACTCGGGAGTTTGGTGGAGTCATCGTGAGAGTGAATAGACATCAACTGTGAGTGCGAGAACAAGTTAGATCCATTTGGAAGGATTTTGACTTTTTTTTGCGCAGAGACGCACTGTGCACAGACAGACGCGCCACTTGGGAACGTATTCGTCAACGTGTTCCATTGACTGCAACAACGGATGAACCTTCTTGTACCTTCAGACACCAGGACAACTCATAATTAACATTCTCGAGTCAGACATGGATATCACCAACGTGTCCTACCATTTCCCCTCTCTCCTCCACATGGAAGAGAACCAAGTGAATGACTTAATAGAGGAAAACGGAACATCTTCTTCTGGCGGGGACCAGCACTTTATGGGCTGCGTGCAGATCCGCATCCCTCAGGAACTCTTCTTGGCGCTGGGGCTCATCAGCCTGGTGGAGAACATCCTGGTGATCCTGGCGATCAATAAGAACCGCAACTTGCACTCGCCCATGTACTACTTCATCTGCTGCCTGGCTGTGTCCGACATGCTCGTCAGCGTCAGCAACGTGGTGGAGACCATATGCATGCTGCTCCACGACCACGGCCTGCTGGACTTGCACCCAGGTATGCTGCGCCACCTGGACAACGTCATCGACGTGATGATCTGCAGCTCCGTGGTGTCCTCGCTCTCCTTCCTGTGCACCATCGCCGCGGATCGCTACATCACCATCTTTTACGCGCTGCGCTACCACAGCGTCATGACCACGCAGCGCGCCGTCGCCATCATCACGGTGGTGTGGCTGGCCAGCATCACCTCCAGCATCCTCTTCATCGTCTACCACACGGACAACGCCGTCATCGTGTGCCTCGTGACCTTCTTCTGCACCACGCTGGTGTTCAACGCCGTGTTGTACCTGCACATGTTCCTCCTGGCGCACGTGCACTCGCGGCGCATCATGGCTTTCAACAAAAACCAGCGCCAATCCACGAGCATGAAGGGAGCGATCACGCTCACCATCCTGCTGGGGGTTTTCATTTTGTGCTGGGGTCCTTTCTTCCTGCACCTGATCCTCATCCTCACCTGCCCCACCAGCCCCTTCTGCAACTGTTTCTTCCAAAACTTCAACCTTTTCCTCATCCTCATCATCTGCAACTCGCTCATCGACCCACTCATTTACGCGTACCGGAGCCACGAGCTGCGTAAAACCCTGCAGGAGCTGGTGCTGTGTTCCTGGTACTTCGGCGTGTGACATCATGTGCATTGTTAGGGAGAAAAGCGCAAAACTCTGCAGTGTCGCACGTCTCTCCCTCCTGAATAACGTACATTAGCGTCTGAAGTATGAGTTTGGTGCGTGACACTGTCCTCTGGTGCGCGGCACTGTACACTGTAAAAGTTAAGGACTGTGGGTCCGATGAAGACTTCTGTACATGTCCTCCTTATTCCCACGCATGTCTTCAGATTTTGTCTTCTTGTTATATTACACAGACTGGGTCACTTTTTCAGTAACATTTTGCATTATAGAGTGACAACGTGGTATTTATACAGTAATGATTTAGTGACAGAGCGGTAATATTGTGGTAACATAGTATATTATTTGTAATTCACTTTTCTCTGCGTGTAATAACAATGGTAAAAAAACAACAACAACAATATAGGGCCACAATTCATACACAGTCAGTGCCAAATAAGGACATGATATTAAAGTAATATAAGCCTGGTAATGAGAATCATTTTAGGTGAACATTAATGTTCTACATTTACATGAAAATATTAGTGAATCAAAATGAAAATAAGCACATTATATAGAGATATTAGATTTTTTGTTTTAGCACTTAAATAATCACCAGTAACTTTAATGGAAAACAATATATGCAGTTTTAAAATAACATTCCTGTGTATGCTGCACTAAATGTAAATGATTTAGTGTGGCATACATTACTCCCTAATGTTATTTGTAAAACCTGTGTTTATCTGCTGTGAAACACCCAGTTTATTCATGACATGAGCATCACATACACCTGTTGTATGAGTTAAACTCCATACTCCTAATCTATAAATCAATTCAATTTTATTTGTATAGCGCCAAATCACAACATACATTATCTCAAGGTACCGTACATCGAGAGAGAAACCCAACAATTCAAGCACTAGGCATCAGTGGAGAAAGAAAATAAAACTCCCTTTTAACAGGAAAACAGACTCAAAGATGTGCAGCCATTTGCCTCAACCGGTGGGGGTGAAAGGAAAAAATGGGGGACAGTTATAGGTTATAAGTGTAGACAGGACAGTTCTGAGTCAGTGATGACATGTTTATATGTGCATAAGTGTATATACACGTATAAGACCAACTTTCAGTCACATCATCAATACCTGGTGATTTCACAGAAAAAGGATGGTCTTATCATAATAACGCTTCCCTATTGAAAAAGTATATGCAATCCTCTCTAACGGCCTTAAATTAAAAGTAAATGTTTATGTTTAGAAAATAAACGTGAACAAACGTCTCCAAAGGCGGCCCACATGACCACGGGGCGATGCTTAACACCACAGACTTAAACATGTGAGGCTGCGGAGACAATGTGACAGAGAGACGATGACCACTTGAGGTGCACTCTTTCAGGATCCTGAGGCCTTTTTTTCTATGGCCCCCACCTCCATCTGTGAAACAAACAGAATTGTATAGCGAATACTGTTGAAGTGACTGCTGCTAAAACAATTTTTTCCCCCTCCCCTCAAGCTGTTATAAAAGGAAAGCTTTGTATTTAGTCATGGTCGGATGTTTTTGGTGTTGTGTGAGAATTACTCCCTCAAAACTAAGCGTGTGAAAGACTGGAGGGGGAAAAAAAAACATAAAATCACATCACATGAACGGCCTATGTTGTTGTTAGGAGGGGTTTTTACAAAATAAATATTCAAGTCAGGATTCTGAAACGTTAAGAGGGGAAAGAAGGTCAGGTTTCTAAAGAAAGCCTGTGAGAATTATGTCATTTTTTTAAAATATCTGAATTAGCCAAGTCTGGAAATTAAGCTACTGTAAAATGCAGTGTAAATGGTTTGTATTTATACAAACCATTAAAACTATACAAACATTATGTCTTTCGCTTTTCTAGTCTTGATGACCACTGAAAGCTGCTTTACACTACAGTTTTGCCATTCACCCATTCACTCACACTACAGTTTTGCCATTCACCCATTCACACCCATTCACTCACACTTTCATGCAGCACATCTACTGTATATACACATCCTTCATACCCAATCACACATCGACATGTAGATTAGCAGTGCCAGGAATCAAACCCACAAACTTCCAGTTGAAAGACGACCCACCATCGTCCTTGTAATGTATGTTATACTCTGGAGATGAAGCTTATAATTTCACTTTATTGTTTTAAGATAATTGTACTTTATCCCTATCCTAAAATATTTATATTCATCCACTAAAAATCCTTTTTTTTTTTCTGGGTTTATAAGTCAAATGTCTCTCAGATCCCATGACAAGACTTTCTGCTGATGCAAAAAATAGCCTCCGTAGATGATGAGAAACCGTGCTTTGAAAAATGTGCGTGTTACTACTGAAGATGGTGAAGGCAACAACAATGTGCTGCCTATTCTTACTGTATCTGACTCCCTTCCTTCTTCCCTTCTGTCCTCTATTTTATTTATTTCTTTATTTTCTTTGGCACGAGATGAAGGTGTAGCACATCAATGTGACACAACTGTGATATTGTTTTGGATTTAATTGGCGTTATGTCCGGACTTGATGCGAAGGAGTTATTTCTGAACCATCAGTAATGTGATATAAAACGATCTCCAGCTTGACATAATGTGGCTGACGTGTGTAGATTGGTTGTTGGGGATCTACTGCATAAGAATGATCTACTTAGAGTCTTGGTGCTCACTTAATTTCCTTCAGTAAATCGGAATTAAAATACATCGTAAATTATAAATATAACAAACAGCCGCAGCATATGTTGACTTGAAGATGTTGAATGCACATGTTTGTGTTATATATGTAATCCTTTTATGTTTGTCTGCCAAATAAAGGGCTCCATGCAAGAAAAGCTTCTCTAATACATGTTACTTCACATCAATTATTATCAATTATCACACGCACATGAAAAAGATTACAATCTATATTTCTGTTAGAAAGGTGGCTGTGCACCATGGGATGTTTCTATGGCACCACAATGCAGCAATACAACTAACTTACTGTTCATGGTTTGCGAGTTTGCACAGACGCCAAGACCATGCAAATATCAACTGAACGTCCTTAAACTTAAACATTATTGCAGTTAACATGTTTTTTTCCTGCCTCATCGAAATCATTTATGCACGGCGACATTTTGCTCACAGCCAGACAGAAGGACCATTGATATATAATACAATGGAGACCTTATTGAAATGCTCTTCTTTTTAAACTCATGATCAAGTGCAGTTGCTCTGCTGGTAATAACTGTATACACGGCCTTTTTTTTAAGCACACTCCATTTTGTACGTATCCTTAATGCAGGCTTTGCAGATCTTTGAATAGTTTTTATATTATTCTTAAAACATTAAAACTGCAGGGCTATAGCCAGGCAGACCAATGATCTGAAAGACGTTTTCAGAGTTAGGGTCAACAAAAATGTGGACACCTAAACCCGTGTGAATGTGTTTGCTCCCTTTGCTCTCACATCCAAAATATGGATCGGAAAAGAGAACGGTGAATTGTCCCTGTCAGACTCTGCTCCGTCAATTACACTAATAATAATAATAATAATGATGATCAGCAGTATAACGGTTGTTGTCTGAAGTGTGTCACATGCTTCTGTCTGTGTTTCATGACAATAATCATCACTGAACAATAAAACCCTTTTATTTCTCTCCTGAGCAAAGATATTTTTCTTTGATGAACAACAACAAAGCATCTCTCTGATCTGTTGTAGCCTGTGCTGTGTAACTCTGTTGCATGGTGTTAGTGTTGTTAATTTAAATGGGGTGTTTCTGTTTGGTGTGCTGCGTATAACCTGACATATCCTGCTTTTAGGATTAAACTTAAACATGCATGACATTCTGCTTGAACTCAAGTAATGGTGTGTTACTTTGTTTTCATGTTTCACTTTAGTGTTTAAATTAACGTATGTCACAGATTACAAGGGCCATATAACAAGCCATTAGTTTTTATAGCTTGGTTGCTCCTGTGCATGTCATTGTCCTAATGTTTTTTCTTTCCTTTCTGTCCAGTATCAGTTTGGTCATGTTTATACTCTTTGTATATCTGTTTCTTCTTTTATGTGAACATAACATAACACAGATAGAGGACAATTATGGTTTGATGTTTTTACACGTGAGGAAAGTGGGAAACAATGTTGTAATGATAAAAGGTAAACACGGACATGGTAAACAGATTCAGTGAATAAAGGATGACATTTAACAAATTACATGATTTAAAGTCCAGCTTTTGCTTTTCATTGTGCTTGAAAGAATATTACTACGTTAACAGATCAGAAGCAGCAATCCAATGTGACCAACAGGCTCTTTATTGCTCCTTCTTCCTTAGTGAGCTGCACTCACACCTACTGCTTATCTTGATGAACTGAACCAACTCCAACATTTCAGCTGTGCATGAAAACACCAATTAGTACAATATTTCTAACATTTGCAATACTGTCTGATAGAAAACAGGTTTACTGACATGCATTTTATTGTGTTCATTATCTGACAACTCTCTCTAAGACTTTAATTGTTTTGGTTTCTTTGCAGCATAAGACATTTTTGAAGATGCTGATTGACGTCAGAACTGCAGACAGGCCATTCCATTCCTTCCACGCCCAAATTCTGGAGGTAGTCAAAGTAATTTTGTAGCATTAAATGTTAGTGTTTTTAGTATATGTATTGTAGTATATGTAATACGTTGTTAATACACTCAAGTTTATGGTTAATTTGAAACAGATTTTTGTTGGATAAAAGCATGTTGTATTTGAGCTTTACGACAGCTAAGGGAGCTTTAAGGCAGTTTGGTCACGTGGGCAGTAGTGTGATATGGAGGAATTTGCACGCGTGGATGTGTATAAGTTTTTATAAGTTGTATGCGTATAAACTGCATAAGGAAGCAAGCAAGTGTATGTAATTTGGACTGCAATATTCTGGTACTGGACCAGGCCTTTGTTTTTGTTTCTGTTGTCTTCATAAACTGACGCCAACGTTTATCTGCCTCCTGATAATTGTGAGTTACACTGGGTTTCTCAAGAGTAAATAAATAATTTAACGAGTCAGCAACAAAACCGCTGCAAATTAAGTGGCCTGTCGTAGGAACTTGGACTGTGGTATAACCCTAACCCGCTTTGTGGGGGGGAATTAATTAATTGTTAAATTGCCAATATGTTTCTTCAGACTTCGATCATCCAATCCAATAAACAACACCAAACATGAGTCAATAGCAGAATAATAAGCTGTTTGGTGGTAGGCAGAGAAGATTTGGTAAAATGCAGAATGTGGCACAATTTAAAAGGCAAATAAACAAGCTTTCGAATGGTATAAGATTTATTGCCAAGAAGCATTGTTACAACAAAGAAATAATCGACCAAACACATATTTGTTCACTTTTTGTGCTAAGTTTATTTATTGAGCATCAGCTCTTCAGAAGAATATTTACTGTTGATTACATTTATACACAAGTTAAGACACATTTTCATCCAATCCAACATATCCAGATTACTGAGAGAATAGGTGTGGTGAAACACTAAGTAGATGTGCTGGCTGTGCTGTGATTGGTAAAATTCTACTGTCAGGCCATGGTTTTCCTCGAATGGTCTTTTATTTTGAAATTCCTTAGCGGATATAGATCCCTTGACGAAGAAGTGTGACTTGACACTTTTTATCCTGCGATGTTGCTGCTGGTGGCGGATACAAACATCACGGGGAAGTACGTTAGTCTTTAACGGCCAATGTTATTATATAACATGAAGTAGGGGTGCTGAGTTTCCCTCATGATAAAAGAGGTCAACAACGGGGTAAGCGTCCTGTAACACGGAGCAGTGACATTAGCAAAAAAGCTGCCTCAAAACAACAGTGGACTGGTTCGTTTTTTAGCTAGTTTAGTAGCTAGCGTTAGCTGGCTGTTGACATGTGTATATAGATGGTGTGTTGATGCTCCTCTCCGCTGGTAGCATTAAGCTCAAGCTGTGACTGCTTTTACTCCAACAAACATAATCAAAATGATCGCTTTAAATAGCAGGTGAGCTGTCAACGGCGGATTATAGGGTGTGTTTCTAACGTGACTCTGTGTTTGCGGCGTTTCCTCGATTGACCCATTCAATTATTTAAAAAATAAATAGCGTACAGGGCTGGGTGTCGCTGCTAATTTCCTTTATTAAAAATGGTTTGATATTAATAATTATCAGTATGAAATGTCTGATTGCATTTGCATTATTTGTTGAGTTATGTTCAAATGTGTTATTTTGGAATTGAAGAAAATTGTATATAAAATAATGATTGTATTAATAATAATGTTTATACATTGAGCAAATGCACTTACAGGTATTTTGATGTTTAAGAAGCTTTGTGTTTTCTTTTTTTTTTTTTATTTGAAACCACAATCAGCCAGTTACTAGAGCTGCAACTAACGATTATTTTCATAATAGTATAATCTGTAATATTATTATTTCCTTGATTTAATAGAGTCCTTTTTGGTTTGGAAATTGTCAGAAAATGTTGATGAGCATTTACCAAACCTGGAACAGCTGATGGTCTCTCGAATTATTTCGTTTTTTTAATTATTTATAAAATAAACACATTGAAGCTTATTGAAAAGAACACTCAAACTGATTATTCGATGATCAAAATAGTGGACAATTCTCAAAACCTTTATTTTTCTGATATTTATTCACAAGTAGAAAATGGATAGATGGAATTTAGGGTCTCTTTTATTTCTTAGTAAACATAATAAGCATGAAATTCTGCTTGAAATTTCAATTCAGCTAAATCCATGGTATTCTACTGAAATGTCACTGAAGTCATGGTGTGTTATTTTGTTTCCTCCTTGAGTATTTTTGTTGTCCCACTTTAGTGTTAAAATAAAGTATGTCACAGAATGGCCATATAACAAGCAATAAGATTTTATTTCTTGGTTGCTTGATCAGCTACCAAGAAATGCCAGTGGTGATGCCAATCCCAGGCAGGGTTCACCCTGGACAGGTCACCAGTCCATCACAGGGCCACATAGAGACAAACTCTCATACTAACACCTACGGTCAATTTAGAGTGTCCCAATTTTCCTAATACATTTTTTGATATGTATCATGACATTTATCAGTTTGTCCTGATTTGAAAGTTGTTAAAACATTGACATTTTATGCTGTATCACCATGTCATCGCTTCAATAAGTACGCATGATATAAACAATAGAATAATTTAAATTATTATCAAGTAGTACAATAATTTTGAGTACATCATAATCATATTTTATATTTTACATATATATATTTGCACGCATTATGCATTTTGCAAATTTTCTTTTTGACCTGTTTACCTTTTGATGGTCTGTGTAGAGTTTTGTTGTCCACAAACATTTCCCTTGGCACAGAGTGGTCTAATTGGAAAACTGACAAACCTATTGTTGTGACAATACTGTTGTATTTTGTCTTTCTCAGATGTAGCCAATGAAATGGAGTATGATGAGAAACTTGCACTTTTCCGCCAAACACGCCTCAATCCTTTTGATCGGGGAGAGGAAGAAGAAGAAGATGATGCTCCACAAGGAGACAAGATGCCCCCACAGCACGGTAAAGTCTCCTCTTCTTCACAGGAAAATCATGACCTTGCAATAACAAGTTTGGCGTCTGAAATAATTTTACTGTTGCTTTTGCACCTGTAATTTTTATTTGTCACTCATACATTTGTCATTTGGAGGTATAAACTCGGGATGAGTCAATGCAATACTCAGTATTGGTATCAGTCCGATACTGGTCAAAATCACTGGACTGGACAGATAAAAAACTGATAAATCTGATACAATCCAAAAATCCTATAAATCACATGCTTCACGATGCACAGACTGTAAAAATGTAAACACAAACCAGCAATAGCATTTTTCCTGAGTCATGTTTTGGGCTGTTTATTAAAAAATATTTGTTGAGGAATTATGTCTATAATAGCTTGAAATGGCACAAATGTATTTTTAACAGCTTCATGGTTTTAAAAGGTCTAAAATGACTGTATATGACAGATGATACAGATGTCAGCAGATACTGGAGTTTGAGATATTGGTATTGTATCAGACACGGAGAAGTGGTTTCATGCCATCCCTAGTATAAACATAGACCACTGGACATAGGAATGGCCATGGTCTTCTGGTTCTTTTGAGGATGTCACTACTAAAGTAATAATACACTGAATAGCCACCAGGGGGTGAAAGAGATGTCAATTTAAATTGAAGTATACAATCCTGCCTCTCACTTGATTCATAAAATTAGTTAACAATAGCGTAAAGGACTTAATCGCTAGTTCCAGGTCTTCTTCAATAGAAAAATGGCAATTTTTGAAAATCATGTTCCCCTTAAGAAAGATGGACATTGACATTAAAGTACCAGAATAACTGTTAGCTGGTGTTGTCCAATAGGATGTGATTCTGGAGGCTTCAAAACGTGAGTTGGGGATGTCACAAGGTGATTTTGATGAATCAAATCCAAATTACAGAACATTTAGGAAAGATCTTGAGTATCTGGCAGAGTAAAATTGAGGATCACAGGCTGAACAGTTTTGGAGCCCCTTATTTATTGGATCATATTGAGTGGAGCTACAGTGATCCATTTGGGGATTTTTTTTTTTTTTTTATCAAAAGATGACTCGCATTGCCTTTTCCCGCAACTTATGAGTTCATTTATTCTATCGGATAGTCACAAAGATCTCATGATAAAATGTGAGCTTTATTAGTCATAACAGCAGCTGGACCTGATTTTTGTGTTGATGTCAGTAGCATATAAAAACAAATACGACTTTGTTTAGCATCTTTTCAATTGACAGTGTATCTGGTCAAGATCCCATACATAAAGTGATGATGTGAATGTAACAAAATATTCAAACATTTAAACTCTTACGTCATACAAATTATGTCTGGCTCGGCTGGAGGTGCGTTTAGTCCACTTGCAGTCATCTAGTCATCACTGACTAATCTCTTATGATTTGAAAATATTGTCAATAGCACCCAAATCATTAAGGATTATTTTGACATTTTAGTATAGAAATTATTTCCTGTCTGGGTTGTGTCCTAGGCTTAATTATTCAGCTGATCATTGTGGGAGGAGGGGAGAAATAGACTCCTGCATAGACTTCTCTCATAGATTTTCTCTAAAGTTCACTAACTTAACAATTGGGGGCTGCAGTGGGAGGTGTTTTCTAGAGTTCCTGCTTTTCTAAATGTCACTTTCTATCTCGTACATCTTGTACACATCTTGTTGAAAATGAGACTGTTAAAACTCCCAGAAAAGGAAGTTGAAGATACTGTGGCCAAACCAGAGAAAAACTGAAGTGTAAGCAGCGCTATGTGAATGCTTCCCGTATCTATGGTTTCAGGAATTAAAGAACTTTATGTTTGATGACAAGCGAGTCGATGTGTTCGCTGAGCTGAGTTCACTGGCTTATCGCTTTCTGTCTGAATCTGAATTTAGTCGACATGTTTTCACCAGAGGTGTATACAGGTAATGACATAAATATAATGTTGTTATTATTGGTGTTTTACAGCAGTTGGCATCCATAATGTTGCATTCCTGCATTCTTCCTTTCTTTCCTTTTCCTCTTGTTCTTTTTCCTCTTCCTTGTCGTCTTGGTGAAATACATCAGTAGCATGGCTGAATGTGAATGATTTGAAAGAATATACATTGAAAGCCTTGTATAGCACTGTAAATTTTGGTTAATTGTTATATTCTGTTTTACCTGACTTTTGTATGTCTGTATTTTTATTTCTAAACTAAACATTGAGTTGCCATTATTTATTTCATGATGCAGGTTAAAATCTATTCTTTTTTAATTGAATTGTTCTGTTTTCTACAGAAATGTGAATGTAACTCATACATGTTGGAAACAATTTATATGAGTAAACTGTTATCAGACTTGTTTAAGAATATATAGTTAATGTTTTGACTCTGTTGTGTGGTAATGGGCTGTCATTTGTTTTAAATTGGTGGTGAATATTGATTTGAAGCTTGACTTTGGAAGCTTGAAATTACACTGCAAATCACGTTGCACTTGCAGTATCTGTCAGAGAAATTGCAATTTGATATTTTCCCCAAATTAGATTTTGTTTGATAGTATGCTGCCTTATTTTGTCTTATTTTTCATGTTGACAAGCAAAACTCCTGGTTCTACTGGAGCCTGTCTGCGTGAATTTTGCATGTTCTTGTTGTGTTTGTGTTGGTTTTCTCCTGTTACTCTGGCTTTACAGTCCACACAGTTAGGTGACATCTGATTGTTAGACTGGTGACCTGTGCAGAAGGTTACTCTGCCTCTCACCCAGTGTCAGTTTGGGTCATGTCCAGCTTCCAGTGGTGTATATGATGGATGCATGTAGAGAATGGAGGTGAAAGCTTTGTGCTTCTAATGGAAACAGTATTATGAACTGCTCTACAGTGTAAGTGCTTTCAGTCTAATGTAGTTCCTTGCAACAATACTCCACAAATGAAAGCCTTGATAGTTCAGTTGTATCGATTTAAACACCTCCTACACAGATTTAACAAGAGCACTGCATTATAATAATGTGGTGTTTTTTTACAGGGCAAGTTTGTCGTCACGTATTAGACTACACTTTCACTATTTTTTTGTTCATATTTTGTGTTTTTGTATTCATGTTGAATCCATGTTTTTATACAGTACTAATACATGCAACTGTAATGGAAGATCGACAAAGTGAACAAGTTACCAGTGTACACCTGAATATTGGATCTACCTTTTATGAGTTGTACAGAAACATGTCGTAAATGCTGTTAATGCTTTTGGTTTTGCAGCAGCTGACATCTGCAATGTTGCATCATTGTTGCCTTGTGATGTGTAGGCTTTCTCCGGAGTAGGATGAGGGGAAGTTTATCAGAAAGGTGAACATGTCGGAATACTGCAGGTCTGGAACAATGTCTGAAAAGCAGTATATATTCAGTCTGTCAAGTTCTACAATATATTGATTGATCTCTGTGGATTTAAACTGTGCAGGAGCTTTTCCTGCCACTTTGGCGGTGTAAACAAACTGAGTCTTGTGGTGTCTGGAGCTCCATAGCAGTAGTTGTCGTGTTTACAAGCCAATAAATTGTGTTATCAGGTTTTCCATCTGTCCCATTCTTGTGACTGTGATTTCTTTAAGAACACCTCAAGGGAATTTACTCAATATAGGTTTGGTACTTATATTCAGTTCAGTGATTATTTAGAAGGTATTTCCCAAAAGCCCTTTTCGGGTCTTGGTCTCTTTAATCAACAAGCTTATGCAACATGTGTTGACTGAAACTGCATTTGCACAGTGCGGTAAAAACACAACAATGGGTTAGTTTCAGTGAGCCCCTCCTGTAGCTTGTTGAGCAGCAGTTTGAATCACACAGTAGGCTGTCTCAGTTACACATTAACAGAAACATGAAGCACTTTACCTGCAACTTCATCAGGTGTCCATGTTTGCACTTGTCGTTCTTTGAGACTTCTCGAGTGTGTGGAATGTGTGCCATGTATCGACTGAGTGGACAAGACTGCGTGTACACTTAGATGAAAAATAGTGCTTTATGCCACGTTGCCTTCTGTTTTCTAGAAATCAGATCTGAGCTGTTCTCTAGGAGCAGAACTCACAGCACAGACCGGACCATGGACCTCGGTCTAGCGGAAGATCACTTCTCATGTCCTGTGGTAAGTAAACGTATGTTTCTGCTGTTTGCCTCAGTTTCAAATATAGCACTGTTAATGATTCAAAGAATGTGAAATTCTGGACCGATAGAGATGTTTGATACAATAATTTGCCGATACTAATACCAATGTTTTAGTTATGTTCTTTTGGCTCACATCTTCATTATCTTCCAGCTCTTTACACTATCACAATATCTGAATACCCACAAATCCATCATGCATATTTATAAATTAGCTTTACTTTAACCTCCTGTCATAAATAATTTTTCTGTATACGTATCTGAATGCCATTGTCATCATATTTGACAAACAAAAACGGCACCAAACATCCCTATTCATATACTACATGTTTAATGTCTGATGTTTTCTTTCATCATCTTCCAGGGTTCTTTTGTGGCGTCCGACATTGAACAGCTGAAAATGGCCATAGAGGAGTGTAAAAAACTGATCTTGGAGCTGCCAGAACATTCGGAGAGACAAAAGGACACCGTGGTGAAACTTATTCACCTTCGTCTCAAACTGCAGGAGCTTAAGGTTTGAACTGATAACAAAATGGTGTACTGGCTATATTGTGAGAGCTATTACTGATTTAGGGTGACATTAGTCTCAGTTTCAGGGCTCTGAATCTATGTGAAGTCTTTCCCACGACACTTCATTTAATCAGGAGCCAGAACTCCACAAAGAGGCGATGCTTGCTGTTTAGTTTTTATGAGGATGCTTCACCAAACATGTTTATGAGGTGACTTAGTGAGGATGGACAGACAGACAGACAAGCTGTATAAAAATGGACAGTGTGAGATAAAAGAGAATATTCTTGATGTGTTCTTGAGTGTGATGAGCTGATAACAAAATCATTGTCTCAAATAGCAGTGTCTGTTTCTCACAAAATTATTTATGATATAAAAGCTTTTTATTTCAAGAAAAGATATTTTTTTTTTATGTGTGTGTATTGATTAGTTAGACACAGCCTTAGTGCTTAGCCTCTTATATTACTGATCTAATCTGTGTAGATGGGATACCACCAGTGTGTCAGACTGATGACCCGAAACAGACCAGAAATTTCAGTGCATTTCACGCTAACAGGGATACACAAAAGGAACATTTTCAGAAATCACAAAGCCACAATTGTTAAGCGATGTCACTAACCTTATGCATGTACGTTCGTAAAACAAGTCATCAGTTAATTTTTCCTGCAGCGTATGGATGTTTGACATTGTGTCGGGTCAAACAAACCATATAATGTGAAGCAGCTGAGTGTCATCATGCTGCAAACTGTAAATCATTTTCTCAGAGCACCTCAAGCTTTATAATGATAACTTGGGTTTAGGTTGAATATTGAGATGTCCTAATTTGTCTAAGATCTGTATAAATGCACGTATTTTGCAAGAATACATGTATACCACAACCACTAATGAACTTGTTTCATACTGCTATTGCACTTGTTTTGTGTGCTTAATCTCTTGGAAGGACCCAGAGGAGGATGAACCCAATCTGAGGGTTTTGCTCGAGCACCGCTTCTCGAAGGAAAAGAGCAAGAGCGTGAAACAGACATGTGACAAGTGTAGCACTATCATCTGGGGCCTTATTCAGACGTGGTATACCTGCACAGGTGAGACACACTAAAATGTGGGATGTTTTATCAAATGGATTGGCTTGGATATTGGATATGGATACTGTTAGAAAATATATATAAGTTTCATTTTCATTTTATTACACGAGCTGATGAACTATTTCCTCTCTTAGGTTGTTATTACCGCTGCCACAGTAAGTGTATGAACCTGATTACCAAGCCCTGTGTAAAATCAAAGGTCAGCCACCAGTCGGAATATGAGCTCAGCATCTGCCCTGAGATTGGACTCGACCGGCAGGACTACCGCTGTGCAGAATGTCGCACGCCTATTTCACTGAGTGAGTATGAATGGACTGTGTTGGTTTATGGCTGGTAGGTTGTTATAGGGAAACTGAATATTTTGTAAGTAATACACATAGTCTAGAAGTAATTTATGTTGTAGCATTTCCTGGGGGTGAGATACTTGACATGCAGGATTAAGGGTGAGTCAGAATATCAATACTGCAATTTGTCACCGTCCTGACTCGTGAGACACAATTATCTAACGATTGGTGCCAAATAAACGGATGACCCTGCCATTTCGGCTCACCAGCAACTCTACTTCATAATTAATTGGTCAATCATATATAAAATGCTGGTATTTCTTGTGCCACCCTACAGGTGCTTTGCCTTGTTTCCCCTCCAGAGAATTGATTAGGGAAAACAGGTTCTTATCCTTCGGAGGCGGAACAGAATTTTGCACTCTGGAGTCTTGTGTTCTTTATTTAGCAAGTTTGTGACCTTCCTGCCTTTCCAAATTTCCGGTGACTCTGATAGAAATAATCTTGATTTAATAGTCTTCTGATAGTGTAGTCACTGTCACACTGATCATGCTTTGGATACAGTTGATAACAGTTTCTGTAAAGCATGGTAGCATTGCATCCTCTGCCCTTTGAGAAATCTTTAATCGAATCATGATTTGATCCTGAGAATGCTGCTCAAACAGACATTGGCTTTCAGCCCGGTCTGTCTTTGAGGCTATTTTTAAATGTTAAGAAAAACATCAAGTTTTCTTTTGTGTTACAGTTTGAATGGACTGTGCCTAATGTATCTTATAGGAGGTGTCCCAAGTGAGGCCAGACAGTGTGACTACACAGGCCAGTATTACTGCAGCACATGTCACTGGAACGACACGGCCATCATCCCAGCTCGTGTCATCCACAACTGGGAGTTTGAACAACGCAAGGTACTTTTACCAACTGCAGCAACATATGTATGTGTGATCTCTTGGTCAGCTGTATTTATAAACAGTAAAGATGGTGGATGCTGTTGCTCTGGAATATGAGAACAGTATTTTACTGGATCACTAAAGATCCCAAAAGAACGTATACGTAGAAGCATAGATGATGGAGAGATTGGAATCCACAGGCAATAGATTTTGTTTGCTTTAGCCACCCCAAAACCTTAGGAGAGTTTGTCACTTACGATTAAAGGGCAGTCTGTAATTTCTTAAGCTTAGATCTATGAGGTACAGTATTATAGAGAGTTGAAGTATTACATCTATCTGCACTCTGCATGCCTCCTGTGTGTGAAGGCAGCCGGGCTAGATGCAAGGAAACATGACCATGTCTGTCGACAGCAGAAAGAACCAATTTCACTCACTTGAATAAATCTACATTTAAGTAGAGTGCACACTGTCTTCAGAATATGTTCTCCGCTTTGTCTTTTCTAACAGGAAACCACTTATTTCCATGCCCCAGAGTCCATTAAAAAAATGCATATTTATTTTGTGACTTTGGTATTTGAAAGAAAATGGGAAAAAAAATCTATAACCACGCATTTAATCAAATCTACTACAAAATTGAATGGCTTTTTCCATTAACCGTACGTCGTCCTCCAACCTTGCTAAAAAGAATCTCCTTGGTGTAAATATATTACATTCTGTTTTTGCAATTGCATTTATTCTCTGCTCAACTGGCTCATCTGCAATGGTCATCTTCTGTGTTTTGACAAACAAACTAACAAAAGTTGAATTTCATTACAGTACAAAATAAACTTTAAGGGCAAGTCCATCAATGTCACATGTCAAAGTCAATTTTCTAGTCATCAGCAATACTGCACAGTCCATGAAACCATGTTTTCTTTGGCTCTAGTGGAGCTTTATCAAGTCAAACATTTTTTTTATCAAGTTTAATCTAATCTTGTTAAACATCATTAATGTTAAACGACATTTTGAAATGCATTTTGATGATGACCAGTCTGACCTCCAGATCAGTAGGAAGTGGCTTGTGAATCCAAATCACATGATGTGCTTTGACCCAAAAGGGCTCCTTAACGTGTGTTCATGTAGAAGTATTCAGCCAGCCTGTGGTCTGACCCTGTGTCTCCTTTTTCAGGTTTGTCGCTCCTCTTTGCGCTACCTGGGTCTGATGATGCCACGACCTGTGCTGAAGCTGAAGGAAATCAACCCTCTGCTGTTCAACTTTGTGGAGGAACTGGTCGAGATCAGGGTGGGTAGCTGTAATAGACAATTTCATCACAATGTGATATGTTAATGGTTTTGATTGTTTGAACAATGACAGTATTTGCTGATACATTATATACATTATATATACACAATATGCTTTATTTTGTTTTGAATTAGATACCTCACAGGAGAAAAGGCTAACTTCTCTACTGGCAGTGGGAAAGAGTATTTCTTAGGTGGTTTGCCAGTGTTGGGAAAAAAGGAATAAATAAGAACCTTAAAGTAAAAATTCAAGCAACTGTTTTTTTTGTTTTTTTTTTGTTAAATACGTCTGACAGCAGTTTGTGTTTTTTTTTTCTTTACAGAAACTTCGTCAGGACATTCTGTTGATGAAACCCTATTTTATTACCTGTAAAGAGGCAATGGAGGCTCGGCTACTGCTACAGGTCATCACTTATTTACGTTACTACAAATTATATGACTTGTGAAATCTCTTCTACTGTTCAGTGGCATATGTAATGCTACCCATGAGTAATATGTAACAACAGTGCCACTGTGTGGTGGAAGGGAGAGGGCTTGTGCTGATTCAAGAAAGTTTGCAAATATAAAAACAAACTTGTCACACTGTAAGAGGTCAGCTAGTCCTGATGTGTGTGTTAAATAAAATTGGTTTTATCTTTATGTTTCAACAATGCTTAAATCTTGGATGCATGACTGGTTGTGGGCTACTACAGTGAAATAATTTAATTTGTTTTTCATGCTTCATTTTTCAGGTCACCTGCATGTATGTACATAATGCATTTGCTCATTTTCACTAAATAGTTTTTTCCTCTGTGTTCTAAAGCTACAAGATCGACAGCACTTTGTAGAGAACGATGACATGTACTCGCTACAGGATTTAATTGACATCTCCAGTGGCAGACTGAGCTGCTCCCTGACTGAGATTCACACTACATTCGCCAAACACATCAAACTAGACTGTGAGGTGAGCTCTGAGTCTGATTACACTGTTGTCGATGTCTCCTTTGTTTACCACTTCAAAAGAGAAATATTAGCAATCATATGGTATCATAAGGCAAGTTAGGTATGATTTTTTGTAAATCTGAGCCTGATCTTTGTGTGTGTGTGTGTGTGTCTCTGTGTGTAGCGTTGTCAGGCCAAAGGATTTGTGTGTGAGCTGTGTAAGGAAGGAGACATCCTGTTCCCTTTCGACAGTCACACCTCCGTCTGCCACGACTGCTCTGCTGTTTTCCACAGGTCAGTCAACAACTTGCTAAATGTGAGATCTGAAGTTAAATGAGGTCAATGAGAGAAAGGCATTTTCAACCTAAATTAGTGGTACTTATAAATCTTCAGTAGCTTTTGCTGGTGGCCACGACACACTGACAGCAGCTACGTAGCAGCAACTTTGCTGTGCTTTTTGTCCATAAATAAAATAGCAATTTTATTGATTTAATGTGGATGTATCATAACTCTCTAGTCTCATGAGAACTTTAAATGAAATGAAAATTGAAATGTGAGTGAGTTGTGGAGAGTTTTTCATTTTACTGAGAGAAAATAAGACGTTTGAATCTTTCTCTGACAATGTGAACAATGTTCATGTAGCCGTTGACTTTGGCTGTTCCTCCTTTGTTGGAGCTGCTGTATAAGGACAAATATGTCACGACAGAAAATTGTCTTTGACGCTCAACGTCAGTGCAATGTCAAATATACTTATATGACTTATTTGACTTTAACTAGTAAAATACACAGAGAGTAAAATACACTTTACAGCATGTTTTTTTAATTCCTTATTTATTGCTTAAGATGTTTATGGGGGGTGGGAATAAAATAATTGCAGTAAGAAGCAGAGGTGGGGAAATTAGATGCTGCAGAGTTGAAAAACATTGTTTAGCTCCTTCATCTGGTTGCAAAATGGTACAATTTCTGAAACGTCACCAAACCTAAAAACTGCTTATGCAATCTATTATATAACATTATATTATATTATTTGTTGTTGAATTTTCAAATTCAAGAATCCCTGATTAATGGATTAATTAATGCTGTAATCACAAGTCAACATCACATTGTTGGTGTTTGTTATTATTCCTTCAGAGACTGTTACTATGACAACTCCACAACTTGTCCCCGGTGTGCCCGGATGACTGAGCGCCAACAGGACGATGTGTCGGAAGACACGTAACTCTGGAAAGGACCACGTGATGTTACTCGATGTTGCACTTTTGGCTTGTTTTGTGCATTATGTGTAAACTGCGGTGTCCTTCGGTGCACTACATTACGAAGCAGAGGATCAAGAAACTCATCTGTAAATTAATATATACATATCTATATATTTTTAGCATACTTTTTAATTTACACTATAATTGGATGTACTGAACGTTGTGCTGATGTTTCTCCGCAGGTAATATATGCCTCACAGTGAAATAGGTGACTATGCATGAAGGAAATTTATATTCATCTCACAGGTATTAATTGCGTTAATATGTACTGCTACATTTGCTGAAAAGTAAAGTTTAAACTAAACGTCAGCTTCCACATGCAAGCTGTGTTGTATTAAGTGGAAAGATTATGTTTTTCAACTTTGTCCAGAGCTGTCGGTTCCAAGTTTATCAGGTCAAGTACGTCGGAAGCGAAACAGTCACTTATCTGTGTGAAATGCCTGGTTTACAATTTAGGCTCATAATCTTAAAAACATTTCTTAAGATCTTAAAACTATTTCCTGGCCCCGAGCAATAGTTCCCAAAACTTTTATGTTCCTTTTTTTCCAGAAGAAATCAACAGACTTCTCCTTGTGTTTGGGATGTGCAGTCTCCTCATTTTTCTCTGAACTTGTGTGGTTTCATACTTTCTGGTGTTAATATTTAGAAACACAAGACACTGTGCTCTCTCTTCTTCATCCCCCCGTGTACTGGAGAAGCTTAGTGAAAAGACTTTGGTCTTGGGTCCATAAAGCGCCCTGTCACTGTATCGGTTCATCTATCGGCCACTCCTTTTATACATGCTCGTCAGTTTGAGAGCCATTGTACAAAAGCAATATCTCCTTTTGCATTTCATTTTTCAATGAGCCACCCTGAAAACTGGGAATATTTGACACAATAAAAATGACTAAACTATCCTTTGAAATAGAGCACCCTGTATAACCACAGCATGCATTTTCGGTACATTTCCCGTCCAGGAGAATTACAAGAAATGTGGGAGATTAAAAATGCTTTTCCTTTTACCCCAAAACTGTGAACTTATTTCACACAGATTGATCTGTTTGATGGCTCCAGTTTCAGTGTTAAGTAAACCGATGTGAATACTCATTGTGTGCCTAAAAAAAGGTGTCAGGTAACATGCAGTACAGCTGGTAGCTGTCATGTTCATGTTTTTACAGTCTTAAAGTAGCACATTTTGTCATCGGATGACAAAGATATTAAGTGACACCTGTGCTTGTTGACCTCATGTATTTGTTGTGTTCAGTATGATGTTGTGTCAGTCGAATAGACTTAACAGTGCACAGTGTTGTTGAAAGCCATGTCCTGTTGTAAAATCATGTGGAGTCGAGCATGAATAAAGTTATTCAGTATGTGAAAGCTGCGGCATTGTGTTGACGTTGAGCTCAACGCTCACCTAGTGATGGGTGAACTAATGCAAGCAATTTTACGTTTCATTAGTCCATTCATTTTATAACATGTTTTCTGTCCTGTTCGGGTTTTGTGTGTCTGTTATCATGTTTGCACGGATGCCATTAACCTGAGTATGACAATTGTGTGCATAAATTACCTGATGACGTTAACCTCAGGAGGTCAAGCCCTCGATGAGCAATAATCCGATACAGACATGGAGTGTTTTGACTTTAAGTCTCATCACGTAGATCTTTTAATGAGATTACAGCGTAAAGTTAGATTTCACAGCAGCGGATGTAGATGTTATTATCTCAATATGCTCTGCAATATAAGCGTGTTCTTCTATATGCAACACATGCAAACATCATAATCTGATTAAAGGCTTACCAGACCATGCTAACTGCACACAGGTCAAATCAGGAAAGGTCAGCCAGTCACATATAACATATGTTGTATTATATTGGTTTCCGTGTAAATGTGGTCAGAGTGACACTTGGACGCTTAAAAATGCTCATGTTTACAATCGTTAAGGAATATAACGGAAGCACTGACTTAATTTTCTGTTTATTTAATAATAGATTTTTCTTTTACAGTCTGTAGATACCAAAGAAAAAATAATCTCCTGAGTTTCCTTTTGCCAATTGACCACCTATGTACCAATTTGTGCATTTTATTGGGCAAAGGTATGAAATATGATTGTAATGAACAAATGTAAAAGTATGACCCCCTAAGATGTACATGGTCAGAAAAACACTGCATGTTCCTCTGTGTTAATAGTTTATTTCTCTGCTTTTTATATTAACAAAGGCCTCTGAAAAACTACATTACATTTAAGAAGACACTTGAAAGGTATGTATTGACATTTATGGTATTTTTGTGTTGTCTATATGTTTCAGAGGTATTGGTGGTTCAACACAGGCAGCGTGGACTCGAACATAACCAGAACTTTGATATTAAATCAACTCAACATTTATGCAAACTGCATTTGCTCCTGTGTGTATTGGTGTAGTCAAAGTTTTCTTCTTTTTCATATTCTGTATTTATTCATATTCATATTCATTTATTAAAATCCCCGCGATATCAGGGCCACCAGGAAATGGGAATGATCCATTGTCTCGTTCGTGATCCTCAGACTTCCGGGAAATGCGTTTCAGTGCAGGTTCACATATAGGATCAGTGCCACACTGACGAGTTCTCCCTCGCCTAAGAGTCTAGAGAAGCTGAATCATCATCACATGCAAATCATGCTCCTGTGACAACATCAGTAAACAGAAACACTTATTGTTTGGTTGCTATGGTGCTGAAGACATACAGTACATATCCTTCCTGTCAACACTATGGTTGAATATCAATAGTGTATATGAGGTTTTTCTTTCATTTTTCTGTCAAGGTTGTCAAAATACCCCCATTATTAAGACTTTTGATAAAATGTGTGACAAGTCTCCTGCTTTTTAATTAATTGACTTGCTAAATATATTGCTGACAGTCTGTCATTATCATCTAATCGGGTATGTGAGGTCACTGAAAATCCTGACCCATCACCTCTCGTTTAGGAAAAACCTGTTTGTTGGTGAGATTGATGCCGTGGACAGGTTGAGGCCACAACAGGCAGGAAAACACCTGAACCACTTCCTTGTAGAAATGGATGATCAGCGTTTCCTCCATTCCTGGTGTAAAATACTGGATGTCTCTTTTCCTTACAGGGTCCTTCACCTGCAGCACCATTGTTTAGTCACCGGCACCAGTCAAGCTGATGCCCTGGATCCAAATTTATAAAAGGTAAGATGTAGAATTTGGGCATTCATACTAGGTTCTTCCGCTCCCTGATGATGTTTATCCTTTCGTGCATACTGAAACCCAATGATAAGTGCTTTGTTTCCCCCTTCTGGTGGTAAAGCGAGTAACATAAACACTGTTGAATGAATTCAAATAAATTCCCGTAGAGTTCTTCATTATGTTAGTAGAGGAAATGCAATTGCCACAAAGTGAGGCATAACTTGGCATCCAGACATGAGCGCAGACGGCCATTTAATAATCATGCTGCACTGCAGTCGAATCACTTTACAAAATCAAGGGAATTTCAACTAAAGTTTATTATGAAAGGCACCAATGCACAGTATGTATTAACTAATATACTTCATGGTTGGTTGTCATAAAAATGAGCTTCAAACCCATTAGTTTATATTTCATTTATTTGCACCTGTTCACTTGTTACATGTATGTCATTGTGATTTATCTTTTTCTGCCTGTTGATTTCTCTCTGGGGGAAAAAATGACTGGCTCTTCAAAAAAGGAGGATAACGGAGGCCGACATGAGGGACAGCAGGACGGGACACATGGGTCTGTGTTGTCCTCCTGTTCTGCATGTGAACAGTGTTGGTGAGTTCATCATTTTTGTTTTCTTGCATGAATAATGTAGCTTGCTTAAACTGGGGTAGTGCAACATCATTCTTGTGTGATTGATCATTAATTCCACAATAACCCCTCAGCATAAAGTAAATGCAGAAAGGTTATTGATGTTATATGACTTAACTCGCCCCCTTAAAACAAGGAGCAAGTCCCAACATCGTTTCACATCTCAGATCTGTGTCAGTACAACCTCAGTGTTACTATTACACTATTGTCTCAGAGCACTCTGAATTATTGGCACACCTGGTATGGACAAGATTAAAGCTGCTGTCATTGATATACACAACTTAAAAATCATGGATGTAATTAGTCTTGGAATAACATTTAACAGTTTCCCACAACACTATCCAATCAGGAGCCAGAAGTCCACAAAGAGGCGGTTCTCTCTGATCGTGAGATTAGACTGTTTGTGGGTGAATAAATGACCCTCCTCATCAAATGTTTTCATGAGGGGACAAAGGGGAAGGAAGAGGCGAATGGTAACAGACAGCATGTAAAAAACGAATTCTCTGACAGCAGCTTTAAAAAAAAAAAAGAAAAAGAAATATTGCATCATATGTTCTTATTAAAAAAGCAAAAAGAGAATTACAAAAACGTTGGCACTTGAATTTTGAGCATTTAAGCAAATCCACTTTGTGTGATTCTACCGTCATTTCAAATAAAACTGAGAGTCTGGAGAGTAAGGAAGTCAGGGAGTTTGCAGCGGTGACGATGCCTGAAAGCCATCAATGAAAACATAATAGTAATAATATGGACGATGGATAATAATCATGATCATTACAACTCTTGGGATTAAAATGTCCATATCTTCTGCACACTACGGCTAACATTGTTGCCTCACAGCAAGAAGGTCACTGGTTCGGATTCCTGGTTCCTTTCTGTGTGGAGTTTGTATTATTTTCCTTGTGTGTGTGTGTGTGTGTGTGTGTGTTTTCTCCGGCTTCCTCCCAAAGTCCAAAAACATAGATACGGTATTTGCACGCTCTAAATTGACCGTGAGTGTGAGAGTGAATGGTTGTTTGTCAGCAGTAGACGACAAGTGAGTGCACCAACTGCCAATAATTCTAGAGGACGCTGCATGTATATGATTCACTAATAGAAGAGCAATGCTTTTTATATAGACGATTAACATACTAAAGCAACACTCTGTAACTTCTTTGATGGGTCTTTGTTGGGTCTCCTGATAGGTCACTGACTTGTAATAGGGGGAGAATGAAGCATCCTTCACTCCCACACTGCATCTGAGCCTCTGTCCTTGCTCTGTGTAAGATTTGTGAGAGGGTGGGAATTCTGTGAGAAGTGATTAACATGAACAGGCAACTGACTTATCTCGTGTCCCCTGTGGATCCCGGTGATAAATATACCATTTTACTGCCACTTCCATCATTTGCAATATATGACAGGAGAATGATATTCTCCTCCTTTTTTGTGCCATAAATCGAGTCAGTAATTTTCTCGGTCCCTTCACTGTTCAGTAGTTTCTTACACCACAAGCTGTTTCCAGACATGCACTGAAGTCTGAACATTTTCCACCTCTGATAGTCAGTCACTCAAATTGCAACCCAGGTTTGAGAAGTGAAGCAAGCCTCAGGAAGTAAAATGTAAGTAAACCGCTCACTGATTTAAAAAAGAACTCCCTTTGAGTGGAGGTCTATGGGAAATCTCACTTTATCAATAACTTTTTTCCTGAGGTTTTCGTTGGTCTCAATTGCCAGGTTTCAGTTCTTCAAAAGCACATGATGTCATGTGGAAAATAGATGACAAATCACAACGCATACGAGTGGACACCACTGTGATTGACAGCTGGTATTGTCCAGTAGGTGCCTGGTTGCAGTTGATGTCTGTCAAATCAGAAATGAGAAGTTGAAGCTTTTGTTCTGCAAACAGCAGATAACATCCATGTTTTATATAAGGTCTATGCTCGGAAGTCATCGAAAGTCACATAGTGTTGCTTTAAGATGGAGGTGGTATGATATGCATTGTTTAAGTTGCTTATTTAACCCTGTGACATTTTCAAACGGCACATGAAGTAACGGCGCGATATTTGACGCGACTGATTAATTCTTCAGCTTGTGTCCCGGGAATGCAGTGTGAACGTGTGAACACAACTCTCAGCACTGATCACGATGACCGTCCACTGTTTCTTATCCTGAGAGGTGGTTAAGATGGAGGCCCTGTAACTCTGCTGGCCTCATACCCTGTATATCATCTAAAAACAAAACTGAAAAACATCTGGCTGCCCAGAGTGCATCGATTTACCATGATTGCGTGTGTGTGTGGGTGTGTGAGAGACAGAGGGAGAGAAAGAAGGAGAGGGAGAGAGGAGAGAGTGTATTGCACATCTTTAGTACAGAGCACAGTGTCCAGAGTTTGATCTGAACTCTTCTGTTCAGCACCATGAGACATTACAGCATGTGAGTCTGACTCGGTCTGTCTGGCTCCGGCTTTCCTCTCTCTGCTGTCTGGCAGATTCACATTCACACCAGACGTCACGGCTGCTTGGGCCTCTCCAGCTTCATTAGGGGCTCTGCCGTGTCTGAGTCGCTGTGGTGTTTTCTCTCGCGCGGGGACTCCACTTTGCTGCAGCGTGTCCATGAGGGCGAGCGCATGTACCCACATTTGGGCAGCACAGGCTGCTGGGAACCTGCGAACCAAACACACAGTGACTCGTGACTTGCGGGAATTCTGAGTCTTGGCAGACAATGGTGCCAATCCCAATGTCAAGTATCTGATCAGACAAATCAGAAATTGGCAATCACTTGGATCACCTCACCTTTCAGCAGCCACTTTATTTATAGTGACCAGGTTTTTCATGTAGCTCAGCTGTAGACTTAGACTTAAGAAGACTTAAAAATAAATAAGTGTATATGTATATAAATATACAGTATATAAAAGTAGTGCAGCTGTAGGCTGTAGTAGAGCTTTATTTAGAGCTGGCGCGTAGTGGCATTAATTTCATATTGCCTGTGTTTGATGTAATTGGTTGCACTTTAATTGCTTTGTTTTTAATTGGCTTGTTTTGATCCGCTATGATTTGCTCGGGCCTCTCTGCCCTGAGCTCACACAGACACGCACACACATATGCACCGGTTTGCACAGCTATTCTTATTAAGACATTGCATCAACTTCCATTCATTTTAACAGCCTAACAAAACCTTTATCCCTAACCTTAAGCCTATCCTAAATCTTAGCCCTAAATTTGACCAGTTTCTGCTTCATTAGGACCTTGTTTTGGTCTCCATGAGGACCACTGGTCCTGACAAATTTCTTGAGCTCTTGAAAACATTTGCTGTTACAACAGAGGCCTCGGAAGATTAAGATAGAGTATATTGCCTTTACTGTTGATTCAAGATCGTTGGTATTGCACCAATCATGGTGTTAATATAGAATGAAAAAAGTGAATACGTTTTTATATACTGTATATAATATATCATGCAATATATATAATTTCCAATTGTGTTCACACCTGTTTTTTGTTTTGTTTGTATAAATATGTAATCTCTCTGCAGCATGGCCATCCTTTAGAAAACTGTTCACTTTAGCCAGTTCCCCTTCTAACCTCTTGGTGGCGGTGTCTGACCTTCAAGGATGAAATCCAGGCAACAAAAAGAATGAGAGGAATTGTCTCTCTGTCTTTCACTGGTTACAGCATCATCCACTGTGGGCTCTCCTGAGTGATATTATTCTAAGTACCTGGCTTATACTATATATCTCCTCAAGGCCGCTTCCATATCCTCACACACATTAAACTGAGCGAGGAAGGCAGAGAACACTTTATTGATTTTAGAAGATTGATGGTATCCCCACTGGGTTCTAATAAGTGGGACAACAACCTCCTCAGCAGTGTGGAAGAGTCTGTGTCACGGACCTGCTGATTGTGTTTTTGCTGTTAAACGCTATGCTATTTAAAATGAGAAAACAAATTATTATGAACATGCTGTGAGGCAAGGTCATTATAAACTCTATAACCCCAAACAGATTATCTATGTTCTCTTTATGATACATACAGACAAAACTCTGTTGTCTGTGTTTGCCAACAGCCCTGCCATTAGCGGGCCATTAATATTCTTCTGTCAGTGTGTTGCTGCATAACTATAAACACTAGAAACTCATGAAGACACAACAGCAGTACTCCAGGATCATTATAATCATTATGAACTCCAGTAGGACATTATAATCCGATTAAGACTTCTTAAATTGGATTAATCCTGGATTCTTGGTGTTCATAAAAACAGAGTTTGTGTTGGTGAACTGGGGGAGGTTTCTAGGATAGTGATAATAATTCTATGTAAAAAGACATAGAATTTACCTCCCCCAAAATGCAGAAAGTTGAGCTGGAATCTGACCACTTACATTTACAGAGCAGCTATAAAAGGCAGTCTCTGGCTTTTAAAGCTGCACGGCATCTTTTAAAGGGATAAAACTTCACTGCATGCCTCAATTCTGGCAAACTGAAAAACAGTCACACCACTGCAGGGGTTGGGTGATTTGAAACGTCTCCTTTTGGCATCACGGATCATGTACAATTACAGATTTATTTATATTCTGGTGTGGTAGCTTTTGTGTTGTGACAGTAGGTCGCTTGTGTAGAGTTGTGTTTACTCTCTTACACATTTCAAATCAGTCTCTATAGCGCTTAGCCTTTTGAGCTTTGCAGGGGGAGCTGGGGTCACCCTGGACATTCTCACCATCCTACACATACAGAGACAAACGGCCAATGACAGTCAGTTAAGTCTCCATTTGTCCCCGTTTACATGCCTTTGGACTGTGCTCATGAAATAAGCACAATACACTACGCTAAAATTAATAAATATATATATAGCACAAGTTAAAAAGTGCTTTACAGGATGAACATTTATTAAAAAAACGTTACAAGCAGAGTAACTAACTACAAGAATATGAATACATTTATTATAAGAAGTGAATGTACAGTGAATGTAATGTACCCTATTATTTGCCCAGTTACAAATGCCAGCTCTAAAGCACTTCATCGTGAAAACATCCACCACACAGCAACACAATCATGTTCTGCAGTGTCATCGGTTAAAACTGTGCCTCGGCTCCAACAGGAGAATGGGAGGCTAAAGCCTGTGACAGTGGCAAAACTTAATGGGTCATGAATCTCATTCGATCTTAAAACAAAGCGCAAACGAAAAAAAACAAAGTCGACCTTTTCGTTCAGTCGCTCTGAAGCTGTTCTGGAATGAAAATGAAACAACACCGATGTGATGCGGGAAAATTACAACAGAAATACCAGAGTAAACAAAAACAAACAAGACACAGGTCATCTATAAATCATGTGCTCATGCAGTTACATGGGTTATGATGTATTTTAAGTGTTGAATGGCTTTTGAAGGACTTTGTTTCTGCATGGAATAGTAAATTATTCAAGAGCCTGCATTTAGCCGCTACCCTTGCTCTCCTCTCCTCTCCTCTCCTCTCCTCTCCTCTCCTCTCCTCTCCTCTCCTCTCCTCTCTTCCACAACTCGGTCATGCTTGCCACACATTTGGCAGTTTCTCCACAGAGCCGTGCTCATTGCTCAATGCAGCTTGACCCACATTTACTGTACAATGCAAACTCATTTGTCGGGGCTGCGACTAATGATTATTTCCGTCATAAATTAATCTGTCATTTTCTTTATTGAGTAATTGATTTGTGCCTCCGGTCCGTGACGTGGTGAAAAACGTGTTTGTCTTCTTGTCGGCAAACACAGACGTTCAGTTTCCTGTCACACAGAAATAAAACAAATACTTAAAACCAATCAAGTGATTGGCAAAATAATTGGCAGTTAATAGTTGCACACTGATAAATTAACGCACATTATTTAAAATACTCATCTTTCTACCCCGCAGTGAAGTCAGAGACGGCTTAGTGATTAAATCAACCAAAACTTTCTCCTCAAACTGCCTTTGTCACAATTCAAATTGCCATGTTTCACTATTGGTATTTTCAATATCTTAGATTTATAAGTGTCATGTTCTCCCTGTGGCCCTGCGATGGACTGGTGAACTGTCTAGGGTGTACCCCACCTATCGCCCGATGTAGCTGAGATTGGCACAGCACCCCCCTGCGACCCTCTGGTGGAGGATAAAGTGGTAGATGATGGATGGATGGATGGATGGATGGATGTTCTCCCTGTGTGCGTGGGTTTCCTCCCACAGTCTAAAAACATGCAGGTTTGGCGATTAGGCAAATTGGACACTCTAAATTGACGGTAGGTGTGAGTGTGAGAGTGAATGCTTATTTTCTCTCTGTGTGGCCCTGTGTGTGACCTGTCCAGGGTGTGACCCCCGCCTTTTGCCCTACGTCAGCTGTGACCCTCATATGTGGAGGATAAAGCGGTAGGAGATGGATGAAATAGAATAGTAAAGAACTTGTGATGCATGGAGTTACACGGCTGAAAATGAAATCGACTTCAAAGAAAAGAGAAGCTGAGTGCGTTGCTGTTTCTCCCTCTCTCTGTCGCGCACACACACACACACACACACACACACACACACACACACACACACACACACACACACACACACACGTACACTCACACCCTTGTCAGTTTGCACACGACAGCAATTCCACCCTCAATGACTTGCACCACAACACTTGCTTGCACATTAATTTGCCCTGGACGGAATTTAACCTACTGACCCTGGCACGTATAGCACATTAACTAATGTTTACCCTATGCATAATTAATAATAATAATAATAATAATAATAATTATGAATAATTAATGATGCCGTTGCACTGTTTTGTCAGTGGCTAATGACTGTCATTCATTCTCTTCCTCTGTGGCTTCACTGCAGCACCGAGCATACTGTATCTGTCTGTTCACGTGAAACTATTCTTGGAAATCAAAATGATCAAATTATTTTTGATACCATGACGAAAGAAAATGACTGGAATGTGTTTTTTTGTCTTCCTTGAAGTTCTAAATGAGTCTGTCTGTCTGTCTCTCTGTCTGTCTGTCTCTCTGTCTGCCTGCAGATTCTCACAGTTTATTTACAGTCTTCTGCGGCTTCAGGCTCAGATTGCCATCTTTCCACTGCATGAGCCACTTTTGAGAAAGTGACGAGTCGAGGGAGAACAAAGAGAGGAGGATTGTGCGAGATGTAAAAATGTCAAGGCGTGAGAAGTGTCTGGAAGTTAAGTTGAACACAAAGACACACACACCACAGAGTGCTGTATCTGAGGTTAAGCATTTAGCAAGGAAGAAAATGTTTGCTGCTTTCACAGCAGACTGATCTATTTCTGTTTGAGGCTCGCACAGATAAAAATAGAGGAGGCGAAAAATGATTTTTACTGCAAAATTGTCACTTATAATAATTAAAAACCTAGCCCCTGCTTAAAGACGCAGTTTTAGTCAACACATTTCTTTTCCCCAGATTCATATAATATGCACTTTAAAAAGACAGAAAAGTTATTGTCTGAGGCCACCTTGACCTGGATATTTGACCAAATCGAAACAGTTAATCTGTGGGTGCAAGGATTTGCATGATGCATTCTGAAGTTAACACAAAAACAAGGCAAATGAGGCAGAAGATTCTCATCAAAAGTCAGTTTAACCATTAACCATTTAACCATGTTGGGAGTTTTGGGTGAAATTAAATAATTTAACAACGTAATTGTGGTGTGCAGCTGTGCATTTGCTGACAGCAGGACTTTGTCTTGATTAGCAGGCAGCAGAACAGCTGATGTGAGGAAGCCCCATGCAGGAAGCCTCTCAGCTGTTGATGATCCTGCTTATTGGTCACAGCTGAAAACGAGGGGGGGCAAAGCCTATTAGGTGTGGGACCATGTTTTTTTTTGTATACTGTACAATATAAACTGTTGTTGTTTGTTGATCCGCTGTCTTCAACACAACCTGTGTTAAGCTGTTTCATTGTTGAGTGAATCTGAATGTTGTCAGATTTGCATGTGTGCATCACTTTTGAATCAAGCTCAACGACACAGAATTCATTTTTATAAAAGAATATGATTTTCAAAATATGCATCAAGTCATAAAATGCGTGAATCAGTTTTCATTCATGTCAATGATCCAGTTTACTTTTATATACGAACAGTCACACCTGATATAAATGATTAGTTTCATATAAATTATTTAACAATTGCATCCATCCATCTTCTTATGCTTTATCCTCCACATAGGGGTCGTGGGGGGTGCTGTGCCAATCCCAGCTGACATAGGGCAGAAAGTCATCCTTCCATCCATCTATCCATCCATGTGAGGCACCACTGCTACATCCCACACTGACTAAAGTTTTACAATGGAATAAATGGAACAATTCTTTTTTTTGCACAGATATGGTTCTGACACAAGCATCTTTACTATGAATAATTGACTGCAGCACCATTCGGATGACCCACTGTCACCATAATTTACACTTTACACTTCACAGGCAATGTCTTGATATGGAGCAATGTTTTATATACGTATAAAAAAAACAATAGAAAAGAGACAAAGGGGAGAACCTAGAATGTGTAAATGTGGAGAGAATGTGAGGAAAAAACACTTTTATGAAGTGTTTGGATGACTGAGTGAGTCTACCTGACCATACATAATCTTTTTTTTTTTTTAATCCACACTGTGTGTTTCAGTGGATTACAATTAGAGCTTTTTCCCTTTCTTTTTTCTTTCCCCATCCGAAAGACCAGGAGAATTATATATATGTTCAGCCTACCATTTGTAAGATGTTTAAAGCAGTTCTCAAATAGAACGTTTCTAGAGCAATCAGTTATTTATTAGTTATTTATTTACAAATGGCTTCATAGAACAAAAAATATTAAATTATAAATATCAAATGTTTTGGCGTAATCTGAAATAGTTAACGTTACTTCTTGAGCCGCCTTGTAATCCTTTGTGTGAGCTGAGAGTTAAGAGGATTTGTGGAGGAGCAATTTATGATAAGTCTCCCGGATCATAAATAAAACATAGGAATGATTTTTTTTTCTCCTAATTTCATTTTTTTTTGCTCAGTTCAGTGACTGATATGCTGATCTTTATTCTTTACCTGCTACACAGTGAAGTGTCTCATCAATATTCATACTGTATGTTTGTGACTGACGATATTATTGACATAATGTGGCTCATGGGTCAGAGTGTGATGTTCTTCAAGGTCAACATTAAAACACAAAACTGTCACACATATTTAATAAGAAAATTAGAAAAAGTTTGTGTAATTGTTAATCAATATAAGATGTGCAATTTAAAGGGGTTAAAAATACTGGGGTAGACAAAATATTTTGCTGCGTGTTATTAATCATTTATTCCATATAATAACCTTTCAGTATAATTCAAATCTAGAGATCAGGGGGAGAACTAATCTTCTGCACCTGCTCTAAACTCGGTTTCCTGCCAGAGTTTTGATCAAGGGACAGTTCAGTTGTCTTGAGGAGCTGTGCATACACATCACTATTCCTGCAACAATACCTACACTGCAAAGCAACTTAAAAAAGGGGGTTGGACAACAAAATGTGACAATATCAGCAAAGCATTTAAAAATTGGGGAGATTCCTTTGGATTATCTGACACATATGAAGCTTGTGCCAGCTTTTTAGCCCAGAACATTAGTTTGTAACAACCTCAGCGTGACACTCAACAATCAACTATTTCTCTATTATTTTCCTGCAGCTTTGGAAGCTGTGGAGGAGTAAATGTGATGAGAGAATAATCATTACTCAAAGGAGTATAGGAGATCCCCATAGATTCCCTTATACAGTATTAGTCTGCACACGCATTGATTTAGGTCTCGGCCTCTGAGAGATTCCACTCTTCATGTGACTTTCTAGTAAAATAAAGGTTAAATAAAAATGAATATTTGTTCTTACCTGCTGGAAACTCGTTGTGGTTTTCCTCCTCAGAGTCAACAAACACCTCGGCCAATTCCTGGTCGGACATGTCAGTCAGCTCAGTCAGGTCCAAGAGGTCAAAGTGCACCTCTAAAGAAGATACACTGCTCAGTGGTTCTATGAGGCACAGAGAGAGATAAATGAGTTGTTATTTTGTGTATGTATTTACTTTAAATGGTTTGATTATGAAAACAGAGCCCCTTAATCCACAATGTCATGCTGCTCATTAATCTCAACTCATATGAAATTATTACATTACTCTCGTGATACTATGGTGAAATCTGTTTCAAATCTGTTGCATCTTGTACAGTTGTGTACTGTCATTGGATTTCTTGAATCTGCGTCTGAAGCAAAAGTGTCAGATGAATGATATTCAGTGACGACTGAAGCAGAAGCTGTAGGATAACCACTTTTCTTTAATCTGTTCCTGAAACATATTTTATTTAAATGGGCAAAACTCTTGCCTGGAAGCGGAGGAAGTGTCATGAAACATGGCGCCACAGATCAGCTGACCACAGTCCAAGACTGAATTCTGTGTCTGTGTGTTGTGTTATGAGGAAAAAAAAGAAGAACCAGGTGCTTTTTGTACCTAAGCCTGACCACAGGTCATTGTACATACAAAGATATATAAATATTTAACACATTTGGGATTTGCAGATTTGTACAAAATCGAATTTTTCTCTGACAATGATGTTAGACACATACCGCTGAAGCAGACATGATAGCCAGAAGTTAACTTGCAACGGAAAATGGCAGAAAAAGTGCAGCCAACATTTTATACTTCCATTGTATTTGAGGCGGAGCTTTGCCGAGAGGTTTAGAGAGGGGGGTGGGAGGTATTGTTGCACTTTTTTCATGGTGTAGCCTGATATTTGCTAGCTTTTCCAGACTTGGCAACCCTAGCTTTAACCCATTGTGCTCTCTTTTTCCTCATGTGTGTGTGTTGCATATGTTAATTTCCATACAAACATAGTGACTCTTTAGCAGGTCGTCTTCTGCAGGGTCAGTATCACGTATGCTGGGCATCAGTGTGTCAACCACGTGAAAATGTTAACGTAGGTAAAGTGAAACATAGAACATGGGATTGTCTTCATTTATCATACAGGAAGTGAATGTGAGTAATAGAGCTGAACAAATGCACCAATCTTGTGAGAGAGATGTTTAGAGACTTCAGTGTCTGACTGAATGATGGGTCTCGTGACGGGCTGAATGCTGTTATTATCCCACATTGTTTATTCGCTGTTTTCCAGGTTTTTTTTTTTGTTTTTTTTTTCAGGCTACAGAGGCAGAGCCCGTTCTATTTGCTGCTGCTGCCTTTAATGCCATGCATCCCTCTCCTGATTGAGAACATATTGATCTAAGAAAGGGCTGATCATTATGCTGAAGCGGTGGCGGGTCACTGTGACAAGTTTCAAAGATGATTAAAAATATACACGACACCAGAAATGCCAGGAGACGGGAGGAATACAAAGGTAAGGAGGCAGCGACTCTGAAGGAATACAAATAAGAAATTAACATTTAGAGGCTTTGGAGTTGAAATAATATTCAATCCAAGGACCAAAACATTAATGATGTTGTGTTTGTTTTTACATTTGTTGTTCCTTTGTGGCAGGGATACAAAGAAACTGAAGTGAGCGTCGTTCACATCTTTAAATCATCTTATAAATCTGTAAATTCACCAAGAAAGTGATTGAGATATGAATCGATGATTAAAAATAATAGTAACTACTTGCAGCCCTGCACTTCTATCACAACCAAAACCTGATTTAGAGCATCTGTAACTCCTTATTCAATAACTTTTTCAGTTGCTTGTTAAATTAGAAGAACTTTGCAGCACATAGAGCCCAGATAAGTGGCTGTATCAGGAAATCATTTGCTGATAAGCCAACACAGCAGCAATAGAAACGTGCATAAAGTGTTAGAGGTCATTTATATTCAGTGAAAATAAAAAAAAAAACACATTGTTTCCTATTTTCTCTTGACCTCAGAATGCTAGTTTATAGTTTATAGTTTATAGTAATAGTTTTTTTTAAATATATTTTACTTTTCCCAAAGGCTGCAAAATGCTTACTTCTAAAGCTATCCTTCGTTTTGACCCCATTTTTTAGGAAGAGTGAAGAAACATGAAAGCAATGAAGCAGGGAGGCTGAAAATTGTAGAGGAGGAGATCATGACACACCAGAGAAGTGTGGGTCAAGGCAAGGAAAATTGTGAAACCAAAAAAAAAAACCCATGGTGGTCAAAGAAGAGAAAGATGAAAAAGTATACATTCCCTGACTCATTTTCCTAGTTTTCAACTGGTTACATGCTTGACTCCACTTCTTCTCGCTGCCTCGCCCTCAGCTCTTTTCCCCTTCTTCCCCTCCTTTCTCCTTGAATAATTGATCAATGCATTTTCTCTCCCAGGCAGACACAGTGAAACAACTCCCTCCTTTTCAAACGCCAATCCGGGGGGGGTGCGATGAGATGTCATTAGGGATGACTGACAATAGAATTCACACTCGGACTATAAAGGACTGTGTCTAAAGCAGATTATTATTGTAAAACACCAATAGATGTACTTCTTCTGTAGATCCATTAAGACTTTCTTGATTCATCTTATTATTTTAAGCAAATTTGTAGATGCAGATGATTCAATACTGTATGAATTACCCTTTGTTCTGTTTCCTCCCTATGGAGGAAAGGTACAGATGGATTAGGAACAAAGAATAGGGCGTGTGGGGAGGAGGGAGAAGTTCACATTCGGAAGAATAAGAGAAAAAGAGCATAGAGGAGGTGCCTTGCAAGTTAAATGTGTGTAGGTAATCCCCTTCTCTCTCTGGGTTCAATACAGTTTATAAAAATGACTGAGCTCTGAAAGCTGCTTAAAATGAATACCAAACACACAATGCCAAGAATTTGACACTATTTTCCTTTCTAAATGACACGTTCTTTTATTTACAGTGTCGGATCAAACCCGAAAAAACCTCTCACTTTATGGTAAATGCTGCTCTGGCATATATTATTGTGTTGTTTGTACATTACACTGTTTATTCATGTCCATGTCAAGCTTAAAGGTCCAGTGTGCATGAATTTGTGACATGCAGACCATAAACAAAACTCTGCTCTCCCTCCCTTTCTCAAGCACTCCACCTGGTTTGTCCATTCAGGCTGATGTAGGAACATGGAGGCACACGATAAATGTAAGTCTAAAGTACATAGGCTTCTCCTATTTCTACTTTCAGCTTCTCCCTTTCGGGCTCATCACAGCGGATCATCAGCCTCCATATTGTCTTCTCCCTTGTGTCCTGAACACAAACCTGAACCTTCTCTCTGGTCGTCCTCTTTTCCATTCTTTGTCCAATATAATCACTGTCCCTTCTCTGCATGTGACCAAACCATCTCAACCTGAGATGGTCTCACTCTCTGACATTATTTATAAACCGTTCAACCTGAGCTGTCCCTCAGATATGCTCATTTCTAATCCTGTCCATCATGGGCACTCCCGATATCTCAGCATCTTCAGCTCTGCCACCTCCAGCTCCAGCTCCATCTCCTGCCACTGTCTCCAAGCCAAACGTAATCACAGGTTTTACTACCTAAACCAATGAATAATAATAATAATAATGAATAATGAATAAAGTCAAAATCACTGTTATGTTCTCTAATTATCTCACAGCTGTCACCATCATCAGTGGCCGGCAGTCTGTGGACGTCAGCTCAGCTCGCTTGGAACCTCGCCAGAGCTGGTGCTAAAGAAGTACCAGCAGTGTAAAATCGTGTGTGTATCTGGTTCAGCTGAAAACATGCTCTTCTTCAGGACGTTGACTTTGTAGGCTGTTTAAAGCTGTTTCATGTCGACCTAAAATTATTGTAGCCAATGACAAGAGTAACTGCGGTCCCCTAAAAGCTTTCTGTAAATATTTGAACCACCAATGGTTTTTTATTATGTTGGTCTTGGCTCCTCTTTTTCTACCTTTCATGCCACACACTATTAGCTCCAATGGGTCACATTAGCCTCTGGAGGAGTTGTCTTTAAAAAAAAGTGTTGGTGAAGCAGATAAAGGCCGCCTTGTCACTCATGTAGCCTCAGAATCCGTGTCTGTGCTTCTGCACTCAGTGCTCTGTGACCGGCGCGTACAGCGAAGCCTCTGTGTGCTAGTGATGCACAATGAGTCCTTTCAACCGAGGCCGAGCTGCAGTCGTCTTTGAGAATGTGAGAGCAGAATACCTATAAAGTAGGCAGTGATCGCTCACTCGGGTTCAAGATCAACTCTGACTGCATCAGTGTAGATCAGGGGGGTCGGCAAATTTGTTTGGCTGCCATTAGATGAGGGGCCGGGAAAAAATAATATCAAAGGCTTATTCAAGAAACTACTTTTAGAAAATACACCAGGAGTTAAAAATGCAACGTGAAATGCTCCACTATTGTCAAATTAAAGACACAAGACAGGACCGTATCAATTACAAAAATAACTAGAGATAATTATTTCATACATACAGTAGACTCAAATCTGGAACAACATCCCTGACCATTTTAGAGATTTCTGTTGCCCAACAATGATGCAGATTCAGTTAACTGTCGAGTGATGTGTGTGTAAGTAATGTATTAATGTTCAACAGGTCTAAAACATGAGATTATGCCATGTGGGATTTTAATTCCAATCGATCCAGTCATGAGTGATAATATTAAGACTCTCTTGAACACAAGTAGGATATCTTTTCCCTCCTCTCTTATCTCTTTTATTGAGTGATCCTGCTATCGATTGTTTATCTCGGTCAAGGCTGTTTTTCCACTCATGCAACCTGCATTGCCTCTTTACCACCAATGAATATTTATCACTGTTAATATCTGTCCCCCCCATTCCCCCATTCCCTTGCTACTCACGTCTCCTCTCAGTGATGTGCAGCAGGCTCGCAGTGTGTCCTGACAGGCAGCTCTCCTCGTCCCCTGCTGGGTGCTGGAACAGCTCCTTGTTTAGGTCTCCTGAGCTGGAGGGTTTCAGCAGCTTCTGGATGTCTTTATTGGGCTCTGTAAGCATTGAAACAAAGACGGGGGCAAAGCGAAAAATCTGTCATTAGTTATTCGATTTTTATTGCAGTAATTATCAGTGCTGGATGGCATGTTGCCCATCGCTGTACTTTATACAGCCATCGGCCATCCCTCACCACCTACATTATTGTTATCATTGTGTAAAATTATCTCAGGTGAACTTCCTTCTTACTTGAGTCAAATTTTCACTCTCACAAGGCGAGGCAAGTTTATTTATATAGCACAGTTCAACAACAAGGCATTTCAAAGTGCTTTACAATAGAAAAAAGAAAGAAAAATACAACAGCATTAAAAATATATAAAAGGCATAATACAACACAATAAAAACATTTTAATAGAGATGAAGGGAGAAAAGGGAAAATAAAAGAGACTAAAAGTTGCAGTTGGGCTGAGGTGCAGCAGTGATGATAATTTTATTATAAGTTTTCAGGCTAGATTTAAAAGAATTAATTGATTTAGAGGTTTTCGCAGATTTAGCAGACAAGGCAGTAATATGTCACAGTTCAAGAGTTTTCTGTCTGAACAGAAACATGCTCGTTAAAGCCTTTCCTTCCATGGCTCTTGGTTGTGCAATGATCTTTAATCTGAACTCAATCTTGAGATCTTTATCACTTTGAATGATTTTAAATATAGAATAAAAGAAGTAGGTACCAAATGTTGCCGCTTCCTTTTAAAAAAACACTTAATGAGTGAGTACACACCTGATTCAACAGTCGCTTGTATTCTAGCCAGTGCAAAAAAAACAACATCTCAGGCATCCACTCAAAACAGCGACCTGTGTTTTCACAGGGGCATTACGGAGCCTGAAAATGGAAAGCACTTAAAATAGCATCCTGTCAATATGCAAGAGTGTGCATTAAGTTTTTAAGTTTAAGTAATTACACCTGATAAAGGTTAAAGGCCGGTCCGCTTGGCACAGCTGAAAACACAGTGTGATGAGACTGAGGGATGGAGGCACGGCTGCATATTTAGTAGAAGGAATCCTCAAAGTTAGATACAGCTAAAACAAAACTCAAGGTATTTAAATGAAACGGAATACTGGAAAATGTAATAATTGCCCAATGGTTGTATGCATCCACTGACCAAGTTTCAGTCTGTTCAAATGTCTTTTTTCAACATCAGCACGTCATGACAGGGAATTGGATGTTTGACCTTGAGCACTGGTCACCCAAAACTAGGAAATACATCCGTGACTCCATTTGTGCCAAATATGAAATAATTCATAAAGCAAAAAATAAGGCTTGACGGGTCATAGTGACCCAAATCAATTCATCGTTCAATCCAAGTGAATGTTTGTGCCAACCTAAAAAAGGATACTCTCGAGACGTTCTTGAGATACGTAGTTCAGGGTGAACAGGGACGGACAGGCTACCTGAATTAGAATAATGCCTGTGTGGGTGCTGTTGTCTCAGGCGTGAAGGAGACATAAAAACAGCATTGATCAAAGTGACAGCAGTGTGGCTGTTTTTATGATGTCACGCAGAGATGATGGAGTAGTGTGGGTGTAAAGCATGGCTTCCCAATGAGCCGCGCCAGATGGCCGGTACCGTTTCTCCTCGCAATATGTCGCAAAACTGTTGTATTTCAGATTTCAGAAAAGAGTGTTCGATACAAGGCTGAGCCAGAGTTTTGAGTTCGCCCTGAGAAGTTGATTGCTTGATGTCGTGATGTATCGATTCCCCCGGTGAGAGGCCGCACAAACTGAAAGACTGTAGGTTTACCTCTGTTGTTATAATTAAACGTTTGTTACGACCGTGTAAAAGCAGCTCCTGTTTCCCTTTGAATCACCTTCTTCAGCAAACACTCAGTATTGACATACTGCTGTGTCAGTGGAGCATAGACTATTCATCTATCTCTCTATCCTTCTGTCTATCTATCTATGAAAACATGCTCATACCAGATTCTGGATTAAATCAGGAGCGCCTGCTTGGATAAGTTGGCTCAGTGGCAGACGAAAAGAACACTCAGTAAAGTCATTCAAAGTCACTTATTTGCATTTAAAGATGGAGGAGAGATTGCACAGATGGCCGAATCGAGCCACCACCTGCTGAGTTGACTGTGACAAGGCCCCAAGTAAATATTGTAAGATGCTGCTGGTAAAAGATGGTCGGCGCTCACACATGTAGCCGTGGGTGTCTGTGTACGTTTGCCAGCAGCTGAACCAAACTCAGTGTCCTGGTTCAATAAATCAATCTGCATTTTCACCATGTGGCTCACACAGAGAGGGGATTAACACCCATGGCTCAACCCCACATCAATGTACCTGAGGATTTCTCGCCACCTTCACAGTATATTCTGTATTAATATTTACACAAATCTGCACAGATGGTGCCTGTGCAGAGTCTACCTTGTTATAAATGTTTCCTCCTACTTTATGACCCCTTTCATCATAATAATGACGCCCTCTCTGTAATTCAACCCCATAATAATGAGAAAATAATATTCCAGTTTCTCATGGGCAGGTCATTCTGGACATTACCATGAATATGTCACGCTCTGATTGTTCTTTTACCTGTTCCTCTTTTTCCTTTAACCGCCACACCTTTTTTTACTTTGCTCCTTTTAACTAACTTTCAATTACTTGTTTGGAATTGTGTGGTTTGACTTTGGATTGATTTATTTGAACTGTTGAATTATGTTGTTTTTATGTCTCAGTACCTTTAGCCTACGTCTGTATATGAAATGCACTATCCTTATTATTATAACCGTTTTTTGGTGAAATTGAAACTTTAATTTCTTTGTGCCGTGCCACTGTGTACATTATGCAAATCCTTTTTTGAGCAAAGTCATCACTTATCCTGCGGGGGCATGTCACATGCCTATATGTCGTCTGAGCCCAGAATACAAATAAAGTATTAAACCTCTGAATGTTTAAATCTAACAAAACAATAGAGGCACTGATGCATTACACAGCAGTAGCCCCACACAGCACAGGCTTCTCTGCACAGCTCATACACAAAGGCCATATACAGTACATGCTTTTATCAGTGTAGTATGACTATATAAAACTACTACACCGCTTGGTTTAAGGTGCACAAATATGCCCAGACAGTGTCTCCTGTGTTGCAAACATTATGAACAACAGACAGAAAAAGGACACTGCAGACCAACAGGCAATTTACAGCACAAGTCCTGCAGAAGACGCAACCACTCTACCACAAACAGGCATTTGTAGTGTGATATAGAGGAAAGAAATAATGGGGAAAGGCTCTTACCTGGGCTCCCTGCCCCTCCCTGTGCCTCCATGCAGCTTAGTGGAGAGCGTCCTGCTGCTCACCACACCAGCATAGAGAGTGGGGGAGACAGAAGAAAAGACAGGCAGGGGGAGAGAGTGTCTGTGTGTGTGCATGTGAGAGAAAGCAGGGGTGGGTATAGACTCAGCTTTGCAAGACTCCCCTCTTCCTCCTCCTCCTTCTACTCCTTTTTGTTTTTTTTATTATTTGTCCTCTTGTTGTTCTAAATTCCCCAAACAGGTGATGGTGTTTTCTCCTCTTGCTCAGTCCACCTGCTCCACTCCAGACTGTTTTTGATGATGCCTGGGTGCTGCACTGCCTCACAGAGCCGGTCCACAGTGAGGGACGTCTGGGAACAGCAGCAGCATCACTGCTTTGTTGAGCGCAGCATTGTGAAGGTTCGGACTGGTGTGTACAGAATACACAGAGAGAGACAGAGCGAGAGAGATCCAGAGCAAGAGAGGCTGAAATTGGGGAGGGAGAGAAAGAGAGACGGGGAAAGAGGGAGGGTTGAGCTGGCAGCCTGCCGAGACTGAGAGAGAAATGGGGTGTCAGGGAGGGTTGGGGGGGCCGGGTGGGGATTATGGTGTGCCTGTCTGTGTATAAATGATTCATGAGTGTAAATGTGTGAAGGTCCATGCATGGATGTTATACAATGTGTGTGTATCCTGTGAGCAAGTGAAGCCAAAGATTTAAGGAAGGATTTTTGTTTGAGCAATGACATATTTACTATTAATGCATGGCTGAGTTATTGGTCTGTGATACTTGGTGTAAATTTGAATTCATGCTGAGCCATGTGTCTGGAGAAATTCATCTGTGAGTGTGGCTCACCCTCTAGTGGTGGAATCTGACCCTTTCAGGTTGTAATATTTCCTTGGGAGCTCAAAATCTAAAAATAATATACAGTATAAGAAGCAATCCAGTACACAGCAATAGTAGTAATACAATATGTCATAGGAATTGCTTTGGAATGGGAAGGCTATAACAAAGTGGAAAAATAATATACCTTATAGGGACAATACAATTTCGATCCTATTCTACATGGAATATTGGGGGAAAATATTTTTTAATATTCATATAAGACAAACACTAAAGTCAAAAAGTAGTCCGGAAAATATAAGAAATACAATACAATTAGTATTATATCATAATTCTGGACTCAAGCTATTGCTTGAATAGGCTATTTTTAAAATATAACATTCCATGACAAAGCTCTATAATTAAATAAAGATATAAGTCCTTGTTCATATAAGAAGTATCAAACAATTGTGGTGATATAGCTTTGCATTGTTTCAGAGTCTTATGACATGGAAGCTATTTAATAAAATGCACGTATTTTTGACTGTAATATTTATTAAATATAGAAAAAGCACATGATGGTAGAAAATAGATGACTTTTGGCTTGGAGCCAGTGGATTTGGTGGAAGAGTATAAATATCCCAAGGAACCGCTATTCTGGCTTCGCGTTTTGTGAAGTCTGTGTCTCTCGCGCCGCCGTAGCACTGATAAACATTGACAAGCAGCTGTTCCTTCGTGTTACTCAGCTCACATGTGGAGGCTGAATCTGAACCACTGAGTGCACGATGGAGCCCGTTATTAAAATAAACCCCGGTAGGTTAAGCGTTTGTAAAGGTTTGTTTTGTCGCCACGTGTCGCTGCGGAACGCTGCTAAATGTCGCTATTAACGTGTGGTTTGTTCCTAACAGGAGCGTCGAAATGGGACATTCGTCAGAGAGTTTGGGACTACATCGAGGAGAAGAACCTGGCCAATTTTCCGAGGCCTGTTCACAACAGGATCCCGAATTTCAAGGCAGGTTAACCCGCTTGAGTTTCAGGACACGTGCAAATGAAGTGTTTAATATACCGTGACATATTTTGTCATTCTGGGAACCGAATGTGCGACCAGAAACTAACGTTAGGAGAACGTAAGGAAAGCGTGCCATATCAACCACAGGACATTAACCTCGGGAGGGACCTTCAAGTAACGTTCCCAGAACGTTCAGGGAACCAGAAAGTGTTAGCTTGGCTGTTTTATTTGCATTGTCTATACACAAGAAAAACTATTCAATTTGAAATCACAACAAGATAACGATTAAAAAAGGGACAAATCAAACAAACTAGAGTTTGAGAAAAGTACTAGGATGGATATTTGATAGATACATAGATACACAGATACATTTGTTGATCACTGGGAACATGCTATTATATTAGGAAAGAAATAGGAAAATACAGGAGTTAAAATGCACTATATATCAAAAATATACATGTTAACATTAGAATAAAATGTATAATCATAAAAACATACTCCAACATCTTTTAATATAAAGAAAATGACATGCACCAATGGTGTACAGAGAATATGGAATACAATATTAGACTGGAATAAACCAATTAATAACAATGATTATGAACATTAAAATGCAGGAATTGTTTTGCATAATGGAGAGTCTAAGCATATTATTTGTCATGTTTTATTATGTAGAATCAGTCATATAAGGGAGTCTGGTCATCACCAAAAAATTATTTCAGTTATCGGTTGATTGGTCATTTTTTTTTCTCCTTAATCAAATTATTTGTTTGATCTTTTTTTTTTTTTTTTTTACCAAACCTTAAATGTGTTGTTTTGTTCACACCCACATATTAAATTTGCTACAATACAGTTGCAAATAAATGTAACTACACATCCAAAATCATCTGAATACTTGGTGTTGGATTTAGTAGCAGATTATTAATTGTTTGATTATGTAAGTGAGTAATCTATGAAGGACTTGATATTAAATTAAGGTGGTCCATTGTTTTTTTCTACCTTTGCGTTAAGTAATATATGATAGGTACGTTTTTAGTCAAAGTAAATGTATATTTTTCCTAAACAGGTAAATTAACCATCATGGCAACCTTACACGCTTGTTTAAGTCTCTATGCTTTGCTCCTTATGTTATCAAAGTATATGATCATGTTAATATCCAGAAAATGGTGCACATCACTAGGCTGCAGAACCTGCCCTATACACAGGACATGGGAAATGAGTACACACCTTTAGAAATACTATGTAAATGTTAAAATTAAATATTAGAAATGATCAAACACAGGAATTGGCTCCCACATATTGTCTTACACTAATTGCTATTCTGTGTGTGCATCTACGCATCTCTCCTGCTGTGTATATAACGGGTGCAGGGTGCAAATCAAGCATGCAACAGACTTGCAGACCTGCAGGAGTTCAAGTCCAGCCACACAGTCAAAGTAAACCCAGACAGACCGCAGCAGCAGGCACGCTTTGCCACTTTGGAAGTAAGTTAACATTTATGTCATCTTTTTTTGTCTTCCTATCTTTTCAATCAGGGCGCCTATACAGCCTGTGCCAAAGTGTCTGAGCTGCCGGTGTTCACCCAGTCACCTGAGGTCAAGGTGGATCCTGATAAACCATTGGAAGGTGCTCGGATGGCAGTGCTACAGGTAGCGCTGTACTGTGTGGGAAAAACACCAACAACCTCAGTGCCTCAAACTAAACAACTGATTTACTCTTTATTCATATAACAAGTCTGATATGGAAATACTTCCCATTTGCTAGAAGTGTTTATCCCACAAACTGTTGACCATCCACCTCTGAAACGTTTTGTAGATGCTTTAGTGTTTTTAACAGCCAACTTGCTACACTCACACTATGTTACTGTTGTGATTTCACTTCCTGCGTGCAGCGCGGGGATGTTGCCGAGCAATACTGTGATACTGAGAAGCACAGAGCTCAAATGTAACAGACATTCATGCATATTTAAAAGTTACACAATGCAGCTTTAAAATGACACGTCGCACACATCATTCCAGTGTCAACAATTATTCTAAATAATAATGCAAATGTCTGGTACTTAATTTTTGTTTTATCTTTTACAGGCACAGAAAACTTTACTGGTCCCTACTCCTCGTCTACGCACTGGTCTTTTCAATAAGATTACTCCTCCTCAGGGGGCCACCAAAGAACAGCTGCGCATATGCTCTTCCTCTCAGGTTTGGCCTTACTATGAACACATTTTTTTCAACCAAGAATTGTCACCATGATTCGTAACGCCCCCAAAATCTTTTCTTCTGCCCTCTTTTCACAGGGTGTCAGAGACTTCAGCGTTCCTGTCGGGCTAGATGCAAAGGTGAAGGTAGATCTGGTGGTGGTTGGCTCTGTGGCCGTGTCAGAAAAAGGTAAATATTTGTTGGCATTTCCGCCAGAGATTCAAGATGAAAATTCACACACCATAGTTGTAGTAGTTTACCAGTTTCTCATAACGTACGACTTTGTAGAGAAGAAATGAAATGTGTTCATGATGGTGTAAACAATCAAGTGACCTCCAGAGCTGTGAAGGTGTTGTAATGTATGCAATCATCTCTGCATCATCACTGCAGTGACTTAGAGGCAAGCTGTCCAACATTTTAGTGCACCTGTATTTTTAACTAACTGTTAATGAGATTGGGGTTAGGGCCTGCAGAAGGTGTAAGGTTAGGGCAAAAAATAAAGACAGGTCTAGGCATTAAGTTACAGACAATGACTGAATTGTATGTAAAAGTCTAACCCCTGTCAATCACACCAAAGTACAATTCTTTGGAAACCTCATTGAAGCTACTTGATGACGACACACCTAAGGTACCAGTTTGCACCTATTTTAAAAACACTTTTGGGTCCTGTATAGGACCCAAAAGTGGAGGACAGCCTCATTAGAGGTATGTTCTGCTTATCTGTCCATCCCCACAATCAATTCTTGTGAATTGGATATACTTCAGCTCTAGAATCCTGATGGAATCCTTTCAAATTTGGCACAAACATTCACCTAGATTTATGGCTGAATTGATTCGATTTTAGTGATTTAAGGTCCTGATCCATGGAACCCCGTTGTAACCCATAGCATTTTTTTTTTGCTTTGTGAACACAATATTTTCAGAAACACATTGGGAATACTTTTTAGTCAAAGGGCAACATTTTCTGTCACTATGGACAGGCAAAAACTGAGACGGGAAGATTTAGTTGGAAAACCAAGTTGGCACAAAAGTCACTTGGACACCAATTTAAGCTATTATGACGTGGGTCAAAGGTGTGACCTCAGCCTTGTGTTTACAATAGATCAGTAACACTTGAAGGGAATCTGTCACAATCACAATGAGACAGAAAGGTCTTGTGTCATGTCTGAGGTTTGTAGCTCCGCTGCCATCCAGTGGCCACAACAAGTAACACATTATGCTGTATTGCAGCAATGTGCTGGTTTTTTTTTGAGGCCATTGGATAACAGCACAAATAACACAAGGATGTGATTTGTGTTCATGAAGACCAAATGATGTTTTGAACCAATCTGACTGAGCAGATGTGTCTGCCAGTGATTTTATGTGAATGTGTGTGCCAGCGAGAGGGAAAGTTTAAAAAAAAAAAAAAAAAAGAGAAACTATCCAGTGAGCGACAGATCTCTGCCTTGTTGATCCCAGAGGTCAGAGGAGAATGACCACACTGGTTCAAAAATGATAGAAGGTTAATTTGGACTCACAACAGTAACTTAAAGAATTGCACTTTACAACAAAGATAAGCACGAGACCATCTGTGAATGCAAAACACATTTAATCTTTAAGCAGATGGGCTACAGAAGCAGAAGACCACACCATGTGCCAGTCCTGCCACTTTATTAGATGTCATGTGTTCCTAATAAAGTGGCTGGTGAGTGTCATCAGTGTTTTTTTTCTGTAACCTGTTTTGGGACGACTGATGTAAATCAGAATTCTTGTTATAATCTGGCACAGTTAAATCTTCTACTTACATGCCGATTAACATGCACTGTCAAGTAAGCACACAAAATAAACCACAATAAAAAGTAAATAGGATCAATAGAATGAAAAGGCCTGTGAGAGGAACATAAAAGAGAACGAGGGCACATGTGCGTAATCAGACCCATTTTGCTTCTTGTGGGTTCTGCTGCGTTCAGCTCTCCTTGTAAATTGTCTCATCACTCGCAGTGCAGTTTGGTCTCCATCAGAGTGCCTGAAGATAAGTGGGTCAAACAGACATGTTTACTGTAATGCATACATTTCCAAACAGCTCTCGATGCACAACGCCACATGGTTCTCATAAGGGGTTTTCTTCAGTGTTCGTCCCATGTTCCCATCAGACGACGTTTAATTGAGTTATTTTCATAAATTGAAAACGTGAGTACGGCTGCCTTGAAGAAGTCTGTGTATTATAATATGGTGAATTTTTCAGATTAAAATCATTTCTTGCACTATTTTTAAAAAAAGCGGAATACGGTGCAGATGTTGGTCATTTTCAGCTTTAAGTGAATCCATTGATCCTGGCGAGGAGAAACTGCTGCTCTGAAGATCAGAGACACAATCGGAAAGAGCTGCCAAAGCTACTGTCAGTGAAATACTATCGTTAAAATAACGTAAAAGTTAAGTCACTTTTATATTTTGACAGATATCACTGAGGTGGAGTGTATTTCACAAGAATGTATCCAATCTTTTTGCAACCAAGTTCAATTTATTCTTACTTCTAGGTTGTCCTCATCCAGCAAACTGGAAGACCATGTCCACTTTTTATACTGTATACGGTCTAGGTGGAGGTGACATAGGAAGACATGGGAGAGGCAGCAGTGGACAGGAAGCTAGCCGAAACGACAACTTTAATAATCCCCAAAAGGGATATTATTTTATTGTAGTTACAAAGGAGAAAATAAAGGACATAAATTAAAATGCCAATCTCTATAAAGTCAACAATAAGTCAATGGATCAGTGAAAAACATGCTCATGTGCAAAAAGTAATATGCTAGGTAGAACCTCAGGCCTCCTCACTTTCACTAATGAAATAAAAATAATAAAACCTTGTTTATGTCGCACATCTTGAAGTGCTTAACAGAATGAGGACTAAAAAACAAGGTGAGCAAATCATACAACAGAAGGGAAGTAATACAAAATATTAAAAATAATAAGACAATGTCAAATGTTTAAAGAAGAGTAGATATGGTGTCTGTCTGATGTGAATAACTGTTACACTGAGTATAACAGATATTCAGATTAAATGTAGACCGCTGATCTCTGTGTCCTGGTCTCTGCTTCCTCTCGCAGGCTTTCGTATTGGAAAAGGCGAGGGTTACGCCGACATGGAGTACGGCATGATGGCTTCAATGGAAGCGGTGAATGAGTCGACTGTGGTGGTCACTGTTGTCCACGACTGTCAGGTCAGTCTGTTTAGCCGCAAGTTACCATGTATGTGTATATATATATGTATATATATATGCATATATATGTGTATATATATATATATATATATATATATATATATATAGTTATAGTTTCAAGGAAACTGCCTGTTTCGTTCTCATTTTCGTTGTCAATCACAGGTGTACATATTCTATGATGAACTCCAGAGTATCTGCTTCACGCACTTTATCTAATAACAAACAGGCAAACGTCGTCTTTAATTTACAAACCTGTGTCTCTCATGAAGTATTGTTTCATGGCTGACTTGAACATCCGTGCTTTCAGGTGGTGAACATCCCAGAGGAGCTGATCGAGAGTCATGACCTGACTGTGGACTACATCCTCACGCCCACCAGAGTGATCAAGACTGACTGTGAGTTACCCAAACCACAAGGAATCATCTGGACTAAGGTAAACTTAAATACGTTGCTTTGGCCTCAAGTGCTTCCATGGCGCAGTGGCTGTTTTTGTCGAAAAACAATAAAATCCACATTAAAGTCAATTTATACTTAATGAAAATTATCACACCATGAGTATGAATCTTACTGGGGCAAAAGAAAGTTGATCTCCCATTCAGGTTATTGTAATTTTGTGTGGATTTATTATACATAATATAAAGGTTCAAACATGCAAGAATAAATACATCTTAAGATCTGAACCATCATTTTAAATGAATAAACATTCAACAAACAGAAAACCTGATACATAAAACTTTACTTAATGATGGCTGTCAAGAAGATTTCCTCAAATATGTGTTTTAAAAAGTGTTTCAGTGTGACCTTTTAAGCTAAAAACATTTATGGGAGAACATTGTTACATTATGTTATTTCTTCAAAGTAGTGTGATACTGTCAGTGTTGAACATAAAACACAAGTTATTTTACTGAAAACAAAACCTTTTCAATACAAATCCATTACAAACTGTTTAAATTAAAAATGTCCTCACCTGTCATGTAAAGTCTCAGGTCCATGAGGTCAAACATGAACTCAGACATCAGACTTCTTCAGAGATCTTATTCAAACGTGTAGCATCTCCCTGTGGAGACACTGCCCTCTAATGGACATAATGGACATTACATCACACTTCATCAGATGACCTCTACATCCACTCACTTCACATTTTTGTGCAACTACTTTACACACACATCACTACAACCCACATCTGCCTGAATAAATGATGAAACATATAATATCCACTTTAAAATATAATTCACCCACTTACAGTATATACAGCAAAAAAAATACACCAAAACATACCTCCCTTCCTGTCTCTTCCATGGTGAAAGATGCAGTTGAAAATGAATGGATAAAAAAAGTACAGTTAAAAAGTGTACAGTAAATTCCACAAAGGATTTCCACTATTTCCCCCTTTAAATCTGTTGTAATAATGGCAACATTAGTCGGCTGTTTATTTTTCTATTTTCAGTGCATATTCAATATAGTGTATATTATTCTCCCAAGACACACAAACAATCACCTATTAAACACAAGAGTATAAACAATGTCCAAACAAACACAAAATAAGAGTTTATTATCTAAGTATACATTTCAAAAGTCGCCTTATTTCAGTTTCTCTTTACAGTGCTGGACGTTAAGTGCCTCTAATTTACTGTCCCTGGCAGAGACTTGTGTCATGTGTTTTTCCACCTGATCATTTGTCTTTAATTAGACATTATGGGCTATTATTCTTATCATGTGGAGAGAGTTTGTGCGCTACCTCTGGGTTTCCTTCAGACGCGCGTGCAAGTAAACAGGACCCAGTGACCTCATAGGCAGGAAGGCCATGTCTGACCATCAAAGGCTGCTCTGCCTGCACAGCTCGGCTCCGCTGGGGCAGGGGAACGACGGGTCAAACAGGCCAGTGTTAAAACAATAGTCCCGTGTATCCTTTACGGGACTGGTCAGCATCAAAGGCTGCCAAGACACTTTAAGACCCAACAAATCAAGACAAGTCTTTATTTTTAACTGCCTGGGAAATGAAATGTTCTGCTGCTATGAAAAAAACATTATTACCATAGCATGAGTTGTGAGCAGAGTGGAATAATACCAATTCATTTTCCAGGTTTGTTAAGCCTGGTTGGCTCCTAGCTGGCTATTTGTTTTCTGTGTGTGTGTGTCTGTGTGTGTGTGTGTGAGAGAGAGACACCCCTCCCCTTTCAGAATGACTGAGACTGTCAAGTTTTTTGTCTTCAGCTGGACATGGAAAAACTGGAGAAGATCCCCATCCTAAAGACACTGCGTGCTCTGGAGGAGCAGGCTGGAAAGGATGTAACACTGGGGGCGGCGCTTGATGCAGCAGCAGAGCCTGCTCTGCATGCCGCGCAACCCAAAAGGCAAACCAGACGGAGGCCGAAGCGGAACACGCAGCAGGATGCCGAGGGAGAATCCAAACAGTCCCCACCCAGAGGAGAGGGACAGCAGAAAGGTAGACTGCGTCCGGCCAGGGTGAGGAAAGCAAGCAGAGGCGATGACAAAGGAGGTGACGAGAGCGAAATCGGAGAAAAACGAAAGGTAAAAAGTGGACGCAACATGAGGGAGAAAGGCCCAGAGGAGAAGAGTGGCGAAGTGACGTCCCAACGTAAAATCCCTGCGACTGTGACCACAGTTTACCTGGGAGGAATCCCCACCGGAGTCCGTGTTAGCGAGCTGAAAACTGCCCTCAGAGAGCGGGAGGCTCCTCCACTGAGGCTCACCTGGCAGGGAGCTCAACACAGGGCCTTCCTTGACTACAACGACCCCGAGGCTGCAGAAAAAGCCCTGGAGGCTCTGCAGGGTCTCAGTCTGAATGGTCAGAGTCTCCAGGCCGAACTGGCCAAGAGTCAACGCGGTGGCAAGAGGTCCGGAGAGTCCAACCGGAGACCAAGACCCTCACCAGCCCTGAAACCTAAAACGTCAACATCCACGGACGACGCGGCCGAGACGACTGAGCAGTAAAAAAAAAAAACCAGTCGAGCAGCCTTGAACAACCTTCAGAAGAGTTATTTGTGTTTTTATTATTTATGTAGGTTCAGTCACAAGATGACCCTCTCTTATTTGGCCCATAAACATCTAAAGTGAGTGCTAATAATATCATTAAAACTACACAGCAACTGCAAATGTAGAAATATATAAAAGCAGCGTCAGGTCATGCAGGATTTCATTTCATATACATTTTCACCGTATTTAACCCAGACACACGTAACAGTATGTGCCTTATTCTATTTAACCCTCTGCTCTGTGTGTCCGTTAGAGGTCACGAGCCAGAGAAAGCTTTTTTCCAGGTAGCGCCACCTAGTGGACATTTACACAATTTTCACAATCCTTTATATTTTAATACGCCACAGTTTTTGACCGCAGTGTTTTGCAAAACATTTTTTTAACCACTCAGAAATTGTGATTCTGTTTTTACATTTAAAACTCAAATTTCTGTTATTTCTAAATTTGACTAGAGAATATTTGACGTAAAAAAGCCATAATTAAACTGTGATGATCTTGAAGCAATAACCAGTAAAACCTTTTGCATGTTACCTGTAAAAATTAACTCTTGGAATGCAGGTTATGTACTTAAAGTAAATCTAAAGTTTTAATTTATACATATGGCATTTCAAAGTGAGGGGCCTTTGATTTCTAATAGTTTTCTTATTTGCAAGTATACAACCCTACAACTTATTTCAGGTTATGATAAAATGTTCATATCAGTTCATGTTGATAATTATCATAGTAAATGTCAGTTAACACAAATTTAAGAACACCTTAATTCAAAGCAGTTGTTGTGTGCTGTATCTCTGTGTGTTTGTTTAATACATAATTATATAGGGTTTCAATCTTAGTGATATTGAAAAAAAAAAACACCTTTATTGTCCAGACCTACCTTTTCACTTTTTACCTTTTTTTTGTGTGTGTGTGGCCGGCGTCACCACATAATAAATAAGAGATGGTTGAATGGACTGTTAAACTCTTTATGCATCTGTTTGTAACACAGTTCACTAAAGCGATCGACTGAACCTGTTTTTTTTTGTCTTCAATTGTTCAGAATCCCACTTTAACTGAGACACGTTGCAGCACCGGTTGCATCCTGAGCCCAGCTGTAACTATCGTTACCACAGAAAACCTGAGGATTGTTCCGATGAGGCATTGATTCAAGGTCAAATATTAAAAGTAAACATACCGTCTTAGGGCATTCATTTTAAGGATACGTTATGATACACTTTATTGTCTCTTTAGGGAAATTAATTTTGGTTTCACTGGTGCTGCAAATACGAAAAACACTAAGTTAATTTCCCTACAAGGCAACAATAAGGTCGAATTTAGATTAATTTTGGTGATAGTTGTGGCACAAATCTTTAAATTATACCAAATACCAACAGTATCTTACAGATGCAAACCACATATCCATACTTTATAGCCTATATAGCCTGTATCTTGTTATCTGCACAGACCTTTTTACCTGTTAAACCATGCATTTACTTCTGTGTCTGTGCGGCACCAGAGCAGAGAAGTGTCCTGTTTTCTCCAGATTGTATTTAGACACAAGCACACACAGCATGTCTGTCTGCACTGAGCAGGATTCAGGCTTTTTATGGAGCTGTCATGCAGGCCTGTGGCTGCACGACGGGCAGCAGCTGTGGAACCCCATCTCTCCCTCTCTCTTTCTCTCTCGCTCCCACTCCCTGAGCCATGCCACAGCACTAAACCTCGGCAAATGTCATCAGTTAGTTAAAGCTAATGTTCTGTTGCACTGCTGTTACCCTCTGTGCTTTGTGGCATTTTACTGGGGTTCAGTCAGTGGTCAGTGTCGTGCCTGGAGACGTGTGAAGACAAACCTCAACGACGTGAGCTGCAGAGTAAAATCTTACACAGCACAGTCCGGCCATTTTATCCTTTAACTCTAGCAGCACCTGTTGTTGTCTGACACTATAAATAATTCAAATTATAAACCACATGCAGGAGTTTTCATTTGTGCTTATTCAAATTAACATTACATTTATGCACCTGCCTTAAACTATATACATACAGCAAGTCATATGCACAGCTTGTCAAACTAATAATTAGGTGTTTGTACAATAAAAAATCTGATAAAGGGACTCAAGTAAAACTGCCTTTTATATTACAAAAAAGTGACATGACGGGATGTGACCTTATTTGTGTGATTACTTTTTGTAAAGGTAAATGTTGAAATTCCAATTTCTGTAATATTTAAGCAACATTTCATATTTTATGAAAGTTTTTTCTCTCCCTTTTTTGTTTTTCCCTTAAAGTCCATCATCTGTGTAGGTTTTTGGTAACATTATTTTGTCATGGACACCCCTAAAATATTATTATTATTATAAAATCGGATTTGTACAAGGGCACAGAAATGGTTCTCTTTCTGGAAAAATGGTCACAAGAACCAGAAGAATATATTATTAAGTTATTATTTCCCTGCCTCTGGTTTGTTAGGCCTTTACAGGGTCTCACATTTAAAAGTTACAATTAACTTTTCAAACCATTTATCATCATTAATGGTCGTTTTGATGAAAACCAGATTAATGCCAGTTTCCAAGTGCGTGGGTTGACGTGGTTTAAACTGTCAGACTTTTGGTTTGATCTCATGAGATCACTGTGAAAATCCCCTTTAAATCGCCAGTGAAATAACAGTGTGGACCTCGTGTCGCTAAATCCATGGCCAAAGACGACACCACGTCTCCCTGTTGTACTTAAATGATTACATTTGATTAATTATATTTTAATTTGTGAAATGGTTATCCTCAGTTATCATAAACATTGTGTATTTAAGAAACTAATTGTCGCGCTATTTTAATTAGTTATGATTTAGGTTCGTTTTCTAATCATGCTGCCCTTTATTATTATTATTATTATTATTATTATTTTAGTGTCGCACTGTATATACCTCACCCGAGAATCTGTATAGTCACGAGATAAAAATCGAAATATGCCTCGTCATTGTGGATTCGGGCTTAAACAGCCCGACAGATATATTTTTATTTCTTACAAATGGTTTTGTTGTAATATAACCTACACATAAGCCCACACTGATGGACCATGGCTAATTGTCCTAACAACAACAACAACATATGACAATAATATACACAGTGCCGAAAGTAATGGTCTACATACAGTATATCTAACACAAACAAACAGAACAGTGCTTACAATATATCCTCCATTTTTTTTCATTTTAAAACAAATAATAAGCGTCCTGACAAATATTGCCAATAAAGCATAAACCTCCTTGGCCAATTCGCTTGAAATTAAAAATATGCAGGCCTACAGAATAAATAAAAGTTGCGCTTATAGGCTATTCAAAAAGTGCCTTCATCAATTTTTACACAGATATGGACCTACGTGTGTGTGTGTAAGTGTGTGTGTCCATTTTAACTTCACTGGTAATGTAGAATATGTATACGTCCAAAAAGAGCCTAATTTGTCAGAAATAAAAAGAGAAAAGTTAAAAACTCGACATAGAGAAAGTAAGTGTGCATTTTTTTTTCTTTTTTTTTTTACATTGGCCTACTTGAAGAAGAATAAACATGTAGAAAAACGTGTGTGTGTGTGTGGAGTGGTAGGCTGTAGTCATCCGCTCTGCAGGACTAAGTACCAAACAGCAGCCCAGTCTTTACCCCGCTGGTCGATGTTGACTGCATGGAAAACAAACGAGTTTTGCATTATTATATATTATTATTATTACGTGGTTGCGATGTGATTGGCCTGTTGTCCGAGTCTTTGACGCTGCGTAAAAAAAACGGCACAAAGACGTTTAGTCCGGTTTTCCTGTCCAGGCCCCGGGACGCGTCACGCCTCAGCTGTGTCTCTCAGTGGTTGTTTTTTTGTTTTGTTTTATTTTTAAATTTTATTTATTTACTTCTCATCTTCATTTCAGTTCACTTCAGTTCACTTCAGTTCAATTCACTCGGGTCTGGTGGCGTCACCGAGCCGCTGCTTTGCGCGCACACACACGCTGTCCGCGGAGGCATCACATGACGCACGGCTTGATGTCCTGGTAGGAGACCTGCTGGTGGTGGTAGTAGGAGCTGCTGCTCGGTGAGTGCATGGCCGAGGACGTCATGGCGTTGAACGAGAACACGAACTCCTTTCGGTCGCACATGCTTGGAGACTGGGAATGGTACCGCGGAATACCTGCGCATAAAAAAAAAAAAAATCCAAAAAACACCGATTAAAAACAGCACAAAAAATCAACTCACAATTTGTTTTTGTTTTTGTTTTTTTCCTTCCATGACTGAAAATATAACGTATTATTCTTTTTAAAAAATAGCTAAAATTTGATCTTAAAGCATCCAAAAAATCTAAAAGTAACAGAACTATTTGTATTTTTTTCAGTATGGGTAAATAATGGCCAAGGATACAGGCCGTTAAACACAATATATAATCTATACACAATTATAGATTATAATTATATTATAAATTGTGTGTATAACCAAACTTGTCTGGCATAATTTCATTGTGTACTTTTCTACAGTTTTACCACTAACTCAAATATATATCTCTTGAGGAGGCACGATTAACTAAGTCAAAAGAGGAGGCGGGCTTGCTGGGTTAATTGACAGTGGCCCTCTTGCACGCCAGTCCCGGAGGACTTGTGGCCTCGGGGCAAGACATGTTGGACCAAACCGCGCTTGTTTTTTCTTGCCCGGAGATTGGCACGACTCTAAATTATCTCGGCAGACTCGCTGCCCTTTAGTGCTCCATTCTATTTCCCTGACAACATGTTTTTTAGCTTAAGTTTAAAACTCCCTTATATGTGACTTTTATTTATATCTATCTCTTTGTATTTGGGAGCAGGATAACGAAGCGTCATTTTTATGCAGTAAATATTCTACGTTGTTTGTTTTAATCGCACGTATTTCAGTGGTTTGAATTCAGCCTCAGCTTCTAGATGCGATGTTGATTATTCGAAATATAATTACAGCGCAATACAACGCTCTGAGTTTCCATTACGCACAATTTGGCACCAAACCAAACAACTCTGTAAACCACGAGACCTGACAATATAAAATGTTTATTTGAATTGTTTATGTGGGCTCGTGTAATGAATAGTCCCCCGTTTACTTAATAACATCAGCACTTTTCACTCATCACTTTTGAAATGGACAACAAACTGAACGTACCTTGTAAATCTGTGGTGCTGTGTCCGTTCTGGTGCAGGTACGGCTGCTCCAGGGAATGTGTGGGCAAACTCGGCTGCAGCGAGTTCGCCCCCGGGTTACAAGGAGACAGAGGCTGCTGCTTAATGTAAGAAGCCCCGTTATTCAACGAGGCCGTGGGAGCAGGAGCCCACGCCGAGGCTGAGCTCGAGTAGACGGGGTGAGGCTCCATGACTCCCCCGCTGGTGAGCAGAGGGGAGCCAGAATTGTCGTGGTGGGGATAGTCATTCCCAGTGGATCCTGTACAACTTCCCATGTAGGAATGTCCACTGTTGGCCGACAAGTGTGACATGGAGTGACCAGACAGACCCATCCCCTCCATGTTACCTGCCAAGTGTCCATTCATCATCCCAATCCCACTGTCCAGAGACAAGCTGTTGGGCGCACAGGACAGGCCCCCGCCGCTCCCCTGGAAGTTGTAGGACTCTGGGATGTGGTTGAATCCCAGGCCGTTCATCATGCTGTACATGGGTTTCAGCGCCTGGCACTTGCGCCTAAAACCCCTCGGTCTCCTTCTGAAGGAGCCTTCCTCGAACATAAACTCACTTGCCGGGTCGATAGTCCAGTAGTGGCCCTTCCCGGGCCGCCCGAGGCCCTTTGGCAGCTTTATGAAGCACTCGTTCAGAGACAAGTTGTGACGCACGGAGTTCTTCCATCCCTGGTACGAGCCTCTGAAAAACGGGAAGCGGCTCTGCAGGAACTGGTAGATTTCACTGAGCGTCAGGCGCTTGGTTGGAGAGCTTTGGATCGCCATGACTATTAAAGCGATGTATGAATATGGGGGCTTCTCTGGCCGACGGATCCCTGCGTTTGTTTTTTTGGTTTTCGTGGTGGAGGAGGCGGTTTCCATGACCGCCGTCTGTCCGTGCGGCTTCTCCGGAGCAGACATGGGGCTGCTCTGAGCAGGAGTGTGAGCGGGTGGCTGCTGGATCTCTGCCGTCATTAGGTAAATGTCGCCTTTGGTGTGGTAAACAAAAATAATAGACTAACCTATACACACTAGAAAGTAAGATACTTGTTTTATGACATAAAGAGTAAAAAAATAAATAAATTAAAAAAAATAACCGCCGTCGAGTCAAACTTAACGCACAAGCCAAAGCCGAGACTGTCTTCGCTGTCTTCTTCTCTGTGGTTCAGTCCTGCTGCAGTGTGGAGCCGCACCGCCTTGTACGCAGTGTCCGAAATGGGACGAGGAGCAGAACAGGAGCCGCTTTCCACTTCAGTTGGTGTGTTGTCGTGCGTCCGAGGAGCTCACTTTTTACTTATCTGTTGCCATCAGCGCATTGGAAGCTGGATGTCTTGGCCATCCTAATGTTGGGACCCGCCCAGTTCCCTCCTACTCCAGTGGTGGGCTGTGAGCATGCACATCTGTGTGCGTTCACTTTTCAGGGAAATGTTCCCCCTTCCTTGCATTTAAATGGGGGGAATGTATATATCCCATAGATCCTAAGAGCTTATACAGCCTTATTTGATCTGGAGTATTAAAATTTTCTAAATATGTATATATATATATATATATATTAATGATTGGACTATTTACTACATGGACAGGACCTTTTTAGAAGCACCGTTTGTTTTCCCCCGTTTTCTAATAGGGTTTTATTATTTTTCTTAAATTATTATTCATTATTTTTGACATGGAATATTGTGATATAAACTACAAGTTTTCAGATTCCTCTCCAGTTCAGGCCACATGGCTGCTGTGGATACAGCAAATAGGTCAAGTCTCCAGCTGCTTATTAAACGACTGAAATATTTCATAAAGCATTTTTATATGTAAAAAAAAAACAAAAACATTTAGCAGAGAACATGCCCCTCTTATTGAAAACCACCCTCCAGATTTCTGTAAAAGATAGACAGGAACATGGGCAGGATGTTTATACAGCAAAATGTAAACATTTTCCCTGGCCTTCTTTAAATAAAAAATCAAGCAAAAGCCCCGTTAGATCAGTTAATACGCAATCTGATGCGATATGTCCGCGTGTCCGTAGCGCCTGGTGCAGATGCAGGACATTTTTACGCACGAATATTGTTTGTGTAATGCAGTCATAATATTTACGCAGGCACGCAGGAGGGGTGCGCACCGAACTGCCGAGCTGTGAGCACAGAAACTCGGACTGGGACTTGAGATCAACTCCTGCAGGCACTTCACCGTCGAAAGATCCGGAAAATAAAGTAAGTGAATAGACTGCTTTACTGTCACGATTCCTCCATGGAGAGTCGTGGCCGCTTCAGCACGTGTGCCACAGTGGAAAATGTGAGACAGTAAATGTGACATAATACCTTATGGGATAATAAGAAAAACGAAGCCCACATTATGTCCCAATAATGTTTTTTTTTTTTTTGCCGTTACCAAGTTATAATTTACGCAGAAGATCATGCGCACCGGTTTGTTTGTGTGTTTGTTTCCAAGGTAGAAAAGCTTACATTTAGTTCGATTGCTGGCTTTTCTGCAGCTGTGCCCAGGAGCTACTGAAAGTCGATCAGTCCATAACCTAGAACTGTTGACAGTAGGTTGCTTATTGTTCCCTGGAGAGCTCGATAGCTGCAGCCTGCAAACCTTTTGCCTCTCCGTGTTTTCACTTAGACGAGCTCTGCTGTGCTTTTTGATCTCTGTCGGCGTTATGTTTCTTGTTTTTCCTTTGACGGCTGTTGGTTCACGCTGTATTTTATAATACCGGAGCTAGGAAATAGCTAGATGGACAGCCTTGCACTTTTGGTCTTGTGCGTAAAAAGACAGGGTGTTTAGAAATTCCAGTGAATGTGCGTAAAATGCTCATACGTCAAACAATAATTATGTATTAAATTTTAAGAAAGCATAATAACAAGTAATACTGTAAAAATATGACATGGGTTTGTAGGGACTGTCAGTCTTAAAACGCAGACGGAAACCTGCCGTTTCTGCCGCAGGGAAGCGAGAAAACAATTAATTGCTGGATTGTCTTTGTCGACCCAAAGGTGACAGGCGTGCCGCTGTTAGTTTTTGCTGTTGCAGGGAGAGTTAAAGCCTTGGATAAATGAATGTGAGTATTGTTTTAACCGGTGACTGCTCGGCCACTCGCCTGCAGTGCAGGGCCACACATTTATCAGCGTATAGGACCACCCAGCGCGCACCAGAGGCAGGCGCGCTCCCGTCCTCCCTCTGCCCACTGCCTTTAATTACCGCTGATGACTTCATTCCATTAAGACCCCTCTTTTTTCTCACACGCTCGTTCGCCCCCCATGTCATGTTATTCTTTCTTCGTTATATATGAACCTTTTTATATTTTTGTTTCACTCGCTTGTCCATCCAACGCCAGTGTTTGCAATGTTTACGCACGGTGGAAGTGATGCGCGTCCCCCTGCTGTAGCATTCTTTCCCAAAATAAAGCAGCAAAAATCTTTAAACTTTTTACTACTTCGCATGCTATTGAAGTATTCTGATATATGAAACAATAAATAAAGCCATCGTCGCTGTTTAGAAATCAAAGTTTGCTCGTAGCCTTTAAAACAACTCCCAAAAACCCTTGTTTGCCAAGGAATGTTTCCATATTTTTATACTCTCCTCATGTAAACGGCCTTATTTGTGTCATTATAGAATCGGTGGCAGATCTCGTTTGTCATTACCGAGGCTCGACTCCCGAGGTCAGAGCTTCCCCTGTAACTGCGACGCAGACGGCAGTCATGCACTTTTCCATGACGTCCCATCATGAAATGTTTGACAGCGCTGCATCCTCAGGAATGCTCCGCCACTTAGGTGGAGGTACACCGCAGAGCGCACAGTCCTGACAGGCTTTCCGGACAGTCCCCGCCGTTATTTAGTGCCCTGAAACCAGGTCTGAACCCGCGCACAATCTCGCTGTCGCAATAATCCGCATGACTACAGACACAAGTGTTTCTCACTGGTTACATTCAGTGCACGAGACACATCAGTGAGGCCCACAATCTGGACATCACTGTGAGGCCTCTTTTTCAATATGAAATATATTATTTGAGGGTTCATTTAAACTTTTTTAAATATTTAATATCGTGTTGATATCAGAGGCTGTGTACTCTTATCAGAGAAAGTCACAACATGGTTAACTCTACAGTAACAAAATGACTGCTTAGTCACACCAATTAGACAACAGAGCGGGTGGATTACAGCTCTAACAGCTGCAGCTCAGCAGTGTAATTTGATTTGGTCACAAAACTGTTTGAGACACGAGTCGCGAGTCCCAAAGTGTCTCTGAGATAAAAAAAATAATCAGGATTTTCTTTACTGACAATAATCTTTGAGAAATAAACCTGGACAGTGGCGCGAGGGAGGGCCGCGGGGGGTCACCGAGAGGCCGCGGGGACTTTGTTTGGAGTGGGACAGAGTGATCGATCAACACGAGGACGTAGGTTCATCCGACATGAACTTGAATCAAGTTGTGAAGCGGATTCTTTGAACAATGTAGCGTGATGTGAACATTTAAACATGTGAATCAAGAACAAACACATAACGTATGCATTTGACCTTATTTACAACAATCACGTTTAAATAACGTTGATATTGTTTGTATTATTATTATTTTTAAACCGAATTATATTGTTTGAATTCATTTTAAAAACACGCCATTAGGTGTAAAATGTGAGAATTCAAATTCGCATATTTATCAGTTTATGCAATTATAAGGATTTTGTTATTTTTGTGACATTTTTCCTTTTCAAAACACAAATTTGTCAGAGTTCATATAGCGCTGACTTTATTAAGGGGAAACAATGTGAACAACTGTATCGCTCAAACCGCCAGTGTTACATATAGAGGCTAAAAAGAGTGTGTTGTTGTGCAATAAATGAAACAAACATACAATTCAACTCTGAATTCGATTCCTATTATTTGTAGGAAATGCCATCACGACATCTCTCTCTCTCTCTCTCTCTACATATACATGTATGCATGTGTGTGTGTGTGTGTGTAAAAACATTGTAAGTGAAATAGCACCTTTTTCACTGTCTCTGACTGAATTATTTTGGGCCGCGTCCTAATTGGTTTTCTCGCTCCTTTGTCTCAGCAGTGTCGCCTGCGTAGTGCAGCCTGCATTGTCGCTCTAATTGAAACCAGTGTAATGCAGAGGTGCACGGTGCCCCCTCATCACTTTCCCTGCGCTGTAGGTGGCCGTGTATATTTTCGTTGAAGTGGTGTTTATGTGAACGAGTAAGGACGGGATTGCTAGCAGACCGCTGATTGCGCGCACTGCGCCGCTCCATGGGTCTGAAGTGTGTTTGATGGGCACCACCCTCTCCAGTAATCAGCCGCAGCGCGAGTGCGCGCTATATGGCTTTTTAATTTGCCTGGTGAGATATCTGCCCCGCGCCTTGTTGCGTGTCCAGGCGCTCAGAGAAGTAGTTCCTCTCATGTGTTGATGAGTTCAATGTCCATGTTTGAGAGTGAGAGGATTGATCTGCAAACATCCGCACTGCTGAAGTGTCCTTGAGCCAGGCACTGCGTGGCCTCACACCAGCTACACTTATTATATTATAGGCCTATACGTGGGCCTGGCATTCAGATGAGGTGACTTTATAAAGTTTATATTCGCGTGTTTACAGACTGGTTTACGTCACAGGTGAGAGAGCCTGGAAGTTTTTCATTAATTTTTGAAACTGCATTTGAATGCAGTGATGGCGTCATTATATCTTTAAGTTTTGTTTGGCATTTATATTTCCTAATTATTTATACAGTATGTATATATATGTGTATATATGTGTATATGTGTATATATGTATATATATATATATATACATATATGTGTGTATATATGTATATGTGTGTATATGTGTATATATATACACATATATGTATATATGTATGTATTTATTTATATATGTATGTATATGTAAATATCAAGGAAAACCTTTTTTTTGTTTTCTATTCTACTCTAATATTAGATGTTAATTTTCGTTCTATTCCATTGGTTCAAAAGCTTTCACACATATAGAATATATAAATACACATTCAAATACACACTAAATAATTGTCATAAAATAACTGAAGAAATTTAAATCCACAGTTTTCATTTAACTTGCTATTCTTTTAATGTTCTGTTTAAAACAAACAAACAGTACATCTGTGGTACATTTATTTATTTTTTACACATAAAGCCAATTGTTCTGCGTTGTGTCCATGGAAACCTATTATGGTCATTTACAAAATAAAAATTGCAAATTGCAGTCACCATCTTATGATATAAAACCTTTAATAAAACTGAATTAAGATCTGCATTAAATTAATTGATTAGTCACTATGATGTAAAACAAAAACAGTTTGAGTTTAAACAGAACATTGAGTTTAAACACATTTCTGACCTGAATCTTGCTGCAGAGAAAATAAAAATGCTCTGTAAAATGTGTTAAACATTTTGTTTCTTGAATCATGAAGCACTGAGCATAATAATCATCATCTATTTTTGTCTGAAAAAACAAAAGCTCATCATACCAAAACACATGAGTCATAGATATAAACATTAATGTAAGAGCTGTGGTGTTTTCAGATTAAAGATAGTCCACTGCCACTGTCTCATCATATCTGTGCTTATTTATTTATAACACAATAAAGCAGATTTGGTTCTGTTTTCACAATTCTCTCCTCTTGACAGCCTGGTGTTTAGAAGAAAACTCTTTATATGATAAAAAAAAAAAAAAATAGAATAAAGGCACAGTCCATGTAAAATTCCCTGGTTTATTTTGTGATCACACGCAGCACCACATAATTTGACGTGAAGGACAGCAGCGGTGAGGATTTGGCAGGTCTGGAGGTTTCACAAATACCCAACTGTCCAAATGTGGTTCGCACATGCAGGGGAAATTGTTCCACTATTTTAAATACCTGTTCACAGCAAATTGGTATTTCAGCAAGTTGGCAAGTTGATTTTCTTTTTTTTGTGAACAGCAGGAAAAGAGACAGAGAGAGAAATAATAATAAAGCAACAAAAAATGTGAGCAGATTTAAGGTGACACCAAGTTTGGACTTCAAGGTCAGTTCGTGAAGAGAAAGGTGTTTGTGTGGGTTCAGTGTAGGTCGTCTTTGTATGAAATATGATCTAATATGGGCTAATAATATTGCTGAATGAAAGAAAACGTAGCATTTGTGGGTAAAAGCGTTCAATATTTGGCTGTGACATAAGAAGTAACCAAATCATTTTGAATAAATATTGAAAAGTTATGCATTTGGAGGCTTCTATATGTTCTTCTGTGGTGTTTGTATTCAGGATACATGTTAATTCAAAGCAGGACATAGAGGGCATTTATTTCTCAAAATCATTTATCATTGTTATGCCATCAAAATGTAGAATTCAGTTTGTTTCATTGAATAAACTGAATTACAAGAGTTCCTTTTCCCCCCTCATGTGAATGCATCCATGTTTTTTTGTGACCACCTTTGCAGATATGACAGCAAATTAATCATTTAGACACCAGATGTGTATAGATTTTTTTTTTTTAATGTGCATTGCTGTCCACTCCCTTATAAGGCCAAAAAAGCACAAAGAGATTTTCCTTCAGACACTTCCTTGGCGCTCTGCGTCATGTCACTGCGCCTCGCTGCTCCTCTGTGGCCTTGCTGAGACGAATCAGTCCCACACAGTGAGTGGGAGCCTGTTTGGTGCCCCACCCTGCAGCCCTGCTCACCTCCCATGCAGGGTCGGTCCATCATGGTCGGTCTGATGCAGGGAGAGACATCAATAATAAGAGCTGAAGCAGAAACCACAGCAGAGGACACAAAAGAGAGAGCACAGATGCAGGCCACAGCCGGCCCCACTGCAGGTTAAGCTCCTTTGATACGGCCCTGATGGCAGTTTGATGGGTGCATATCAGTCGACATGGGTTTACATGCTTGTTTACAAAATATCTGTGGTGTTTACGCACAGCTCACCGACCCTTTTTTTTTTCTTCTTCACTCTGAAGGGGGATTTTCCTGTGGCAAGCTGCTTCGGAAAAAGCAATTAAGAATTCCCAAACAGTACACCACAATGGGAGATATCATTTGTGCAATGTGTGTTTCGTGTCCCATGCAGTTTTTGTCTGGAATTGCCTGGCTATTTTTAATCCGGGCACAACTGAACCCACCTAAACCACAAATTGAATGAAGGGGGGGGGACGAGCAGGCTTTGTAATTGTCTATTGTGGAGCTGAAACTTCTCTGTTCTGCCATAAAGAGCTTGGTAGTTCACAACTTGATACCCAGCGCTCCAGTCCAGTTTAAAATGAGGGCATATCCTCATTGTCTGTGGGAACTCAAAGCCAGGCCAGTGGTTGGAATCAGTCAGGAATGCTTTTGGGATGGTAACTGGATTCAGTTGTAATGCCCAGCTCTCCACAGCGGAACACTAGGGTGGGAAAAAGGCCGAGAGCATTTCCTGAGTGAAGGGGGGGTCCCAGCGAAGCATCACATGCATGGGCATCGTGTGACAGCGATCCTGCCAGATTTTAGACCATGATCCGAAGTGAAGAGAGAAGTGGAGGAGAGTACAGATGTGGGAGAGGTGCGGTGGGTGACGTGGGCAGTGCCACGGAAAAGAAACAAGAGGAAAGAGAGACGCTGGAATAAAGACGAGACTCACAAATACTGAGGGAGCAGTCTGTTAGTCGTTCTGAAGAAGAGCAGGAAGTTCACATTAGTGGTGCAGCAGTTGTCGTCTGTGTCCACGTCTGTTTATTTCACCAAATCTGAATTTATTCCCGCATTAAGTGGGCATGCACTAAAAGTTGCAAGAAGCTTTCAACACAGCTTCATTTTCTGTGTCAAATGTCCTTCTTTTTCGCTGTTCACGCACACACATGCTTAAGTTTAGCCGCTCAAAAGAAATATACAAAACGTGAAAGGTTTTAACCGTGCACTATAATTAACTAACTTGACTTGTTTCAAAACCCAAATAAAAAAAGTACAACGTGCTTTCAAGTAAAAGTGAGAATATTAATGGTCCAGTGACAATGAGTGACGGACAGAGAGCAGGAGGTATAGAGAGAATAAAGATGCACATGGGTCAAACTACATAATGTTCTCTTTAAAGTAAAAAAAAGAAAATTGGCTAAATGATCAGAGAGTGTGTTGCATGTGAAAAAAGAACGTGTTCATGCCTCAAAACTCACAGAGCTACAGCAATAAAATGCACAACACTCGTGAGACACGCTGGGACTTCTACTCATCAGTTTGCCTTTTATGGTCAAGTCACCAAGGTTCCATTTATTGAGTCCAAAAGTAAAAGAGATGATTTATTATTATTGAGGATGAATCTCATTGAGTGTCAAACTTAAAACGGCACAAAACAAACACAGCAGTGTGGTTATCCTGCATTCTCTTCATTCTGTGTGTGTGTGTGTGTGTGTGTGTGTGTGTGTGTGTGCATACTTGTATTTGTTAATTCTGTACAACCATGTTTGGCATAAACACTGACCTTGTCAAGACCAGTAGTCCTCATGGAGACCAAAACCTGGTCCAAATGAGGCAGAACCTAATTCATAAGGAACTGGTTAAGTTTAAGGCTAAGATTTGCATGGTGATTATTATTAGGTTAAGGTAAATTATGGGCCTTTACCTTAAAGTTATAGCGCTTTTATAGGCTGTCCATATGAATGCAAGTCAGTTAAATATTCTAAAAAGAAAAGCTGCATGAACCTGTGTGTTTGTCTCCGTGTCTGTGTTTTGACTCATGACAAAAAACAAAAGCATGACTCCATGTCTCTTTTGAGCATCTGAGACACAAATCAGCTGCAGGAGCTCATGTCAATCATCCACCACATGTCATTTTAATAGGGTGGTTGCACATACATTATTTCAACTGAGATGACATATATTGTAATTTGTCTCGTCTGCATCTCTGTGTTTTTTTGTGTCTTTATTTCTGTGCTCTTGTGTTTATGTGCGTCCGTGTCTGTGTCTGTTTTTGTGTGTGTGTGAGTCTGTGTTGTCGCTGGCTGCGGCTTCTGCTGAATGTGTCAGTGCATAAGAGACGGTTGCTGACTAAAGATGTGAGTGTGTGTGCTTATACTGTATATATACTGTATGTCTGTGTGTGTGTGTGTGTGTGTGTGTGTGTGTGCGCTGGCAGCCACACGTTTGCTCTCTTTTCTCTTGTGTAAATGTTGTGATGATTCTGGGAGGAATCTTACCCCGCAGTTGTAAAAGGGCTTTTTATTTCCACCTGCTACCGGCCTCTTTCCGCTGCTCTGCTCTATAACAATGGCACTGGGAAAAGCCGTGGAGAGCAAAGTGATTGATGTCGGACTGTATTTGGCCCTTCTTCAGATTGGGGCCTGAAAGGAAGTGGCGATCCCTCCCTTCCACCGACTACCCTGTACTAGCTCAGGTCTCAGGAGTCCAAAGTGTCGATCAGGACGGAGACATCGCGTTTTCATAAAATGCCAATTGGCCTCGGAGCCAGAGTCGGCAGGCATATTTACATTAAGTTTCATAACTGATAATTCAATCTACCAGGAGAGGACACACAGTATGATGGTAATTTATGCCATTCTCTTTAATCCCACTTCACCTCCTTCCTCTTATTCTTGTCCTGTCTGGGGGAAAAGCGATAACAGGCTCATCACGACTGCATTCTTTCCATTTTGGTGAAGAGCAGCGTGGCATAGAAGGTAATCTATCATCCAGCCAGTCTGTGCTTCTCTCTCTCTATTTCTAACTGTGTTTCTCTTTCTCCTTCCTCTAGGCCGGAGTGGGCAGGCGTGCGGCTTTGGCCACAGGAAGCCGTGAATTCTTTGGAGAATGGAAGATGTCTTATGGAGAGAGACGTAGTGGGGCCCCCACCCACCAACCCACCCACTCACCACCTCAGCATGACCCCTGACCCCCCTCTTGTGTTTATATCAGACCGTGGAAGTGAGAAATAGTGATGAGTCACTCTGGATGTATGTTTATACTCTGGAGTCACGCAAGGAAGGAAATCAGCCACGGTCTGCTAAAAGTGGCGAGGTGACAGAGAGTAGCTGCAGTCCCTGAGCACTGCACTGATTTACCTTGAAGAACCTGAATGTATTTCACGTCGCGTCTCTGCTGCGAAGATTCTCGACCCGAGACGTTTGGATAAATGTGCATGTACTGTACACCATGTGCTTTTATCCTGATCACTGAGTGAGAGGGAAACAACAAAGACACATACAGGTGGATTCTTGAAAGAGATTTCTACTTTTTAACAAAATCACTGGGCCCATAAAAGATGTGAACAACATAAATGAACTCAGGTTGTAACGGGCATAAAATATGTTGTATATCATTTTTACAATGCAAATAACTCCTACCCATGCTGCACAGTGAGTGGGAATAAAATGGTACAGAGCACCCCCAATACACACATAATTATTTAAAGAGTATTATTATAATTAATCATAATATTAGTTTATTTTGACAGACGACACTTATGCTGAATTTCTTCTGTGAAAACTGTGCTCTCTAACTTCAGATTAACCACTTCTCTCTGGCTGGAGGTCACATGCTGTGAGACAGGCTGAGCACAGAGCGACAGGTCGGTGAGTAACCGACAGCTTCACCAGCCAATCGTTTCATGAGGTCTGAGTGAAGTGACCGGTTGTTTATTACAGTATTGTGAGAGCCACAGGAAACTTTATTTACTGATGACAATCAGGACGGGAAGAGGCCTTCAACTGAACTCGACTCAAGTGAACTGAAGTGAACTGAATGTGTTGGTTAACTGTGTTGCAAAAAAATGTTTAATAAAAGTGAGCACTGTTCATGAATCTGAAATCTTTAATTCTATAACTGCACCTTTGTGCTTTGTGAGTGTGGTAATGTCAGAATTCTGTCCCAACAATTCACCAAGAATATTATCTCTAAAGGGAATTTTAGAAAAAACCTTTTAAATAATATTTAAAAGGTTTAGCAAAAAAAAGATTTATATTTAAAATTAAAACTAGATAGACATTCATTATGTTTTCATTTAACAGCAACAATACTGCGTGTAACTCTTTTTCTCTTAAAAAGGTTCTAAAATGCCAAATATAAAAAGTTTAATAATATCTCCCAACTGAACTCAAAGTCTACATAGTAATCTCAATATTCTAGATTAATTTAGTTTGAGTAATAAAGTGTAATAAAGATAAAAAAAACCCTGCAATAAATGTACATTTAAAGGCAGTGAGTGTGACTGAGATGACATTGAAATGTGTCGATGCTGCTTAAGTCTTTACATTTCAATTTCAGCGTGTCTCCATTTTGTGAGACTAAAGCGACTCATGTGCATAGGTTAGGGTTAGTCGTGAAATAAAACATTACAGTGACAATGTCCTCATTGTGTGATAAAATGTCTCTGTTGTAAATGTGAGGGCAGCATCCCTGTGTCCCGCAGCATCACAGCTGTTTACTGTGGTTCAGAGCCGCGTCGCAAACATGTCATTGTCGTCGTCCTCGACTGTTGTTTTCCAGACTGCACTCACTGCAGTTGCCCTCTGTAAATTAAAGTGACAATTTCTTTCTTTCTTTCTTTCTTTCCATCACTACGTCGGTGCAAGTAACTCCATCGTTGACTGCACAGCCTGTTACACACACACACACACACACACACACACACACACTCAGTTACCGCCACAATGAGAGAGTCAGCAGCTCTTATTTTGGCTGATCTCTCCTGAATTGTAAGTCCTGTCAGAGGCTTTGATTGATAGTTGTGTTTATCACCATATTATTAAGTAATCAGGCTTCACCACAGCTGGGCCTGAAGCTCCTTAATTCCAGCTGACGTGCGCAGCGTCCAGCTAATTAAAGGTTTGGCGAGAGTGTTTATTTTTTGTGATTTTTTTAAAAACATAGTTGTCTGTGTTTTTTATGAAACTGTTCGTTGATTGTTGCGTTCGTATCCTCTTTCGAAAAACATTTAGCATCTTCATCGCAGAGGTCACACTGGGAATCATTTGATTTGTTAGTATGTTCTCATTTGCAAGAATTTGAATTTGAAAATTTAGATCGGTAGTGCCGTGTAACATAGAAAGCGAAAGCTTCTTCTAATCAGCAGACTGTGGTCTGAAAGCAAACTTTGGTGTTTTTCTGGTGCGACATGGTGTATTTATATGGATTTGTGTGTGGCGTGAGGACATCCTGGTGTGTTTCTCCATGTCGGCCAAGCATCAGACAACAGACCAAACGTTGGTGTGTTTTTAAAGGAGAGGATGTTGATGAACTTCTTCCAGTGCTCACCACAGCTTACTCACTGGGCCCGAACCTAAAACTAAAACTCGGAAATGGTTATCATCACCCTCATTTCCTCATTTCGGCCAAAATCACCACAAGTTAAGTTAAAACGCCAAGGCTGCAGTGATATGTACACATTTAGTGCCGGGGGGTGGGTCTGTTCTCTTCGACAGAAAACACCAACAGTGGGGAGAGCAGTCTTTCACAAGTGCTCCATTTGAACGTTGTACTGTCACACCTGTGCTGGAACATTTGCATCATTTTGATTGGCGTGTATCGTGAGTAGTCAGTCGGGCAAGTGCGCAAGAGAAGTCGTCATGCTGTGCGTGGTGTGTTGACGCGTAGCAGCGTGTGCCAGTGTGCTTCATCTACGTTTGCCGCAGTGAATACGTCACAAAGCTGAGAAATGGACTGTGTATGTTCTCCCATGCTCGAAATAAACGTGCTCTTCAGCCCCGCACTGACACCCGGGTGGTTGTTATTGTTGTCACCACGTTGACGAGCTGAAACTCTTTGCTATGATTTGGAGCCAAATGTCTGGGGTCGGTGCCGAAAGCGGGGTCCGTGTTTGACGGATAAGAAGACGTGTTCTGTGTTGAACAGACAGGGAACACACTTTGTTTCCTTATTTTCGATCATCAAGTCAGTGCAAATGTTCATTAGTCCACTGTGTGCTTTGTATGAGGGGAAAATAAAATCCTCCTCCTGCTGTCAGGCCCTCTCCCTCTGTGTGTAAAGTGCAATATGGTAACAGTATGTTCATTTTAAACCCACTGTTCCTTATTTTCTGATCTTGACCTTTGGCAACCCTGAAATCTGTAAGTTCAGCAACGACTGATGCTGCCCCGTTCAAACTGAGCGAACAGTGTTTCCGTTTTAAAATTAAGGAAATCAAAAAGTGTGAGTCTATTGCACTAGTTGTACTTGAATAAGAGATTTTGCATTTTCATTTTGAAATTTGACCAATATAAAACCTACTACCAATGGAATTTTTCGAGAATTTGTCTCAAAACATGATATTTGATAAAAACTCCATCGTTATACACTAACGTGCACTTATGTAATGTAGACGTGTAAATAAGTCACATTTTGGTCCATAACCGTGAGTTCACACATGTGATCCTAGTGACATGCGTTGTGCTTAGTTAGAAAAGTTCAAACCATCAATTGTCAAACCATGCAACATGACAAATACCGTCCATACAGCACAGTGTGTAATGTGAGGGAAGGTTTACTCGGTGTACGCTCAGTGTATCGGGCCTAGGTTTCTTCTCGCTTCGTTAATAGAGCCCGCGGCGGGCTGCATTTGTGTATTCCTGACGTAAACACAGTCATGGCAAAGTGGACGAGCTGCTAAGTGTGTCCTGACTGGAGACAGAGAGCACTGTGGCCCTGCTGCGCTGGCTGAGACACTGGCAGCTCTCTGCAGAGCGAGGGCTGTAATGTGATGAATGGCCATTTGGTAATGGGCCATGTACTGTATTAGGGTGAAATAGTTCTTTTAAAAGCCCCAGCTCGAGCCCGTAGCTACGGGCAATTTGATTGAAGAATCGGTAAAGGTGGCAGATGTTTCATGTTGGATCGGTCAACTTCACCCGGCTCTCTCTTTTAACTAAAGAAAAAAGAAGCAAATATGAGCAGTCACAGGAGGATTTGACTTGATGTGGTCAGAAATCTCGGTGACGCCAAATGTTGGAAACTGTGTAAATAGACAGGTTGATTTAAAGCAAGGTGAAAAGTGTGATTATCAATCAAATCATGTGATTGATAATCACATTTTTACTTTGAGTGGTGTTGATTCTGGCCTATAAAACACAGAAAATACCATATGTGCTCTCTGTTCAAACCACCAGCCTATTATTGTTGTTGTGTAGAGTTACAGCGAGACAAATACGACGACGTGCGTGATATATTTCATTCTCAAAATATTTACAATGTGAGCACTTTCATTGCTTTATGAATTTTCTGTTTATTCTGTTCAGTTCTTATATATTTTAAAGTGCTTTGTAGATTTAGAAAAAAAGAACACATCAAAGAGGCTTAGAAGTTCAAATTTCAGAAGTCAGCCTTCTTTGTGATTTTTACTCGATACAACTCGGAGCTTTTACTCATTTACTCGTTTCATTTGCAGAAATTCATCAAGGTTTTGTGTGTAAAAAAAAAAAAAAAACATAAAGCAGGCCAAAAAAACAAAAAAGAGCACACCACAAGCATGTTTTTAATGTAATTAGCGTTCATGTAACAATTGTATTTATTTTTGTGAACATGGCAAAGAACAAGATTAAAGCGAGAACCCACTTAAGGACTTTGTGATGAGCTCTCCATTTTCTTTTTTTTTTTTTGCTGTGGTGGCGTGCGGCCTTGTAAGATAAACACTGGCAGAAACAAATTCAGCCGTGTTGGTGGTCCTGCTGTTTACTAGAATGTTATTAGTTTTTTCTAACAGGTTAGGGATCACCATTCAACGTACTTGTCATTCATCAACGACTGCCGAACGACGCTTCACTTAATCAACGACGAGCGCCTTAAACGAAGGCGTTGTCTCAGGTTGACCTCGGACCTCATGTGAATGAGTGAATGGATTTATTTGGAACATGAAAGAAAAGAAAGAAAACACAAGAGAATAGAGTCCAAAGAGAAGTACGTTGAAGTGAATGTTAAAGGACGTCACCCCGTACCTGCCTTCAAATATTATATTGCCACCCAAAAATTAAACTGAAATGAAGCATATAAACATTCAAATTTTATTTAAAAAAAGACGAGTGGAGGCATAAACAAAAGCAAAGGGAATAACACGACCGTTATCACAGCAGCCCGTCCTCGCATTGGACTTCACACATTTTGTTTTTAAGTATCTCTGGCTGAATTGATTTAGAATTTGCTTAAACCCGTCAAGCAGCATATTCCATAGTTTGACAGCACACGCTGAAATACGCATATTTCTTCCGTGTGGTATGTACACAAGTTGAAAAATCCTCCCTTAAATTGCAGTTTCGTGTGCGTGAGTGTGTGACAGGAACAAGTACATGTGAAAGACTCTTCCCTTCTAGAAAAAAGTAGAAATGACGAGTGTGTGCTGTCTTTTACGGCAGTATTTCATTTAGATATTTATTTTTTACCACAGAGTGAATAAATGCATTTGATTTTTAATACGGTATAATGCAAACACAACATCTTTATGTTGCCTTCATAAGTGATGTTTTAAAGCTGCAGTAGGCGACATCTTTTGGGTCTTACTGGTCATTATTTCCATGGTATCATTTTAGCATTTAAATGACTAAACTAATAGACTTCTGCCTCAGGGGTATTTTGGCCAGTGATGGGAGACATGAACCAATCACAAAGCAGTTCAGAGAGTGAATGTGCTCCTATTGGCTGTTGTACGCCACAGCTGCATGCACATTGTCCCTTTGGTGGAAAGTTTTCTACAATGAATGCAATAAAATACGTGTCAGATGTGCAGAGCGTTTCAGAAATGAAGGAATTGACTCGGATCATCTGTTTGCATTTAAACTGAATGTGTTTGTCTGTGGTCATATCGTGGTAGGGCCTCATTAGTATTTAATAACATGAGGTTGAGACCCAATAATCAGCTATTTTTTTGTGCCTACTGCAGCTTTAACAATGTTAAAAGTTGTGAATCGCTTTGGCATCATCACAACACTTTCTGCAGCACCTTCTTGATATATATTAATTCTGCTGCTGCTCAAAAATGCATTAAGAAATAAAAAGTCAGGGAGTTTCCAGTTTCTCTGTATCCACACAGAGCCTTATCACAGGTGCTGGTACAAGAACAGACACATGGACACACAGACAGTCACATGGTTCCACTTTGATGTCCGCTAATTCCATGGAATCCGTCCTAAATGACACCTATGGGATACACAGAGTGGATTTCCCTCTGAAACAGATTGGTCGTGGTTTGCAGATGAAAGACAGGAAAATAAATAAAGCTGTGGTGAGCAGGCAGAGCTCTTCTGTCCACACTGCACAACCATAATGAGATACATACAGTACTGACATGAAGGGAGAAGTGCAGGCCTGCTCCTGTTTCTCCCCCACTGTTGCCATAGAAATGGTGATGGACTACTACTGCTATAGTCCAGAATGTTTGCTGTTGAAAGTATTGTCTTTATATGTATATATATATGTATAGCTGGTAGTAGAGGAGGAATATTAGCAAAACTGTCACCAGGTTCATATCAAGTTTCTGCAAACTACAGAAATCTGTGAGCTCTGAACCAGAATGATGATGCTCGCATTTAAGTTGAATGTACGTTGCCATTTCTGGTGTTTTGAGGAAGGTGATAACCCTTTTTTTTCCTGCACATGAAACAGTGTGTCGGCTTTTCCACATCTACAGCTGTGGGTGCTGAACCGGTGGTCCGCTTCAACTCACTCTCAAAAACCTTTGGTGACTTCAAAATGAAATGTATTAAGCAACAAAATGAAAAGAACCATATATGTAAAAAAAAGTGACTTTTTGTAACCACAACAAAGGCTTCAGTTCCCAACATTTACCTTGAATAAAATCACACCCACATTACCTTCCTTAAATAATTTTAGGGCAATTATAGGACAGTATATACACAAAAATATATGCCCAAAATTAATTTATTTAAACTTACGCGTTTTATTATACAACGCATAGTTCAACTTGACCTCGATGCAAACTGTGAATATGCTAAATGTTTGCATTTCTTTACATGTAAGTTTTTTTTGGAAATTCTTTTTAATTCTTTTTTTTTTTTTAACTTTATTGCTTGTTATAGGCACAAAAATCTGGTTGGGGCAATAGAACAAATTCTTTTTTAGAAAGGCTAATTTTAACACACGCGGAACAATTCATCAAAATGTTACATTCAAACCCCCCAGAAATCTTATATGCCGCATTGGGTGTTATACAAATGTAACTTATAGCAAACAATAGCAAACTTTCCTCTGCGAGAGATGAGGCTGATTTCACGATTAGAGTGCAGCTCTGTTCTTTGTCACACACTGTTGCCGATACGCCGTTAATCACAAAACACATAATGAAGTCAAACTCAACAGTATCAGGTGTCTATGTAACCTGCTCCAATCAATCTTTTCATCAGCTGCGGTGTCTGCGGTCGGCCCCGAGTAAGAATAGTAATGGTAACACAATACTGGCTTGTCTCATCCTGGCTGCCGGTCCGTGCGTGATACTCCGACAGGTTACAGTAATGTGGCTCCTGTTCTCTGCAGTGCCAGCATGAACTCAACTGGTGCAGCGTTTGTGGGAGTTTGTTGGGAAGCACCTTTCATTTACTCTGCATCTTATTGTCGAGGAGGCTGACTCACAGGAACTTCACTCAGGATGTGTGTTTTTGCTTCTTCCCTTTGACCAAGAAGGTTGTGGGTTCACCTGTGGCCCTCTGTTGGTTGAAAGCTGGATTTTGGAGAAACTACTCAATCAAAACATTGTAGAGGGTTAGGATGTGTTTAGATACATAGATAGGATTGGCAGATTCAATGTTTTTTTTCCCCAATTTTAATTTTTTTCCCTGATAATCTGCATTGTTTTGTTTGCTTATCTGTAAAACTCAGTTGAATTTAAGAGAACTGCTGGGCCTTGGCAGTTATTCAAGTTTTAGCTGCTTTAGCCCATTTTTCCATAACACTTAGAACTTTCAATACCAGTTATTTACAATTTACTGCACGTTAAGAGAGTGTATTAACAGTTTAAAATTAAGGAAATCAAAAAGTGTGAGTTTGTTACACTAGTTGTACATGAATAAGAGATTTTGCATTTTCATTTTGAAATTTGACCAATATAAAACCTACTTCCAATGGAATTTTTCGAGCATTTGTCTCAAAATATGATATTTGATAAAAATTCAATGCTCCCTGCTCCGTTTCTCCAGCGCTCTGTGAGTGTGGAAAGACGCTGATTTGCCGGCTTCCTGCATCGGTAGTGCACGTTCTCAGCTTTCAGAAACCATTAGAATTTTTCAGATAGCACAAACCACCGCGTGAGGAAGCTAACGCAAAGAGCGCTCGTCCAAACGTGCCGCCTGGCGATACGCTCAGTGTTAAAGGGGTAACTTTAACAGCGAGGCATCCACCGATCCAAGATAATGAGGGCACTTTAATAACAAAGTATCTCAGTAATTTCTAACAAGCAATTTTTAACATAATGATTCATCCATTGTCAGACTAGGGTTGAAAAACTTCCCTGTTCTGACCTATCATGGGCGGGGCTACATGATTTTACTAACGAATGAGAAAAAATCAAAATAAACCTTTATGATGGATATCAACGAAAATTCAGAATAACCTCTAATAAGATGGCAGATTTAATAATAATTTAAAAAATAATAAACTATCAACCAATATTTGACATTTATTTGGACTCCAACACGGTTAAAGAGGGAAAGAATAATGTTAGTATATTCATGAGGGATGTAGGGATGTAATTCCAACAACACAATCACATCTGACACAAATTTATATATATATATATATATATATATATATATATATATATATACATATATATATATATATATATATATACATATATATATATATATATATATATATATATATATATATATATATATATATTATTATATATATATATATCGATGTACATGTGGGATTAAGGCAAACACAATGATAACAAGTTGAGTAAGGACCCCGGGGTGCGTCAGGGTCAAATCATTTGTCCATAGTGTGACAGAGTAACATCGTACGAGGGCGGCGTGGCCGACGTCTGGTCAGTTGAGCTTTATAAATGGCTCCGTGGTTGATATCTGCGTTGGGAGCTACGCCGCAGTCACTGTGAGCCGTGTGGGCGTCAGAGTGGGAGACGGAGACGAGTGTGATGTGGGGTTCACCGGTTCACCAGACCTCAGGCAGTGATTTGTTGAAGTGCATCAGACGGGAGTCGACCAGAGCCTGAACAAATCACCTCAGTGGCACCATGTGACAAAACTGGGATAATAACGGCTCAATCCTGGACACTGACCCATTCTTAAGAGATAGCTGTTGTTTTTATTTATTTTATTGTTATATTTTAAAAATCCACTCCGGATATGTTGTAATGTAAGCTTCAATTTGCTTGGTATAAAAAAATGGTGTCATACGTGATAGCCCATGATAGGTCAGTCATCAAGAATAGGGAAGTAGGACATATTTCTATCTATATTTTATATATATATATACACAGTTTTTGGTGTGAGCAATATAACATCAAATATTCAAAAATGGTGGGAATTTGCATTGGACAACTATAATAAGTGCGTAATAAAATGTTTTTTAATCATTTTCATGAACCAGTGAATATTTAATATTATTAATATTCAAGGTAAATTTCATTATCATGTAACATTATTATTATTTAAAAGAAAATGTGGTAAAAGTAGTATTAAATACCTAAATTGGTATTTATACGGTACAAATACAGACAATTATGGGATGTTTATAATGCAAAATAAAGTGAGTATTAATATTTAGTGTGTTTTTAAGGAGGGGGTTCTTTTAGAGCCTCAAGGTGCTGAAAGTGCGGTCTTTTTAAAGCGGGATATAATGTGCTGTAAGGCTGTGCCAACAAGGTAGCATATACCGTCTTTTCAATCTTAACATAAACAGCACGTTTACAGGATTATTTATTGCCCTTTTTAAGAGAGGCTTTTTTTTTTGCCCCCTTTCCTGCAGACTCACCTCTTCATTTATAACAAATACCTGTTTGCAGAGCAGAGCTGTGAGTTTCTACAGTGATTAAGGAGTCTGTGACCACCAGAACTGCCATGTGACCCCAGGGCTCAGGGTGATAAGACCTCCATAACTCTACTTTATCCCCCTGCTCATTATCAACCTCAATCCCAGATCTGCCCTGAGCCCTCGGGCTGCAGCAGGAGGACGGGAACTCGCCGCCGTCCGCAGCTCTCCACTGTCTGAAGATTATTGGGGAGACACAAAGGCTGAGTTGAGCTGACCCCAAACACTTCACAGCTCCTTTTTTTTTTTTTTTTTTTTAGCAGGACAGAGGTTTAAACTTTAACTCAGATGACTAACAGGGAGGATTCTCAGGGTGATAGACTGAGAACTGGGTGGCGTAATTCATTATGTAAATTAGAAATGAGGCATTTATGAAATAAAGAAATAGATGTATTCATTTATTTAATTGATTAAAAATGTGTTGTTTTAATTTGGAGTTTAAAACGTTGCATATATCTCCACTTTTTTTCACATTGGAACAAATAACTTCCAATCACAAATTAATTATTTTGAGAGCCACATATTTGCACATAGGTTGTTAGTCATATAATAATACAGTAGATATACGACCAAGGTAATGTGTTAATATAAGAATAAGATGTTGATTTGTTGTTTCTGGCCTCCACATCATTTTCATTACGTCGTTTAAGTGGCAAACCTCAGTGGTGTTTAACTGTAATATGTGGTTTTGTTTTGTTAATTTCTTAATCAGAAAAAATAACCATTTAACCATTGAGGAATATGATTATTACATATTCAATAAACAAAAACAATAATACAACTACATTTGCAATAGAATTAGTTGTTGATATTAATATTTCCTTGATATTTAGTCTTTGCACTGTATACATTCTGGTTACATTCTAAAATAAATCATCATAAAAACTTTCCTTTTCAGTTTTGCATTAATGTATTCAGCAAATAGTTATTATAGTAGCCTCTCTGTGTGCCTGTGCATGTTTTGTTGGTGTATAAGATATAACAATCTCCACATACTCATTCTGGTAACCATGGCAACAAATGAATTAATAATAAAACTGAATCTCAACTATAAAAAGACAAAACATTTGGAGTTGTGCTATATTTATCTACGTTATTTTTTTGTTAAATAGTTTTAAAAACAAGCAACACATAAAAAATCTCCCTGTAAAATAATCTGCTGGAATGATGCAGAACATAATAATTTTTTTTTTGTAAACTTAATTCAAATATAAACCTTTTTAAATGAGGAAAGTACAAGTACATGTATACCTGTACATGTATTTCTGAAGAGGCTGTGTCAGTTTATGTCAGAGGGAGGGACGTGTAATTGGAGGGGGCTTCACTAGAAAATGCTTGGCAGGCACCGCAGAGCAAAGTAAAACCCTGGACAATATTTCTGCTTCATGCCTGAAAATCAATAACCCAGACCCCAGTGGTGAACGCACGCGAAACAGACCCCACACATCGCTGAAGCTTTCCCCCCACTCCCCCCCCCGCGCTTCCCTTCCCTTCCTTCACATAACAGAAACCCCAAACTCACTTCTCTCTGTCCAGTCTTGGCTTGCCTTCCCTTTTTTTTTTTCTTCTTCTTCTTCTTCTATTTTTTTCCCTCTCTTTCTCTTCTCATTTATCACTCTCCTCAGCGAGCTGAACACCAGTGAATGATATAGGAAATAGCTGCAAAATGATTCCTCATCTGGCTGACCTTTAAAACATGCATGCGAGCGCATGAGAGCGAGAGGGCGTAGCGAGGAGCGGGGAGGAGGAGGAGGAGGAGGAGGGGGTTGCGGAGGCGTGCAAATTTCTTGTTTTAATTTCTCAATTGGCTCTTAACCAAGGGGTCAAAGGTTGGCTTAGCACAACAGCTCTGACAAGATAAGCACCTGTTTCTCTGCTGGTAGAGGCCAGAGTTATCCTATTACCTTCAATATGTAAACCTCTCAAAGGAGCTGTACACACATGTATAAATACTGACATAAATATGGGAAAACACCAAGAGCTGCTGTCTGGGGAAAAACACTAACACTGTCAACACCTTCATCTGCCCCCGCAACTTCAAATACGTCCAGGATTACCTGACGGCAAACTCTTCATCAAGAGCTTTGGCTTTGAGCTGTTTTGTTTACGTCGTTAGCAGAAAATCTGTAATTGAATGTTCCAACATGCTCTTTACGCTTTCTCGAGTGGCGAGAAGGTGCTGTATTTTAAAAAAAGGTCGTTGGCACGGACGCCTCTGTGGGCACACAGTCCTTAGGCTTGGCATTGTCGTATTTTTAGACGGTAAATAGACGCAGCAAAACCACCTTTCTCTGCCACATTTTAGCACCCATAATTTGGCCCACCCCTTGTTTATGCTGCTTGAGGTCAGCCTGCTCTTTTTTGTTTTTATGCTGGTGAATGATGGAGTGGTCAGCATAGCTGGACAAAGGCTTAAAAACAGAGATATGCTTCTGCATCGTAACGCTGTTTCATTTTATTTCATTATTTTTCTTCCATTTTTCCATTTTTTCCATTTGCGTCGTCCACCGACTAATTTTTAGTAAGTTAACAGCGGAGCTAATCACACAGCTGCCGCATGTGGAAAAGTAAGCAATCCCCTCGCTCTTAACATAACAGCTTCACAAAACTTGAGAGCGCGTGATTGTATTTCCTGACTCTGTCTCTCAGAGCCAGATCAGAGGAGGAGGCAGTTACCACTCACTGGAACTAATGATGCCAATTCTGTCTATCTTCTGGGGTCCTCACGTGTTTCATTAAGTCACGGCTGGCTTGTGATGGCATGTTATATTTTCACGCTCGCGAGACAAGGTCAGCCAAAAATCCCCCCAAAGCCCACAGACAGAGAGAAGGTAGAGGGAGGGGGATGTTGAGGGGGAAGCTTGTCAACATACTGTAATGTAGACAAGCAGTCGTTAATGTGTCAGAGCTCTGACTCTCTCCTTCTCATCGTATGGATCTTTCTTTCTTCCAAATCAGTTATTTATGTATTTATTCATTTATTTATTTATTTGTACAAATGTATCCTTGGTTGCAACCAGTGTCCTGAGGTGAAAGAAGAGCTTGAAGTTTTATTCTTTATGTCTAGGCCTTATACACTTAATAAAATGTTGATTTTCAGTCTTAAAGATATAATATGTAACATTTCTGTATTTAAATATAAAAGGACAATACCCACAATGTTGCCAATACTTTTTAAATCCACGTATTCAAGGTAAAGGACCATACGATTTTAATGATGTCACCTGCTTCACCTTCAGGGACAAACTGTGTGGGGAAGGAAAAAAAAAACTGAGACAACTAGTTAGCCAATAATTTTTTATTTTTTTTAATGCTAGTGAAGCTCTGACCGTAAAGCACAAACACACATGGGAACCAAACAATTCCCATGATCCCACACTGCTTCCCAACATCATCATACTAAGTCTTTTGTTATTAGTTTGACTGAGACACCTTACTTTTTTGTACTTTATAGTTAACCCTGTCGTCACTACATTTAACCTATCCTCTTACTAGAAGAGCCTTCCTCAGATAAGGAGCAATAATGGGGGGGGGGGTCTTGATCTGTTGGGAATCGATCCGGCAACCCTCCAGTTACAAGCCCTACTTGTGCAGTGGCTACCATACTGTGTGTTTAAATCACCTTCTCTATTAATCCCGACTGCACTGAGCCAACGTGGTTTCTGTGTGTGGAATCTGGTCAAAGAGCTACTGTGTGTACCTGACAGGCACCACTGTTAATCCATGCATGAGCAAAGGCTCATATTGTTCCAGAGTGTGTGTGGATGTGTGTGTGTGTTTTCATACCAGATGTCTATGTGTTGTTCTTACTGTGTTGTGTTTGTGTGCATGTATGTGTGTGTCTGTCACCACTATTCCTAGTTCATTTGTAAGGGGATGTGAATTATGTTGCAGATGCAGTGCAGTGAATATGAAATCATACAGGAGCCAGAAGGAATGGTCACGAGGTTGTATGGCCAGTTGGTGTGTGTGTGTGTGTGTGTGTGTGTGTGTGTGTGTGTGTGTGTGAGAGAGAGAGAGAGAGAGAGAGAGAGGGGTGGGGGGGTGGGAGACATAGAGTGCATCATCACTCCAAACATGGCACGCTCCCTGGTTGCCATGTTCTGTCACTAATCCCTGGCTTCCTGCTGTATTAGAGGCAGGGGCTGTAATTCTGGTAAAAGCTACCAATTGCAGGTTAAATTTTGACTTGGTGAAAAGATAAATCCCACCCCACCCCCACCCCCACCCCTCCCATTTGCCCTCTTTGCCCTCAAACCACTGGAAGTAGATATCTGTGGTGGAGCTGTGAATTTCGTCTCCACTATTTTTCCGTGGCTTTGCTAATTTCTGGCTATCGTCTCTGCTCCGGCGGTCTGCGGCTCTCCCCGTTTGTTGCAAACACTCTGTTCACATGCTACGAGACCACAGGCACGATGTGCAAAGGTCAGCAGGTCAGACATTGACAGACAGATACAACCAGCCGGTTGTAATGATCGATGTTGTTATTTACGGTATTACTGCCGGACTTGCTTTATTCAGATGATGAGTGACTGGGTTGTGAAGATGAAGGATTCCAGAAATGTGTTGTTATTCTTTGCTTTAATTACCCTCGCAATCATCTGAGAAATTGACACTCGTATCTGTTCCGTACATTAGCGCTGAGTCAGCACAGTTTCCCCCCACACTGCATGTGGTTTCAGATATGTGTGAATGCATGAGAAGGAAACGTGTGAATAGGGTTCAAGGAGAGGAGAGGAGGGAGAGGAGAGGAGAGGAGAGGAGAGGAGGGGAGAGGAGGGGAGGGGAGAGGAGGGGAGGGGAGAGGCAGGTTACACGCATCTGTGTGCGACAACCAAAACTTGCATACGTGATAAGAAGGGTCAGCTGAAATGAATAGGGGGTCATGTCTGGAGTGGTGTAGTCAGGGTCAAGTGTGGGTAGGAGCGGCACCGTGGGGCACGGGGGTCCCACAGTCACCGAATCCCACAGACAGGGTGTGTGGCTTTATATTGTTCTGCTCCGTAATGACTGAATGTGTCACGATGAAAACACATTCTCACAATTGTCTGTAAGAATGTGTGCGCTCGTGAATTTCACGGTCTCTGTCATAATAGAGCATGGACACACACACACACACACACACGCACACACACACACACACACATACGTAAGTCGTTTGTGTCTTATCAAACATGTTGTTTCTTTTCTTACATGCAGCCTCCACCGCCCGTCACGACAACCGCCTTCTTCACCAATGTCCGGACACCAAAGACGCTTTAAGAGTAACGACACACTATTCTGCTCAGTCTACACTAAATACATGTTTAATAAAAATGTATACACAATACAAAATTTCACCTTGCATTTGGCGTCAGTGCACCGTTACGAAGCATCTGTTCTTCCCTCCGTGACGGTCGCTGTGATGTTTGTTAGAGATGACACGTAGCACATCAAGAGCAGACCACCCTGATAGTAATATACGCAATACTACTAATTTGTTACATATTATTTTCTTGAATATTGACTGAAAACAAAAGTAATTGATTTGGTTCTGACTGGGGTTTATATATATATATATTTATATATATATATATATATATATATATATATATATATATATAAATATACACACAGCAAGGACTGCAGACGCTCCCCACCAACTTTGTTCTAAAGCCTTTGATGCACTAATTTGGGGACTTCATGAGTAAATAAAAAATGACATGGCCACAAAAGGTTAGAGTTCAGATGGATGCATTTTGGAACAGGCCTAAAAAAGCCTCTCTTGTCACGCTGATGAGGCTTCAGGGATGCAAGTAAATAATGTGAGGGCATCCTCAAACCACCTCTGAATTTTCATTGGTGGGTGGGTTTTCTTTGCTTTACTTTGTGCTGATTCCCTCTCACATTATGCAAGATATGAAATATTTGTCCCTCAGCTTTCTTTGTGGAATCTATTCTACTTAAATCCTATCAACATCGATGACCCATACCTACTCACTAAAAATGGAAAGGAAATATAACGATAGGTAGCTGACAGAGTGGTGGAGACCATTTCTGGAGAGCTTCTCTTTGTGTCCGCCTGTCTGTCTGTGTGTGATGTTCGCTCCGCACTGGCAGTGCCAGTATAACGACCAATCTGCCCTGAAACCCCTCTTCCTCTCGCACACAGGTCCTCTGCTCGAGCGCTCTTGTTACTGGGGGAATCTTTCAGTGTGGTGCAGTGCTGGTTTGTCTTGGCAGCTATTCTGCCGCTATGGAATACAGATGTTAACAGTCAGTACGTGTTTCCCAATTAAAGCATTAATCCAAATCAACCCAAACGATCGCACACAGTTTAACGACGACGCTCAGGGAGGCCCCTCTTACTCTCTTTCTACTTCTCCTTCCTGCTCTTCCTCTGTCCTCCCTTTCTTTCTTCTTAAATCTCAATCTTTTCTCACCCTGTGGCCTCTCTAATTGTCTCCATCACCTCTTTAGTTCATCAGTGTAATCCACCTCTGTCCTCCCCCTCTCCTCCCCCCCCCATGATTACTCACCCTGCATTCCTTCAGCATGCATCAAAGCAGCCATTGCTAAATGTGGAAAAACTGAATGTGGAGAGGAGGAAGACAATAGAGCAATGAGGCACCGCTCTGTCGACCATTTCATTTTTCCGCTATTTTCTGAGCTTCAGATGTGTTCATTCTCCCCCTCTGTGCTTTGCTGTATATTACACGACTATAGGAGGCATGTAATTAAGCACAATGACAGATTTCGAGCCTCTCAATGAAAGCCTTTCATTTTGAGAGGGGATAATGCAACTTATAAGGGCATCGCAAACGCTCACGGTGACGTCTGGCTCCAAACAAATGCACACACACACACACACCGACCGTCCTCCCACCCACACGCTGCGTGATGTGCACTCTCACACATGTTGAGGTCCCAAACATCCTGCTGCCGCCGCTCACACTAACTCATCGTGTGTACAAACAAATGTCTCGCAAAAGGCAGGACTCGCTTGGCAAACTGACACCCACCTGCGCAGGTCAAGCGGTTCACAAGTTAGAGGCCTCACAGATAATGTTAGCGCACCAAACACTCGCACGTTCACGATCCATCTCTTCTTACGCTTTCACCCGAAGCCCTTGCACACGTAGGACACACTGGAGTGCTTCTCCACGGCCACATGTAGCACATCCAATACTCCCACTTCAGATGTATTCCTGAATGCGTTCACAGAGCCAGGCGGGCTTAACAATGGCCAGATTATGGAGAAATTCTGGGTAAACAGTCAAAATATGGCTTCGGGCAGACAAGGGGATGAGCTCCATCTGGAGACGCCGATGCCAGATAAGCGGGAGTCTGCGCAATTTATGTGTTTGTGTGTTTGCATGTGTGTTTGTCCATGTGAAATGGCAGTTCTGAATATGAAGATGTCAAAGTCGTTGTGTATGAGTGCGCGTCGCGGGGCGTCTGTATGTGTGTGTTCCCCCCGTTCTCCCAAACCAAACACAGTTAACAGTAGCCTGCTGTCATAACACCCTGCCATTCTACAATGGGGGCCGCTGTTCATTCTAAACAGGCAGAGAAAGAGAGGCAAAGAAAATGCAGGCAAAGTAAAACAAAGCTGAGGCAGCAGCAGCAGCAGCAGCAGCAGCAGCAGCAGCTGAGACACAATAAGAGAGTGAACGGGAAATGGTAGAGATAAGGTAGGAGTGAGATACTGACCGTGTGTGAAAACTGGGATTATTATTATTCTATTGTGAGCTGGAGGCAAGTTCCTGAACACTGCCAACAGGAAGTTCAACATATGCACAGAGCCTGAGAAAGTTGCCACTTGCAGAGGTCATAAAGCATTTTTTATTCATGTCGTATTCAAGCCTATTGTTTAATATCTATCTATCTATCTATCTATCTATCTATCTATCTATCTATCTATCTATCTATCTATCTATCTATCTATCTATCTATCTATCTATGCGTGTGTTTGCATGTGTGCATTCGCATGACACTGGATCTTTGAACTGAACGAATCGATGTCATATTTGTGAATTGTCTGAATCATTTTTAATAGTTCAATCATGTTTAATAGTGTAATAGCAGTACAGTACTTTTTTTCTATGAGCATAAAACGAGAAAAAGCTCTGATTGTGAACTTTATCTGGCAGTTTTGAATTCCAAAATTTCCTTTGAGGCTGACTCATAATAACATGCAGCCTTAAAAAAAACAATGGAACACACACACATGCACAAACTCTCTCTTTCTCTCACACACACACACACACACACACACACACACACTAGACCTATTGTAAATAGCAATGTCAGGATTTTGTTTCCTTTCCTCCAAATACTTACATGACTGTGTTTTTCTCGTTTCCTCTTTTCAAAAATGTGAGATTTAAAGAGTAAGATTTAAAACTCATCATCCACACACACACACACAGGATAACATTAACAATAAAAGAAAACACTTTCACTGAATTAATGTGCACAGGTGCAGGAGAAAGTTCATCTGTTATAAGTTCCATTAATCGTTGCACCACATTCTGTCAAGAAAGCGCTGTCATTTTTTTTTTACACAAAAATAAAATATGATATTTTTGCTCTGTGGGCTCATTTTGTCTCTAAATGTTTTTCTTTTCACATGCTTTAATGGATTTTCAATGAGAGGGTTTATTATAAGTTTCCTCTCTGCAGCCTTTGATTCTCTGTGTCCATACGTATATATACTTAATTTTCTTTTATTCAGAATACCAATTAAAATCCCTGAACAAAAACAATTGAAATTCACCAACACTGGATAATTAATATTTTTAAAATACAAATTTCATTTCGTACAGTTGCAGTTCCATCCAAAAGCTTTATTTGTGCATATTTGTGCACTATCTGTAATATCACAGGTGCAGATTAAGTTTCCATACAGTCTGAACAAATCAGAAACTGCATGAGGTGTTTTATTTTTCCTCTTTTTTCCTTTTATCTTTCATCCTGTTTTACCCCATCACTGTGGTGCTCTGCTAGATTACAGGCCTGAGAGTGGCACCTAATAACAGGTTGCAGTATGACTTCTACTCCAGATACCTGATACCTAAACTCATCCTATCATTGTCATCTAACATGCATGGCCCTAATCAGCTGTAAATATATGTGATTTTTTTTCCCCCTCTCTCTCCTCAAAATTATACTCAAGGTTCTCTGTCATTTGAATCAAGTCAGAAATTCAAACCACATTGTCAGCATGAAGTAAATGGGAAAGACATCAACTCAAATTATTAGAGTATTGATCAAAGTACAACCTGCTCAGTAAAAAAAAAAAGAAGAAGAAAAGAATGGATTTCAGCAGATGGACTTTTTTTTTTCTTTTACTCTGGTCAGGCTGAACTTGGCAGTAGAACTGGCGGACATTTTTCTGTGTCAGGCTGCAGGAGTCAGTACAGCAGAGCCAGCTGCCGAGGCTCACAGCCTGGCCTCTAATTAAAACAGTGGAAAATGAGATAACTCCATAGATCCATCATGGCCGCCGTTGGCTGTCAGAGCGCTCGGGGGCTGCCACCCACCGTATGTTTACACCAGGGCCACTCGGCCTCTCTGCTCTCAGGGTGTTTTTAGAGTCCCGGCCTGATTTCTCTAATGGGCCGAGAGGTTTTTTTAGCCTCCTTCCACCCTTGCTTTGCTACAAACCTCTCTCCTACTCCCACCCCTCCTTCAAGTGGCTGACCGAGGCCTGGGGTGGCAGCACCTCCTCCTCTTTTCCACCTCCCATATTTCCCACCCACTCTGCCTTGTTAGCCCTTCATTTATTAGACCCTAATGGAAGCTGGGAGTGCTGTGATGTCATGTACTGGTGCATGGAGAGGAGAAACGTTTTCTCAGTTTTTTTTTTTTTTCTTCCCTCATCCTTAAGCTGTGCCTCACAATCTATATTTATACCCAACAGTTTTCCATGTATCCCTTGTCTGCTTACAGCATTGTTATTGCTCATGTTTTACTTCCTGTTTGTCTCAAACCCCTTTATTCCCCTCATTGCCAGGACTTTACCAGGACCGTCCTGCAGGATCTTGCACAGATTTTGTTCAGAAGCACAAAGATGTTCTCAGCAAACCACGCTCAGCAATTCATTCATGGGCAGAGACCTGGAACACGCCTGGGCTATTTTGTGTCAAAATGCCTATTTTGACAGCTGCCATTTAAAGGCAAATAAAACTCCTGCAGTGATTACAGTCAGGCAAACCTGCCTTCATTCTTGCTGAATAACGGCAGAGTGTTAGCAGATCTCCTTCAACCTCTCATGCCAGCTTCACTAATGATCCTAAGGCCTCTTCCACAACCTCTGCCAACACACAGCAGAGGAATCCAGCTACCAGTCCTGTTTCTCTTCCCCGGGCAAACGAGCAGCAGCTTTTTACGCTGGAAGGAATTTGGAGGTCGACTTGAAGGACTTGTCACAGCTGGAGACATGTTAGCACCCTGTTAGTGGCTAGGGAAATGTCGTGTGTAAAAAAGGAAAAGAAAAAGAAAAAATAAATCCTCAAATTAGTATTTCTAATGCGGTCTTGACAGCAGAAATGTTTTCTCTGTCTCTGATATTTTAATGATTTTATGGTAGTTAGTGGAATACAATTGTCCCATGTATCTGATGACAGGTGTCTCCAAAATACATTCATTTCATGGCACACAGCTGTTGATAGCCGTTAGAGGACATTTATTGTTCTTCTTTTTATCCATTCATTGCATAGAAGTCAGTATACTCTACAAGGCTCGAGAGAGGAAAAATAAATAGATGCAAGAAAAGATGAGCAGCTTTTCAGCGTTTGCACGCTCGTGTGAGTGCGTGTGTCCGATAGGCCACCCAGCTGCAAAGCTCATTACCTTCAGCAACACATTACTTCATGTTTCAGGCTCAATATCATTACACAAACCCCCATTGATCAAGCGGCTATGAGTGCAACTAAGCTGATGACAAAAGACCACAAATGTGATACTCTGTCCTGTAACTGGATCCGTGTTTTTGTTGTCATTTCAGAGGCGTGTGCAGCGTGCTTGCTCAGTGGCATGTGCCTCATTTAGAAATCAAGCGGGGATCATTACAAAATCTCTCTCTCTCTCTCTCTCTCTCAGTAGTAGCTGACGCGTTTGCAGACGTCGACAGATGTCAAATTACTTCACAATTAGCCCGATGGGCCTCCTTGCACGACTGCAGTGTGTGCTTTTGCTAAAAGAGCACTTGTAGGGCTGGGCTTTTGATTTCTATAAGATGACAAGTCATCCATCACGCTGAACATGCTCTCTCTCCACTCCCCTTGCTCATTCACTACATGTCTCTCCCTCTCCACCAAAGGCTTTCTCCTTGCTCCCTCTCTCTTCCCCTGACCTCACTCCAGGCTCACTTGCTCCCTCTCTGCCCCCCAATCCCCCCCCCCCCAGTTTGACTCTTTGTCCCCTCCCTCCTGTCACTCTCAGTCAGGATGAAAAAAGGTCAGTGTGAGAGTCGGCTGAGAGAAAGAACAGGAGAGTAAACAGAGGAGAGAGATCAAGAGCGTTTTACACCCGGTATAAATATTTGCAGAAATGTGGCTGGAACACGTGGAACACACATGAAGGGAAAAAAGAGAAGGGAGAACATTGTTGCAGTCGGATTTCTGCACTCATGAACACGAGACCCACATCCAAGCGTGCGCTTATACACAAATCTACAAAGTCTTTCTTAAATCTTTCTCTGTGATGGCAGTCAGACTGGCAGAGTGGTGCAGCAAGCGGAAAGACCACCCTTCAACCAAAGGGCTTCTGGTTCAAACCATCATTTCGGTAATAATCTGCCCTATACTGTAGTGTCCTTGAGCGCTGTATCGGATACCTCCAGCTCCAGATGACCATGTGCTTCGTATAAAAAAACTTCCCATGTGCATATCACTTCACCTTTGGTGATTATTACTTTAAGAGGCAGAATATAATCGCGGCGCTCATGTGAAATTACGCTGGATAGTGTGACCTGCAGACACGTTGAAGAGCTTTAACTCACCGTCGTCAAAGCCCCGTCAAGCCTCTGTCAGCTGACTGACTGCCGAGCTCCAATTGCACACAGCTGCGTTCAATCTCAACACCTCAACTCTAATTACTGATAAACACGCAAACGCCCTGTGATGGCTCTGAGCATCCTGGCTGTGATGGATGGACAGGTGAGAGGACCCCCGTTACAGAGAGTGTGATAGCTTATGTGAAGCAGCCGGGTGCTGACAGAGAGATAAGTCTGTATCTGTGGATGAGAGATAACAAGTCAGAGCTCATCTCTTGTGTGTGCGGATGAACAATGAGATGAAGAGAAAGGGAAGTATGAGTCTTATGAGTCTGAAATATTCTGCTGCGAGATAAAAAATTTTAAAAAATAATACGAAGGTGAAATGATGAAATGTGGCTTCTATAAAGTATAGCCAGACATCCGTCCATCTTCTACCGCTTTATCCTCCACATAAGGGTCATGGGAAAGGGTGCTGTGCCAATCTCAGCTGACATAGGGCTATAGGCCGGGTACACACTGGACAGATTGCCAGTCCATCACAGGGCCACATATATAGACAAACAACCATTCACTCCCACACTCACACCTATGGCCACTTTAGTGTGTCCAATTTACCTAATCCCATAGCCAGATATGTTAATACAAATCATACCTACATTATTTTTGATTAAGACAAGTCTGTAATGGTGCATTCACACTGTGATGCAAAGTTACACAATGAGATTACACACAAATGCAAAGAATTAAAAGGATACAATTACACATCACAGAACACAAATTGTGCAAAAAGCCAGTTAGTTTTGAGATTCTCCTAATGCCTCACTTGCTGTGCACTCCCCGAGTGAGTGAAGAGAGAGAGAGAGAGGACTTGGCAAAAACTGAATGAGAAAGGTGAATGTATGTTTCAACTTCATTCAAGCTTTGGTATGAACATAGTTAGCCCTATCTTTAGCCACACGTGATTAGTTAACGAATTGAACAATCTAGTGACTAAACTCATCCTCCCTGATTCCAGTCATGTGCTTTACAACAGAAAATAACGTACAGTGTATCCACCAGTTGTGTTGTTGGTATCATAAAAGCTATATAGAAATTAAATATATCATATATTCTGTTAGATATGACTAATGATTCCATACCCAGTGTGTCGTTTTATGCCCCTACTAAACATGTGAATTAACTTCACTAAAAGTTCCTTCTCTTCCATTTCAGAGTCTGATCTGAAATAGCTGCATCACCAACATGGCATCCTAAAGACTATGGTATAATTGTTTCGCTTGTTCTCTTCTGCTGTACTGCAGAAAAACCGCTGCCTTAAAAGGAGGGAAACATCCTGCGGATAGAGACAGGCATGACAGGAGATGGTAGCTCTCTGCGCTGTGCTGTCCTCCCCTCCCTGTTCACTACAGCCATGTTCTGACAGAGCGCTTTCCTGCCTCTGTTTCCATCTCTTTCTCTCTGTGCAGAACAGAGCCTCTGCACATGTGCGAGGCACTAAAAGGAGATCAATTTGAAAGAAAACATGTAGCAATAACCTTAGATCCTTCATACACCTCCATCCATCCATGGCATCATGTCACTTGCCGAGGGAGGAGTCAGGGAAATATACAAAACATCCCCTCAAAACCTCAACTGACTCATAGCCAGTCTGAGGATTTTTATTATAACAAGTGGAAAAAAAGAAGAAGCTTTGCTTGTTACTCATGACTAATGAACCTGGCAGACGAACCAGTTATTTCTGCTTATCAAACAAACACTACACAATTAACTGTAGATTTAACACGTTGACCTTTGAGTCACTGCATCTCATTCCTTCATTCGTTATCTCCGTGTACAGGGGTTAAAAGTCCATCAGCAGCTTATGCTTCCTCCCAGTTCAGCCCACTGTAACCTCCAGGCCACTTGTCTGAGGCTTCAAATGCCCTCAGCAGCACAGCACAGGGAAATTGAGTGGTGAACAGATAAGGATACGAGCTGGGTATATCTGCTGGTATGAGCAGGGAGGGAAAGGGGTCGGGGGGAATAGGGGTGGGGGGTCCCAAGAGCATCAGGGTCATTTGGCTGCTCTCTCTGGTTTGCCAAAGGAATGTCAGAAACACACGTTTTATAGACTTAGCCTATTATAAAGGGTGGTTCTGTGCAACAGAGAGTGCACATTTTATAATGTTTTTGCTCCAGTGTGGAAAGAAAATATCATCTATAACATCTACAGTGTCTGTAGATGGTATCATTCTTAAAGGAGTAGTTCAACATTTGGGGAAATGTGCTTGTTCATGAGTTAGAGAAGGGGGTGACACATGATTGTAAGCCCAGCGGCATTGCAACCACAGAAACAGTGCATAGGCTTGTCACTTGATTTATTACTGATTACATTAAACAGCAAGTAAATTACCTTGATCGCTAGTTTCAGGTCTAAATTATGTTCCCCCTGATTGTCAGCTGGTGTCATAAAATAGCTGTCTGGCTGCAGGTGACACATGTAAATTTACAGTTTAAATATTGATATACCACCGGCCAAATCACAAGTCTCAAGGCTTCACATAAGGAGCTAATTTTGCAACTGGAAGACTTTGTAGACAATCTATGGTTTTTACAGAGTAGATACAGATTGCAATTGGCTGGGAGCCCCATGCTGAGAGCCCCCAACCCTTCTGATGGTCCACAGCAATTACAATTTTTTTTTTTTTTAAAGAACCCCCTTAAATGATTCTATATGATATAAACAGGAGAAGACAATGATACCATAGTTGGAAACCCACATATGATGCCCCATGACAGAAGTTCTATAGTTTCCGAAATTCTTAATAATGTCAAAAATGTCAACAGAGAAATGGGTTGTTTATTTATTCAGTAACAACAGGTAGTTCATCAAACTAGCTTCTGTCAGTGAGTCAGGGAGTGATGCAGGCCAAAAGCCCAAAAGCCCATTGATGCTCCCCAGTGTACATGCTTAAGAAGTTATTATATGTAATAGTTTACAGGTAAATATAGTGATTCACACCAATGCTGATACATAAATAAGGAGAATGTGGTTACCTTAAGACGAAGCTAAACCTCAGCTTATTCGAATGCTGTGACATTACTGTATGACCGTGGAATAGATCTTCTTATTTATGTATCAACATTGGTGTGAACAACTATTTATGTGCATTAAAACATCACAGACAAATGATTACATGTTTTACTGCATGCCCGTGTCATGCAGTAATGAGTAACATACTCTTAACTCTCTCTCTCTCCCTGCAGTGTTTCCTGTGTGACTCGTTTCTTTTTCCTCTCGCTGTCACTGCTGCTGCTGCTGCTGCTGCTGAGTGCTGCTTGTTGGTGAGCTCGAGTGTTGCTGTCACTTCCAGCTGCTCCCTCTATCAGCTGTCATCACCTCCACAAGACCATCACAGCCAATTAATGCGCCGCATCCCCGACGTTACAATTCAAGAGCTGCAGCTACATGTTTTTATGTTCTATTCTTGGGAACGAACTAGGCGGTGTTCAAGGCTGTGACGTCATCCCAGGAGCAGCTGTTTTTATTCTTATGTCCTCCTTGCACCCACTCACCGGACCTGGCAGAGTGCTGAGTAATAGGTTGGGAAATCATGTTCTTCTTGTACTGTCTGCTAAAGTCTCTAAAACGCCATCATATAAGTATATATATTTTTTATACATATTTACTTAATATTCTTACATTACTTTAGTTTTTACGTAAACTGGTTCCAGGCTTCAGAATCTTCCCAAATTCCATATTTTTATTCAATTGAATAGTGAATGAAATGGAAGGAAATGAGAAGTGCGTCAGACTTTCTGGGTAATTTTTCCACCAAAACAAGGCCAAAACTCCAAAACCACGCCTGAATCCATAGCATGAAGATGTTGAGGTGTGTTCAGGATTATGTTGTGCAGCAGACATGGAGTGAGATTAGGAGTAAAGGGGGGGGTAATGAACCCTGGAGTCCTGCGCTGGCCCAGTAATGGCCCAGTTTTATCATCCTACGACTTCCTGTAGCCTCCTCTCCAGGGAAGGCTTGCTGGAGCTCTGCTGGAAGTCCTCTGATAAAAAGCCCTGGCTAACGTTCACATGCTGCTGGGAACTAGGGAGAGAGAGAGAGAGAGAGAGCAAGAGAGAGAGCGGGAGAGAGAGAATGGAAAGTCAGAAGATTCAGTCTTAATTATCACAGAAACAGAAATAATCTGAAATGTGACCAAACGACACTTGCAACATGCTCAAAATGATAGGATAAAATGTGTCTGAAAGTGGTGGTGGTGACGCAGCCCATGAGAGCATTATGTGTCACATATATTGACATGGGAGTAGCTGAACAACAGAGGAAAGGAGACCAGAGTGTAATAGTGAAGAGATGAGGGGAGGGAAGATTGTTATTTTGGTGTTTTTGGCCTCAGATGAGAGTAAGTGCAGTCAGCGGATAGGCATGCTGGACGCCAGGCATGAAAATCCATGGGAGCAGGGACCAGGAAGAGGAGCCCCAGATGATCCCAGGGTACCATGCTGGCTTCCTGTGTTGGGAAACAAAGAGTGGAGGGGAAAAAAAGTACAGAAAATGGTAATGAAGTGAGGAATGCATGAGTGGTATTCGAGCTAGAAGACATGAAAACTCACTGGAGATTACAGTTAAGAGAGGAGGAAGGGGAAGGATACAGAAGATGACCTGATAAGCACTTTGCAGGACATGCAGAGCTCATGTGTAAGTGACCTTACACTGACAGGGGTTGGAAAGGTCCCATTGTGTCACAGCACATTAGTAAATCTCATGGCAGTTTCTTAGCTTGTGGACGTGGACGTGACATTTTCTCACATGTCTGAGCAGTATCTGCTTTTCTTTACGATGAGCTGTTGTCACGTCATGTTCCTTTATAACTATGCAGTAATTTAGAGTTATCACTCTCACATAACTCTGTATCTAGTCCTCAATAAATCAGGCCTCTGTAGTTTATGCACACTCAAATTAGTCTGCTGCAGTCATCCGGAAGCTTTCATTATGCAATCTTATACATATGTATATATATACATATATATATATATACAGGATCATACATATTGTTTTTTTGGCTGTTTATTCAGAGACTGTTTATATGTATATACTGATATTTTCATGTCTCACTTACCATAATAACAGAAGATAATATGTATATTTTTATGTCCTATAACGGCGTGCATCGTGTGATTATTTCTTCTCTAGTCTCAATTAAGTGCAATCTTCTGCACTAATAGATAGAGGTTAACATGATGACATTTTAAACCGTTACAATCCAAAAAGTGTGATGACAATTTCTGTCCTTTCAATAATGTGATTTTTTTTGGCACAGCCTAACTGAACTACTAATATAGTGTGCAACGTGCACATCATCATCTACGTGTAATTGTAGTTGCTGAACAAAGTAATAGCTATTAGTTATTTTTATTTTATTTTAATTTACTTAGAAGAAAAATAAAGAGAATATGAACAGAAAAACTCAGGGAGAGAAATACCGATGGGATATTATAGGTACTATAGTGGAACAGAGGCTAGCATGTGCTATCTAGTGCTATGCAGCATATTTTATAATATAGAACAATGTTTTATTTCGGTAGAGATAAAAGGCTTTCGTGTTATCTGGTGCAGGAAGAGTGGTTTCTCCTGTGGGCGTGTGGGTGGGGCTGAAGCACAATGTTGAATGTATTCCATTAGGGCCCAAATTACCTTTAATAATAAAACAACAGGCAATTACTGGGGCGCCATTAGCATGGTATTGAGGTGTTTGCTCGTGTATGTGGCGCGGGCCGAACATATGGTTCGGCTCACAGCGAGCCCTCCGTTATAAAGCTAACATTGTCATGACTGATGTATGGTGGCGTGGTAGTGGGCTCTGAAAGATCCATTTGTCTTCTCAATTAAAGCTGAGAGGGGGAAGAGAGGAACGGGATATGGGGGCAGGGAGGTTAGGGGGCTACCCCCTGTGCGGTCCACATTTGGGAACATGTGGCCAGAGCCAAGCTGTGTGTTTTTGTGTGGTAGAAAGAGAAAAAGAGAGCAAACAAGTGTGCGTCGGACAGTTGGATACAGGCCAGATGAAGGCTGGAAGTTGTTTTGGCAACTCCTTTTCACCTAAATACTCCTGCTCTCCCACTTAAGTCCCTCCCCTCATATCTTTTCCTTGTCGTATTCTGCACCCCTCTCCATTTTGCCATGTAGTCAGAAATCTCTTCCCTGGGGCAGAGGCCACTTTAATGTGGGAAGCCCAGCAAAAGGCAATCAGAGAGCCAGACTCTTCCACACGCCACACACACACACACACTGAGTTGTGTCTTATCTGACTTGACGACATGGCATGCATATTCTCCATTTCCCTCCATGATCTAACACTGTCTCACCACCAAGCAGTACAACCTAGATAAGAACAAATGAGGGAAAAGGGGGTGAGCTATTACAACTCCACAAATCAGTTTTTTTATCCGTCAGGGTATACTGTAGTTTTCACCAACTAGTTAAATGATTATATTATCTACAAAGACATTCTTTGATGCTTGTCAGCTCATCCGGTCCATACATGATGTATTTCATCTTGCGTTATCTGACAAATTAAGTTGAGCACCACTAATGATGAACTATTTTCTCCTTTTTTGGGGGGGATGTATCAATGGGGCAGCTGATGAATCAGTTCACTTTCTGTCTGAGCTGTGAAACTCAACAAGTCATTCTTACGAGTGTTTTTTAAACTTGTTTCAACTAGTTGCTTAATAAATGTATATTTGATCCTAAAACTGGTGTAGGCAACATCTTTTTGTTGTTGTTATAGAGTAATCATTTCTATAGTTCTGTTTCAGCACAGTTTAAGTCTGAATTACAGGGCAGTTCAGAGAGAGGTTGCTTCTGTTGGCTTTCCTATCCAAAATCCTTGAGAAAACAGTTGCTTCTTTGACAACAATTTATACAAACAACTCCACTCTGGTTTTGGCCCACTACACAACACCGAAAAAGCTCTGATTAAAATCTCCAATGACCTCCTTATGGCTGCGGACTCTGGACTGCTTACCATCCTCATCCTCCTGGATCTGAGCACTATCTCCCACTCCATTCTGATCAATAGACTTCGGACGCACTGCTGGACTGTTGTATACCGTATTTTCTCTGTGTGTACTCAATTTGTTTAATTAAAAAAGTTCACATCCAACTCATCTACCCTCTCTTCTGGTGTTCCCCAAGACTCTATCCTCGGGCCTATGCTGTTTAGTATCTATCTCCACCCTCTCAGCCATATACTGTATCATTCACTTCCACTGCTATGTGGATGACACCCAGCTCTACCTGTCCACCAAACCAACTTACACCCTCCCACCTGTCCTCTGAGATCCTGGCTCTTCATCAACTTCCTAAAACCTAACAGTAACACAACCAAACTTCTTCTCATTGGCAGCAAATCTACCCTATCAAAGATCAGCAGCTTCTGTATTCTGCTATTCTGGTTCACACCCTGGTCACGTCTCGCCTTGACTATTGCAAATCTCTTCTGTTTGGTTTATCTGATAAGTCCATCCATAAACTGCAACTGACCCACATCATTAGCAGAATCCCGTCCATTAGTCATATAACACCTGTCCTGCAGCAACTCCACTGAAGTTAAAGTGGCTGACCATCAAATACCGTATTATTATGTATTTCATATTGTTGCTATCATTTTTGTAATCAGCCTTGAGTGTCTTGAAAGGGGCCTATAAATAAAAATGTATAAAAAAAATGGGGAAATTTACATGTTCACCCAGATCTTTCGGTATATTCCCACTGATGCCAAAAGGAGCCAAGGCCAATAACAACTACATGCATTGCAGAGTCATTTGACCCTTGTGTGAATGCCAATTAAACACATTCCCACTGATGAAAAATCGAACAATTTACTCAATATATTGAGTGTTAAAATGGAGAAAGTGCCTTGGGTCATCTGTTGCATATGATGCGCATGTAGCTGTCCATGCTCAACTCATGTTAGTATTTTAATGACCTAGGGATGAGCATCACCTATCATCGTTTCCCTAGTAATCCTGCCTACTGCAGCTTTAATGAATCTATATCCCTGCACTGCTATGTGTTGAGCAAATAAGTTTTTCGTTTCCATAGGACATATACAGGGTTAATAGTACAGAGACAAACCATCAGACTGCCTTATCCAGTTAGGTTTAGACATTTACGAAAACACTCAGCAAACCAAATCTCTTTGTCTGTCATTCAGGGCCTGAGGTGGTCTGCACTAAACAACCTCTGAGACTAAACAACGCTTTGTAATGTCTCATTTGTTATGTGAAGTAGCCTTTCATTAGCGAAATGCCTCGAAAAAGCATAGATGGTCTTGCGTCTCTGCATCGTCATATACGTAAAAAAAAATCTTTGTTGTGTGTAGAACAATGTGTAGAGACTTACTTCACTGTTCGACGACTTAGGTGTCTGTGAACTTTAGGGCAAAAACAGACAAAAAACAGCATTAAACAAACATACACATAGAGAGAGAGAGGGGGAGAAATAGTCTGGTTTCTGTGACTTCAGAAGACATTACATAGACTTACATTAATTTCCTTCATTTACTCTAACCTTAGCCATAACTACTACTGGCCTAACCCTAACACTAACCTTAACCAAACCCTGACCTCATCCTGACCATGCAGCATGTCTTCAACTTAAAATGTAATCATTTACGTGGAGGGGACTTGCTTGTTGTCTCCACGAGGAAGACATGTCCCCATAATGTGACTCTGTAAACAGATTAATGTCCCAGCAACACACACAAAATATGTTCATATAAAGTGTAGTATTTTCCAAATTTAAATATACAGTGTGATTGTTTGTGTATGAGGCAGAGACTAACAGATTTACAGTATTAAAAATACTAAGTAAAATGTATTACACTTCTTAAAGTAGTCAAGGCAAGTAGCCTACATTAAAATCAGTATTAGTGTTAGAATCTTTATCCAGTCAGGTGCCAGAACAGCACAAAGGGACAGTCATCTTTGCTCTTGAGGTTAAGCTGCTTCTCATGGAGGCGACATAGTGATAAGGGAGAGGAATGCTAACAGATATGCGACAGAGCAGCTTTAATAAAGACATGATCGTTAGTCTCATTACAACAGTACTGTAAAAGTTGATTGACTGTGTCTGTCGAATAATTTCGCTTTGACATGCAGTGGAGAAGAAAACGGAAAGTATAAAAAAGTTAATCAAATCTTTACTCAAGGGAACTCTATTAATGCGCTGACATATTTTCCACCACTACATAAGAGCACATGTCTCCAGGTTACCATGTGGAATACATACATTACAAAGTCTGTTCTTTACATTGACTCATACAAACAAAATGTTGCCTCTGATCCAAAACCTAATTTCCTCATTAGTGTTAATGAAAAATACTGAAAGAAACCATTCCAGGGGCAGTCTTGAACTAAGAACACACTGGCCGTGCAAATGCTACTAAGAAATCACAATAAAGGCAGTATTGTTCTAAAATTTCTAATGCCGTCCAACAGCTCCTAATTGGCCCTTCTCATTATCCTGCCTCAGTGGTACACTGTTGGTGGTATGCAGTGTAATGGAATAGCACTTCTAAGAAGCACAGGGGAAGTGAACTATATGCTCTGTGTGTGATGCTTTTTAATTCAAGGTCTCATCCAATTCCCCCTTGCTGCCTGTGCTGGAACATCTGGAGCAGGCGTTAGCTCTCTGTCTGTGACGGTAATAGCTGCTGAGAGTGCACAACCAAACACTGGTGTGCAGTGAGACTGCTCTCTACCTCCCTTATTTCTTATTGGGCTGAAGTCATACCTGTTATGGCGGACAATATCGTGTACAGGAGCTACAACTGCGGATGTGTTTCAGGGCCACAACAATTTAACAGATTGTATAATTTGATTGGTTCAAGACACAGTAGATGAAGGTTTCCATTTCCACGCAGTCACATTGGGGAAATGTTAAAGAGAGAGAGGTAGCTATGTATATACTACACTATAACCTCCAACCCTAATCATAAAACCTATTACTTATACTATATGTGAACTATGTACGACATTGACCTTTAGCATTTTAAACAGTTACTCCAATCCCATTTCAAAACACTGTATAGCAAGGTTCCCAAAGTTTGCGTGATGCGAGAACATGGAGCTATTTTTATATCCAGCGTTACATCGTGTTCATGCACATTCACATACATAACTTTCTGCTTATTTTTATATACACTCAACCAATATGGTTAAGTTACACTTGTGTATGTGTGTGTAAGAGAGAGAGCGAGAGTGAGGGAGAGAGAGAGAGAGAGAGAGAGAGAGAGCTGAGGGTGAGCTAACCTTAGCTATAGCTTTCATTTTACTTCCTTGTCAGGAAGAAAAGTGTTTATCAGTCTATATTTTAACTCCTCTCATTTTGCTTCTCCTCTGGTCTAGACATTTTTGAGACGGGCAGTGAGACTTTCTAGGTTTTGTAATGTTTGGGATTTCAGACCCAAGTAACGCTTCTGGCGACCTGGGTAGTGAGGTGCTATGAGCTGTGTCATTGGGAGGGTGGTGGTGTGTGGCACAATTGACCAAACATATTTAACCAATATATAAGCAGAGTTTGTGGCTAGGAAATGAAAATTTTAATAGTGAATAAACTGGCCGCACAACTGTTCTCTGATCTCATAACTCTAATGACATATCATGACTTAATATAATAAATTTCAGGAGTCATGCAACTTTTTTGTGTGTCTGCCAAAGGCTTCAGTCGTCCCTGTGTTTGACACGTTGACTATCCCCCAGTTGGGTTTTTGAGTTGTATTATCCTTGTATCCTTTTGTCAGCTTGTATATTTGTACTGATTTTTCTTTGTTTGGATAATGGATGGATTTGATTAAATTGCTTATAGTTAATTCAACAGGAGATTTTTTAAAACTTAAGATGAAAATAATATGAGGTGGTCAGTATGACCACTGAACCAAACAAGAGCAATGCAGAGAATCTGGTTTGGTCCATTTACATTGTACTAAAAAAATGCAGACATGAAAGGAAAATTAAGCAACTTGTGTCTGTCCAAAATAAATAATTGCTTTAACTCAATACTGATGGAGAACAGAAGAGGCTCAAGCCCTTGCACTGAACCTTGATTGTCCACCATATTGACAATTCCAGGAGAAACAGTAATTGGTGCAAGTGCAAGTTCAGCACTAATGAAGGACTGAGACATACCTCATATATACCATCTTTAGTCACCTCAACTATGATGGCTGCCAGTGTCGCTGGTGAATTCAGAATTCATTTTAAAATAAAGAAAGAAAATAGTGACACATGCTTAAGACAGAAGGCACAAGTTCTCCTCTATCACCGAGTAAGTCCACACATGACACTGCACCAAAACGAACACCGCGAGGGTTGACGTGGCTTCAGAACTAACCTCCTTTAACGAGACGCTGGCCACATTTCCCTTTGTATTTATTGTGAAAAAGTATAATAACTTAAGCAAGTGGTTTACAGTGGAAATGGTTTGAGCGCGGTCTTCCCGTGTGAAACTGAATCCTCTGCTGCATTATGGAAATGTGAGGCTCGGAGCGAGTGCAAAGCAAACTGAGGCGGCTCTAATAGTGTGGTGCACTCTAATGAAATCAGCAACCCCAGGCCTCAGGAATGAGATCCATGCATGGCTTTTCATTCCCTACATCCTCACCCAAGCCGTCTTTTCAATTGGGCGTTCCAGCGTTGGTTTTAAGCAGAAGAGGCCTCATGTCCCATCTGGCTAAAAGGATGGAAGACTATCTTTGAATCAAAAGCACTTTAGTGTTTTGGAGGCACTGGGTTTCCTGCTTGGTTCAGATTGAGAACAGAAAGGGAAAGGATGTATAATGCATTGAATCATAGGCTACTGTCTTGATGTACTTAACACACAGGCAGGGCCAGAGTATAAGACAATGCCAAGCATCGTAATTTGGACTTTATAAGGATCGTCTGATGAGAAACAGAAACAAAGGGTTGTCCTGGATCATATGTTTGTCTCTGTCTTTCTTTTCTGTCTCACCACAGTGACAGCATTTGTTTGACACAGACGAGGTTGCTTTGTCAAAGAGCAACACAATGTTTTCTCAGCATTATAACTAAATTTCCTACATTTAAGCTAAGGTTGATCATTTTGGTTGATAGATTGTTTCAAAAATGTGTTTTATTGGTTGGAATCCTCTTTACCTCCAGATAGCATCAATACATTAACTACTACTGCCTACGATTTGTATCAGTGGTGATTGCTCTAAGACAGCTCTGATTCCTCTACAATATCATCAAATATGTACTGTTTTGTATTTACTTTTCAATACTAAAGTAGCAGCCTCCGTATTAAAAACTCAGCTTCAACTGTTCTCGATGGGACGACGCAGAATAGGTTATTTTCAGTGTGGTGAGCTCGACAGTGATTGCACAAATGTCGCAAAATCGTCACTTCCACGGAAGCTCAGCTTCTCTGGGAGTCAGTGGATAGGGTGGGTGGGTGGGTGCGGACGCTGGGCTCCTGCATAATGATTGGAGGAACTGTGTGAACGTTTTAGACAGCATTGCAGAAACGTACACGACAGCCGAGCCTTTCCTGTCTCAGTCCTGTGTGGATTTTGCGAGGGAAGTCTGTAGACAAATAGTTGGTCGTGGTGTGTTATTTTCTCGGCGATATAGCCCATTTAAATTTGTACGTAAATAAAAAACACTATTATAGCATTTCAGTGCTACATAATTATTGCATTTCCTTGTTCTAGTTGTTTGTTTGCAGAATGTATGTATAAATTACTGAGCCTGACATGAGCTTCCCCTGTTTCAAAGATGATGATTGGTAGGCACCTTGTATCCGTCATAGTGCTGTAATAAACATGACCATTTCATCCAGACAACAAGGACTTCTGATATATATTGTGGGTGATAAGATGTCTGATGAGAGGCGGGGGAGATGTACATCTTTAACACTTTGTGTTCTAAAGTGTGCACTCATCAAGCCAATAAAACAATAATTCACAACTTTAACGACCTATTTTACTTTTTAACTTTAACTAAAGTTACTTTATTCATCAATCTTTGAGCGGGTTAAGTGATGAGTCAGACCCTTTTAGCGAGGGTACGCTGTCGATGTAGGAAACACCCACGTTGCCCCACAGATGGAGGAACCCTTAGGAAGTTGAGGGTTAATTAGATTTGTCCTACAACGCAGTGCAGCCCATTCCACTTCAAATATTTATGGATCACGCGTCAGGAAAACAGACATTTGAGACGTCTAGGAGAGCTGACTAACATGAGTTCCCCACATATTGTGCTGCTGCTCCCCCAACCGCCTCAACACACACACACACACAGCACAAAGAGAAAAGTGGAATTATAGTACTTGAACATTCACCCACATTGGCTCTGATCCACTCTCTGACCATAATGAGTGCAAAAGAATTTGGGGTAAATATTAATTTAATGGCTATGATTCATAATCTACTTGCTCGCAGTAGGGTCTGCATGAGAAGAAAAACTGCTATTCGGAAACTTTGAAATTTTATCTGTTTATACCTTGATACTGAACTGGCTTACGGCACACGCTGTAACTCTGGCTTTACTTTTCAGCGTAATTTTATTTGCATGTTAACACCCCACAATTTCTGCGCGTGACGTCAATGCTTGAATTTGTTTGTACGCCTGCTTATGTATGTTTGCATCGGCATATGCTTGCGTGTGCCTTTGTGTCTTTTCTAAAGGGCAACTAGATGAATAACAAATAGTGGGATAGTCCAGGTTTGGTTCGAGCCACTGTGCGAGCTCATGACATATGTGCTGCCAACAGCTGCCTATACAGATACTCGGGAGGAAAGTCTGTCATTCCTTTGCATGCGTGTGTGTGTCTCTTGTGTAGTGTGTGCGTGTGGAGCAGTTGATTTGTGAACGACAGTGGAGCGTGATAAGAACTCCCTGTTGACTGCTCTGCTCTGTGTGATGGGTCACAGAAGACCCCCGATTCTCTATGACCCCATCCAACACTTGAGGGACATTCTGGTTTCTGTTCCCCCAGACTTCTGCTTTAACAACCCTCAGTACACACATGTGCACTCACACATACCTTTAAATAGCCATCTCAGAGAAGTGAAGATTAGGGAAAAAAAAAAAAAAAGAGAGACAGAGAGAGCAGGACAAGACAAGAATAGACAAAACGAGAAGCAAAAAGTGAGAAAAAGAAAGAGACTCGGAGAAAAAGACAGGGAGAGAAAGACACAGAGCAGTCATGAAGGGGGCCAGACGCCTGTTTGCAGCCTGAGAACAGGCCTGTCCAACTATCTCACTTTGTCCTTTACAGCTCTACAAGGCCTGGGAGACGTTTTACAGTCGCAATCACTCAGATCCCCTTGGCTTTTATTCCATCTCTGGATGTCTCCAGATTGTACTACATTACTGTTTCTATATATAGATAAAGGGGAAACTTATACACATGGGAAAATCTCCAATTAATAAAATTCCTTTGAATTAAGCCTGGCAGAATAGCAATCCAAAGATATATATATATATATATATATATATATATATATATATATATATATATATATATATATATAAGATTTCTGCCTTAAAATAGCTAAAACAATGAGAATATTGTTATATATTTTGTTGAGTTAAAATGTTTCCAATAGTCTTTAAAAAATGAAAGTCTCTGCTTTAACATCTAGGGAACACCTTCTATTATGCAACATTAGGGTGAGGAAGGGAATTTTTTAGTTTGTTGTCTTTTAATTTTTCCCAATGCATCGCAGCTACTCGTTGCTGTTTGCCGGGGAGAGATTTGACAACAATCCCACTGATCCCACGCTGCCATTTACATCATGTGTGTTCAATTTGTTCTACATGAAATTCCTTGTATTTCCATTCGGTAACTCTTTATTTCCCTAAAGTTAAGGGTGTGTCCACATTATGGTGACACTGACCTTGTAAGCCTAAATGCTTGTTTTGTTTGATACGGAGTGACACAACAGTTCTTTTGTACCACAGTGAGATCTGATGTCGGCCGGAGTGTTATGCTGTTATTTGATCCGCAGAATGAATGTTGTTTCTGTCCCAGAGGAGGGGGGGGGGGGCTGCTTTTCATTGAGCCTGCTGTGTCTGCTCAGGACCACACAGCCACGGAGCTTGGGACCCTGGGACTCCAAATCATTAGATATAAGGAGTCTGTGAGAGTTTGCCTCATGCAACCGACCCGACCCGACCCAACACCCCGCGCCCCCACCACCCCGACACATTTTCTCTCCGCAGGACTCTTTTAGCCCAATCATGTGCTGCCAGCTGACAGACAGATGCATCAATTATGAGCATTTAGTGCAGCCGATATGTGCAAATATGTGAAAGGGCAACAGGCACATGCACCAAAGTGTCATTGAATGATGACCCGGTCAGTGTGTGTTTGAGAAACACACAGAGAAGTGTTTCTCTTTTATCTTTCATGGCGTTGAATCATTTTTCAGCCATTTCATGATGTAATTCTCCACATTTTTCATCTTCATGTGAATCCTATATATTTCATGCGTTATTGCACTTCAGCGTGCTCACCATCCAGCAGCCAGACCCAAACACAGCCTGTGCGTAACAAATAAATAAAATAAAGGTAAGCTGATATTTCCGTAAAGTCATTTAAAACAAAATTACAAAGCATTTTTCTTTTTCTTTTTTTATCATTTTTTCTGTCAAGTGTTTTAACACAGACACTAACAGAGCATATTAACGCCATCTAGAGGGTCAAACACCACACTGACACACACACACACACACACAACACTGTCACTCACAGTCTCACTTCATATGCTTCAGTGAATATTGAACGGTGAAGTTCAGGTCCATGGAGGACAAAGGAAAATGTCTCTTAGAAAAGACAAAAACTCAAATGGCTATAAAGGTTTATAAAATTAAAAATAGATACAGTAAATATTTAAGACTCCCTTATCTTCTCAATATGAGATAATGTGTTTATTGTTTAATTTTCAGCCTTGAACTTTTAAGTGTGTGTTTCATTTGACCAGATTTTAAATATGGTGATATTTTACTATTAAAACGCTATTTTCAATTACACATGTGGGAGTAATTGATAGCTGGCGCTGACACAGTGTTATTAAACATTCTTTTTGAGTGTATTTTTATGATAAATAAATTACCGCAGATTAGTGGACCGACTGACCTTTTGGTTTATTCATTTTTTGACGCCTGTTTCTCAGCAGTGTGCGCAGGTGCTATATTTAAAAAAGAGCAGACTTTTTAATGTGTCATGCGTCACGCGTTTGGTCACAAGCCGTGCGCAGCTCCACGGTCCTGCTGGACACGTTAGACAGCAACAATAACACAGGGAAGAATTCTGTCATCTGCTGCAGCGGACGCTGCAAAGAAGGTGTTTAAGTTAAATCCTTGTTTTGTGATTTATTTATTGATGTAATCTAATCTAATCTACACATAATGCTAATCCAGAGTGATGGTTATTAGTTAAATTATAGGTCCCTAATAGTTTACAATGAGGTTCACATCAAAACAAGATCATATTTGTAGGATAATATTAACCAGCACATAATATCTTAATATTAAAAAAAAGAGGGACTTGGAATTTTAATATCTTGGCTGTTTTTCTGTTCAACAATTATCTCATCATTTCAAGTTGTGATGGGATTTTTCAGAGGTCACCATCCATCTGCACACACTTACGCACAGTGTTTCATACGCACGCTATGCGCGCTAATGACGCAGCATTCTGGCAGCAGCTCTGACGGGAAGTGTGGGTGTTTGTGTGTTGTCGCATTTCAGGCAGCAAATGCCCACGTTTGGAAAGAACCAAACAAAAAAAAAGAAAACAAAAAAAACTAAGTGAGTCATCTCTGTCGAAGCTTCCTGCTGTGCTGCTGAAAGCTCGACTCCCTCAGCAGAGTTTTTTTTTTTTTTCTTGTCCTTTTGCTTTTCCGAAGAGGACACGCATGGAGATGTCTTGGGGTCAAAGGGAAACGGCCTACGTGTGAGTCTAATTAAGGACTAATTTAGAGGACTAATCCAGACTGATCAAACAATGGAGGCATCAAGCCAAAGTATTTAAACTGTACCTTCAATCACACAGAATTGTTTTTTGATTTTGGGCCAATAAGGCCTCTGCAATCCACACTTTTATTCAGGGCCGGCCCAAGCCTTTGTGGGGCCCTAAGATGAATTTGATTTTGAATTTTCTTCGCCTCCAAAATATATCCAAATAACTTAAATCTAAATAAATAGATAAAATATGTTAATACTATTTACACACTATTTATGCCTTTATTTATACCCCATAAAATGTTCACATGATAACTATGATAACACATAATAACATTTAAAAAAAACAACTAATAATTTAAGGCCTAATACAAGACACAATACAGTATATAATTTCTGAAATAAGAACCTAATACGATTTGTAGGTAATTTGCATTTTATATTTTTAGCCTCAGATAGAAATGTGTTAACATGCAAACTTAAACAGCATGTTTATAATCATAATTATTATAATTATTATTATAATGATAAATACATAATTATGATCATGTCTCCACTGCAGCTCTCTGACAGAGAGGTCCAGTCTGGACTCAATTTGGTAATGAAGTCTGATTATCCACAGCCAAAATTATAGATATCAACAACATCATAACCTCTAAAGTTGCATTTTAGATTTTCATTATTATGGTATACTATCATGAAACTTAGACTTGAATTGTTGTCATAATGAAGGTCCTGCTATGTAGATATTTATATTAAAATACATGTTGACATTTATTTATTTAGTTTTTATGCACAGCTGTGCTTTGTTATGTGGTTTGAGTGTTTCATTTTGCTGACAGTATTTTTTAGTGAATCTCCTTGTGCTCATCCCACATGTGGTTTTGAGTTAAAACCAAATATTTAGCCCATTTCATAAAAAAAAAAAAAAAATACCAATACTGCAGTATATACCATGTGTCGCCACTCAGCCTTAAAAAAACACCACAGTGTGAATTTCTGGCCGTATCACAACGTGCTACTGTAATTCTTCTTTTCTCCCTTGTTTCCCTGCCTGACAAACACTTGTTGTCAGCCTGTAATCATTCTTCCGTAGAACGCGTGTCACTGAGTTTCAGTCTTGTGACTTGTATGTACTCGAGTGTGTGAGAACCTCATCTCAGTCTGCACTCAGGGCATGACCCCGCCGCGTTACCCGGTGGGGACCCAGACGCTGTTGTGGCGAGGCAGGAAGGACAGTGTCTGTGTTATTCTTCCCCTCTTATACCTGACAGCCATATATTACTGCTCTGTGACCTTCACCAGCTCTGAGCGCTGGAGACAAGGGTCTAGCTCCTTAGTGCCTCGGACCCCCGGCCCTCCTCATAACCCTGACCTAATCTAACCATCAGAACTTTAAATCATCTGTCCAGCATTTGCAAACTCTGCACAGTCCTTTCCCTCAGACAAGCAACCGTGACCTCAAATCACCGCCGCGTCTTGTCCCCCCCTGACCCCAGCCTCCTGCCCAGACGTCGCGTCCGTACCTGCGTCCTCGTCAAGTCTGACCCTGATACGCACACTGTCAACTTCCACTAAGCTCAAACAGCGGAAGCCAGCGTTAACTTCAGACTGTGTCCTTTTTACTCCAAAAGACCTTGAATCACAAAGTTCAGCCCAACAAAACAATATGGCAGAGCTGCCGTTGATTGTGCCTCATCTCACGCTACATGTGACAAACATGTGACCACCTCAAATATTTAGTAGGGGTGGGAAAAACATTTTTGGATGATTAAAAAAAAAAAAAAAAAAAAAAAACTCTTCTCCCTCAGAATTGTGACATTTCTAGTAGCTCGATGAAGAGAAGCAGCTAAAAAGTATCGGAAGTTCTGTTTATCATTGCAATTCAGGGTTTGAAAAAACAGATTTTTCAGTTTAATTTGAAGGCTCACATTTGTGCTGTGTCCTGTTTTATTATTTATTTTACTTTCTTACAGCACTGGCTCGGTGAACACTGAGTAGGCAGAGCTAAAAACACCACTTTGGCATGATTGTGTTGTACATGTTGTGTGCCACTGTCTTATCCAATGTAGATTAATGTCAGAATGACTAACATGCACGATTTTTGGAAACGTGACCCTCACGGCCTATTTGCTCAATAAATGTCAATAAATCAGACTCGCGACACAAATTGAATTGGCAGCCAAGCACTCACTTCTCACCTATACCCTCTCCTGTTGCCAGAAAAACTTTCAGCCTGTGGTTTGCCCACCGGCGATCAGGATTTATAAAGGTTTGCGAGGTCCTGTGCTTGAAGGAAGAATGTAGCTCGTACCATTATGGGATGAAGGCCAGATGAGGAGGGCTCGCTGCCCAAGCTACCTGTCATCCGTTATCATAAATGTGGTATTAAATGTGGAGATAAGCGATGAAAGAAGGAGGGAGGCAGGGTGCGGAGGATTACTGATACACAGCAAGGGTGTGTGTTGTAAGCAGGCAGATGGTGCGGTCCAGCCCCACTCTGCCTGATCCCTCAGACAGCTGCACTAGATCCTCAGTGAAGGTGAGCGTGGACTGGCTGGAGAACTCCAAGTATGTGTCTCTCCAGTGGAAATGCCGACCTTGTGTTTTTGTGTATGTATGTGTGTGTGTGTGTGTGTGTGTGTGTGCGTATGCGCACAAGAGGTGAGGTGATGTGAGGCAGGCGGCATAACCAGGGGCAGGGGGGAGTAATTGTGATTGAGAGCATTTCTCCTTGCTCCACCCATATGCACACACACACACACACACACACACACCATTGCACAGAACCATCAGTCTCTTTCTTTATCTGGACAGTGTCAGAATGACCCATGGGAGAGGCCGTGTGTGTGTGTGTGTTATATATTTATTTTGGTTCAGCATTTACGTGTTAATGTTTTAGCCAAAGTACTAACTGTGTGTTTGAGAGAGTTGTTTTTCCTGGTTTTGATTTTAATACAATGGAAAAAAATAAAGCAAAACAAACATGACAATCATTTACAGTAAAATATGTTTGTTTGTCATCATCAATTTTGCTCCTCATGTGTGCCAATGCTATGGATTTAAATATAAAGGTAGCGATTTGGAGAGTTTTCAGAACACAAAACACATCACACAAACTTAATATATACAGTTAGATATTATATGTGTCTGTCTTTAAATGTAGCCCATTCTCCATTTTGATTCTCAGCTTTTTGAAAAGCAAATAACTATAACAGTAAGTACAAAAAAAACCTAAATCTGATTTGCCACATCTGTGACATTTGGTTTATCAACATGTTGTGATTTCCCAGCTCATGTACCAGTGCTTTTTTCCACAGAAGAGAGTGCGTGCCTCCAGCATGGAGGCGGACACACTCTTCAGGCTACACTTCAGAAGTTGGCAGTGGAAAAGTAGCATACTTATGAATCTCTTCCTGTTTGTGTTTACTCTCTCTTACGGCTCTGCTCTATAGGAGGATTATGTGTTTCTGTCACTGGATCAGACCTGACCGGTTCTCTCTTATACTGAGGCTCGAAAAGTTCATCCAGACTCACAGACGATCCCGGGAAGCTCCATGCCAGTCTGTTGTTTCTCTGTGCTCCATGTTGCTCCGCCCTGACCTGCAGCATGCTTTTGCCCACAGGGGATCCCTGCCGATGGGGCGTGTGCTTGCGTGCGTAGGCCCCTGAGCCTCGGCCCCTGTGTGGTCTGGCTGTACATGTATGTGTGTGGTCTTCCCGGCCCCCTGCTCATCTGTCCGAGGCCTGCTAACGGCCTGTCCAGTGACCACGGCTGTTTACTTTACTTCTGTCTGCACCAACTGAACTCTGATCGCTTGTTTCCTCCAGCTGGACCAAATCAGGCCCCAGCTCCGACACTCAGAAGCCCATGGAGAGGCCCCAGAGCCTGGGACAAGACAGGACATTGGGTCCTGGTGGATTAAGACACCCTCACACCCAACCCCAAGTCCTGACTTTACTTTCCTCCCATCTACATTTCCCGACTGCTGGGTAACTGGTAGCTGTACCCAGGCATTTGGTCGCTGCACGGCAAGGATGCCTGTAATTATGCTGTCAGAGGCCAGTCCTCATTGGCCAGGATAATTGGTCTCTCTGTAACAGTCAATATCAGAAACGACTCACTCTGAAGCAGACAGTCAGGCGTTGGAGGCTACATCACTTTTTCCGAGCAACAGAAGTTGGTATTACTGATGGTAGCTGAGTTTCTCTGATCCACCTTTGTCCCCAGACAGCATGGCTTTGCATTTATTCATTTACTTATTTACAGTTCAGGTCAAAGAGTTAAGCACCCTGGTGCGCCACTACACACAGGGCATACGATCCTACATAAATCCACTTAGTAATGAGGTGGAGATGGCGGCATACCTGCTTCCACCTCCCCTTCTCTTCTGCCCCATGCCTGGGGTAATTCCTCTTATTAGGATGGACTGGTGTTGAGTGTGTGCACGCACGTGTGTTAGGCGGCTTTTTGGGATGGGGGAGTCAAGGGGAGACAAGGGAACCGGGGGAGGCTGGTAGTGTTTAAGACCTGTGTTTGGCCAGGGAAGCCAGGAGAGGCCCTCTGGGGTCACCCTCTACCGCTTTACAAATTGAGGGTTGTGCCGGCAGGCGCCAGGGCAGAGCTGAATGAGTGAGCCTACTGACCTGTGACCCGTGCTCAGCCCTTCTGCATGAGCCCCTATAACCCAGGAGAGGGGACCAATGACCTCCAGAGGTCACATACCTCCTCTTCCTCCTCCAAGGCTGCAGGGGATTCCTGGGTCTCGCAGCACCCATCCTGCACAAATTAGATTTAACGCAGACCATTCCAAAAATAAACAGCTGGTTTATGCTTGTATTTGTCTTCAGGACCATGATGTTGAACGTAAAATTGCTGATGGAGTGAAGGATGTGGCTTTTCTGACAGGGAAGTGATGGAGGGAAAAAAAGCAATGATATTTTTGCAATATTGGTGTACTGAAGTCTCAAAATAGAGTGGAGTAATTTAATAATGCAAGAGAGCAAGAAAACCTCACATTGAATCATGTGTTTCCAGGCATGTCTGTCAGCTGTCAAAATTTAGAGTGAAGTGTATACCCTCATGTTTGACATGTTCTCTAGGGTCTCGTACATCCTATGCTTCTGTGCACTCAAGATTCAAGAAGAATCAGGACAAATAATCCTCAAATCCAGCTGTGGCTGTAATCAAATTCATAAAGGGGAAATGTACACAATACATAAAATACATAAATTAGCCAATTTATTAAAAATAAAAATAAATAAAATAAATACAAATAAAAATAAGCAGCAGAAATGCAACACATTTTTAATCAAATATGAATAAAATAAAACAGGGTAAGTTGAGATAACAGCATAAAATAAAGAGTCTGATATAGAAATATGGCAAAAAAAGAATACAAATTTCACAGCGTATTTATGATGCAGATTATGACATGGTTTTGAGGTGCTGTGATGAGTATGATAAATTCATATTGCATATGATATACAGTATATACATTTTTATTGAATGTATAGTATAAAAAAGTATGTGGATGTGGGTGAGGAACACATGGGGTTTTTTGTTTGTTTGTTTTGCCTTAATTATCTTCATCTGACCTTCACTCCATGTCTTTCTCAGATTCTGTTAAATTTTCCATTTGCATTAAAATACCACAGTGGAATTTGGAAGCCTCATAAGAAAAGACTCAACATATAAGACAATAAAAAAAAAGGGTACTAAGCTTTGTCAGCACTGTGCTGTGTAGACAGACATCCAGTTTTCCATGTGAAGCTTAAGTGTGTCTTTAGAGGAACGTTTCCTAATATTAAATCCTGGCAGCTCAGACCTTACAAAAACAGATCACTGCCCCTAAGCCTCAAACCTCTGGGTCCAGAACCTCCAGTGACCCCACCCTCTATCAGCCAGCCCACTGAAAACACCTCTGGCTGCTTCTGTTGTGGGTGTCACCACCAGGCTCCTTACTGGGCTTCATGTAAACAGCCTCCCGCTTTTCTGCAGCACACTTCACGCTGCGCTTTCTGGCTGCCCACCGCTGCTTAATAGTAATTGCTTCAGGAAGTTTGATCACCATGGTTCACGGACTCTCTAATTCTATCAGAGGTCAAGAAGCAGGGTTTGGGGAGCAGGGAAGAGAGAGAGAGAGAGGGGGGATATGTTACATGGAGAAAAAGTGAGTGAAATGGAGAAATAAACACAGCAGGAGAGGGAGAATGACAGGAGAGGATGGTAGGACGGGTACAATTTATGATTAAGAAATGTGTGTCTGTGTCGTGAGATTGAAGCATTGTCACAGTCCATTTAGCCCAGAAACCGTTTGGATTCCTTTTAGAGGAAAATCAATGTGTGGTTCACTGGGAACAATCAAAATCCCAGGATGCTTTTGAAACGTTTAAAGACTGATGCTTTTTATACAGCTCAGGGTTTATAGAGAGCAACGGGGGAAAGAGTCATAACTTCCACTGCAGATCTGGATGAACCGCTCCACCACAGTGCTTTTAACTATGGCCACCAAGGGACCTTTCAGGCGTTCCTCTGGATTGTCAGATTCTATTTAGCCTGAAGAAAGTTAATCCAATGCAAAGTAGCGAGAAAACGTTCAGCTGAAAATCCCTTGATAAAAGTGGAAAGTGAATAAATGTATACTGTTTGTGTTAAATGTATGCATACTGTATGTCTGTGTGTGTGCGTGTGTGTGTGGCCAGCTGGGGCACACCACTACTAACACCCACTAAATGAAGAGGCCAAGGGGTGCTGAGAATTTCCTCCACAGGCCTCTGAGCATGTCCACATACATGGTTAAACCTCACCACTGGAAACACATCCTGCCCCATCACGTCAGCCTCTGGCCCGAGCTCTCCTGGGCTACAGTGTTTCCCATGGCTGACGGTGACACAGACAACACAAGGTGTCAGACCACAACCTTTGGCTGGTGTTCCTCATGGCCATATCTAGACCCTGCAGCAACTGACCCCACACATTTATCCCCTTTCTGGTTGTGTGTGTGTGTGTCTGTGTAGCTTGTGTACATTCGAGCATGCACATGCCAAGTGTGCGTGAGTGTGCGAAGACAAATCTCTCGCCAACAAGGCTCCCATAAGCGCCCCCCTCCGAAAGGCCTGGTGACATATATAGAATAGCAGGAAGAGGGGACATCCGAGGGAGGCTGGGAGGAATTTTGCCATTACATGCGACTTTGGATGCTCCTGCTCTCCCAAGTGTGTCGGACAAAAGAGAAAAGAAAAGGTTGTGGAAAAACCATCTGTTCTTTGTGATGAAGTGGCTGAGGTAGGCACATGCCAGATGTGTCTGTGAGTGTGAGAATGAAAACTTAAATGCTTGTGTAGGACGCTCTATTAAGTTTTAACAAGATTTATTTACATGCTGATACAGAGGAGTTTATGCACATTCATATAATTTAGTTATTTTGTGTCAATAAAATAACCCACTAACCATGTGCTTTACATATTCATAATGCTTTGTTCAGTTAAATATGTATATTATTGATTGGTTTTGTTTGTTATTAATGTCCATACTTGGTGAGCCAGTTGTAATAATTCAAATGTGCACTTTGACTGGTTTAATTTTGATACATATTAAAAGGAATTTAATATTCAAGAGGCCGCTGTGACCTTGACCTTTGACCACATTCATCTAAGCACTTAATCTGTGAGTCTAAGTGAAAGTTTGTGTCACGGTGTTCCCCAGATATCAGCGTCCTCACTGCAAGAACATGTGATTCCTGAGGTAATGGCCAATCAGTCGACCTTGAGTCCAAGTAAATGCAAACAAAATGTGGATTCCCCATAGACCCTCTTGAGATACTACGTTGACAATAATGAGATGGATGGACAGATTTATGGACAACCCCAAGAACATAATGCCTCCTGCCGTAGCTGTTCCTGATGCAGAAGCATAAAAATAAGAATTCTCCAGTGTGCTATGAGTAACGAACTGTGAGTGGCCTGCTGCTAGGCAGACCATAAGAGTCCGCTTTGCTCCATATCTGTTTACTACCCCTTGACACCTTACAGTGAGGCTCCTCGTGTTGCAGCTGCAGCCATCAACGACACACACAACCCAACACATATGCACACATTTGATAGTAGTGAGCTGTGCAGCGCTGCAGAAGCACTGTGCTCTTTTAGTGTATGGAAAAACATGTATGTTTGTTGGGTGTCCTAGCACTGCAATCGGAGAAATGTATCACTGTCTTCATTGGTCTGTAATGTGCTTTAGTACTGTTAATGCCGGTCGTGGTCAAGTCCAGATGTGGGGCCCGGTAAGACCTGCGGTCACGTAGACTAAACCTGTGGAGAAAAGTGCTCCAAGCCTCCAAAGGCTCAGCTCCCCACTGCAGGGCTGCTTCCCACATGTGCACCTTCCAGCCTAGACAACCACACCGTCTGACACACTCCGTCTGCAAAAAAACAACAACAAAAAAACCCTTGTGATTAAGGCTGGTATGTTGCATGAACTGCAACAGGGAGGAGTGAGGATCCACCAGATCACTATCTGTATGGATAAAACTGTCACAAGTAGTTGCCTCTGCCAAGGTAGTTATGTTTTCAGCTGTGTTTGTCGGTCTTTTTGTTTGTGAAAAGCATTCAAGACTGAAAAAAAAAAAAAAAAAAGATTTTGGTGGTGATCTGCAATCAGGGTTTTTTAAAGGGAGTGTAGTGACACTTTAGGAAAGTGAGCCCTTGATGTTGCAATGACAAAATGTAGTGTAATCCTTCAAATAAGAGTTTGCTGGCTTTATTCATCAGGGTTTATTTGTAATTCGGACAGAGATATTTGTTGGTGTCAATCGCAACTGACATAGGGCAAAAGGCGGGGTCACACCCTGCACATGTCGCCGGTCCATCACAGGGCCAACATAGAGACGAACAACCATTCACTTACACGCTCACACCTACGGGTGATTTAGAGTGTCCACTTAAACTCTGAATGTTTCCGGAAAACAAAAAAACCCACACACACAGGGGGGATCATGCAAACTCCATGCAGAAAAGTTTGGGCCACAACCTTCTTGCTGCGAGGCAACAGTGCCAGCCACGCGTTCCACTGTGTAAATAGACATTACCCAAAGTGTGTTGTCTCTGAGTTCCACCTCCACCTTTGCATCTCCTGCTGGTTTGTCCGAACTGTGGCAAGAGAAAGAATGGAAGATTTCTGCTGTCTGCATCAGAAGCCCTCAAAACATTGGCTGTTGATTGGTTGATTGATGCCTTTCATACGTACATTCTATTGTGTCAACAGTTTCACAGTAGCTTCTTTAGCATTTCCTCCTCTACTTGAGGAGGAAATGCCATTGAATGTAAATCAAGCATGCAGACAGTCGTGTGAGCCTCTGTTCTGCATGGTGCAGTGATAGTCGTGTGTCGTTGGGGCAACACACAGCAGCAAATACAGTATAAAAACTGTTTTTGTGATGATTAAACATTCGTCTAATTTACTGTATAATACATGAGCTAATGTTTTTCACCGGGAAATCCCAGACTGCAGCGTGGTAGCACAGTTTCACTTCAATAGAGTCTTAAATTCTTCCAAGAAGTGCGCTATGGCAGAGTCAGCAGCTATCATCCCTCTGGACTTAAACATTTCCTTCCTCTTAACAATTTATTCCTATCGCTAGCTTCCTGCTTGGCCTGTGCCTTCATGCCAGCCAGCCCTGAGAGAGATACATGATATCATATCTCAATTATGACTCTGCAATTTAGATTATTATGCTACACAACAAAGTCCCGTCTCCGGGGGAATGATATTCAACTCCAGGTCAGAGACTCCTCCAAACTGATGTGGTCAAGATGAGATGAGAAAAATGACTGTTTCCAGTCAGCACACTGACACTGAGTCAGAGGTGAGACTGACTCAGCGTCAGTGTATCAAGAATTCTGTGCCACTGCACCACCTCTGTGCCCTCATCGGCCACGCAGTGTGTGGTAAACTCCCAACCTCCCGTCACCCCTCACATTGTACGGCAGCCTCTTCATCTGCAGTTGGAAAACTGTGAATGCTACAGGAGACATGTATTATCGCTGCTTGAAATCCAGAGTCCAGGGGTTCTCTCCGTCTGTCTGCTGTGGGAGAAAAAGCCTCTGCAGGACTGCTGCCTTTGGGATGATTGGCTTTTACTCATGCAGTGCAGCTGCCTTTACAGGTGAAATGCAGCCAGTGGATTTCAGGGAGGTCTGTCAGTATAAAGCAGGTAGAATGCAGACTCCTCTGATCTGCCTTCCACTGGGGAAAATCATGTTTTTTTTAGTGGCCCCTCGACATTTGACGATGGAGAAATATTTTTATAACTGATTGTCTGTGTGTGTGTGTGTGTGTGAGAGAGAGAGAGAGAGAATGACAGTGGGAGAGAAAGAGCACCAGGGCGACATGTTCTCCAAATTGACATGGAAAAAATGTAGCTGCTCGATAACCCCCCACCCTGCATCTCTCCCTTGCTTCTCTCCCTCGTCGTAGTGTATTTGTATTTCATGCCAGAGATATGGGGAGCAGGACTGGAATGCACGGCGCTTTGGTTTCTGAGTGAAAGGCGTCGTAATACTTTTGACACTAATCACAGAGTTCACATATTGGTTTGATTTGCGTAGATCGGGCCCTAATGGCCAAACACTCTCAGGGTTAATCAATGTGTGAGTGGATGGGGTAGGTCTGGGGCCTCACAACCACACAGGTCGCTGTGTGTGTGTGTGCGTGCGTGTGTGTGTGTGTGTATTTCTATCTTTGTGAGGTCCAAAGAAACGTACAAACCTATCTTTGTGGGGGACAATTTGGTTTAGCGTAGGGTTAGGGTTAGGGTAAGGGGCTAGGGAATGCATTATGTCAATGATGTGTCCTCACTAATATATAACTGTGTGTGTTTGTGTAGACAAAGTGCAGGGACACCCTGAAACCAACTTGACAATTCCAGTTTACTACCTCTCTTCCTGTGTGGTTGATCTCCATGTGAGAAGTGCAGCAGGAGGAGCGGGTAATGTGTTGTGGATCAGGCCCGTTGTCTGACAGAGACACAGCTGGATGTGCAGAGTGCTAATGGGCTGGAAGTGAAGAGACTCCAGCTGGCTCCACGGGAGAAGTGAGACCACTACAGTGCCTCCCATAAAGTAAAGGTCACGGGTTCATACAAAGTTTCTCTGTGAAAGAAAATAAAACACAGCTCCGTGTAATCCAAGAGGAGCTGCAACATAAAACAAAAAAAAAACAATACAAACTATTTAAAATAGAGATTTTTTTTACATATAATACATAAAGGCTCTCACTCTCCCAGTGTGACGTGTGCGGAGATAAAGCAGTGGAATTAGTACATTAACTGTCTGTGAAGGTTCTCATTCATCCAGGTCACAGAGTTAGCTGTAGGCGACTGGACTTGTCTACAGCTAACACCTGAAGATACATTAACTGTACTTAACAGTATCGCTACAGTATAATTTATAGGCACATTTACCTTTTATAGGTATTTTCCAAAAATCCTGCCCAGCACACTCAAGGCTATCATCATCTATTTTTATGTCTTTAGGGCATCTCCTTTTTTTAGTTTTATAAATCCATCTAAAAACAACCTGCTGCTGCTGTAAAATATGAAGACAAGGAACTCCTGGGTTTTTAGGCTTATAGAGCTTATGTGTGTGGATGAGTTAGTCTGCCTGTGCCGCTGTGTGTTACATGTATTGTGTTTAAAATGTGGATTAGTTTTGATTTATTATACCTACTTTAGCTCTGGTCCACTAGATTTAAGAGGCAGATATAATTAGCAGATATTCAAAATGTATGATCATCACACAATCCCACACGACATGTACAGTTCTTAGAATTGGTTCCCAGCTTGTATTAGCCTATAATTAGCAATAGCTAGTGTAAAGATACTTTTACACTGATTCTTATTGCATTTTTGTTTACTTTTGTATGTTTACTCTGAGTCCTCTTCTTTCAGACCTCATCTTCATCATGTTCTCCACCAGCAAAACCAGACCTGTCTTGAAAACCTGGTCTGATATATTAAAGATTGTGGTTGCCAGAATCTGTTCTTACTACACCAGAGGTAAAGCAAATCATTTGGAGAATGTCATACAGTAAGTCCAATTTGGAAATATACAGTAGGGATAAAATTAACAGGCAAATATAGTTATGTTCCACAATTTATTACCAACCTAGACATTCAACCAGAGGTGAAAGACTACTGAAATATTCTACTCAAGTTATAGTACCGCTATTTTCATAACATTTTACTTAAGTACAAGTAAAAGTTAAAGTAAAAAAGTAGGTTACTTAAAATGTAGTACCTTTTTAACAAGGTTGTGGTTCTTTCATGTGTCGTGCAAAAAGGACAAATCTCACGTGAATTGTTTTTAATTAAAGGCAAACCTTTGCAAATTAAAGTGTTGACAAAATAAAATATGTAAACACTTAATGTATCGGTCAAAATTTCCACCTCTGGATACATTCAGTATCAGTATCTTGAAATACAGAAATCTATGGCCGTTTATTATTATTACAGCAAATTTAACACTAAAAATATGCAATTTGTCAGCAGCAGCCCAAACATATTTCTTAAGTCTGGACACTTGATACAGAAATTGAAAATTTGCAGTATGCTTTTTAAAAATGTTAAGTATTACAGATATGAGAGGAAGGCCAGATTGTGTAAACTGAAATGAAAAAAGGCCGTGGGCCTGCTGTGTGGCCTGGCTGCACCGAGGGAGTTTAAACAGATAATATGTCTTTCTCTTTTGACTGATGTGCACACACACATTCACACACAACCTCCTCGTGGCACGCCGACTGTGTTTATCTCAGCTCAGGCACTGAACAATAAAGCATGGTTGTTGTCAGCACCCAGACCGCGGCTGCGTTCGTCAGTTTGCCCCGACGAACGCAGCCCCGGCCTGGATGGAGACGCTGGACTAAGGGCCCCCTCCACTGGAGAGCCTGGAAAGCTTTGGGTGATAGGCCGACCCGTGACAGCATGTGTTTATGTGTTACAGAGCTGACTGTATCTTAAGTGACAATGAGGATGATCCATTATGGCCGAGTCCAGGTCCCAGAGAGAGATAAATACTGGGATGGCCGTGTGCCATGAGAGCGATTCAAGGAGAGTTTTGAGGAGGAAAAAAAAAATCCCCCCCTTGATTTTGTAAGTGACTGTGTGTGGCTGCAAGTCTGTTTATGAGTAATGTAAAACCTCAGTGTACTAAGGAAAATAATGTCTTTTGATTCAGCAAAGGTAGCTTGTATTACAAATGGATAATTATGGTTGTAAAATAGACTTCATACATGGTTAAACCAGGTTAAAATGAATGTTATCAATTACAAATCAATGTTAGAAAATGTGCAATGTGCTATTCTGTCAACTTCACGTTAAAATTATCTCTTTGATCTAAATTTACAATACACATTGTTGCATAACTGTGGACTCAGTATACTAATATAATATTTATGCAGTCAAGAATCTGCTGTTAACATCACAAGTAGATTTAAATTTGGTGGAGAAAAGTGTTCTGCTAGTAAACATGGAGTAGGTAACATTTGACATTATTGATTAATAATTCAGTATTAACATATCAGCAAGATGGGACTAAATTGATCAGAGAGATAGAGAAAAATATTCCTTTATGTTTTGTTTCTAGTCTTGGGGAAAACCTGGCTTATTCGATTTACATTAATTACGTACATGCTAACACATTTTAATATTACATATATTATATTATTATAATAATGCACATCTCTTCTGTGGGAATAATGGTAATTGACAATCAGGTATTTTTCTTGCAGTCCTTGCCTGCTACACCTTTTAAACAATTATTCTATATCAGAAAATCCGTTTTTAAAAGAACACACTAAGACATCCCCTCAATGTAGAGACTGTATTGTCATTATTGATCTTAAATGTTGGTGAAATGACGCTATTACGGCTTTTACATCATGACATAATGATGTCAGAACAGTTGCACATCAGTCAACAGTGTTGACGCGGTCACCAAATGGCCTTTATGAGTAACAGGTCAGTGGGAAATGCTCCCCTCTAAGCATTTTTGGTTCCTTTCCCTAAAAAAAGTGCAATGATGAATGCTTCGGTGCGGGTGAAATGTGTATGACATCAGCAAATGTCTGTGTGGCACTCAGCTAACATGCACTGGAGATGGAGATGTGTGTGTGTGAACTTTGTTTTGAAGCAGTGTTTATGTTCAGCTGTGATTAACACCGTCCAGGTGCTCTCTTTGGCAGCGCCGTTCCGCCGCAGTTATAGACGCTCGCACATTTTCCCTCTGCTTGGGCCCAGTCGTCCGTATTTACAGAGCTGGACGAGCCAACACGCTGTGAACTGCTGACCACCATTTATTGTGGGGCTGTCTCATAAACCGCTCTTCTCCGTGGAAAGGACGAGGGGCGCATGCGCTCCAGTGAAAGACATGCGGGGTGGGGAGGAGGATTCCACAGTTGACAGTGAGTGTAAGTTAGTGGTCGAGGATGGAGGGGGGGGAGGCAGAGCAGGCAGCCAGTGGAGGAGAAAAGGAGGTGGGATGGAAGAAATAAAGGTGTATGTATGTGGAGATGGATGTCACGGTGGACATTTAGACAGCTTTTCAGCAGAGCGTTCCACTAACCCTCCACCGGTCTAGACAGGAAGGCCACGGCTCAGCCTTCACACGACCACTCCACTGTGCACGGAGATGCTGCATTCGTGCATCCGTGCATCCGTGCAGCACTGTCTGTATTCACAGGCCTGTTCAGCATGGCGTACAGACGCACGGGACGTTGCTCAGTGTCCATGTTGCAGCGCATACACTGAGTGAATCCACAACCAAGAAAATGTCAGGAAGTGAGGAGAAACAGGGAGACAGGAGGAGGTCAGGAGGAGGCCAATGTCGACAACAGCAGAGAAGTGGAACTGAGGGGAAGGAGAAAAAAAAGAAAGTATTATTACAGTTCATTTATGGACTGGAAGGTGCTGGTTTGAGATATGGAGGGTGGGTCAGGGATCAGTGTCAAGTTTTTTTGGAGTTAAAAAGGATGGAAGAGTTTATGGTGCAGTCCCGCAGGAAAACCTGTCTTATTCAGTGAAAGAGAAAAAAAACAAAAAACACACACACACACATTGTGTAATTGTTGGCAGCGCAAAGATCAGCGGCGTAATCACTGACATTTAACACACACGTCTCACTCCCCGCTCTGTACGAGCGTAAGTATGCACCTGTGTCTGAGGCGATTTACTGGAAAACTGACGAGCGACTGCCAAAGTTAGAACATTAAGAAAAGTGTTTTGTTTTTTTAAAAGAAAAAATCATAAATAAATAAATAATTAAAACAGGAATAAACAGTTAGGTGATGGATATTAAATATTCATGATTTTCCACATTCTACAATATTTATTTTATTATTAATTTTTACATTTATTTACATTTATTTTTAATTCATGTATTTTCTTATTTATTTTGCATTTCAGTGTGTGTGTGTGAGTGTGTGTACTATTATTTATTCATGTATTATTATTTCATTATTTTTCTGATATTATTATTTTCATTATTTGCCTTTTGGAAGAAAAGAAAACAAAAAAAAACTCCAGCTTCTGACCTTCTATTGCATAATGTGATAAAGAACTTAATCTTAATCTGATCATTGCTTATTCTGAGTGTGATTCTCTGTCTTAATCTGATTAATATCAGAATATTGCTGTCCATTTCACATAGTCAGTGAGAACGCTTAGTGCCCATTTAAAAGCAGCACTATACAAATGTTTATAAACACCGTAACATCGTTTAAACCACAGTTTTTACATTTTGAATGTTTATTCACGCGTTTGTGAACAAACGTCTTGTGAAACCAAAACGCCACATAAAGTATAAACTGTCACGGAACGCTTATACAGAAAAATTTAGCTGTTAGATTGTACAAATACAAATTATAATCAAACCTAAATGTACTTAAAACTAGTAAATAAACACATTTATTCATAACCACAAATATTATTGTGTATGTACTTGCTGGTGATACACCGGGCCTGGATCTTGAGCAGGATTTTTGTTGACAAATTAATTCATAAACAGTTTGAAAAGAATCTTATATGTGGTTATATCATATGTTTTAAAGAAGTATTACTGTGCATTATGTGTTCATTTATATGATGAGCTGTGTTTAATAAATAATGGCAGCATTTTAACATAGAAGTTAGTGAATGATATGATTTTTTTTTTGTTATCGTGAATTACATCAGGAACAGATTTTTACGTTTTCTCTGATTTAGTTTACAATATTATTATATGAATGTGAAACAGCCACAATTATATTAAAAAAACAAAACACAGAATACAGAACTAAATAAGCGGAGACAGATCTGAAAAACAACTGCAACCACAGCTCGGCTCTAAAGGTATTTATCTGAACAAATTGAACTTGTAACATAAATATGATGTCAAACAGATGCAGGTAATTAGTGGTGTGTGCTTTAATTGCTGGCGTGGAAGATTGGATCTGATTTCAAACAGATATTTTCTCAAAGATGAGTCATTGAGTAAATGTGACTTGATAGGGTATCTCATCTTTGCCTTTTCAATCCAGAAAACAGAATTTTACTCATACTGTGAGTGTTCGTTATCCCCACATACACTCCTCGCTATCAAGATTTTTACAAATTGAGCTTGTTTTGTTTTCTTCTTCATAATAGCCCCCGCTCATTTCGCAGAAAATGTTCCCATATTCCCAACGACTGCCCCTAAAAACGCTACACTACAAACTGTTTACAGTGCTCCCATAACCCCGCTGCTCTGTCAGAGAGAGGAGACTGTGCACTTTTGATCAAACTACCACAGCCGTGTGTTTATTTCCAGTTAAGTGGAGGTCACAACCATTTTTTTGTTTCATACCCCCACCACCACCATTCCAATAAATCTCTTTCCGGCCGGGGGAGAAGAGGCTTAGAGCAGGAGGAGAAAAAGAGACCCCACGCTCGGTGGTCCTCTGTAGCCAGCACGAGGGAGAGCAGGAGCTACAAAAATAAACTCTCCCTTCTGGCACTGAGGGTGGGCGATGCCACTCTGCGACATGGGACTGTGGGCTCTGGTGAGTGTTACTGAAATGTCACTACCCCCCCCCCAGCCCTCCACCCACTCCCGCCCCCATCCCCTACAAGCACCCCCATCACTCCCCATCAACGTCCCCCTGGAGTGGGCCGGGCCTACGGGATAAGGGGTGGGGTCAGAGCCGGGAGCATTCCCCGCATTCCCAGCCAGCAGCGAGGCGGCAGGTACAAGAACGTGCACACACACATGCACACGCACGTATACACACACACACACACACACACACGCACCCACGCATCCCTCCACACACATGTGCACGCTCACACTGCTGCCACAGTGCAGGCCACCAGGGCACACGTCACTGTTGTCAGATTGAACAAGACACAGGGCTAATCTAAACCAGCTCCAGGCTTCACTTGAAACACACAACCACACACAAGCTCACACACACACACACACAGGTTTGCGCAGCTATTCTTCTCAGGACACTGCACTAACTAAATAACTAGCATTCATTTGGACAGCCTAAACAGAGGCATGTCCCTAACTATAACCATAACCAGTTAACGCCTAACCCAGACCTTAACCTATGCGCGGTTAAGATTCTTATAGCCCTAAACTTTAACCAGCCAGGAAAGGTCCTTAAAAGGTAATAAATACAAGTATATACACACACACACACACACAACACAGGTATACTCACACGCTCCTGCGGAACATTTGTATCCTTCACAAATACACAAACAAAGCCGTGTGATATATTTGTGTGTCTGTGTGTGTGTGTGTGTAAGAGAGAGAGAGAGAGAGAGGAGAGAGAGAGAGAGAGAGAGAGAGAGAGAGAGAGAGAGAGAGAGAGAGAGAAACCAGCTGCTTAATGTTTAACTGGAGCAGCTCTTAGTGGACTTGGCGTGCCCTGACAAAATCCATTTTGTGATGGAGCTGTGATTACAATGATAGGCCTGGAATTATGATGTTGGCTCTGAGAGGCTGGGGGTTTGTTCACAGCTGTAGACTGCACCACACTCTGAGCACTCATCCTCTCCTGCTCTCTGTCTCCCTCCACCTCATTACAATGAAGAGTCATTTGCTGTAATATAGTTTGCCAGTTCCACTACTTTAATAAAACTAGATGAAACGTATGTAGTATACTGTATATGGGATCAGAATTAGAATGATGCAAAGACTGACGGTTTGATTGATGAGTGAATCACGGGGCGTGTGTGTGTCTAATACTCGCCTCACAGTTTGCCGAAGCCTTATCTTATTAACAGTGATCGCTGAGATGCAGCTGCCCTTCTGAACCCTCCTCACGCACAACTCAAACCAAATGTGCATTTAGCACAAAAGCTCCCCTCGGCATAAATTGGACTCATTTGCGATACTCGGAGAAATCAAACCCCATCACGCGGCGATGCTGAGATACATTTTTCCATTCCTCCCCGATTCATCCAGTTCAGATCTAATCTCCTCGCTCGTCCCTCACAGTTGGTTCCCAGTGGTACATGCATGATGGCAGCGGCACATACTCACACACTCAGCCTTTCATTCTCTCTAACATACATAACAAGAATGCTGCAGTCTGTGTGGCTGTGGTTCATTTAACCATAGCACTCCTGTGTGTGTGTGTGTGATCCCCTAAAAGCAGGGGTAGGCAGGATTGGTAGAATATTGTTAATGGTTTAGTCTCATCACTGAGTCATCAAATATGAACATTTTGGGACATCACTCTCTCTCCGTCACTCTCTCCTGTCCTCCTCCCACAAGATGAGCGCGGAAAGATGCCCACGCTTTGACAGATGACCTGACACAATCAGAGAAAGCAGATAAATATAGCTTTGTGCCCATATACTTGTCAGTACGGTAGCCCTCAGGACTTTCAGTATCTGCATATGAGTGCAGATGTTTGAAAAAGCTGATATATGATGCGTTCCTGTCACTCTTTTTGCCCTCTTTTTTCTCTACATGAGACCTGCTCAAGTGCAATTGGTCATGGTCTATGGTCTATGGTCATCACCCAGCAATCGCTTTGAAATAACAGTGAGGCAGGACAAATTTCATCTTTACAATATGGTATTTATATATTAGCTAACATAAAAAGGGTATTATTATCAAATTATTACCTAGATATTACCTGGTATTATTGTACCAATATTACTACACTTATTACCGAGATGAAAATTGCAGAGAATGGGATTAAAATAACATGACCTCGTATTACAAAATGATTATTATCATAATATTCTGTAAATTGTTGCCATTAGTTGCTAAAGTCTTCTGTTATGGGCCACATTTCCCCAAGGCTGGAAACAGCCGGCCGGAAGGGCAGGAGTCTGTTTCTCTCGCTTTGATTTGCATATTGCTGTAAGGTTATGAAATGATTACCTTCCCCAGCTTTAAGATGACCCTTCCTCTCACGTGTGTGCAGCTTTGTGCAATAGAACACATTAAAGTGTGATTCTAATGTCCTCAGGGCCGGAGAGCTGCTTATCAGGACTTAGACGACACATGTCCGTGCACCCTTGTACAACACAAATACTCCCCACTCTCTCCAGGATCTGGGTGTTCCACTGCAGAACAACCCTCTCTCCTCTTGCTGCAGCCTTCCCCTTGCACACTAAATGTTATCCTTTGGGCTCCTAATTGCCTGTAATTTGCTCGTTGAAAGAATCCCCAGCTTGTCTGGGCCAGTGACGCGTGGTAACCTGAGAACCCCCGAGGGCAAGGCAGGGGAGGAAAAGTGGAGGAAGGAGGCGGGACTGAAGAAGCCAGGGGAAGTAGGTGGATTAAGGGGGCAGGACGCGAAGGTGAGGAGGAAGAGATGAGGAGAGGACAGATATCCAAAAAACTGAGAGACGCCCGGGTTATCTTTGTGTGTGTTGATTTGAGACTTGAATGTGGCAATAGCAGATGATCAACTTAGTCTTTCTGTTTGTGGAAATAAGGAAAAGCTTTTTCTTTTTCTTCATTGTATTTTAGTTTTAGTTAGTATTTGCTAAGGTTTTGAAATATTTGCAATAAAATAATCGAGGTAAATGCACTCAGTGAAGGACACAGGAATCTCAACACCTAACAACTAAAACACACAATTATAAGATCATAAGGATTTGTTTATCTCCCAAAAAGATGTTGAAACTAGAATGACTGGAGTGCATGAATTTTACAAAGAACAATTAAGTCAGAAAATGTGTGTCTCTGATAGACTACAGTATAGAGGTTTTGCATTTGCTTAGGTCTCTTGAAAATAGATCCAGATTTAAATAAAGGATAAATAAATATATTGATCAATTTGAGCCTGGGATACACTCAGGTGCTCAAACTCTCTCTCCATCGCGCACACTTTTCTGATCAGAGTATGCAGTGCGGTCTCATGGAGAGGATGTAAGGGTCCTGATTGTTTGCTTTAATTTCCTGTGCTGTGGGATGATGGGAGTCGGCCTGCCTGCCAGCCAGTGCTGCAGCCAGTTCCTAAAACCTCGCTCCCAGTTACCAGCTACAAACTCAGACAGGCATGTTTCCTCATAGTTCATCCACAGGAGATTTGTCACTAAACACAGTCGGAGTAGCCTTGAAGCCTCCTTCTCCCACCCCCCCACCACACACTCCAACTGGCCCGACCACCAACTCACCAGCTCCCCCGCCTCTGCGCGCGGCTCTATGTGCTGCTGTGGACAAGGTAAACTGCCGCGCCACGGCTCCATTTAAGCATACAGTTGATTGCTATGAGATTACACTGCTCCCTCTCAGCCGAGGTCAGCGTCCTCATGTTTGACAGTTGGAATCACAAGCAAATTGTGTCATTTCCTACTTGTTCTAGCTCTCGGTGTGCGCGTGTGTATGTGGCTGTCTGATGTCTTTAGTCAGTCAATGGTTTGCTGGGTATTATGTGACCTTTGTATGGATCTGAAAATGCACTTCAAGAGAAACGCTCTACTTTTCAAGAAACTGTTTTCACATTTCCTACCCAGTTTTGGGTTTTTTTGGAATCTAGTGACTCATCGTATTTGGAGGCCTTTTGGTTTTTTTCTTTCCCTTTTTCACGTCATATTTCCCTAAATGTTAGTTCAGCATAGTCTTATGTAGTTTCTGTGGCCAGTGCCAGCAGCAGTTTGGCCCAATGTAGAGTAGAAGTGGTTTACAGTTTACATCTGCATGTTTGCTTGTCCTCTATACTCCTCCTAACTGGGACCACCCAGGAGAGCGGTGGAGTAGTCACTGGTTTCTTGTTTTCTCATATTTATGTCTTTCATTCTCTCTTTTGCTGTGGAACGTCTCTTGGAATTTGTTAAGACGCAATTTTGTCTTTAGCAAAATCAAACTTAACTTGCAGGATAATGTGTGGGGTTCACCAGATAGTTGTAAAGAAATATATTCAAGATAAATTACGAAATTCTAGACTGAAAAATTTATGATGTGCTTTTTAATGGATGATACCTTGTTTGTTCGCAAATATTATTGTGTGCTCATGAGCTAGTGCTTTTTGGACAAAACAAAACTGTGATGCTGTGAGTAGCTGGCATCTTTGTAATTGCATGATGGAGAGATGGCTTTTCAACACAAGAAGGGGATGGATGGATGGAGGGGGGTTTATTAATCCAGCAGAATGAAAATAAATAAATAAATGAGAACCACTGGTCTACATGTTACTGAAGGCAATATGTTTTCAAATAAAAACCAGATGGATTGTCAGGCTGCATGTGTCCAAATATCCCACTTATGCCAGCAGAAAGCAGCAAAACAAAATTGTGATTTTTGCCTTATACAGTTTATCTTCGGCAAGCAAATCATCAATAAGTGGTTTTTCCTTTTTGACCACTTAACAACCAGGTTTTTGAACAGTAGAACCTTTTGTGGTCACTTGTCAGAGCAACACTTGAATGTAGAGCTATCTATCCATCTTCTACCGCTTTATCCTCCACATGAGGGTCTCCGGGGGTTCTGGTGCCAATCCCAGCTGATACAAACTGTGGGAGGAAACCAGAGAACCTGGAGAAAAACCCATGCACACACGAGAAGAACATGCAAACTCCATGCAGAAATGTCTTTGTTCTGACTGGGTCATGAACTCGGGTCTTCTTGCTGCAAAGGCCCCAACCGTGTGGCCCCGAATGTAGAGCTATTTAATGTAGATTTGACTGAAGTCTCTCAACAGTGACAGTGAGTCCTGCCACGTAAAGCTGGGGTAAAAACATGGAGAGTCAGTCCCAGCACGCTTGGCTGTGGCTGAGAAAGAACATTGTTTGCATATGTATTTCACAGGAGTTGGTTATCGTTGAAACAGCACAATCCGGGCCAAGATGACATCATTAGGAGGCGAGCGATCCAATCGTGTGCCGTTTCAGCCGGTGTCCAATTAGACAGCCTGTGCCTCCACTCATCCATCCGGCCCTATCGCAGTCAGACATGGAGTTTGGTCCAAAAACAGCATCTCTTTGTTTCCACTGGCACGGCCACTCCGCAGTGCTGGCCCCTGATCAGCTCTGATCTGTAACTCTCACCCATTCCGTAAAAACTAATTTGAGATTGACTCCATGTGTCTGAGTGTGTGTGTGTGTGTGTGCTCGGTACAGCATCTTGTGTCTTTGTATTCACAGATGGCTGAGCCTAATGTGACACGTGCAACCAGATTTCCACGTTGAACGAGACCCAGCGTTTCGTAACCGAGAGCATAGTTTTGAAAATGGAACACTTTCACCAAACCAAGAACAATCAAAATACACCCTCTGCTGAAAGAAGAGTCGGAGCAGCGCCCCTGCACAAATGAGCCAATGCGTCGTGTCATACATGTGTCATTTCATGTACGCACTCACTCAGTGGTCAATCAAACCTCTCCAGGAAACAAAAAGCCTTCCCAGAGTTTTGGTTCAGAGCCACGTGTGGCTTTACCGAGACTATGACAGTCCATCCCGATGGGACGCGACAGAGCCAGATATGAATTACAGAGAGATACGAATGGTATCTGTAAAGGAGGAGTCCATGACCCATCGTGTAAACAGTGGCTTGAGTGTGACGACAGGTGAGGACAGAACGGAATGGGCCCGTGATTTAGCCCGAAGACCCCGCCTTCCTCTGCTCGGAAGCTCATGTTTCCCATGCCAGTAAAGAATTTAAATTTAAATTTAGAGAGACAGAGAGAGTTTAATTTCCAACATGTTCTCTGATATCAGCCTATAAATGTGAACATCTTCCAGTTTCTTTGTTCCTCTTTGAGCGTCCTAAACCATCAAGAGCTTCACTCTTACGTCATTCATCAAAATCCCCGTTTCGCATTATTTACATTCACATGTCTACACAATAAAAAACATAACATCTTATCCATGTCACTGCAAAATTAAATTAAAGGACAAATAAATAAATGTTGTGCAGTATATATACATAAAACTCCCTAAATCTTTGATGTGTTTACATTAGATTTTGGACTTACTGTACTTTAGCATTTGGAGGCTGTGCCATTTAAATGAGCTGTTTGATGTAGTTGATGAATTGTGTCATTAATGAATCTATTTTGATTTAAAAAATCAATGTTAAATAATTGTGGGAAAGTTCATAAGCACACTGATATAATTTCATCTATTTGGATATATGAATAGATACACTTAAAAAAAGACCCAGCTAATCGTGAACATTAGTTTCATTTTTATTTTTTTCAAATTAACCTCATCTGCTTTTTCAAAATTAGCATTCACAATTTGCATGAACTTGGATTTTTTTTCACCATCAAACAAACTGGCCTCTTCAGTTGTGCAAACATCAGTATCGGTCAGTTTCTTGTGTGCTCGCACTTTCTTGCACGAGATTGTGTTTGATAATAAGAGAAAATAGTTGCAATAATATTTTTTTTAATGTCTTTTAGAGTTGTAAAAAAAAAAAATACACACGTCTATCTATCCTGTAAAAATCGCTTTGCAGTCTTTTTTCTTCTTTTTTTTTGCCACAAGCCTTGATCACTCGACTGCAGAGGAAGAGATGAGAGCATTTTCTGAAAGGAGCGCTGACTGTTAATACGTCACAGCCAATCTAATCAGCCTCCCAGGACAAAAGAGGACTGCGGAGGAGCTCCCTAATTGCTCATTTGTTCTGTATCTCCAACCACTCAGCAGCACTAACTGGCCACAGTCTCAGCCCCCGAGCTTTCCCCTGCTCTGACTTAACTGCATGTACACACGCAGATGCCCACACAGTAGATGTTTACTTGTAATCATGGCATTTAGTTACAAAAAAACTTGTTTCCTCATGAACATGACATGGAAAATGTAAATCATTGTAGAGCGGGGACCTTTGAGCTGAGTAAAACTTTTGACGTGTGGCTTATAGAGTTACGAATATGCATTTAGCTGACACCGTTATATAAAATAAGCAGGTTGAGGATTCGAGATGGACCTATTTTGTCCAAAAGATGAATTGGCAGTTTATCCACCAGATCAGTGTTAAGGTGAAAAGTTGCAGCACATTGAAACTGATTCAGATGAACAGACGAGGAGGATCTGATGCATCCACTGAGCAGGAAAACCTGTCTGTCACACAACTATATTGAATGAAATATGGATTTGCTTCAGTGCATTCGTCATCTGAACTTAATCAGCATGTTTCAGCATGCTTTTAAAGAGGCAGCAGGGACACTTAGAGTCTGCAGCACTTCCAGGTGTTATTGTTTTGTTGCTGTTGTGAGGATGCAGCAGCAGCAGCAGACGAGACATTTTAAGGAGACTTATTCATATATCTATGGATGTGCTTATCTACATGATGGCATTATTGAGGTAACTTGAAATGTGTATGTTGTTATATTGTAAAGGTGTAGCAATTGATGTCTACTCCTTATTAATAACATAGCTTGAGTGATGTTATTGCTTCTAACAAATGAGTTTAAATAGCAAGTGTTGGCTAGAACTTTACTGTGAAGCAGGAGCGGCATCCTGAGTCATTTTTCTATCACATTACAATATGCCAAGATCTGATCAAAAGATGACAACACAACCATTGTGTGTTTGTATCGGATTGTAACCGGTCCTGACACCATTACCTGCTGCTGCTTCTTCCTGCAGGTGATGAGTAAGGCAGTGATAATCAGAGAATCAAAAGAGAGAGTCAAAGCAACAAGGGACACACATACAAAACATTTACTCCTTTTATACTGCAGTGTCTTTAAGATAGGACATAATTCTAACAAAAGAAATTATGTATTAGAGCATTTTAAATATTTTTTTTTTATCATTTTGCATTTATTTTGTGTTAACACTGTCATTGTCACCAGATCACTAATTAAAATGAAAACTTAGTAAAATCACCTGAACTAAAAACAATGACATTAATGACTGTTTACTCCAAAATGTTTCCTTTTACTGATTATTGAATTATTGATTAATATTCTCTCTCTCTCTCACACACACTCACACACACGCAGACACACACACACACACATGCCAGGCCTGGGCCTGCAGTCACTGGGTCACAGGGTTAACACAAGCCAATTACCAAAACAGTTAAGGAGGAGACAGGAAACACAATATTTACCACATGACTGCCAGAGTGATGTACCACACACAGGAACACTCTTTCACTTAGTCCCTCTGTTTCACTGCAAAGGAAGAAACTTTTTCTTTTCTTTTTTTTTTTCGCTTTTGGAGATGAGTCTTAACAATAATCAGTAACTCAAGAGGAAGGATAGACTGAGAGACAGAAGAGGAATGACTTCCATTTAAAAAAAAGATAAAGAGGTAATATTGATATTTCTAGTGGATTCAGAATCAGTTGCATCTGATTACCGAAGCTCTGGACTCTTTTCTGGCACTTAAATGTCTCGCTGAACTTAATCTGCCAAGTTTTAAGAAAGTGTGCAGCTGTCAGGATTTGGGAGCTGGGCTCATATCACAGAATTTGTTTCTTATACGCAAAGAGACAGCGTTCCTATAGTGCGCTTTGATGTTTTGACAGTGCTGATAACTATAAATGTCCACGTATCGGACATGTTTATGTTGGGGAAGTTTGCTGCGACCCTGGCGTGTGGCGGCGGGACACCGCGGGGGGTCTCGCCGTTTCCTGTTTATCACATCTTCCACGTGAATGTCAAACAGTTTACCTAACAAGGTACTCTCTCTCTCTGTCTGCTGTCTGTCACGCATGTGCACGCGCACACACACACACACACACACACACATTCATCACACAGCACTTAGAAACACCTGAAATGTCTCTAGAATGAAGGCGTGCACCGAAAGCACACACAAACAACAAAGAGTCAGAGGGTTTAAGTGAATCAGGAAGTGAGGAGCTGCAAAAAAAAATAGGAATTGGTGTCATCACAAGGCCGCAGCATCTCAAACATTTGATATCATGTAATGTTTATGAAAAGATTTATTTCAAAATGTCCACAAAGAGTAAATAAGAAATTATTGTTATAGCTGTTATACTGTATAGTGTTTGTTAAAGTGAAATGAGAATATATAATATATATATATATATATATATTCACATTTCTGTGTGTTTACGCAGTTTAATGTCTCCGTGCTCGAAGTGAAGAACAAAAACAAAAAGATTAAATGAGCGTTCCTATCGAACTAAACATGTGTGCACTCCAGCAGCTGATCTATAATAGAAAGTGAAAGTTGTTCTTATTATTTTAAGTCGGTTTGCTTTAAAAAAAAGAAGAAAGAAAGATATTTCAAGTTCATTTCTTAACTTTTGTATTATTTAGGCTTATTTGAGCTTGATTTGCTCAATATTCGAATATTTGTTGTTCTCAAACAAAGCCGTGAGAAAAATGAATCAATTCTGCTCGTAAGACGCCGTGTTTGCTTCACATGCGTCAGCCGCATATAGGAGCAGATCCTCTTTTCTACCAAACTGCCAAGAAAAAACAATGACACCGAGAAGCCTTTTCAGGAACAACCCTGCTCTTCCTGTCTTAGTTACAGGGCTTTCTCCAGACTTAACTGTCTTGTAAACCATGTGAAAGCTACACAAAGTAACATGATAGTCTGCATGTCAGAGTCAGAGAGAGAGAAGGAATGGGGGAGACAGGAGGAGGAAAGAGGGGGGACTGGAGGAGCGCAGGAATGGGTATATGCATGTGAAAGGCTGGAGGAGGTGGTGGTAATTTGCAAGCTCAGTTTTAGAGCTTTAGAGGATCTGCCATCTATCTGATATCCACCATTGCTCTAAAACCCCTCAGTGGGTGGTTCGGCGTGTGTGTGAGTTTCCATGTCTATGAACAATTACACAGAATAAGGAAGTTAGAAAAGCCATTCATTTATTTACATGTACACTCCAACTACAATTAAAACAAGAATTATTGATTTAAACGTTGTATTTATTAATTTAAATGAATAGATTATGTTGTGGTGATGGACTGTGTGAATGCTATATAATGGTTAAAAAGTGAATTTCTTTAAAATGCAAGTAAATGCTGAATTTAATTTATAGAACACAAACCCTTTACCTTGGTTGGATCATTTTATACTGAAGGTAAACAAAGAAATCTAAAGATCTATTGATGACTGGGCTGTTCCTCTTTGTTTGCTGCTTTGGTTGAACTGAACGTTCGGTCTATTAGTCACACCAAAGCTATTGTTCTATCTGCTATCTCTCTTCAAGCCCTCAGGTGACAGTGGTGTACGTGGGCCTGCAAGAGCACAGAGAGACACAGAGAGGGATGTAGATGGAGAGGCCAGAGAAACAGAGGGATTAGGAACCAGTAATCAGACCCAGACAGAGACAGAGACAGAGACAGGACATTTGTATGTCCACTCGCCGATTTTGGAAGGAAAGTATTTAAGACAAGACCTTTCCATTTCTTTTGACCTTGATTTTTTTTTTCATCTATATGTTTTTTTTTCCATCATGGAGGATGAATGCAAGAATGCTGATTGTTCTGTTTGGATAGTGCACTGTCTAATGCACCGGCGTGTGTGCCTGCGTTCATATGAAAGAGACAGACGAAAAGGAGGGAATGAGACAGCGGGTGAATGTGTGTGTGTGTGTGCGTGTGTGTGTGTGGGTGGTCTCCTAAAACAAGAGCGCACGGCCATAGAGGTTCTACAACTGTTAAAGACCGCAGGAGAAGCCTGAATGAAATCACAATATGCCGAAATGAAAAAAAAAATAGAGAGAGGGGGGAACCGGTGTCCCGCGGAGACATGCGTAGGGGTCGCGGATGGGCCCTGGCTTCTCGCCTCTACAAAGCAACTCTTTCACAGGGGGAAGCACACACAGGTTGGCTGTTTCGCCTAATAAAGTTTCAATAGATTTAAATAGCTGGAACACCAAAACCAGGTCTGAGTGGAGTGGAGCAGGAGGCCTTGACTCATAGGAACCGGCTACTCTGACTGTGGCCTCCTGAATCAATGAGCGGCACTAAAACCAGGGGATGACTAACAGTGATGTGGCCAAAAGGGTATTCACAATAAACGTTTTTTAAATCATTCAATATGGTAATTATCATTATGAATGTCAGATAATTAGAGACAGTTAATTGTGGTTTTTAAACTTCTTTATGAGCAGAAAACAAGGGACACTAATATTATATATACTAATATAATAATCTATTATTATTAGATCAACTGTTATCAAAGAAAATAGTGATAATCATTGTTATATTGCCCAGTTGCAGTGTTAAAGCTTAAATAGCCAACATACCTCAGGTGTTTCGTATCAATAATTCAATAATAACTTTTCATCATAATGTAAATCAAGTGTTGTGAGAGACAAGTGGACGTCTGCACCTCCTCTAGACTTTGTTTTTAGCCTTAGGGAAATCTGTACCAATCAGAGCGGAGATCAGAGAGAGAGAGAGAACGCTCTCCTATTGGCTGTTCTTCTAAACAGCTGCATTTACATGTCTCTTCAGTGAAAAGGTTGTTTTTACTTTCTACCCTGCAAAATAATCTAAAAAGAAAAAGGGGGAACATTGTTTATAAGAGAGTCAGACAGTAAATGCAATAAAACACATATCAATAATGGCATTGCATTTTAGAGACAGAGAGTTTGCCTCGGGCCTTCTGTCGTATATGTGGTGCACACATTTATTACGTTCCTATACGTCGACATTTTCACTGTGAAGGTTTGTGTTTACCAAGAAATTTGGCCTCCAACATAAAATAAGCAGAAGACGCTATGTTATCAATCAGTATCCCACGTCAGGTCCCTCAACGACTGACTGCACGTTTGTCCGTTACTACTGATGTGACATACGCTCTGTGTACAATAAAGTAAAGTAGAAAGCAGAAGACAAACTCTCTACCTTTATGTCCCTCAGTTTTTCCTCTCCTCTGCTCACTCTGACAGGCTTCACTCTCTCAGTCTGTCTGTCTCTGTGGATTTCCTGTGGCCTCAGGCCCCTCTATATCCACATCTCTCCAGGGACACAACTTGTCTTCCACATGCACACGCACACACCCACACACACACAAATACGCACACACACACACACAATCAGCTCAGTGTCTCTGGGGCTGCGATGATAGGGATCTCCAGCCTGGTCCACCACTTCCCTCTGGGGTCAGAATGGAATAGATGCTGTCAATAAAGGGGACGTTAAAGTGTGTGTGTGCGTGTGTGCGTGCGTGTGCGTGTGTGTGTGTGTGTATGTGTGTGTATGTGTATGTGTATGTGTGTGTGAGTGTGTGAGCGAAAGAGAAAGAGAGAGATGTCAGTCATGTTTGTATGTGCCTGTTGTGTCCTTGTAAAGGTTTAAACCCACATTTCTCAGAGTCAGATAGAAAGAGAGAGGGATAGAAAGAGAGTCAGATAGAAAGAGGGACAGATAGAAAGAGAGACGGATAGAAAGAGGGACAGATAGAAAGAGAGACGATAGAAAGAGAGTCAGATAGAAAGAGGGACAGATAGAAAGAGAGACGGATAGAAAGAGAGTCAGATAGAAAGAGGGACAGATAAAAAGAGAGACAGATAGAAAGAGAGTCAGATAGAAAGAGGGACAGACAGAAAGAGGGACGGATAGAAAGAGAGTCAGATAGAAAGAGGGACAGACAGAAAGAGGGACGGATAGAAAGAGGGACAGATAGAAAGAGGGACAGATAGAAAGAGAGACGGATAGAAAGAGAGTCAGATAGAAAGAGGGACAGACAGAAAGAGGGACGGATAGAAAGAGAGTCAGATAGAAAGAGGGACAGACAGAAAGAGGGACGGATAGAAAGAGAGTCAGATAGAAAGAGAGACGGATAGAAAGAGGGACAGACAGAAAGAGGGACGGATAGAAAGAGGGACAGATAGAAAGAGAGTCAGATAGAAAGAGAGTCAGATAGAAAGAGAGACAGATAGAAAGAGAGACAGATAGAAAGAGAGAGAGATGGGGTGGGGGGCGCAACTTTGCCCTGTGAAAAGAGAAGGAGGGCAGAAGCTCTTGTAGCTGCGGGGCTTCAGCCTATGCCAATAGTTTCCAGATGGGCCTCATTTGCCCTGCACTGCTCCAGTACATGGTTGACTGTCCTCCACCAAGGATGTCCACACAAACACATTCCACAAACACACACACACTTTTGCACACAACCAGTAAAAACATCAACATATCCTACGAAGCACACGGACATACATGCATGAAATAATGCAACGCCATAAAATGAGATGGGAATTTTCAGGCAAAATAATTTCAATAATAGCAGCAAAAACACTTTATAACAAGTAGATATTTTTGATTTATTTATAAGATTTATAAGAGTGTAGGTCGCAGAATAGAGGCAGAGAACAGTATGATGCACACTTACCATGCTCTTATGATATTGGTCGATTTTAAGCTGTTTCTGCAGTTGATTATGTATATATATATATATTTACATATATACATATATGTATATATATATACATATATATTTATATATACTATATGTTAACACTTACAACTGCATTACAGAAATGTCTCATTGTCGTATTAATAATCCTAGGTGTGTATTGTCTGTACAAAATTGACTGAAAATCATTTGTTGATTTATAAAACAATATAATATTGTCAATAATAAATATCAAGATTTTTTTGTGTGTGTGCTTCAAATTATTATTACACACGACAAATCACAGATTTATAAAATCAAGTAGAGTCGGTTAAAGAACAGGGGCAGAAGTGACATGATAAATCACTTTGTACTGATGAGAAAATCATAAATGGATTCAGAGACGTGCACATAGATGGACATGGCGTGGCGTGGTGAGGAGCTTCCAACGCAGTGCCTCGGCCGTACAAAGAGTCAGTGTTCAGGGCCATTCGGTGTGGTGATGCGTGACATGGCGGTGTGAGGCTGCCTGTAAAAACCACAGCTACAGCCACGGGTCACAGGCAGCAGCATACATGGAGGGTCAGTCTGTGCTTTCTCACTGTGTCTGCACTCGGTGTTTGCGTACAGGGTGGAGGTGGCGGAGGATGGGAGCATGTGTCCATTCCTATGTATTTTTGGAAACCGCACAGTATGAGACAGCATGTCCACTCGCAGACGTGGGACAGCCCAAGGAGGACCATCGGTGCACATGTGTGTCTCAAACACCGCACACACTGATTCTATAAAAAATAAAAAAAATAAAACACAATTTTCTGCACTCACCTCTCACATATGCACCCATCAAACGTCAGGCGCTACATATGGTACCAGTTTTAACCCTGTCCAAAACAAAAGAAGTTATCATCAACCAGTGATAGATACATCTGTAAACCGAAGGATATATCATTAGCAATAGTTAACAGCCTCACATTGTTTATGTTATTGATACACAGCTCTTGAGGACTGTCAAACAAGCAGTGTGGATAAATACTTCTCCCAGGTGGAGCTATTGATCACGGCGAGGTTTGCCCCCACCCAGCAGGCGAGGTGCTACACCTCAAGATCGATTGATACCCTCATTAGCCAATTGGATTTGGCCCTAACCTCAAATAAAGTCTGTGTTTGTTATTGTGTGAGAGAAATGATTCCAGTGGGAATAACGCAGGCCGTGTTGATGAAAAAAAAAAGAAAAAGATCAGAGCAACGGAGACATGGGGAAAAATAAAGAGAGCTAAGAGAGGGAGGAAAACGGCGCTGAGTAGAAGGAATTGTATAGAATTGGAAATGTTGGAGGTAAGGTTGAGGGTTCACTCTGGACTGAAAGTGGGGATGAAAAAGGATGACTGGCTTCTCATCACATCCACTAAGTGCATGTGCATGTGAACGTATTTGTGCCGCGGAGTCGTGCGTTTCCCCCCAGCATACATTAAATGGTGAATGTATGTGCTGGCAGGCTGGTGCAACATCTGGTTTCCATGAGGGCCTGAGTAGGCTGAGAGCAGCCAAGTCCAGCACAGAAGGTATTAGAGGTAATTTACTTATTAGAGAAAAAAGACTCAATCTCAGGAGCTGTGATTGTAAATGGAGATTGGGCTTATCTGAGAGACTATCAGTATTCCTGCAGGGGGAATACAAGCAGACAAGCAGTGGCAGTTTAACACACGCACACACACACACACACGCACGCTCACATGCACGCACACAACACGATTTGGCGTTGTTGTATTGGACTGCGTTATCTGAGCTGCAAACCCTTCATGTCAGTGACAACACAGCTGATAAACAGAGCGACTGCAGGTCTGCAAAATATAACACTGTACGAGCCTGAGCCCTTTTTCCTGTTTTTTGCAATACCACACATTTCTTATCGTTAAGATTGAGATGTTTTAAATACTGGGTTTATGTTGCGGTCACATGGCGGAGTAGTGGCTAGCACTGCTGCCTCACAGCAAGAAGGTCACTGGTTGGATACCTATGTAGGGTATACCTATGTTGGATACCTACGAGGGCCTCTCTATATGGAGTTTGCATGTTCTCCCCATTAATCTGTTCCTAAATTAATCGTCAACTATTTTGGTGTTTTTTTTTTAAAGAATTAATACAAGTTTTCATGTTTTCTGCTCCTTAAATGTGAATAATTTCAAAGAAATCTTAAACAAACTGAATCATTTTGGTTTGTGGACAAAACAAGACATTCGTGAACATCACAATGACCAGGTTTGAGAAACACTGGACCTGTCCAGGGTGTCCAAGAGCATGTTAACAGCAAGCTCACTGCACGCTCCCTGTGACAGTTAGGGTTATGGAGGGAGACGTGCCATCAGGGGGGGTGTATTCCACCTTTCACCCTATGTCAGCTGGGATTGGCTCCTTCATGTGGAGGATGAAGCAGCAGAAAGCAACAAGAGAGAAAAGAGTGTGAATGTTAAATTAATAACTAAATCTCCTCCAGTGAATTAAACAATCTACTTGCTGTCAATTACTAATTCAAAGTGTTTGTATTCCACTATCAGGAGCTCGATCCTCTCTGCTCTTGAGATCGGGCTGTTTGATGCCAACGCAGAAGTGCCTAAAAACATGTATTCCCTGGAGTGGCCATCAGAGGGCGACACTACCGGTTGCAAAGAGAAGTCATGTTTGTTTGAAAGTCAAAAAACGTGAGCCTCCCTTGAGTTAGTCAGTAAGTCAGGAAACATTTCCCTGAGGAGTTTATGGTGTCAAAGGCGAGAGTGCTGAAAACATCAACGATACATTCAATAACTTTAAATCACAAAAAATTCTGATTCTGAGATGTAGAGAATATTGCACTGTACATCCTCTTAATCAGAAAATATTTAGCAACTAGCTATAAATACTTAAGTGTGAAGATTGATCCCATTATTGATTATAGAAATAAACAGTGATTATTATCTCTTGTTTAGTGGTGACATTGATGGGCATTTTAAATCATTCCACTCCCTTAGCAGACCTAAAACAGAGAGGCCCTTTCTCTTCCGACTGCCACACACACTCACCAGAATAAAGCCTTTTATTCCTGTCTGTGGTGTTACCCATGGTTTCTTGGCCAAGCTGGTTCAGCTGCTGCACAATATGTGGGTCCAGGCAGGAGACCCAAATAGTCACTTGGAGAATTTCCCTCGGTCCTGGGATGACACCACTGCAATAAAAGCGCAGCAATTATTTTCCTAGCAATTTTATATGCGTCACACTCAAACCCAAAGAGGGTGGAAATAAACCAGAAGCTGGGCCTGAAAACTGGAATGTTGACAGAAAGACGGGAATAAAAGTTAGATACCTTACCTAGTTTTAACCCAGGCCGTGTGATAATAGTGGCAGGAGGTTGTCTGTCAAGACCCTCGTCCAATTATCTTATCGTCATCAATATCAGCAAATGCTTTTATGAAATGATTCCCGTTATCTGGTAGTCAATGTGATGACGCTTGTGCAGCTACTTAGTCATCGTCTTCATGCGTCTGCAGTGTGTTAATGACGTTTTAATCATTTTTGTAACTGGTTTCTGGCAGTGGAAAATTACCTGAAGTGGAAATGAAACTGTCCGGACAAAATATTGATCTTGTTGGAGAGTTGTTGGTGTAGCCAACCAAGGAATGTCAATTCAGTCCCTGCAACCCCATCACCCCTCGGCCTTTCTGGGAGTCCAAGGAGTCCCTGACCTGCTCTGATGGTTGTCTAACAATGATCTATGTGTCTGATATACTCCCCCTGAAAAGAAGCCCTCTCCCGGATTCTGACTCACACACTAAGCAGCCACTCTGCGTTTTGACTCAGCCGAAACGTGATCTGCCAACTAGAAAAAAGGAAAAAGAAAAGACATCAAACTGAACAACACACTGGCCTCGAAACTTTGTGGATCATAAAATCAAACACCTAATGTGACCCTGTCTCAGAAGCACTCCGATGAACACACACATCTCTTCTGCTCTTTATCTTCCACCTCCCACATATTCGCGTAAGTGATGAGGAGAATAGCGCGCCTATGTTGGTCAGTGTGAGTTTGTTTGTTTTGCCTTGTTTGGCAACAGCTTTTTGCTGCATGGTTTTGTCCAAAAGACCAAGTAAGTACCTTCATGATGGAGTAAATAAGTAGTGGAAAATAATTTAAATACAATTTCTGTCTTATTATTATAGTTATTCTCTAAAAAAAAAATGATTATGTAACTTTCATAGGCTACAGAAGACAGTGCTTGTTTGAAGCCTTACCTGTGCAGCCAAAAAATATTAATTTGCCATAAACTGGTCGTTCTTAAACTTTCATTTCCCCACTTTACATACAGCTACTTTTAAATGAATCACATAATCATGCCAATCACACACTTGACTTTATCATGCTGGTAATAGTCAAGATCTTTGTGATTTTTAAACATTTCTTGAAACCTAATAATCACATTCGAGACTGTGTGATTACAGGAGATACTACTGTTTCCAGTGGGTTATTGTATGTTGGGTAGCACATGTCTATCAACCTTTATATTATGAAGCTCGACTGTAATTAACATGATTTTATCATTCATGGCACCTGGCTTTGCAAAAATCTGAGGAGACAAGGACATAATTAGGGCCAGTTCTGTGTCCATGAGTTCTCAGAGGTTCATAATGAGTCCATGTGACATGAATCTCATTCTCCTCGATGGTATGCAGAGACGTCAGCACACAACCCAACAAGATCAGGTATGTGTGAGTGTGACTGAGTGGAAACGCTTACGTGGAAAGTATGGAGTGATGACGTTTCTCCAAAAGTCAATGAATCAGTAACTGGACTTCTTGAAAATCCTCGAGGCTTCTTCACTTCCTTTACATTTCTTAACCATGTTTTTGGGGTGTGACAGAAAAGTAGGGTGACATATTAAGTGACACATTATATTTGGAAGTAAAATGTTTAAAAGCATATTACATTTTTTGTGCCCAACACAAACTGATACCATCTACCACACCCTCATACCATCCACCACACCCTCATATCACCTTTGCTCCTTGGAGCAGTGGCGGTCAGTGGTGTAAGATCAGTTGTGATGTGTTTGTGTGTTTGGGTTGGGAGGGAGGGCGGTTGTTGGATTAGGGGGAGAGAGTTTTTGGCACCTACTCGACTGATTGATGGGGTAAATTGGGTGGGCCAGGCTCACTGAAAGGAGGAGTGTGTGGGTGACGTCTGCCCTCAGCTGTCTGCGGCCTCTGATCGATCTCTGCTCAGCAGTGGTCGAGGAGGGCTACTGATAAAACAAGCTCACACACGTGGACACACCCACAGGTTCAACGTCGCTCCGCGATCGTCGCGTTCCTGAGCACGATATGCATATGTTACTGTAAATAGAAAATGTCCGTATTTACTGATCAACTGTTTGTGTGTCAGACTGCTGAAGCCTCATTGCAGAGTTTACAAGGGAGAGAGCTCTTTGTCTGTTCTGTGTCTGCAGTATATGTCAGGGTGACTTTAATACAGTGATCTGGCTCATTTCTATACCTCTTCACTGCTCTCAGCTATATGTCTCTCCCTGTTTTTACTCTCCACTGTGGGAATGATTTTTGGTAAATGGTCGTGATAAATGAGAATTTTAACCTTGCCCATTAACCGTCTCTTATCTACAGCCAACATTCACTTTGTTGAGTCTCACTGGCCGATCAGCAAATGAGATGACATTCACAGATACTGATTTTGATGTTTATCTGGCCTCTGTAAACTGAAAAAAATCTTCTAATTGTATAAGTGGTTGAATAAGACGTGAGGAAAAGTCTGTGAAACTCAATACCTAAGAGTGAATTTGTGATTATTCAAAATATAGTGTCATAGTGTAAAAAAAAAAAGCTGAGCCTTAAAAACCACTATTATTTTATAATAAGACAACATTATTCTTATATTAGGATATTAATTAGCTGGTCACACTACAAATTATTAATAATATAGATAAAACAAAAAAGGACCAACAGTGATGTGTTTTTTTGCCAGATAGTGAGCTCACATGTCCATAATGGGTTTTTACTAATTTTCACCAATACATAAATAGTAGTGTAACCTTGCCAAATTGTGAGACCAATTTGTCTTATGATTCTGTATTGATTATTTGTAAATAATTAATAAACAGCCAAATTAATAAATAAAACAAACATTTGCATCAGAACCTTAAGTCCAGAATTTATTACAGTTATTAATGTTTATGTTTCAGTCACATTATCTGCCATGGTCTCCACTGTGCTTGATCCAGCGTTATGTATGGATGCTGCTCTGTTAATTATATAGAGTTAATTAAATACAGCCGTTCATTTCAAGTTGACTTGTGATTTTGCTTATAGATTTTGTTTAAAACATAGACCTATGGTATTTCAGTCGATTGACTGTACTTGGCCACGATGATTGTCTTTCCCTCCATCCCTGTCTTCATCCGTCTGTCCTTGTCTGGGTCCAGAGAGATGCTCTAACCACCGCTGTCTGTGTGGCCTCCTTTGTTGTAATGTTAGGCTGCTGTTCCCTTTCCAGGGAAACCACAGTGTGTCATAGCCACAGAAATAGATCTGTGTTTACATCACCTTAAACCCAGCTCAGTTTTTGTGTGTGTTTTGAAAGATGTTCTGTGGTGAACCCTGTGGAAAAATGTTTCTTTTTCTTTGGCTTGGAAAAGGAATCGCCAGGTATACGACGTATAATATCAACTACAGTTGGAATAACACGGATAATATCCATTTTATTCCAACTGTCATGAAACGTTGGCCTAATTTTAGACCGCTTTAACAATGTGTGTAAAATTGTCCCGTTGTGTTCTTTGACACTCATTGCTGAATATGTATTTTTTTGATTTGATGTCATGACAATTGATCAGCTGTAGTGGTATTGATGATGTAACTGAAGCTCCCCAAGAAATCCATGTGGACTGTGGAAGCTTCTTTGATTTTATAGCATTGTGCAGGACTCCCCCTGCAGGACACAGACTGAACTGCAAAGTGAACAAACCTACATCATTGATCTTCAGTAGTTAGCTGTAGGCAGGACTAGTTAACCCCAATGTCCAAATTTTTTTTGCTTAATTTAACCATAAAAGGACCAGAGAATGTCCTGTAACTAAGTGCTATGTTCAGTTTTTCAGAATACCTTCCAATATCTGGCAGTTATTTACAATTGACTGCATGTTTATCAATTTAAAATTAGGCAAAAAACTGCGTTTGTACTTTAACAACAGATTTTGCATGTTAAATTTGAAATTAGAACAGTATAAAACATATTTACAATAACATTAGTCTTTGGCTCTCAATGTGCAAAAACAGGCCCAAAACATCGCGTAACTACGGTGACGCAAAATGCACTTGTGCAAATGTGTTGTCAGCGATACACTCAGTGTTAAAGGGTTAACCACTGAAGATGACTATGACCTGAACCTTCACGCACATGTGCAACATCCTCGATGAGATGTGACAAGCTACCATTTGCAATCCACACATATGTAAAGTCATGTATACATATCAGATGTTTGCATGATACGTATTAGGTTGTTTGTTTTATCCCCCACAAATACTCTGATTAACTCCGGTCAGAGACACTGTTGCTCTTTGTTTGGAGGAGGAAAAGACAATGAGTCTGAGTGTTCTCTTCTTTTTTTGATGAGTGGCTGATAAGACAGCAGGGGTCAAATCTGAGTGGTCATCTCCTCTCCACTCTTAAAGCAAGGCATAAATCACATGATTGTGTCTGGGTGCTGTCAGAGCTGCCTGCTGCCCACCAGGGTTAAACCAACAGAGCTCTAAGAGGGGAGGTGGGGGTGACAGACAGAGGAGAGGAGAGGGAGGCCGGGGTAAATGCTGCTTTGTCTTCACCCAAAGCAACTGACCAAACTGTGAGAAACACAAGACACTCTCACTGAAAACCTGAGCAGGTTTCAGACATAAAAATGGAAAATTACTGCATCATAATTTTCCAGAATTTGTCATTCATATATGAAGGAGGCAGCAGGAGAACAAACTCAGGAGAATGTTCTGCTCATTTTTATTTGCTGAGTTCTCACAAAAATGTTTTATATTCTCACATACAACCGTCTAATTTCAGGAAAAAAGCAGCTGTGATACTTGATGCAGAACAAAGTTTCTATTCTGCAGATTTATGTCTGTCCTGTATTCGACTTTCTTTTATCACTTCACCCCACGGAATGGGAGTGAAGTATTGTTTTTGGTGGCTCTGTCTGTCTGTGTGTCTATGTGTGTGTGCTTCCACACTTGCTTGTAATATGAGCAATACAGGGCGACAGAGGCTTGTTGCGTGAATGGGGTGAAGTCTGCCATCTCACCACAAATTCATACTTTAGTATGTCGTCCAAAATCGGGCCAAAAAGTCATAGTTTAGTATGTCGTCCAAAAAGTCACCAACAATTCAGATTTTAGTATGTCGTCCAAAAAAATTTATAGTTTAGCATGTAGTCCAAAATCGGACAAAAATTCAAACTTTAGTATGTTTTCCAAAAAGTCACCAACAATTCATAGTTTAGTATGTCGTCCAAAATGCCATCCAAAATGCTATAACTTTTTGTCACATTTTGGACGACATACTAACCTATGACTTTTTTTCACATTATGGTCAAACTATACTATGACCTTTTTGACCGATTTTGGACGACATGCTATACTATGACTTTTTTGACCGATTTTTGACGACATACTTTACTATGTATTTTTGACCGATTTTTGACGACATACTATACTATGACTTTTTTGACCGATTTTGGACGACATACTAACCTATGACTTTTTTCACTGATTTTGGACGACTTACTAACCTATGACTTTTTTGACTGATTTTGGACGACATACTAACCTATGACTTTTTTGACTGATTTTTGACGACATACTAACCTATGACTTTTTTGACTAATTGTTGACGACATACTAACCTATGACTTTTTTGACTGATTTTTGACGACATACTAACCTATGACAATTTTAACTGATTTTGGACGACATACTAACCTATGACTTTTTTGACTGATTTTTGACGACATACTAACCTATGACTTATTGGACTGATTTTGGACGACATGCTATACTATGACTTTTTTGACCGATTTTGGACGACATGCTATACTATGACTTTTTTGACCGATTTTGGACGACATGCTATACTATGACTTTTTTGCCAATTTTGGACGACATGCTATAATATGACTTTTTTGACCGATTTTTGACGACATACTTTACTATGACTTTTTGACCGATTTTGGATGACATGCTATACTATGACTTTATTGACCGATTTTTGACAACATACTATACTATGACTTTTTGACCGATTTTGGACGACATACTAACCTATGACATTTTTGACTGATTTTGGACGACAAACTAACCTATGACTTATTGGACTGATTTTGGACGACAAACTAACCTATGACTTTTTTGACCGATTTTGGACGACATGCTATACTATGACTTTTTTGACCGATTTTGGACGACAAACTAACCTATGACTTTTTTGACTGATTTTGGACGACATGCTATACTATGACTTTTTTGATCGATTTTGGACGACATGCTATACTATGACTTTTTTGACTGATTTTGGACGACATATGACTTTTTTAACCAATTTTGGACGACATACTAGCCTATGACATTTTTGACTGATTTTGGTCGACATACTTTTTGGACCGATTTTGGACGACATACTAACCTATGAGTTTTTTGAACGATTTTTGACAACATACTAACCTATGACTTTTTGGACTGATTTTGGACAACATACTAACCTACGACATTTTTGACTGATTTTGGACGACATACTAACCTATGACTTTTTTGACTGATTTTTGACGACGTACTAACCTATGACTTTTTTGACCGACTTGGACGACATTCTAACCTATGACTTTTTGGACTGATTTTGGACGACATACTATACTATGACTTTTTGACCGATTTTGGATGACATGCTATACTATGACTTTTTTGACCGATTTTTGACAACATACTATACTATGACTTTTTGACCGATTTTGGACGACATACTAACCTATGACATTTTTGACTGATTTTGGACGACAAACTAACCTATGACTTTTTTGACTGATTTTTGACGACATACTAACCTATGACTTTTTTGACTAATTGTTGACGACATACTAACCTATGACTTTTTTGACTGATTTTTGACGACATACTAACCTATGACAATTTTAACTGATTTTGGACGACATACTAACCTATGACTTTTTTGACTGATTTTTGACGACATACTAACCTATGACTTATTGGACTGATTTTGGACGACATGCTATACTATGACTTTTTTGACCGATTTTGGACGACATGCTATACTATGACTTTTTTGACCGATTTTGGACGACATGCTATACTATGACTTTTTTGCCAATTTTGGACGACATGCTATAATATGACTTTTTTGACCGATTTTTGACGACATACTTTACTATGACTTTTTGACCGATTTTGGATGACATGCTATACTATGACTTTTTTGACCGATTTTTGACAACATACTATACTATGACTTTTTGACCGATTTTGGACGACATACTAACCTATGACATTTTTGACTGATTTTGGACGACAAACTAACCTATGACTTATTGGACTGATTTTGGACGACAAACTAACCTATGACTTTTTTGACCGATTTTGGACGACATGCTATACTATGACTTTTTTGACCGATTTTGGACGACAAACTAACCTATGACTTTTTTGACTGATTTTGGACGACATGCTATACTATGACTTTTTTGATCGATTTTGGACGACATGCTATACTATGACTTTTTTGACTGATTTTGGACGACATATGACTTTTTTAACCAATTTTGGACGACATACTAGCCTATGACATTTTTGACTGATTTTGGTCGACATACTTTTTGGACCGATTTTGGACGACATACTAACCTATGAGTTTTTTGAACGATTTTTGACAACATACTAACCTATGACTTTTTGGACTGATTTTGGACAACATACTAACCTACGACATTTTTGACTGATTTTGGACGACATACTAACCTATGACTTTTTTGACTGATTTTTGACGACGTACTAACCTATGACTTTTTTGACCGACTTGGACGACATTCTAACCTATGACTTTTTGGACTGATTTTGGACGACATACTATACTATGACTTTTTGACCGATTTTGGATGACATGCTATACTATGACTTTTTTGACCGATTTTTGACAACATACTATACTATGACTTTTTGACCGATTTTGGACGACATACTAACCTATGACATTTTTGACTGATTTTGGACGACAAACTAACCTATGACTTATTGGACTGATTTTGGACGACAAACTAACCTATGACTTTTTTGACCGATTTTGGACGACATGCTATACTATGACTTTTTTGACCGATTTTGGACGACATGCTATACTATAATTTTTTTGACCGATTTTTGACGACATACTATACTATGACCTTTTAACCGATTTTGGACGACATACTAACCTATGACATTTTTGACTGATTTTGGACGACAAACTAACCTATGACTTTTTGGACTGATTTTGGACGACATACTAACCTATGACATTTTTGACTGATGTTGGACGACATACTAACCTATGACTTTTTGGACTGATTTTGGACGACATACTAACCTATGACTTTTTTGACTTATTTTGGACGACATACTAACCTATGACATTTTTGACTGAATTTGGACGACATACTAACCTATGACTTTTTTGACCAATTTTGGACAACATACTATACTATGACTTTTTGGACTGATTTTTGATGACATACTAACCTATGACTTGTTTGACTGATTTTTGACGACATACTAACCTATGACATTTTTGACAGATTTTGGACAACATACTAACCTATGACATTTTTGACTGATTTAGACAACATACTAACCTATGACATTTTTGACTGATTTTGGTCGACATACTAACCTATGACTTTTTTGACCGATTTTGGACGACATACTATAGCATGACTTTTTTGACCGATTTTGGACGATATACTATAGCATGTAGAATTGATGGATTTCACAACAGAAAGGTTGGTGTAGTGGTTAGCACTCTCGCCTTGCAGCGAGAAGACCCGGGTTCGAGCCCCGGTTGGAACAAGGGCCTTTCTGCATGGAGTTTGCATGTTCTCCCCGTGTGTGCGTGGGTTCTCTCCGGGTACTCCGGCTTCCTCCCACAGTCCAAAAACATGCAATGTGGGGATAGGTAAATTGGACCCTTCAAATTGACCATAGGAGTGAGTGTGAGAGTGAATGGTTGTTTGTCTCTATCTGTGTGTGGCCCTGCGATGGACTGGCGAACTGTCCAGGGTGTACCCCGCCTATCGCCCGATGTAGCTGAGATTGGCACAGCACCCCCCGCGACCCTCTGGCAGAGGATAAAGCAGTAGATGATGACTGACTGACTGACTATAGCATGACTTTTTTGACGACACACTATAGCATGACTTTTTTGACAGATTCTGGACGATATACTATAGCATGTAGAATTGATGGATTTCACAACAGAAAGGTTGGTGTAGTGGTTAGCGCTCATGCCTTTCACATGGAAGGCCCAGGTTCAATCTCTAGCTAGAACAATCAAATTCTGCAATCCTTAAATGTGTTGGAAGACATACTATACTGTGACACTGTTGACTAATTTTTGACGACATACTAACCTATGACTTTTTTGACCGATTTTGGACGACATTCTAACCTATGACTTTTTGGACTGATTTTGGACGACATACTAACCTATGACTTTTTTGACTGATTTTCGACGACATACTAACCTATGACATTTTTGACTGATTTTCGACGACATACTAACCTATGACTTTTTTGACTGATTTTTGACGACATACTAACCTATGACTTTTTTGACTGATTTTGGACGACATACTAACCTATGACTTTTTTGACTGATTTTGGACGACATACTAACCTATGACTTTTTTGACCGATTTTGGACGACATACTATAGCATGACTTTTTTGACCGATTTTTGACGACATACTATAGCATGACTTTTTTGACCGATTTTGGACGACATACTATACTATGACTTTTTTGGGTGATTTTGGACGACATACTAACCTATGACTTTTTTGACTGATTTTGGACGACATACTAACCTATGACTTTTTTGACCGATTTTGGACGACATACTATAGCATGACTTTTTTGACCGATTTTTGACGACATACTATAGCATGACTTTTTTGACCGATTTTGGACGACATACTATACTATGACTTTTTTGGGTGATTTTGGACGACATACTAAACTATGACTTTTTTGACCGATTTTGGACGACATACTAACCTATGACTTTTTTGACCGATTTTTGACGACATACTAACCTATCACATTTTTTGACCGATTTTTGACGACATACTAACCTATGACTTTTTTCACTGATTTTGGACGACATACTAACCTATGACTTTTTTGACCGATTTTTGACGACATACTAACCTATGACATTTTTGACTGATTTTTGACGACATACTAACCTATGACTTTTTGGACTGATTTTGGACGACATACTAACCTATGACTTTTTGGACTGATTTTGGACGACATACTAACCTATGACATTTTTGACTGATTTTGGACGACATACTAACCTATGACATTTTGACTGATTTTTGACGACATACTATCCTATGACTTTTTGGACTGATTTTGGACGACATACTAACCTATGACTTTTTTGACTGATTTTTGACGACATACTAACCTATGACTTTTTTGACTGATTTTTGACGACATACTAACCTATGACTTTTTTGACTGATTTTGGACGACATACTAACCTATGACTTTTTTGACCGATTTTGGACGACATACTATAGCATGACTTTTTTGACAGATTCTGGACGATATACTATAGCATGTAGAATTGATGGATTTCACAACAGAAAGGTTGGTGTAGTGGTTAGCGCTCATGCCTTTCACATGGAAGGCCCAGGTTCAATCCCTAGCTAGAACAATCAAATTCTGCAATCCTTAAATGTGTTGGAAGACATACTATACTGTGACACTGTTGACTAATTTTTGACGACATACTAACCTATGACTTTTTTGACCGATTTTGGACGACATTCTAACCTATGACTTTTTGGACTGATTTTGGACGACATACTAACCTATGACATTTTTGGACTGATTTTTGACGACATACTAACCTATGACTTTTTGGACTGATTTTGGACGACATACTAACCTATGACTTTTTTGACTGATTTTCGACGACATACTAACCTATGACATTTTTGACTGATTTTGGACGACATACTAACCTATGACTTTTTTGACTGATTTTTGACGACATACTAACCTATGACTTTTTTGACTGATTTTGGACGACATACTAACCTATGACTTTTTTGACTGATTTTGGACGACATACTAACCTATGACTTTTTTGACCGATTTTGGACGACATACTATAGCATGACTTTTTTGACCGATTTTTGACGACATACTATAGCATGACTTTTTTGACCGATTTTGGACGACATTCTAACCTATGACTTTTTGGACTGATTTTGGACGACATACTAACCTATGACATTTTTGGACTGATTTTTGACGACATACTAACCTATGACTTTTTGGACTGATTTTGGACGACATACTAACCTATGACTTTTTTGACTGATTTTCGACGACATACTAACCTATGACATTTTTGACTGATTTTGGACGACATACTAACCTATGACTTTTTTGACTGATTTTTGACGACATACTAACCTATGACTTTTTTGACTGATTTTGGACGACATACTAACCTATGACTTTTTTGACTGATTTTGGACGACATACTAACCTATGACTTTTTTGACCGATTTTGGACGACATACTATAGCATGACTTTTTTGACCGATTTTTGACGACATACTATAGCATGACTTTTTTGACCGATTTTGGACGACATACTATACTATGACTTTTTTGGGTGATTTTGGACGACATACTAAACTATGACTTTTTTGACCGATTTTGGACGACATACTAACCTATGACTTTTTTGACCGATTTTTGACGACATACTAACCTATCAAATTTTTTGACCGATTTTTGACGACATACTAACCTATGACTTTTTTCACTGATTTTGGACGACATACTAACCTATGACTTTTTTGACCGATTTTTGACGACATACTAACCTATGACATTTTTGACTGATTTTTGACGACATACTAACCTATGACTTTTTGGACTGATTTTGGACGACATACTAACCTATGACATTTTTGACTGATTTTGGACGACATACTAACCTATGACTTTTTGGACTGATTTTGGACGACATACTAACCTATGACATTTTGACTGATTTTTGACGACATACTAACCTATGACTTTTTGGACTGATTTTGGACGACATACTAACCTATGACTTTTTTGACTGATTTTCGACGACATACTAACCTATGACTTTTTTGACTGATTTTTGACGACATACTAACCTATGACTTTTTTGACTGATTTTGGACGACATACTAACCTATGACTTTTTTGACTGTTTTGGACGACATACTAACCTATGACATTTTTGACTGATTTTTGACGACATACTAACCTATGACTTTTTGGACTGATTTTGGACGACATACTAACCTATGACTTTTTTGACTGATTTTCGACGACATACTATACTATGACTTTTTTGGGTGATTTTGGACGACATACTAAACTATGACTTTTTTGACCGATTTTGGACGACATACTAACCTATGACTTTTTTGACCGATTTTTGACGACATACTAACCTATCACATTTTTGACCGATTTTTGACGACATACTAACCTATGACTTTTTTCACTGATTTTGGACGACATACTAACCTATGACTTTTTTGACCGATTTTTGATGACATACTAACCTATGACATTTTTGACTGATTTTTGACGACATACTAACCTATGACTTTTTGGACTGATTTTGGACGACATACTAACCTATGACTTTTTGGACTGATTTTGGACGACATACTAACCTATGACTTTTTGGACTGATTTTGGACGACATACTAACCTATGACTTTTTGGACTGATTTTGGACGACATACTAACCTATGACATTTTTGACTGATTTTTGACGACATACTAACCTATGACTTTTTGGACTGATTTTGGACGACATACTAACCTATGACTTTTTTGACTGATTTTCGACGACATACTAACCTATGACATTTTTGACTGATTTTGGACGACATACTAACCTATGACTTTTTTGACTGATTTTCGACGACATACTAACCTATGACATTTTTGACTGATTTTGGACGACATACTAACCTATGACTTTTTTGACTGATTTTTGACGACATACTAACCTATGACTTTTTTGACTGATTTTGGACGACATACTAACCTATGACTTTTTTGACCCATTTTGGACGACATACTGGACTATGGACTATGACTTTTTTAAATTATTTTTACGACATACTAACCTATGACATTTTTAACTGATTTCGGAGGACATACTAACCTATGACTTTTTGGACCGATTTTGGACGACATACTAACCTATGACTTCTTTGACCGATTTTGGACGACATACTAACCTATGACTTTTTTGACCGATTTTGGACGACATACTAACCTATGACTTTTTTGACGACATACTAACCGATGACTTTTTTTGACCGATTTTGGACGACATACTAACCTATGACTTTTTTGACCGATTTTGGACGACATACTAACCTATGACTTTTTTGACCGATTTTGGACGACATACTATATAGCATGACTTTTTTGACCGATTTTTGACGACATACTATATAGCATGTAGAATTGATACCCTTTAGACAGAAAGGTTGGTGTAGTGATTAGCACTCATCCCTTTCACGTGGAAGGCCCAGGTTCAATCCCTAGATAAAACATAGAAATTCTGCAATCCTTAAATGTATTGGAATAATTTTGGAAGACATACTATACTCTGACTTTCAAGGGACATTTTTGACGACATACTAACCTACGACTTTTTTGACCAATTTTGGACGACATACTAACCTATGACATTTTTGACTGATTTTTGACGACATACTAACCTATGACATTTTTTACTGAATTTGGACGACATACTAACCTATGACTTTTTTGACTGATTTTGGACGACCTACTAACCTATGACATTTTTGGCTGATTTTGGACGACATACTAACCTATGACTTTTTGGACCGATTTTTGACGACATACTAACCTATGACTTTTTGGACTGATTTTGGACGACATACTAACCTATGACTTTTTGGACTGATTTTGGACGACATACTAACCTATGACATTCTTGGCTGATTTTGGACGACATACTAACCTATGACTTTTTTGACTGATTTTTGACAACATACTAACCTATGACTTTTTGGACTGATTTTTGATGACATACTAACCTGTGACTTTTTGGACTGATTTTGGACAACATCTATAGCATGTAGAATTAACAGCTTTAGGGGCAGAAAGGTTGGTGTAGTGGTTAGTGCTAATACCTTTCACATGGAAGGCCCAGGTTCAATCCCTAGCTAGAACAATCAAATTCTGCAATCCTTAAATGGGTTGGAAGACATACTATACTCTGACTTTTAAGGGACATTTTGGACGACATACTAACCTATGACTTTTTTTGACTAATTTTTGACGACATACTAACCTATGACATTTTTGACTGATTTTGGATGACATACTAACCTATGACTTTTTTGACCGATTTTGGACGACATACTAATCTATCACATTTTTGCCCGAATTTTGACGACATACTAACCTATGACATTTTTGACTGATTTTGGACGACATACTAACCTATGACTTTTTTGACCGATTTTGGACGACATACTATAGCATGACTTTTTTGACGATTTTTGACGACATACTATAGCATGACTTTTTTGACCGATTTTGGACGACATACTATACTATGACTTTTTTGACCGATTTTGGACGACATACTAAACTATGACTTTTTTGACCGATTTTGGACGACATACTAACCTATGACTTTTTTTCACATATTGGACGACATACTAACCTATGACTTTTTTTCACATTTTGGACGACATTCTAAAATATAAAAAAATTTTTCACATTTTGGACGACATACTAACCTATGACTTTTTTTTCACATTTTGGACGACATACTAACCTATGACTTTTTTTTCACATTTTGGACGACATACTAACCTATGACTTTTTTTTCACATTTTGGACGACATACTAACCTATGACATTTTTGACTGATTTTGGACGACATACTAACCTATGACTTTTTTGACCGATTTTGGACGACATACTATAGCATGACTTTTTTGACCGATTTTGGACGACATACTATACTATGACTTTTTTGGGTGATTTTGGACGACAAACTAAACTATGACTTTTTTGACCGATTTTTGACGACATACTAACCGATCACATTTTTGCCCGAATTTTGATGACATACTAACCTATGACATTTTTGACTGATTTTGGACGACATACTAACCTATGACTTTTTTGACCGATTTTGGACGACATACTATAGCATGACTTTTTTGACTGATTTTTGACGACATACTATAGCATGACTTTTTTGGGTGATTTTGGACGACATACTATACTATAACTTTTTTGGGTGATTTTGGACGACATACTAAACTATGACTTTTTTGACCGATTTTGGACGACATACTAACCTATGACTTTTTTGACCGATTTTGGACGACATGCTATAGCATGACTTTTTTGACCGATTTTTGACGACATACTATAGCATGACTTTTTTGGGTGATTTTGGACGACATACTAAACTATGACTTGTTTGACCGATTTTGGACGACATACTAACCTATCACATTTTTGACCGATTTTTGACGACATACTAACTAACCTATGACTTTTTTCACTGATTTTGGACGACATACTAACCTATGACTTTTTTGACCGATTTTGGACGACATACTAACCTATGACTTTTTCTTCACATTTTGGACGACATTCTAAAATGTAACATTTTTTTCACATTTTGGACGACATACTAACCTATGACTTTTTTGACCGATTTTTGACGACATACTATAGCATGACTTTTTGGACTGATTTTGGACGACATACTATACTATGACTTTTTTGGGTGATTTTGGACGACATACTAAACTATGACTTTTTTGACCGATTTTTGACGACATACTAACCTATCACATTTTTGCCCGAATTTTGACGACATACTAACCTATGACATTTTTGACTGATTTTGGACGACATACTAACCTATGACTTTTTTGACCGATTTTTGACGACATACTATAGCATGACTTTTTTGACCGATTTTGGACGACATACTATACTATGACTTTTTTGGGTGATTTCGAACGACATACTAAACTATGACTTTTTTGACCGATTTTGGACGACATACTAACCTATGACTTTTTTGACCGATTTTTGACGACATACTAACCTATCACATTTTTGACCGATTTTTGACGACATACTAACCTATGACTTTTTTCACTGATTTTGGACGACATACTAACCTATGACTTTTTTGACCGATTTTGGACGACATACTAACCTATGACTTTTTCTTCACATTTTGGACGACATTCTAAAATGTAACATTTTTTTCACATTTTGGACGACATACTCACCTATGACTTTTTTGACCGATTTTTGACGACATACTATACTATGACTTTTTTGGGTGATTTTGGACGACATACTAAACTATGACTTTTTTGACCGATTTTTGACGACATACTAACCTATCACATTTTTGCCCGAATTTTGACGACATACTAACCTATGACATTTTTGACTGATTTTGGACGACATACTAACCTATGACTTTTTTGACCGATTTTGGACGACATACTATAGCATGACTTTTTTGACCGATTTTTGACGACATACTATAGCATGACTTTTTTGACCGATTTTGGACGACATACTATACTATGACTTTTTTGACCGATTTTTGACGACATACTATAGCATGACTTTTTTGACCGATTTTTGACGACATACTAACCTATCACATTTTTGCCCGAATTTTGACGACATACTAACCTATGACATTTTTGACTGATTTTGGACGACATACTAACCTATGACTTTTTTTGACCGATTTTTGACGACATACTATAGCATGACTTTTTTGACCGATTTTGGACGACATACTATACTATGACTTTTTTGGGTGATTTCGGACGACATACTAAACTATGACTTTTTTGACCGATTTTGGACGACATACTAACCACGACTTTTTTGACCGATTTTTGACGACATACTAACCTATCACATTTTAGACCGATTTTTGACGACATACTAACCTATGACTTTTTTCACTGATTTTGGACGACATACTAACCTATGACTTTTTTGACCGATTTTGGACGACATACTAACCTATGACTTTTTCTTCACATTTTGGACGACATTCTAAAATGTAACATTTTTTTCACATTTTGGACGACATACTAACCTATGACTTTTTTGACCGATTTTTGACGACATACTATAGCATGACTTTTTTGACCGATTTTGGACGACATACTATACTATGACTTTTTTGGGTGATTTTGGACGACATACTAAACTATGACTTTTTTGACCGATTTTTGACGACATACTAACCTATCACATTTTTGCCCGAATTTTGACGACATACTAACCTATGACATTTTTGACTGATTTTGGACGACATACTAACCTATGACTTTTTTGACCGATTTTGGACGACATACTATAGCATGACTTTTTTGACCGATTTTTGACGACATACTATAGCATGACTTTTTTGACCGATTTTGGACGACATACTATACTATGACTTCTTTGGGTGATTTTGGACGACATACTAAACTATGACTTTTTTGACCGATTTTTGACGACATACTATAGCATGACTTTTTTGACCGATTTTGGATGACATACTATAACCTATGACATTTTTGACTGATTTTGGACGACATACTAACCTATGACTTTTTTGACCGATTTTGGACGACATACTATAGCATGACTTTTTTGACCGATTTTTGACGACATACTATAGCATGACTTTTTTGACCGATTTTGGACGACATACTATACTATGACTTCTATGGGTGATTTTGGACGACATACTATAGCATGACTTTTTTGACCGATTTTTGACGACATACTATATCATGACTTTTTTGACCGATTTTGGACGACATACTATACTATGACTTTTTTGGGTGATTTTGGACGACATACTAAACTATGACTTTTTTGGGTGATTTTGGACGACATACTAAACTATGACTTTTTTGACCGATTTTGGACGACATACTAACCTATGACTTTTTCTTCACATTTTGGACGACATACTAACCTATGACTTTTTTTTCACATTTTGGACGACATACTTACCTATGACTTTTCTGACCGATTTTTGACGACATACTAACCTATGACATTTTTCACTGATTTTGGACGACATACTAACCTATGACTTTTTTGACCGATTTTGGACGACATACTAACCTATGACTTTTTTGACCGATTTTTGACGACATACTAACCTATCACATTTTTGACCGATTTTTGACGACATACTAACCTATGACTTTTTTCACTGATTTTGGACGACATACTAACCTATGACTTTTTGGACTGATTTTGGACGACATACTAACCTATGACTTTTTTGACCGATTTTTGACGACATACTAACCTATGACATTTCTGATCGATTTTGGACGACATACTATAGCATGACTTTTTTGACCGATTTTTGACGACATACTATATCATGACTTTTTTGACCGATTTTGGACGACATACTATACTATAACTTTTTTGGGTGATTTTGGACGACATACTAAACTATGACTTTTTTGACCGATTTTGGACGACATACTAACCTATGACTTTTTCTTCACATTTTGGACGACATTCTGAAATATAACATTTTTTTCACATTTTGGACAACATACTTACCTATGACTTTTTCTTCACATTTTGGACAACATTCTAAAATATAACATTTTTTTCACATTTTGGACGACACACTAACCTATGACTTTTTCTTCACATTTTGGACGACATTCTAAAATATAACATTTTTTTCACATTTTGGACGACACACTAACCTATGACTTTTTCTTCACATTTTGGACGACATTCTAAAATATAACATTTTTTTCACATTTTGGACGACATACTAACCTATGACTTTTTTGTCACATTTTAGACGAGATACTAAAGTATGACCTTTTTTCACATTATGGATGACATACTTAAGTATGACTTTTTTTCACATTTTGGATGACATACTAAAGACTGAATGTTTTGTTACATTTTGGACTACATACTAACCTATGGCTTTTTTTCACATTTTGGACGAAACACCAAAGTATGACTTTTTTGTGAAATTTTAGATGACATACTAAAGTATGACTTTTGTGTCAAATTTTGGACGACATGAAATTTTTGTCACAATTTGGACAACATACTAAAGCATGACTTTTTGTCAAATTTTAGACAACATACTAAACTATGACTTTTTTTGTCAATATTTGGACGACATACTAAACAAGACTTTATTGTCACATTTTTGGACGACATACTAAATACTAGTCATCCAAAAAGTCTCCAATAATTCATAGTTTAGTATTTGTCCAAATTCGGGCCACGCATTCATAGTTTAGTATGTTGTCAAAAATCGGGCCAAAAATTCATAGTTTTTCACCCTTAGGAATGGGAGTGATGTGTTGTTTTTGGTGGCTTTCTGTCACTGTGTCTGTGTGCGTGCTTCCACACTTGCTTGCGATAAGTAATGCAGGCCGATAGAAGCTTGTTAGAATTCTGAGTCTGTTACACATAGGCCGACAGAGGCTTGTTGCGTGAATTGGGTGAAAGTCTGCCATCTCTTATTGTCTTGTTTTTCATGCATCTTCATGCTCCAATAACACCACTTGCCACAAAGTAGGTGACTTTCTTCCCATGTGGCGACTTATTTTCATTCTCCATCTGCTGCTCCATCCTTTTCTGAAGAGCCAAGTAGTGGCTTGAGTAATGGCAGTCTTACCCATTGCTAAATATAGAGCTCCTTAGAGCATTCATCTGTCATTCTCTGACAGTATTGTAATCAGGCCCACAAGATCCTGCCTACAGGCCAGACCTGACAAGGGGCTTAAGCAGTCGAGAGTCCACTGGACAGCTGCCAACCCAGGGGAGGTGTGCAAGTAAACACAGCATGACATTCATACTCCATCTAATGTCAGAGCATGGAGGACAAATTTATACAACACTGCTGAGAGCTGTTTAATAACAAGATCATTTTTTGACTTCAGTGATGCCACCGAGAGACAGGACTCTGACTAAAGTCAGTGTAAAATAGCAAATCATGTGACAAGGAAATTGTTGAAGTTTATGAAACAAACTGATGACAACTTTTAATAAATGTTTCCTTTTTCAATTACTTTTAAGGACATTTTAAAATCATTTTGATGGATCAATGTGGAGCCTCTTTCACTCTGGACCTGAACCTCTGTCCTTTGAATACTATATTTGTCTGAGCCCCTGAAGAGTAGGAAATCAAATCAATTTATTCATGTAGCCTAAATTCACAAATCACAGTTTGCCTCAAAATCTGTACACAAAAGCTCTACATGCATTTTATGTAGAGCTTTTCTAGTCTTGATGAGTTGCTTTACACTACAGTTTTGCCATTCACACAGCTTTCATACCCATTCACACGCTGCAACATGGGGTTACGTGTCGTGACACATATAAACTAGCAGAGCCAAGGAATTTAACCCACAATTTGCCAATTAAAAGACAACTCGCCCTACCACTGAGCCATCATGGCTCAATCCTAACTCCTCAGTTTTTAATACTTTTACTTCTAAAACTTAAGAACATTTTGATCAGAAATGTACTTTTGATACTTAAGTAAATGTCATATACTTTAAGACTTTTACTTAAGTGAGTTCAACTTCTACCAAAGTCATTTTCTGGTAAGATAATTGTACTTTTACTCAAGTATCCCTTTTTGGTACTTGATACAAGGCTGCCTGTATGTCCTGGTTTCCCTATATCGTTTTGTTGGCTGCCAAAAAAATGGTAACTTAATTTCCTGCTATACCTCTAACTAAAACAAGTCAAAGAAATATTAACCAGTGTCTGACTTGAGAAGAATAACTCCTGCAATGAGGTATCTCTCGTGGTATCTTTCTACTGATGCTACAGAAAAGTTCCAGGTGAAGTTTCACTTAACTGGATGTAAATGTACATATATGTGTATATGTTCAGTCCTTTTAGATGTCCACCTGAGAGAAATCTCATGGGGTCGATTGTTGCTGCTGTCACGAATACATATAGCTTTGTTATATTAAAGTGTCATTATTTCGTATCTGTTTAGTGTCAAACAGTCATATTTAAACTTTAACATCTTAACCAATGGCGGAATTCCCTGATATTTCCCAACAAGAACCCAATGTCATCAGGTGGAGTGAGTGGGATCAAAATGAATGATGCTGGGTGATTCAGTGAAGTAGTAAGTGCATCTAAAGATTCTTTGTGTGGTCAGTCACAGCATCATACGCATTACCTCCTCATCTTTGTTTTCCCCATGATGAATCCTTGTCTGGTCTGTAGAGATGTTGAGGTGGAGTTTGCAGAACGTGTGACCTGGTGCTAATGCTCGTGTTAGACAGCCATCTGCTGGCTGTGGTAATCCATCTGCGACTGGGAAAAGAAAGTATAGAGATCCTTCACTGACATGCACACGTACACATAACACACACAGGCGCCCACTTAAGTCCCTTTTTGGGGTCACATGTTTTTCAACGACCCACTTCCAGGGACACCATTGTCTGGATTGTTTAGAGAGACACTGGTATAGGTAAAGGTCCAAAGTAAACGGATTACTAAAAAGCGGCTCAGTGTCAAACATCTTTTGTCTCTGCAGAATTTCTCCCTTAAAGATATAGTGCTATTTGGTGTATGTAGGCAATACAATCAGACTGAGGGAGCGTTTGTGTGTATACAGACGGTTGCAAGACATTTTTTTGCGCAGTAGATTCCAATTATTTAAATTTCGAGGGCATCTCACACTCCAACCTGTTTGCAGGCATAAAATAAAACATTTCCTGCGTAAGATCTGAGAAAAAGAGAAGTAGAATTAATTTTATTTACATCATGGTGTGCATCATGATGGACAGTAAATCATCTAAAGTCACTAAAATGTGCAGTTCCAGCAACTGTTTCCATTCTTACTTTAGATATTAATAAAAAAAAAACATGAAGTAACAACTATCTTACATTCCCGTCATAAAGAAAACTATTGATTGCATTTCTTATTTAATAACAAGACATTATTTTTTGTCAACGGTTCAGATTACATTCAGAATGAAACACTTCAGAGTCTTCATAAATGTTGGATTATTATTGGATCACCATGTCCACTGATTTTAACCACTTGAGGAATCTCTTAATTTTATTTATCACTAAACATTTTAATGACTTACCGTAATACTGTACATCATCCTGCATTATCACCTTGTTCTGCTGCGCTGTGAACGTATAACATGTATACACATTATCATACTGGTGTTTTTCCACACACTATCGCCTCATTAGGCTTCTAGTTTTAGACACAATATCTCAATATAAAAACATAAATGATCCGCTTGTTTCTGCACAAGACTAAAAATAAAGAATGAAATGTTATCCGTATATAAGAACCCTCTCACAACATAAGCTCTAAAGTGACACGTAATGATCTTTATTGTTTGCATGGCAGCAGAGGGAAAAAAACAACTTCTTCCCAGAAAACTTCTTCTCCTCCCTCCTCTACCTCTCACATTCGCACTGAATTAGAGGTGTAAATAACCCGGAGAAGCGCTCCTCCCCAGCCAAACAGATGGATGGTCTCATGGTGCGCAAGAGTGTGATAGAAGAAAAAAAAAAAACAACATTGCAAACTATGCATGCGGTCAGAGATAGAAATCATTTCCTCAGAGAAAGAAAGTCCACGTGAAAGAGAAAGAGAAGTGAGGTGAATCCCAAGGACTAATGTGGGAAAGGTTTGGGTTTAAGGGTTAAATATTGGGTCATGCCAGTGGGACAAAATGATAAATGGACAGTGCAAGACATAGAATTGTAAGGTGAACTCACGGCCAGCAGTTTCCTAGGCCTTAATAATGTTAAATAATGTATTTTTGCCAACGGAGAGGGATGAAACAGCTTCCTGCTCAAATACAGAAAATATACGAAGCATCTGACAGTGTGTGAACAACATTTAATATTCCCACATGTCCAGTTATCTAGCAGTGGCATCAGTTTTCTCAGAGCGCATCATCTCAAAAATGTTCTTTTATTACAGGAAATTGTGATTACGCATCTGTACTGGGAGAGTGAGGATCTGTGGTCGCTCATCTTAACTTATGTTACAGTTTAACGTTTAGACATTGAGGATTGGTTTATTCAGGTGATGATTTTATTTCACCCTGCCATTTTTCTGCAGGGTGCTTGTGTGTGTTTGTATTTGTGTATGTCATGTATATATATATATATATATATGTGTGTGTGTGTGTGTGTGTGTTTGTGTGTGGTCCTGCTGTAATGATAAATGTGTAGAGAGGGAGGAGTGTGAGGCAGGGGCCAGTAAACAGTGAGACATGTGCATGTAGGAGGTCTGGGTGCAGACTGAAGCCAGAGCTGTCAGGAGTCCAGACAGAGATACAGATAGATTCCATCCCTCCGTGCACTGCCACTTGGTCTGCAGAGCCCCATAAACTCTCCCACTGCCAGGCCAGTTTAATGACTATCAGACCAATGGCTGTTCGATTCACTGCGATGCTTGGGGCAGCAGTCGGCCCCCGGCTGTGTCATGCACCAGAATATGTTGGAAACTGTGTACTTAATATTGTTATGACTGAATTTTTAATGTTGTAATTTGTGAACAACAGCTGAGAGATTTCAAAGTTGATGGATTGTGTGTTTTGTGAGTCTCTCCATACCTATAATTCCCATTATTTCCATATAATATCCCATTTTTTGCCTGTACAAGGGTTTTTTGTGGCGTTTTTCCTCACTCAATGTGAGGGTCTAAGGATAGAGAGTGTCACTGGCTGTACAGACTGTAAAGCCCTTCGAGGCAAATTGTATTTGTAATGTTGAGCTATATAAATAAAATTGTCACTGACTTGACTATAACTTGAATGGGTATGAAAGATGTGTGATAGAAACTACTAAAAATGACAACACTGCAGTGTAAAGCAGCTTTGAGTGATCATCAAGACTAGAAAAGCGCTTTATAAATGCAGACATTTAGTAGAACTTTAACTGACGTTTTTCCTTTGTTTGTTTGTTTGTTTGTTTACTCTGTGGCATCCCCAAATGTGAAGTGAGTATGTTTGTGATAATGCGCGCATGTGCATGAAGGTGGAAGTCACCTCTTTTCTGACCCTCTCTGCGCTCAGGGGTCACACATTGTTCATGAGGATGCTGATGGACGACCATTCAGGCCGTTTCCCTGGGTTCAGCTTCACTCGGGAAATCGTAATTCAACCCCCGGGAGAGGCTGAAGGCGGACCAGGCCCTCGTGTGTCTGCGCCACACACTCATTTTCTCTCTCGCTCTGGATCCAGGATGCGATGAAGAGCCTGAGAGCTCAGCTGCGTTTGCTGAAATTCAGAGTAATGCGTCAGACTCAGTTGTGCCGTCACCAAATTCTTCAGGCGTACGACTGCGCTGACAATAAAACCATGTATGGTGCAGCCAAACAGTCACACACGCTACATGCAAACTCATGTATACACAAACTAGTCATTAAATAAAAAACTGGTACTGGACTGAGCAGCATATAAATCAAATTAAGTAAAAAAATAGACAACAATAGAAAAGTCCCAGTGAAATAGTGAAATTCAGTCAGTGGGAAATCTAAAAGTTTAAAATACTTAAATCTGAGATTAAGAAGAAAAAAAAAAGATAAATTGACAATTAACTTTTTTTGAATTTTTCCAGGTAAAAGACCCATTGAAATCGAGATCTCATTTACAAGGGTGACCTGGCCAAGAGGTCATTAGCACAGTAGTCTTAATAAATATCACAAATACAAGAAAAAGAGTACAAACTATAAGTTAAATGTTAAACCTTACATTAAGATAAGTTTGTAAAAAGAAAAAAGAGAGTCCAATGAATCTGTGAGCCTTATCTCCTCAGGTAGGTCATTACTGGTGCACTGTCTCTGAATGTGGATTTTGTGATAAGATTTACTCAGGACCTGTAACTGTGGTCCGCTCAATTTGAGATTTGATCTGTTTCAAACGGATAAAATGGTCCAAATCTTGTATTTCAACCACATTAAAGGTTCTGTAAAAGCTGTGAGAATCGTGTGACTTTCATGTTTTCTCACGGTGGACACACAACTGTAACCTTTTACCCGGGTTCACAGTCGAAGAAGTGTCACCATGATCAGCAAGTTCACGTTGGATCTTTTTTTGCGGCGTTTCGCAACATCGACACTTAACTGAAATACTCTGGAGCACGTGGCTCGAGAAAAAAAAAAAAAAAAAGCCCCCTCTCTCATGAAAACATGCTTGTTCAAACCACAAAAGGTAGTCTCACATCCCCAAACTGACGGAACTCTCTCAATTTCATGCCCAGAATAACACAGAAAACAACTTTTACCACTGTTTCTCACACAGCCATGAGGCAGACGTGTGCTGAGAACATGGAGCCAGTGCTGGGATCTATAGGAGACAAAAGAAAGAGAAAAAACACGTTGTCCATTAGTTTCCTTGACTTTAGTCGATGACATCACAGGTCACCCAGGCCTTCTAATGGCTCCAATGACCAAGACTGATGATTCCTCAGTTCAGTGCATGCCATCACCACCTGCACTCTCTGCCAAGTATTCAATTAGAGTCAGTGAGTAATTGGGTGTAGATGAGGCACAGAGCTCATCGCTAAGCTCAACATGGAACGTATGTGATGGAGAGTGAGGGAGAGACTGGGAGAGGGGACAGAGAGTGGGGGAGTGTTGAAGGCGTGGGGTGGTGGATGTTGGCTGTCATGCTGTTAGTGACCTGATAATAAAAACTGTTTCTAAACAAGCCACATCAGCATGGAGGCAGAGAAATGTGGAGCTGTCTACGGCTTATCCGCCATCTGTGCAAGTGGTTCAAATAAACAAAAAAAAAAAAAAAGACGGGAAAGCAGATTAAATAAATGTTGATTTACAGCAATGTTGCAGAAACGGGCAAAGTTGTTGGCAGCACAGATGATTCTACCCTCTCAAGTAAAGTTCTCAAACTTGCAGGTCACGTGCAGCCCTCCAGTGGATTTCATGTCACCCACCACATTCAAGTTATCAAGTTATAGTGACTTATTTCTGTATGTTTTTCAATGCAAAGATTCAGTTTCATTTTAACACTTTTATTTTTTAAATGATCTGAAATATCATCACAAACGTTGTATCACAATGCAATATCAGCATGGTAATATAAATTGCTTTTTTTCACTTCACTAAAACTAATATTGAAAGTGATATTAATATCAGCTGCCACTCAATTAACTTCTGTTCCATTTTCTGCATTTTTAATTTCTGTATTTTATGGTTCCTCTGTTTGTAAATGTGATGATATAAAATTAACTTGACTTGACCTGACCGGCCCCCTTCTGACCAGACTCAATGCTCAGTGGCCCCCCAGGTCATTTAAGTTTGAGACCCCTGCTCTAAAGTATAAATAAAAATCACTTTAATTTTTAAACTTTAATCACTTTAAAAATCACATAAATCACTGTGTTTTTTTCCATACCATTGGTTGATTATTACCTAATAAATAAGATAAGATTGTCCTTTATTAGTCCTGCAGTGTGGAAATGTACATTGTCACAGCAGCAAAGGCAGTAAAGACAAACACAAATCATTTCCAAGAAATTACAATATAGAACAATATTAACAATATGACTATAACAAATTAGACAGTTTATATACATTAGACAGTTTCCAGACAATATGGGCTTGATATTTACAGTATAAACAACGATTGAACATGGGATATTATATATGGATATTGCACTAAATTACAGTGTATTTCACTTGGAATGAGTAGCCTAATTACGTGTGGTCAAGTATTGCTTATGTATGCGTGTTTGCACATTTTGTTCCCAGGATCTTTATAAATTCTGCAAAGTCACTGAAACTTTATATTTTATTCATCTAAAATTGGAAAGTGCACATTTGATCAAAACTATCAACTATCGACTTCCCTGATTTCTATAACGATCAGCCTTAGCATCAGCAAAAAAACAAAAAGAAACATATCAGCTGACCCCTAAATTTAGTAACTTCACAGTGGTTTTCAGATAAGATCAAACCCTCATTAAATGTATGCACTTCCCCAATTACTTTCCTTTAATGACCTCCATTTAGACACTTGGCTCTGTTTTGACTTCTCTCGCCTTATCTATTTTTTCCTGTTTACATTTCCTTTGTGCCTGATTGTAATTGGTGAAATAACAAGAGACGTGACTGACGGCAAAGTCCACGAACACAAATGCAACATCAACTCTGACACTGCAGGTCCCTGCAGCTGTAAGACACATTCTGAATAACCTGCACTGTGTCACACTCTGTGCTGATGTTATTATCGCGGCTACAATCTCCGTTTGACGTTTGTGTGCGGGGCAATTCCAGGTTAATATCCGTAATTGTGGTGGTCACGTGTGTGTGTGACCTCACTGGGTTTTAAATGGAGCAGAAATAATAAATAAACAATTTGCTCGGAGGACTCACAGAGCGCACAGATACCATCTGCTCTGCCTGATGTAATCACTTTGGGAAATGGGAGGAAAGGAATTAGTGAAGAACAAGATGAGCGACAGAACATGTTATCCTGGTGTTTCCTGGTGATTATTGTTGAGTTTTTATCATTGTGTTTTATTGTATAACTGTTACTTTTACCAATGGTTTTTTTTAACCAATAAAGCGTGTATGTCTTGTATGTGTTATTCTGTACAGCACATTGTACTGGGGTTGTTTTAAAGTGCAAATAAAGTTGGATTGGCTTGGATTGGACGGTGAGTTCATGAAATTACAATAAAATCTGAGGCAAACTGCTAAATTTAATTAAAAAAAATAGTGAAGTAACTTTATATGCAGTATACATTAAGGTTTATAGAGGTTTTAAACTATTTAAACAACATGTCTGTTATGCAATAAGTGTGTGAATATCCCTTATCTTAAATTGCCACTAGATGGCAATACAAAGCTGTGGTGGACTTTAGATTTACTGCCATTATCTAAAGTGCTTGTCATAAAACCTAAATGAAAACCACAATGAAAACATATAAGAGATAATAATCAAATAATATATATAATTCAGAAACCGCTGTATGTATTAAAAATAAGCGGTTTCCTCTTTTTCATAAGTTTCACTATTGCCTTCTCATACTTTTTACCAATCTTATGACACAATTTTTTTTTTTTTTTGTCCAAAATTACATAAGTAGGTTTTTTCCCCCCTACACATTCTCCATTGATAGTTAATAAGCCATAAAAGATGCGCTTCAGTGCTCGCCGGGACGAGTACCTGCTCTGTCCTTTGACGGCCAGGACGCGGTGGAGTGCGTTAACATGCAAAACGTGTGACACAAATACACTTGAACCGGTCATAAGGCTGCTGCTTTTAAACATGCAAATGGTTTGGAATGTGTGCAATGCTCGGTTTCCTTCCAACAATCCTAATTTCGTGTGAAATGCGTGTTTCTTGTTTCTCATGCAACAATTTGTGATCTAGCAGGCATCTACTGTGGTTTCCAAACAACACCTCTGACATTAATTAAACTGATTCACTGCATTTTATTCTAACATTTCTGTGTTGAGCAGGTAATTCACCGGAGTCATATGATGATCATGTTTTGGATTCTGGCATTTAGAAGAGGGAAGTGTGTACTGTCACTGTACTTTCTACTAATGCATGCGGTCAATTGGCGGCTGAGCATACACACAGACTCCTTCAGCTGCACTGGAACCATTTTAGAGTGACTTTAAATAATCTGCATCTCGGCAGCACCTGTTGTCTCAATAATGAGTGCAGAAAAAGTGTAGCATGTAGCTTTATGGAAAGATTATGTTTGTATGTATAAGGGAATAAAATGTAATCATACAAAATTGAAAAAAACTTACAGTTATAACATGTATTACCTCAGATTTTACTGCAAATAAGTGTAAAATAGCGATCAAAGTCGCCATCGGGGAAATCCTTTAATCAAAACACACTATATTTTTGACAGCTACCACTGATCAGTGACATGGGTCTCACAGTCTCAGCCGGGGTTTACAAGTAAACATGTTGCAAGAATCACTCAAAAACCTGTGATCCAGTCAGACGCCAGAATTGCACGAAGATGCAGACTCTAAATATGTTCATTATGTAATGAAGAAGAAGAAAAAAAGAGGGGAATTTTAACGCATCAACGGACTGGAAATAAGTCGGACTAAACTGTTTGCCTGAGGAGCAAAAATCAGTGCCTGAAATGTGAAAGGATTAGAATTTTTTTTGTAATAATTGATCAATAATTCAGTTAATCAAGCAATCTGAAAGAATGACATTCAATTCCTTCTATGGCAGGGGTGTCAAACATGTGGCCCGTGGGCCAGAACCGGCCCACCCAAGGGTCCAATCTGGCCCACATGAAGAATTTGTTGAAATCTCACATTATGATTAGTCTGCTCATAATGTGAAAAACTATATTTCTCAGTTTCAGATACCTTGTTGAAATTGCACCTTTTTTTCCTCAAGAAATTCCCGGTTGTTCATAATACGTTTTGTAAAAAAGATACTTCATTAAATGTCAAACAAAGGGAAACATTTGCACTAAAATGAGTTTGACACTCCTGTTCTCTGTGCTGTGTTTCCAGCCTTATAACTAAAATCATTATGTCACAGGCAGCTGTTAAACAGTCAGATCACGAGTGACAAAGACTATGTCTATGCTTTAAAGAAACACTAGAAAAACTAGAGTCTAAAAGAGTCCCATTCACAGATGGAGAGTCATCGGTCATGTTGGAAACAAGGGCATTTCTCTCTCCTCATCACCTGTGTATGAAAGTCAACAGCTGCAGCAGCTCAAATGGCTTCTTCATTGGCTCACAAAATATCTGTGAAGAGCCCATTTGCCACAAATTGTGTGTTACCAAATAACAATGATTTACAAGGAAGCATCTGGCTTTTTCAATTCACAATTCTGTGAATGTTTCAATATCTGATGAGAAAGCAGTGCTTGTACTTCTCAGGTATCTGTGTGTCTGTTGCCTTGTCACTGTCGCCTCTCTGGCTACCCACATCCCGTCACGTCGGTGCTTTGCATGTGTACTCAAAGACACAGCGAGCTCAGAGGTGTGAGCTGGTGGTGCAGCGCTCATGTTCCCCTGGCTCTAGGTTCCCCAGGGACTGTCACCCCACCCGGGTCTTCCCCTCCACCTCAACATCTATCACCTCCTTTTTCTTCTGATAAGTTCTGTTTTATGTGAACATGAAACACAAGTGCATGTATGTTATGTGTATGTATGTGTAGGGGTTTCATGTCATGTGAGTTGGACCCCCAGGGGTCCTGCATGCAAAATCCTGGGATGAATTTTCAGTTTTCTCTAAAACACTTTTCTTTATACTGAATCGAATTTTAGCAAAACGCTCTCAAATACACTTATACTTCTTACGTATTTTTAAGGGAAATCAAAGCTTGTGCCAGAATTCTAAATTCTAAAGAACAGATAGTATCACTGTAATTGTTATAAAGAAAATTCTCGTGGAGAACGAGGTCGGGGGGGGGAAAAGTCCCAGCGTCCTGTCATTTCCTGTGAACAACTCTGTGACTGGGAGTTTTGGGTATTTTGGGCTTCAACAATTCTATGTAAATATGCAAAAACTTGGTTAAAGAGGCGAAAGAAAACTTTTGTGCCCCCACATTTCCAGGTTGTAAAGTTTTGTCAGTGTCATTGAGACGATACTGTACATACTGTACGACGCAGGCTGGTTTTCTGGTGACTAACATTAATTAAAAGTCATCATCATGGCTTACGTTTCAGCCGAGGGCTGGGGTGTCCCTGAGCAAGGCATCAACTCCCCCGTTGCTCCCGGTTTGTGTGATGTGTAAAATGGATGGGTTAAATGCAGAGGTCAAATTCACTATCACTAATTGGTGTGTGGGCAAAAAAAAAAGAAAAAGACGCAATGTGCAATCTAATAACCTTGTGTTAAATGATCTACAGAAGGCAAACTGCTCTCTTAGGCTGTTGTTTTATATACTGTACATTTTAAAATATACAGTATATACAGACGCTGTAAGAATTTACAATAAAGAGGGTTTTTTTCAGCACAACAGACAATCTGATGACATTCCTTGGGTAAAAAGTACTCATGATGTTTAAAATCGGATTGAATTTGTAAAATTTGGAAACACCTCACAGTTCACTTGGCTATTACTATGGTCTATTTTGTGACTTCTGCACAATTATTGCTACTAAAAGTGGCATTTTAAAATGAATCATAAGTTTAACTCAAAAACTAAAAAGAATAAATACATGTTTTAAAGCCTGGATATATAAACACACACCCCAGGATGTCCATATAAGGAGTTGTGTATTATTCCCACGGCAATTTTACCATGGGTGCGCCTGCGGCACAGATCCGTGCCGCACGATCACTCACTTTTTCCACCTGCGTTTGTTTTGTTCCTCCGTCAACAAAAGTCATTTCCATCACTGAGGGCAGGTTTTTGGAGAATGCTCGCTACTCTTCCTTGTTTTGGTTTCGCAATTATGACACTGCTCCATTGTGCCATAGTCTTCTCTTTTTTTGAGGTGGAGGTGGTGGCGGCGGTGGGTGAGATTTTTGGTATAGCTGACAGCGGTTGACTGATTTGACAAAGTTAACAGTGATGTTAACTTTTTTTCTTCTTCTTCTTTTTCTTTTAAAAAAGCTGTGTGTCTTCAACTTTTCAGGCAGTGAAATCATTCTCCTCCATTCTCACCGGGGAATCCCTGCCATTCATGTTTTACTCCCAAATCCTGGGGCCCATGCACATTTACAAACGATTTACATTGTCTGTTTTCCACAGCAGGACTGGTATGAACAACTGTTCCTCTTTTCAGAGGGAGAAGTTGTGTCGTGAGCGCTCTTCTGCGCTTCCTGTCCAGAGGCGGATCAGGCGGTCAGGGATCACTGTAGCCAAAGACGACACAGATTGACTAATGCAATTCTCAGCTGTCTCTTCACCCACTTTACCCACAGTCGCCCCCACCCCCCCCCACCCCATCTTTGTCTTTTAAGTCGCTTTTAAAGTGAGCCCTGTCCTCACTTTAGACTCTAGTACAGTTTCAATGTAACATTCTAACATTCTAACCTTTGAACATCGCTAATGTGAGCTGTTGACCTAAACCCCAGAGATCAGTCACACATGTGTCACTCCCTGAGAAATGGATTCATTCTTATTTGTGCTTTTATAACCTTTACCAACAAGGTTCTGGTTTGAGCGGAATTAGTCTGTTTTTGAGCAACTTAACAAGTTTAAAACTGTTTCATTTGTTGTGTTTTTACTTCTATTGTGTATTGTTTGTGCATAATATTTAGGTAAATGTTTGTTGTTGTTTTTTTAAATATTTTATTTGCATTGTTATTAGGTGAGGTCTTAAAATAAGCCCGTAATGGCTTTCTACATCACCTGCACATGTGTTCCATTTGAATGTATTATTTCTCTCTCTGATGTTTTATTTATAAATATGCAAATAATAAACCAATAAAACTGTCAGAGGATGTAGGCTATGGTCTGTCTTTGTGGTCTTTGTTATATTTTGGTGGTGATCACGAAACTGAGCAGACGGTTCAGAGTCGGAATAAGAACCGGTTGTTACTTTTACAAATAGAAGGAATTTGACTTGTTTTGGAGCAAAAAAACTGAATAAAATAAAAACCTAAGATGTATACAATAACACAAACAAAATAATTAAACATACAATAAAATACTGTAGAAAGTATAAATACAACACAAATGAACAAGTCATACAATAAAACTATTAAAAAAAAGGACTGGGTTGAAAGCCAAAGAGTAAAAATGGGTTTTTAGATTTAGAAACCAACTGTTATTTTATTCAAGACATTTAAAAGAGATCAAAATTGAATGTTGTTATTATCTTGTGTGTTTAACAAAGTGATTTTGCACAAACTTACCTCTGCATTCTCTTACACATCGTGGTGTCCAAACCCCATGTTTAATTTCTCCTCCTTGTGAACCTAGAAGAAAAACTGGTCAAGTGGCATTAACATTATAACATTAATATCATGTTAATGTTAATATAAGTGAAAAAAAAACACTTCTTGTCTCCTCACAGTTTTATATTAAATCACAAAAGTCACATTTGTATACATTTATTTCTTTATGATGATGGTTCTACATCTAAAGTCTAAACCTACACTGGTTGAAAGATTTTATAGCTCCTGATTTTCACAAAATGACCCGTGTCCCCAGAAGAGGACACGCAGACAGTACACGCGAGGGGCCATGATGAGGACAAAGTAGTTTGACACACATGAACTGATACTGATTAGAGGATATGATCCTTGCTCAGTGGCTACCATGGTGTATGTGCATGTGTGTACACAACACGTGTGGGTTACGCGGCTTTCTCCTTGCGTCCTAGGATGTGGGCTCCTCGTCCACCTGTCTCTCTACCAGCAGCGTCCTCTCCCAGTTCCTCTCTGGCTGCCTATTCTCATCTCGCTCACTCTCATTCTAAATCGGCACTCTCCCCAGAGACACCACCAACGCCGTTGACGCCACGACTTGCATAACACGCAACCATGTTCGGGAGCTAAATCACGACTTCCCATGAGGCTATGTTGGTTTGCGTTTCCTCTCGCTCACCTGGCGTGCCTTTGATGAGACCTATGGAGTCTGTCATTTGTTTGCAAATCACTTTTTTTTATGACACAAGAACACACGTGAACGTTAATTATGAGGACGGCTGCATTGATACTCACTGCATAATTATCACAATGAACCGTGCAGGGACAGGCAGGTCACGTACTCACAGGAACAATGTCAATAAATCCATTACTTATGAAGTCTTTTTTCACAAAAAACAAATGTTACCTTTAAATATGTTTTATGCTGTTCAAAGTACAGTGTTTATTTAAATAAAACCTTTTGTTTTTCTTCAATGCACCACTTTAACATGGCAGTAAATTGCAAAATAACTGCCAGATATTGAAAGCACTTACTCACAGGACATGTTCTGGTCCTTGTATGGTTAAAATAAATAAATAAATAAATAAATAAATAAATAAAAAGTAAGTCCAGACGGACATTTTGAGGCTTAGGTGTTAAAGTGTATATTTTAATGGCCAATTTATTAGGTAGACCAGTATAATTGCCTGGAAATGCAATTATCTTTCACATGGAAACCATTGAATACATTTAGGCAGAATGTGGAAATGCTAAAAAAAAAAACAGCCTGTTTAAGCTAAAACTGAGCATCAGAATGAGGAAGAAAGTTGATTTAAAGTTTACTTTGAATGCGGCGTGGTTGTCGGTGCCAGTCGGGCTCGTCTGAGTATTTCAGAAGCTCACAACCATCTCCAGTGTTGACAGTGTTTTCTGGGTGAAAATGAGCAGCTTGAGTTAATATCTGAATGCACAAATGCACAAAACATCAAACCTTGACGCTTCTAAAAATGTAGGCGAGAAGAATCTATATGCTTCCCATATTTTAATAATAAGCTTAATTATGAATCAGTTATGGGAAAAAAATAAAACATTTTGAAGACAATATTTAAATGAAAGTAAATACTACTTTAGGTTTATCATTTATTTTGCAATTTATCGACATGCCAGCTTTGTATGTAAAACACACACAGAAAAAGGCTGGTGATGATGATTCATGTTGTATTCATTTATGCAGTCGAAAGCAATAGCGGCTTAAATGAAAGGTCAGCGCTCAGCATACAGACAAACAATTGACCGAGGACTGAGGAGTCAGCAAGACACACAAATAAGGACTCAAAAAAAAGTAATTCCTTTTAATTCAGGAAAAAGCTTTCAATTTGCAGTTATTCCGCTTTTGCTCGAGTTCCCTGAAGCGCTGCTCTTCCGTGAAACTCAAGTTGGAACGGCGCTTCCTTTAAGTGTCTGCATGCGGGCTCAGTGTAGAGTTGAGGGATGTTATGGAGCAGATGGCCATGGTTACATTTTTGTTGGCAACATCAGGTCTGGATGTAACTCGTCTCTGATGGTTTATTGTGGGAAGCCTCAGACGCCACAAGGAGATGTCGCAACACGAAGAGAACCACATTGCAGACACTGACACTGACATGTGAGCAGAAAAGAGGCTCCGTTAGCAGAAATGTAGACAAGCTTGTGTCTCTTCAGTCCCTGCAGAGCATGGGAAACACTCTTGTGTTTAAAGGAACAACTTTTGTTTTTTTGAAGTGGGGCATATGCAGAGGAGGAAAGAGTACTGAAATATTCGAAAACAAATTAAAGTAAAAAGGTAGCTTGTTGAAAAAGTGACTTAGTTACTTTAATAACAAGGTTGGGGTTGTTTGTTGTGTCGTGTTATGTTATGTCCATGTGCAAAGACCATTTTTCTGTGAACCCGTGCTAAGCCCTCCACCAAGTGTGGTCCAGTTTTCAATTCTTAATCAGTGTTTGGCGTCTTTCTTTAATGTTCGCTTTCACTTTCAACAAGCTTCAGATCCACTTAGTTTAATTTAATTAAAGTACTGGTCTAAAAATGTACTGTTAAAGTAAAAAAGTAGCTTGTTAAAATGTACTTTTTGAACAAGGTTGGGGTTTGTTCTTGTGTCGTGCAAAAAGGACAAGGGGACCCAAATCTCACATTGATAGTTTTTAATTAAAGGCGGCAAACCTCTACAAATTAAAGTGCTGACAAAATAAAATATGTAAACATATAATGTACCAGTCAAAATGGGGTCAAAGGTCACAAATGTCACTCAATCCTTAATTATGCCAATTCCCCTGTCTTCATCATTCACCTGTCTTCGCCATTCACCTGTCCTTGTCATTCACCTGTCCTCGCCATTCACCTGTCCTCATCATTCACCTGTCCTCACCATTCACCTGTCCTCACCATTCACCTGTCCTCATCATTCACCTGTCCTAGTCATCCACCTGTCCTCGCCATTCACCTGTTCTCGTAATTCACTGCAAAGTTTTATGTTGTTTTTTTTTTATTTAGGTCAACATTTTTTTTATTCAGTGATTAACTTCAAAAAAATAATACTTACTTAAAAGTCAAATTACAAATTTTTACTTAAGTACACAAAAAACCTACTCAATTACAGTAACAAGCAAGTTAATGTAATTCATAACTTTCCACCTTTTTTTGTAAACAGACTTCAACCTAATAGCTCTGTATTCTACTGTATTCTGTATCTACCACACTGTCCGACAGCCATGTTATTTTAGCTCCCCTATCTCAGTTCCAAGAGATGGTGAACAGCTGAAAATGCATTAGCTCCAAACGTCCCTGATTACATGATACACATGGTAAGTGTACCACATATACATATATATATATTCATTATGTTAATCCAGGCTAAAGCGTGCTATTTGAGGAGTGGGTGGTGGGGCATGGATGGGGGGGGCGAGGTGTTTGAGTTTCCTGTGACAGTTTTGAAGTAAGTTCCTGTTCTGTGGAACTTAGACAGAACTCCCCCATATAGAAAAACCACACACTCGCTCAAAAATCACACACACACACCTACGCCCACGCGAGCACAGACACATGATTACACCTGTGACTTTATCCACTCAACCATTCATTAAATGTTCTAATTTAAAGTGAAAACGATTTTTATCAAAAGCCATGTCACATGGTTTCAATGATTTTTTGAAACCCCCGCAAAAAAAAAAATCAATCTCACTTGAAGTCATGCTGTGACATGACGGTGTTATTATGTCAAGTGCAGTTGAGTTTAATTATCTCTTTTTAACATCTGGAATCATCTCCTATAGGTCTGATATTTATTAGCCGTGGTCTGATTGTATATGTATGTGTGTAAATGTGGTAGTTGTACTTTTTGTCTTATTTTGTTACATTTTGTTTTGTGATGCACTTTGGCTCAACTCTTGCTGTTTTTAACATGAGACAAATAGCAACACAACAAAGTTGAAGTGTTTCTTTGAGCATCATCAGCTCATCTATTCTTTTAGGAATATTATCTATTATCTATTAGGACAAGACTTTATTTATTGATTGATTAATTACCTCCACCATGGAGGAAAATGTGTGTTGATGTCAACAACATATGTATTTGTCTTTTTGTGCCTATATAGGAAAGGTGTGGGTATACTGAGGATTTTTAAACCCAGGTAAAATGTGATGAACACCATTGCAATACCCAGTGGTTGCTCTGTCCTGGCTGGGGTGTTTTTATTTCTCATTTTTGGCTCCGTTTGGCTGTGAGCAGCATAAATAACAAAATAAAAGAACTGAATTAGATGCAATTTTGTGTATTATTTGGCCAAAGAAATCGTGTCTATGCCAATATCTGGCATATCTGGCATAGACACTGTGGGGAAACTGCATCGGCAGAGGTTTGCGCTCTCTGATTGCTTTATTTAACCAAATGCCAGACATGACACGTGTGTGTGCGTGTGTGTGTGTGTAAGCATTAGAAACCATTAGAAAACTACAGTATGTGTGTGTTGTATTAGAGAACTGAAAGTTTCTTTGTGTGTGTGTGTGTGTGTACACTGATATCGTCATCTGCTCAATGGTTTTTTAACATTCTGAGTCACTCAGTCGTTGGGCACTCGCTGGTCACCTCTCTCTGCGTGTGTCCTTTCTCTGTTACTCACGGGAGTGATGGTGAGGGGTTTGTCAGAGAGTTCCCCTCTCCTATTTTGCCGAGGTCCTTTTTTAGTTTTGTCATTCCTACGAAACTAGGCGTTAGAACGTGTGTTTGTTTTTATAGTAAATCTGTCCACAGTGGATACGTCCTCTCTTTACATCTTTACCTTTGTGTTTCAATAGAGACAGCACGTTAATGATGATCACCAGTAAATACCACATGTAAACACGCCTGATTATGGCAAATATTATAATTTACATATGACAAATTCCTAATATTAAAACACTGAAAAAAACCACACCTACAAAATTAGGCTTATATTATACAGTATATGTCTGTTTAATCATGATCATAGTTCTGGTTTAATTGAAGCCGTCATTATTTGTGATCATTTCTAGGACTTAGAAAAAAACCCCAAAAAAACATCTCCCCCCCCCCTCAGATATTTGCATTTTGTGCAGCCGAGCATTATATAAAACAAAAAAACAAGAAGAAGGGATAGCTTCTTTCTTTCCACTAAAGACCCATCATTAAATATCTATCAGACTCCCTGAATAGATTATGGAGGAATGTTTAATACTTTCTATTACATTTATTGGTGCCCTGCGTGCATTAACACATGAGAACAGCACCGTTCATTTGAATGTTTCATCAGTCAAGTGTCAAGGTGTAAAGTCACTCAAGCAGACGTTGCTATTTTCAGGTTATTGACGGAATAATCTGCAGAGCATTTTACAGATTGACCGTAAACTCTGGAAAATGATGAATCTATGTTGTGATAGAAAATTGTATTGTGCATTAAAAAATTGCTGTTTTTATTCTGTATGTGCTGTGTTTTATTATTATTATTATTATTATTATAACTGAACTTCCTCACACAAGTCTGTCTCTGTCTTAAAAGGGACTTCCTCGTTAAATTAAGGTTAAATAAAATAATAAATATATGAGTTTTATATAAAAGATAGACATTTTTTAATGTTTTTTTTTTCATTTGTTCCTGTCTGATATTCATGTAAATGTTGTGTGAGTGTACGTGCTTGGACATCATTGATCCGAAGTTCTTATTAGGAGGTTATGTTTTTGGTTTTTCTGTTTGCAGTGTATCATACAAATGTAAAGGTCAGACTTGGATTAGATTTTCTGAGGATGCAGGTTATGGATTTACTTTTTTAAACAATTAATCTTATGAGACAGGGAGTTGTAGCTGTATTGACAATGTGGGAAACTGAATGACCGTTTTTTTTTTTCTCAATGTGTATGGAATTGGACAAGAATATGATAGCAAATATATTGAAAAATAAAAATAAAGAATTATATGCATATATGAAGACAAGCACGTGTATGCATTGTTCAGTAAAAACTTTGTTTTTATTAGAAATCCAGTTCATTAAAAAAAAAAAAAAAGAAAAATAAGGTCACAAAACAGACAGTCCGATAGTAAAACCTATCAAATATGATGCCACACTGCATCGAGGAAAATGCTATCAGCTCGTATAAAGATTTACTACTGCGAAGAAATAAAATATTTTAAAAAAAAATGCCCATTTGTTGCCCCGTCTGTGCAAATGGTGGCGATGTGAGGGAAGCGAGACGGTGTAAAAATAAAACGCTGAGAACTGAATCGCCGACACACAGAGCATCAACCTCTCTTGGGAGGATCACAACTTAAGTAAAGGATGTTAATAATAAACCCACCAGCAGAATTATCTTCCCTTAAAAGTTACTTTGTCACAATCTCATGTAACAACAAAGCAAAAAAGTTTGTCTTAGCTGTGTACTTATACAAATATAAGCATTACTTAGATAAAAAAAAAAAATGATTAGGGACAGGCTAATATTGAGCTGCAGCTTTAAAGTCTTATTGTAAGAGATTTGCTCTTCCTTAACTGACTCATATTTTTTTTTTTTTTTGTCTTAAATGGACTTTGCCTTGTCAGAGTGTTTCAGGAATAATAAGCGAATGTCCCTAATTTACTGTACATGTTTTTGGTCTAGTGCAGGCTGGAGAAATGATTGCTCACATTTCAGGCAGTGATTGGCATGTTGTCCCTGTAGCAGGCCGGCCGCTGGGGTCCACTGTAGCTGCACAGGTCCTGGTAGATGAGGGCCATCGGGTCAGTGGCCACAACATCGGACATGTCCAGGCTCGGGGTGCTGCAGTACGGCTGCACGCGGCGCACGTTCACCGCCTCCAGCAGGTGCTGGCAGTTCACTGCAGTGATCTGCCACATGGAGAAGAAGACGGGGAAAATGTGTGTTACTGTCTTTTTGTGTCTGTAGGAAAAGTGTGGGTATAGTGAGGATTTTTAAACCCAGGTAAAGTTGCTTTAAAAATGTCATTAACATCATCCAGTGGTTGCTCTGTCCTGTTGCTCTCACTGATAATGTTACCGTTACTGGTAACTATATGGCTTCTTTTAGATGGTCCACTTGATGAAATAAAAGATGGCAAAAAGTAGAGCAGACAAAGAAGAAAAGTAAGACCCAGGTGAAGCATGTTCATCTGGGTCTTAAATCTCCGGTGATGCTGCTCAGAGCAAAGGCTTCGCAGAGGGATTTGACCTTGGGTGAATGCCAATTAAACTCATACTAGTGGAAGAAGGTGTATTTGTCGCTTTATCCTCCACATGAGGGGTGTTGTGCGCCAATCTCAGCTGACATAGGGCGATAGGCGGCGTACACCCTGGACAGATCGCCAGTCCATCACAGGGTCACATAGAGACAAACAGCCATCCACTCCCAACTACGGTCAATTGAAATTTAGAGTGTCCAATTGACTCAATCCCCATATTGCATGTTTGTAGACTGTGAGAGGAAGTTGTATTTGTGAAAGTCAATTATAAACCGGTCTTACCTGCACGATGACCAGTTTGTTTTTGGCATTGTTGACATCTTGGAGCTCTTCTCCGAAGCACAGAGTCACTGTTGGATCGGGAGCAGGACACTGACCGTCCTGATACAGCGGCATAGCTGGAACATCAAGAGAATAAGAATCGTTTTTTTTGTTATACTGTCCATGCAAAATTAGAAATCTGCATCATCATTTTTACTTGCTGGATCTAGGTGCTTCTACCTTGGAGAAACCGTCCCATGTCAAAGATCTTGACGACGGCGTCCCTCTCCAGTTTACAGGGCATGTGGCTGTAATGTGAGCCCACTTCTCCCAGGCCGCTCCAGAAGACGCGGCTCTGGCACAGCCTTTTGATGAAGATGCCCTCTTGGTTGGCGCGGACCAACACGCCTCTCTCTATGTGGCCAAGGAGTTTGCGCGTGACGTGGCGCTGGCGGTCGTACTCTATGAGGTCGGCGGAGGGGAAGTGGACGCTCTGCATGCTGTCCGAACTGTAGAGGGCGCCACGACCCAGGTGCTGCTGCGGAGAGATCCTGCAGCCTTCTGGATGAGTGACCAGCGTGTTCTGCACCAGCTTCCCTCCATAGTAGAAACTGATCATCATTTGGGAGAAAGCTGGACAAGTGGAAAAGAGAATATTACAGCAACAATAATGCATGGTGCGTGTCGTTCTTTTTTTGTTTCATTATTCCTGTCAGTGTTTAAAGCTGCTGTTAGTTATGTTTACTTCCTGTTTGTTGCTGCCATTAGGGGCGGGGCATTAGGACAAACACTGGATCAGCTTTTAAACACCTTTTTATTATGTACTTAACTGACAGTGGCAATCTTTTATTATAGCATATAGTCTTTTATTATATATGATTCCATAGTAATCATTGTACTTGTTTTATTAACATTAAATATTTAACTATTTACCTGCATTTTACAAAATCATCAATATTCATTTAAAAGTTATAAGGATTTATTTTTCAAAAACATTTTATTCAGACTTTGAGAGTTCAGTTGTCTATATGTGCATATCATTTTCTATGTTATTAATCTATTTATTGAAACTGATCTAATATCTGTTACGTATGGGCTGAGTGCTGCTTGATTCATTTGTGATTGTTTATCGTTTATTTATTTATGACTATTCTGTATTATTCTTTTTCATCTGGAAAGCATAAATAAAATGATTATGTTTACTGTCTGTAAGATCTGAGGGCATGGATAAAATAAAACATACCTGCACTGATCGTGCCTGAGGGCAAAGGGTCCTGGTGCAGAGGAAAAGCTGTGAATTGAAAGACGGAAGAGACTCGTTAAGGCCCTTTTTAAAAAAAAATAAAAATAAAACCCAGATTGGACACGACCACAGTGACATGTCATTGTTTTGCTGCATCATCAGAAATGCCATTTCTCCGACACGATCTCCTAAAGAAATAATCGCCTTAGTCAGCAAAGTTCAACAGGATGTTAGTCAATTCTTCCACTGCAGAATTCAGCAGACAAGCAAGTAACCCCTGCGAGCACCCCGCACTTGTCACCAGGCGTTTCGCTGTGGTTATTTTCAAAGACTCAAACGTCTCACATTCACACACAAGTTGTGAAAGATGACACCAAAGTATACAAGTAGATGGTTTCCTGAGCAGTCAAAGTGTAAATGACAACGTTTAATAGGTGAAGAAAAAAAGAAAAAGTTGTTTTTACCATTTATGCTGCTTTGAGACCAGTACTCTGGGCTGGCCTGGATGCTGCAGCCTTCTTCCTGTAAAATACAACAACAGAGTGGGTTTATTGTAAACAAAGCCGCTTTGTACACATGTACAAGTCAACTGGAGACTATAGAGGCATTTTTGAGGGGTGCGGATTAAGGATCTTGTTGGTATGGCCCTGTATACATCTGCATCTTTACTTGATCATGTCTCTTTGTTCCTCTCCTTTAATGACCTCCTTTTAGCTTTTATATTCTGTTGTGAGTTTTATATCTGACATTGTCTCTGTAACTATCTATGCTGCTATCTTGACCAGGACTCCCTGGAAGAAGATATCTTGTATCTCAATAAAATAGAGCATTGTGGGGAAAAGGTAAAAGGGGAGAAGCAGTCTCACCTCTTTCATTAACTCATCGAGTTCCGTGGGGCTGCAGTCGGCAATATCACCAGAGCAAGTGGTAGCTGCCATTGTCATCATTGGGCTTTTGCCATCTGTGGGTGGAAGAACAGATCAGTGTGATTTCCTTCATGCAGTGGTTTTTACTGTGTATTGTGAATCATACAGACAGTGACGTCCAGTTACAGCTAGATGTCTTCATCTTAGATGAATGCCTTTTCTATTTATTTCACTTCCATATATGCTGAATGTACAGTGACATGGTGATTTATAGGACATCCATGCTGGCTCGGATGAGATGAAACAGTATTTGTTTTTACACATGGAAAAACTAAGACACAAACAGCTAAAACTCACGCTTCTGCTCTTCCTCGGGTACGATGCGGTAGACTTTGTAAGGCTCAGAAATGTCCAGCTGCGACCGTTCTCTCACCTCCTCAAAGTCAGGGCTTTTATTGAGGGCACAGCGGAGTCTTGTCTTCCATGTGGCAGGCTCTGCCTTGTCCCCTTCCTTAAACTTTCCTTTAAACAAAGCCCAGGCCTGTGGAGGGGCACCGAAAGAAACAACAGCAAACATTAAAGATTATATAAGAAAGAAAGAAAGAAAGAAAGAAAGAAAGAAAGAAAGAAAGAAAAAAAGAAAGAAAGAAAGAAAGAAAAAAAGAAAAAAAGATTTGCTCTATTAGATTTGATTGTTTTAAAGAAAATTGTATCTATACTTTTTTAAAGTATAATATATTAATGTTTACACTACACATTTACTCACACAGAATAATTGATCACCTGACCACAAAATAATCAGATTTGAAGTTTTTGAACTCGTGCGTATCATGACATTTTGGGTTTTTACGCTGCGTAATTAAATGCGTAAAACCAAATTAAGCTCCATCTCCAAATGGAGTGCCGCCTAACCTTGAAAATGGACGCGTCCACTTCTTGGTTATAATCCTGTTTCCCCGCGTGTTTCCATGGAATTCGGAACACGGTGCGACTTTCATCCTCCCACTGCAGCCCGGAGTACTGACCGCTCTGGATCTGCTCCATCAGCCACTGCTTGAGTCTGCGACCTCCCGTATGTGCCATTCCGATGGAGGGGGAAAAAACTTGTCTTTTTGGATGAAGTTACCCTTGTACCTAAATGATGATTAAATTAAAAATAGAGGTTAGTATTTACATTTAAACCATGTCATGTTTGTCTACTAATTAATCTAAAACTTAAAAACAGCACTTTGATCATTGTTCTAAGTGTGGTACAGAAATAGTGTGAATCTTAACTTATTAGGTAAGAAATAAAAAGACAGGACACTTACACTTGGATGAAGCGCTGAGTTCTCGTGTGTGTGTAACTCTGAGGTGATGTTCTCGGCACATGCCCACCAGGTTTACTGTGCTCTGTGTTATGAATGAAACAGCTGAGAGGTGATTGGACGCCGCCGCCTCGCTCTCGCCAATGCGCGCGTCGGAGCGCCCGCCCACTGCGGAAGCGTCGTTCTCCTAACTGCACGCATTTACAAGAAATGGCCTGGCGTACGCGGCGCTTGTTGTGAAGTTTCAGCCCACGCCGCGGGGACGGGGAGCGCTGAACAAACCCGGAGAGTCACAAGTTGCCCTGTGCTGCTGCGTGGTTCTGTGGGGGATTTCTGCCGCGTCCCTTCCACACCCACGCAGCCCTCATGTAAAAAAAACAGTCCACTGTGCAGGTGGAGCAGCGTCACTCGCTGTCTGCGTGACTGACGGAGAAGAATGACTCAAAGTGAGCTCCAGCTGTGGGAGACATCTTTGTGTTTTCTTTAAAAAAAAAAAAAAAAAAAAGTAAGTGTGCGATGGTGGCCGAGGACATTCACTTAGACACTGTCGTGAATTAAAGGTTCAATAGGGGATAAACAAGTGTCATAATAAAGTCCAGTATTAATGATTGTCTAATCAAGGTGCACGGTTTACAGGTGCACTAACAACAACAAAAACAACAACAATTGCAATAATGAAAAATAACTATCAGATTATTCATAAAATAGTTGATGCTAATAATCCAAGCTGGTTTGATCAAGCCTTTTTAGGCGTGATCACCCTCAAGAACCAGACAGGACAGAAATATGTGTTTGATATTTTAATCAATTAGCCCAATGTCTGGTTTAAAACAAAAATATTTATAAGATTCCCTAGTTGTGTCATCTTCTATCAATAATGTCTTATTGTTCACTGACACATTTGGAGTATTTGAGACTGTTCATGTATCAGTTCTCCAATCTCCACGATTATCTAATCAAAGTCCTTGATTTACGGGTGCAGTAACAACAACCACAGCAACAATAATAATTAAAGTTCCTTACAGTAAAAAAATCATCCTAGTCATAAAATATGAATAAATGATAAGTTGATGGTGTAATAATTCTGATTTATCATCCTTTTTTTTACCAGACGGATTCTCTAGTTCGTGGTTTGTCGTCTGTTTTCATTTTGTGATTGAGACTGTTCTGACAAGTTTGAAACAGAAAAAGACAAGGAAAAATCAGCTGTGGTGGTTTATGAACACGTGGGTTTTCTTCATCTTCAGATAAATTACAGACCAAGTGATTAATTTAAGGATTAATTTAGTAAATAATTCAATTATTAATTGTGGTTCTAGTTTGATTTACAGTACATTTACACAGCCAAATTAGTAGTATTGTTGTTATTTAACTTAAAATGATTTAACTTTAAAACAAGTTCAGTGTATCCACAACCAACAACCAAACACTATGAAAACCAAACACTCCTATAAGCTTATTGTTATATATAGTGATTATTATTATCAAGTCTCAACTGTATCTCCCTTCAATATACCTGTTAATAAATGTACAGGAACTACAGCGTAAACAGAGTTAGTTACATGTCTGTACGTGACAGTATGAGCTGTGTCCAACCAAAACAAACACTTACTGTACATAAAGTATGAAGTATATAAAGTATAAATTCTGGAAATAGGAATTGAATAATTGCGAGAGAGGGAAAAAAAACCCACCTCCCCACACAGTTCAGTTCCACAGAGACCACTGGTATTGTTTTCCCTGGCAAGTATGATGGGACAAATTTGAATTATTGAAAATTAAAACCTTAGTTTTACTCGTCTGACACGTTTCCTGCGTGTGTCTCACAGACCGACTACACGACTGATTTTGGAATTCCCTTTGTGAAGGATGTATCCTGTAGTCTGATGTATTTGTTTCAACCCCTCTTATAGCTGTTCTTCCTGTGAAGTCTTTTACTTTATTTTTCTGCATTTACACAGAATATTACAGGTCTTGTTCATTTGATCTAAAGCTCTCTATGTTATCGTTATGTTTCTAGTGAGATACCAAGTATATTGTGTACGGATGAATGAGTAACTCATACGCCTGATTGTGTCCCTGTGAAACTTGGAATGAAACCAGGTTCTGTGACCATGGCCGTACAAGATGCATGTCATCATCAACTCTTTTAAAAGGATATAGATATTTGATGTTGAATGTTGTTTTTAAGGATAGGCAACATATTATATGTGTTATTGATCAATAATATCATACCGATAACACTTTCTGTAAATCCAAGGCATAGCCAGATCTCTGCACCTTCTCAATGCCGTTTTAAATCTGGCCCTTTATGAGAGACTTTGACCGATTTATTCCAGCATTGAAGTTAAGTAAGTTATACTTTTAAATTAAACTATTTTTAAATATAACTTACTTAACTTTGAGAGCTTCATTCATCTTTCTTTCCTCTTTCTCATTCATCCTCTTTCCAAGTCCATCCAAAAAACACGTTGGTGCCAGAGTAACCAGGAGCGGGGTGAATCGTAACTGTAAAATACCATAACCGTAACATAAGACCACATTTAGGCAGTCCTCATTCTCCATAAAGGGCTGTCGACCCTGGAATGCACCAAGATCAAATTAATGTCAGAAATAAAACAGTTTACAACAAAGCTCAAGTGCTGGCTAAAAGAAAAACAGAGCTGTACCCATTCAGTGTTTCAGGTGTACTAGGTTTATTTGACTTGTAAATAGTGTTTTAGTGTGAATGAAGTGAAGTTTTATCATATTTCATTGTACTGATTATCTATCAAATGATATTTATCATTTGATAATTGTTATTACGTGTAATGTACGTCGTGTAATGCATGTCGTTTGAGCTCAATGTAATGAAGTTATTTGATAATTGTTATGTATATGCATTTACATTTGAATGTGTTATGTCATTTGAGCATGTTGTAGTTTTCACGTGTTTGAACATGTATACGTTATTATACTGTTCACGTAAAAGCCCAACTACGGACAAGAGTTGCAAACTAGCTATACAGCACATCAGTTGCATTATTTGTATAGGAACTATGTTAACTGTATTGTCCCTATTTAAATAAAATTCTATTCTATCATTAACAACTGCATACGTCGCATAATAACCCATCAATTTTTTATTTATTTTTTTAAATCTAAAACATATTTGATCATGTGTCAGTATGAGAGATTCAGAGATAGAATGTCTCAATCCGAAAATGAATAATAATAAAAAAAACAACTCTCAGCTGAAACTTTCTTGTTTCCGTCTCTCACGAACATCCTACTTTCTAGTCACTAGGAGAAGTAACTTTTAATGAAATAAAATAACTTAATGTCACAGACTGAAATCCAAGAAAAGTTACTTTGGGTTCATGGAGATGCTGAAGGAGACCAGAAGCTGATCTACAGGGAACATGAGTGATTCATTACTGCGTATGTGCTGATAGTACAGATTTATTAACATTTTATAGATTTTCTTCAAATTGCTGTATTTTATTATAAAAACAAACAGAAACGCAAATATACACACACGGAAAAAAATCAACAGTACCCACAAAATTAGAAAAGCAAATCAGTTTTTGTCACGATAAAAATATTAATCAGAGCTTCAATAGAATCAGGAAGACTTGCAGAAATCCTTCATGTGAAGTTTTACTTCTATTTGCTGTTCTTAAAGGAACATTTTGCCGCTTTGACTACTTCATGTGACTCAGCCTATAATCATAAAGCCACATTATATCACGTTATCTGGTATCAATTCATAGTGGGGAGGAATATAGGGTTTGATCTTTTGCCCTTTCTATCTGATGGGACATAAAGTTACAGGAGATAAAGGAGAGCATTCTGAGCTTCTGGGAATTTGCAGAGCCAATTCCAAGCTTGTTCACCAGTGTTAAAACTGCAGATTGTTGGTGCTGTTGCGGCTTCTGTCACACACGCACACACACGCACACACAGTGTATACATGTTTTTGAACAATTAAAGGAATACTTGTCCGATTTGCATTTAGTTTGTATTACTAGAATAGAGGTAGTAATTTTGAAAAATTGTGCTTCCTAACCTCAGTTTCGAGAAATATCTTCATTCTTTGCTGTGTTACGTGACCATCAGTGACACTTGGTCCGAGGTTTGAAACTGCAACACTAATTCCGTACTTTTTAGACCCACTCGTAGGGGGGCGGGACCTCATTCCCAGAATGTAAACAGTGTCCGCCATCTTTGCTAACTGTTACGCTAACAGGACCAAGTGTCACTGGTGGGCACGTAACAAAGAAAAGAATGCAGATATTTCTCGACTCAGGGGAAACTGAGGTTAGGACCCCTATTCTAGGGTTACAAAGCTAAATGCAAATTGGTGAATTATTCCTTTAATGAAATGAGCGAGCAGTGTTCAGGTGGGTGGAAGCAAACACTGTTAACTGCGTGGTGATGATGATGGAACTATAATTTTTTTTACTGCTGTCATGAGGGTGACACATGGGTTACCAAATGCTGTGGACACTTTTACTTTCATTTTATTGTCAGCTTAACAAATCAAAGCCCTGTTTTTACTATTGACTACTTTACTATTTTACTGTAAATCTACTTCCTGTTTACACTAGCACGCACAAGCCAAGTGTACGCAAATGGTCGGGATAAACGTATTCAAGTGAGTTGTTACGGAAGCATATTTATTTATTTTGTTTAAATAACTTCTGTTTAGAAGTTTAAACGCTAGTCTGGTCACAGATGGTTAGTATGAATGTTGACTCCTGCCCACTGTCAGCTGGAAAAGGCTCTATATAATCAGTTTAGTGGATGAATGGATGGATGGATGGACGGATGGAGTGATTCTGCTAATGACACCACAGTGATGGTGTTTTTTACTGTGTGTATATATATATATATATATATATATATATATATATATATATGTATATATATATACATATATACACACAGTAAATACACTGTATAGAGTATAGTTACTGTTGTAACTATACTAATATACATATATATATATACATATATACGTGTATGTATATATATATAAAAATATATATGTATGTATATATATATATATATGTATGTGTGTATATATGTATATATATATATATATATATTTATTTATTTTTTTACATATAATATGTATATGTTCTGTGTCTGGAAACTTCATAAATCTAAGTTATTATTATGGCAAAATGTTTCTTCAAGATAGTATTGATCAGTGAAATATTAAAGGCTACAACTAGCTGAACATTAAAGTGATCACATGGAAGTATAGTGTATTCATCATGGCTAAGGTGCTGAGGTGATTAAAGTAAGGCGTCTGTGAGCACTGAAACCCCTGTTGTATCTTTACTGTTGTAACTATACTCTTTTCAAAGAGCATGGGAGGTACTGGTAGTGAACACAAGTCTGTGGGTCAATATCTAAATCAACCCCCCGTTGCCTAAAAGTGAGTAATGTAGGAGGAAAGGAAATAGGCTTAGCTTATACATGAGTATACGTTTCTTTCTATGCTTTCAGTGTTATTTAAAGGCCTTAAACTTAGTGATATCACTCAAGAGGTTGATTTGGATTTGACGACACAGTAATAGCTGCTGCCGTTATTCCAGACAGATTTTGGCAGGACTTTGGCATGGTGGCCGGAGCCCACATGTCTCAGCTGCTGCCTTCAAAATCATCCGGGTCAGAAGGCAGAGTACAGACATCTACTTCTCGATTTATCCAGCGCTGGTCTGCTCCTCTCCTCTGGCTCGTCTGCTGCTCCGTGTACTGGGTCAGCAGAGCAGCCACCTGCTCCGCGTCATGAAACGGACCGGGGCGGAAAGTGGAGCGTAACCAAGCTCGGTACTGAAGGCAGGAAGAGAGACAAAAAAAAAAAAAAACATCACATCATTGTATTGAAGCCGCAGGGTGTAACTTTTGATCCTGTTATTATTCTGCCTCTGTTTGGTCTACGTCAGAGGTCTCAAACTCACGGCCCATGAGCCACATGCAGGCCCCAATTCCCTTAATATCAAGTTAAGTTGGGGGGCGCTGGTGCCAATCCCAAATCTGCATGTTTTTTGGACTGTGGGATGAAAGTGAAGAACGCAGACACAGGGAGAACATGCAAACTCAAGCAAACAAGAAACAAGAAAATGTCTACTTTTGCTACCATCCAATAAAAACACCATACATGGATACTAAATTTCACCACTGTGGCAGGAGAGGAGACGGCAGGACACAGAGGACCTTTAGTGAAACACTTCTCATGATTCACCTCCTGACATTCCAGCTCACACAAATGCCTGCGACTCTGGATTTTCCCTTCACTCACTCTTTCACTCCAATTCTGCTTTAGAAGGAGAGAGTTGTCGTGGAAGCGACGCTTTTAGCGATTTCTCACATTAACGCTTTAATTTCCCATCCAAACGCGTCGCTGCACACACTGGTGCCCTGAATGAGTCATCGTGACAAGTTTGTCATCCGTTTTGTCACCGTTGTCATGACGATGAGATTAACAGACAAAAAAAGACATTTCTTGCCTTTATAGGTGGACAAAAAGGAAGCTCCAGACTTGCATCACGATAGTGGTTTTTCAACTTTGCCGACATTACGTTACTACTTTTGCTTTGTGTCATTTCTATTGTTTATATAATATATTAAGTGTTATACATATAGTAGAATATAAAAAAAAACCTCATATATATTTATGTATATATTTAAACTCTTTAAAATGTAGATATTAATTTTATCATACTGTTTTTGCTTCAACAATTATTATTATTGAAGTTGTCATTTTGACACATGGTACTTTTTTATCTCCGCAGTAAAGTGCAGAAAGAGAGAGGGTTTTGAGGGAGATTACAAATGACTCTCAACAAAAATGACTCTTTTTCATTTTCAGTTATTCACACAAAAAAATTCCAGTTTTGATGTTTGAGGTCTTAATGGTCAAATTACTGAAAAAAAAAAGTGTTACAGAAAAGACAAGATGATCACATACAGCTAAATAAATGTTGCCAGTGAACAGAGGAGTATAAGACTGTACATAGTTAAATACTAATGTTGTTCTAATTAATGTATTATAATTAAACATAGACTGGGTTTTCTGTGACAGTTCAAAGAGAGGAGCTGGTACAAGGAGCGAGTAAGGACAATTTCGCAAAAAAAGATGTCCAGGAATTATTTTGTGTAATATCTGATTCTTTCCCAAAAAAGAAAAATGAAAACAATGAAGTGAAAGTCACTCTGAAAGTGATACATTCATCTTCCTAAAAAATGAATGTTCTCACTGGCAACTAAAAAGGCAAAAACAGTACAACCCTGACTCATAAGATCAATGAAGAACAATATAAAAGACAACTCGTACGTCAGGTGTTCTGTCATCTTTAAAAATAAGTTATTCATGTCAAAGGCCATTCGAGTTGTCCACACAGAGTGGTTGAAAATAAAAATATAAAAATATATGACAAATATGACAAAAGTGTTTTTATTTATATGTCATTATTGTCCGGAATTTGCTCATGGTGTAATTTTAAAGTTGAGACTTAGGTTCATACAGTGTAATATCCCATTTACTTTCCAAATGGATCCAAAATATTGTAACCACTTAGTCTCAACTCAACACAAGCCATAGGATTGTGGAAACAATGTAATGTGCTTCTGTAGAAGCCTCAAATGTGTGTGATATCAATATCTTTTAAAGAAAATTAAGTTTTATTTGCAATGTCCACGAGAAGAACTACACTACAATAATGCCCAGGTGTAACTGGGAAATCTCTATTTAGGGGGAGTTCACTGTTACAATGGAAATACTTACTAAAACCACTTGTGCTTGTTACGTTTACCACAGAGCAGCTATGCTTTCCTATACCTTTCTAACGTTACGTCAACACAAACCACAATACGCTGCAACACTAGATCAACAACAACAAGGTTAAACGAAAGGAGAAGCAAACTGTAAGTCATGGGAGACGGATCGTTCGTCATGATTTATGGCAGTGACTTTTATTTTGACTTCTCAGAACTTAGTTGACTTGTTTTATGTTTCTTGACTGCCTTATGTGCCTTGAATTGCCCCCTGGGGACAAATGTACCCCGCCTTTCGCGCCATGTCAGCTGAGATGGCACAAGCTCATCCCCGCGACCCTCATGTTCCTAAAATTCCTAATGTGTGGGCCATGAAGGTACTGCGAGTAGGCCTTGAGAGGTTATTGGAAATAAATAAATAGCTTTTTTTCTTTTTTTTAATCAGTTCACAGTTTCTTTGCAAATAGTTACATTTACGAGGATGGATTGTCATGGATAATGTATGGATTTTCTGCCTGAGAATTGAACTACGTGATCTTATAGTCTTGTGTATTGACCAGAGGCATGATTTAAGACATCTTTTTAATGTCAAATCTAGAATTGGTTTCATTTATCATAACAAATCCTCATGAACACGCTCAGCTAAAAAGTTTCTGGTTAAAATGACAGTAATATAATTTCCCCTCAAGAAATTGATGTATCACGCACCATTCCATTCGTTACCGGGGTTCTCTTTAACACTCACCACTGCAGTCTATATTCCCTGGTCAATTGATGCTCTCTTCATATTGCAGAGAAACACATAGGTGTTATGTTCATTTAGAAAACAAACTGGTAAAACTTCAGCTTATCTTTGCTCATTCACTACACACTGCTCATCCCTTTTAGTTTTCTGCAGCATACGACTGGAATCATCTACAAATCATCTGACTTACCTGGTTAAATCAAGGTCAAATAAATAAAAAATAAATAAAAAACAGAAATATTTTAGGCTGTGATGAATAAGATTTTGAGAATGTAAATTTTAAGTTAAGGATCACTCCCAGTTGCACCTATGTGGCAGAAACCAGTTGTGTCACAGCTGTATTATTAACCAAATAACAGCATTGTTATTCCTCACTTTCTCCCAGGCTTACCAAAATAAAAGAACACAGTAAAAACACGGCCGACAACAGACCCATTTCCCATAAAATCCTCGAAATCAGTGAGCAACAAACAATTATATATTTTTTTTTTCCCAGTCATGTTATGTTGCAATTCCCTGACAGTAATGCTGAACACGTGATAAGCAGTTCTAACCTGATGCAATCCAAGTAAACCCCCCCCCACCATAGTTCCCCTTCTTTATTCAATGGTTGGATCAGTGCAATCGTTATGTAATCACACGCTCACTTAATAATGAAAAATGCCGCAAAATTGTACAAAGTCACAAACATTTAAAAACACTGTCTTCATACAAAACATCCCCTAGCAAACCGTCACCATAGCAGTTTCTTTGCTATGGAGACGGTTTGAAGACTTGAAGTAAAAAAAAAAAGAAAGAAATAAATGTCCTAACTCCCTAAAAAGTGAGATTATGATTAATACTTGAGAACAGCTACTAATCTGTAAAGGCCTGAATCAGCATTTTTAAAATATAGTCATTCAGTTGAATAAAAAATAGAAAAAGAGCCACAGTGGTGTAGATATATGCTGTATGTAAATCAAAACACTGACACAAAACAGAAAATTGAATCCACTTCTTGTTTAACTGGAGATAGAATTCACAGTGAAAGGAGGTCAATGAAAGCAACATGTTTGTCTTAGGGAGATCTTTGTGTGAGAGTGTGCATGCTCGTGCATTACATACTCAAAAACGCTCCTCGCTAGTCTAATTATTAAGTTATTTGTTTCTCACACACACACACAGCTGTGTGCATGATGGTGCCCTAAAAAATGAAAAATCAAAAAACCTTTATAGTTTTTTTCTCATTGAATATGATTCACCACTTGTTTTCTTTCTCCTTGCATGATGTGCAGGGGCTTTTCAAGACTATGGCAGCTCAGAACATGGGGTGTTTATAAAAAAAAGCCCATAATATGGAGAAGTTTGAATATGCTTCTGGTTCATCCATCCATCCATCCATCCTCTACTGCTTTATCCTCTCAGCTGACATAGGGCAAAAGGCGAGGTTACACCCTGGACAGATCGCCAGTCCATCACAGGGACACAAACAACCGTCCACTCTCACACCTATGGTCAATTTAGTGTGTCCAATTCACCTAATCCCCATATTGCATGTTTTTGGACTGTGGGAGGAAACTCCATGCAGAAAGGCCCTTGTTACAACTGGTTGGTGTAGCAAGTCTTCTTACTACACCAACCGTTAATTTCATTTAAAATGATGACATGTTACTTATATTTGTATCTTGGCTAGTTATTATATAGCATGACTCGTCTATTTAAACAGATCAATTCAATTTCACCTTGTCATTGGTTTCCCAACAGAAGTCCCCGCCTCCTGTTTACACTGGCAGGTTTATGTCTACAGTCATGTGATATGCTACATTTGACATTTGATTTTGGTTTGGAAAACACACACAAACCATTATTCAACTCTCAGGAAAATCACGTTCCATGACAACAGGAGAACCACAATTAACGGTTGAGAGGTTCACCACAGACTGCATATGCAGTGTGATGGCTGTACGCACCATATCCTGTAAGCTCCTGTGCACGCACATAATGTCTGTCAAAGTGAGTTAGAAGTACAAAATGTCACGGAGGTGAAAAAAAAAAAGGGGACCTGAATCTTCCTGTGGGTACCCTGTGTGTGTGTCATTGTGTAACATCAAATATGTGTGTGTACCTCTGAGACTTGTGTCTCCTGGAACTCCTGCAGCTGCTGCTGGAAGCCATCGTTTGGGCCGACAAAGGAGCGAACAGCCTTTACGGCAGACAAGCACTCCTCCCAGCTGTACGGCGTCACAGTCATCAGGTAGGCCACCACCATGGTGGTGCTGCGAGACACACCTGCCAGGCTACACAGCAACACAGGGAACATTGCGTCACTTTGGTCACTGGACCATTAACACTCATTTCTTTGCCTCTGTACCTGGAGGGAGTTTCTTCAAGTTTCACATGGACCCAACAATGAACCTTTGAGAATTTTGTGGTTGCTGTGACCGCACAAACCCATTTTTGTCAAGTGAATGTGACTCAGAAACACATATAAAGAATCCCTTTGAATTTAGTATAATTTAGCCCGCACCTAAGGTGCTTTTCAGCGGCAGATAACGTCAGGAGAGTTCAGGTTGAGACATTGTTGGGATTTTGCCAGTCATGCACGACAAACACAGGCAGGGGCACCTGATGATTCACTTGCTGTCGGTTATACAGGCAAATACTTGGCTTCCGGAAAGAAACCTACCAGTGAACGAGGCAAGATCCACCATTTAGGCGACATTCATGGATGAAGCTGATGCATTCTTTAAAATGCTGTGATCTGAGAAGAAAACAAAAGACACAAACAGTTCAAAGCACTTTCACGTTCCGCCGAAACTGACACAACTCTGAAGGTTACTCGGCATGCAGTTTGGAAGATATTACAGTGTTTTCAAGCATATCATTCATTTGGAAAGTAGCCTTTAAATAGTGTACTGTTTGCAGACTTCAAAAATGAAGCAACCCTAAATGGGATCTGAGAAAGGACACCTTGAATTGAAACTTGAAGCCCTAACTGTATGTAAAAATAGATTTCTAAAACTGTAATAAACTGTTCCAGGTTTGAATAGGATATGAGAAATGTAGGCCCCACATTTGTGCAGAAACTGCAAGTACGTGTCAAATATAGTCAAGATTTTGATTCATTTTATGTGACAACACATGTCAACAAGTAGTTTTCTTTAAACCACATCAAACTGTCATGTGAGAAACATGTCTGGTCTGCTCAAACAAAGAGTTTGTGGTAGACCAGAACGGAGGCAGTAGTGACAGACAAAGGAAGTAAGTGACCCCATTTTTATCTGTGCGAAAAAATGACTTTAGTTTTCAGCATTCGTAGAAGTGGTACTTTCTTATTGTGGATCATTCATGTTTACGTCATGCCTCTTCAGACTTAGACGTTATTACTCACACAGATGCCAAAAAAAAAGATCCTTAAACACAGTGACAAAATGTATATTGTAGAACTGCTTCTCTAAGCTCCTGCTCGTCAGGAAACACTGATACTGACTGTATTTTGCATAACCAAGAACTACATGGCTGATAGCACCGTCTCCTGAGGAGCAGATGCTGGTTACTCAACAGCAGACAGAATAACAGACGGGGGCTAAAATAGACTGACTGCCACTTTTTCTTTTTTGCTCCTTCCTGAGATCCAATCTCCTCCTCAAAAGATGTCTCCTCAGCACTTTGGTCTGCCTTCCGAGCACAGAGGTTTCCGGCCATCTTGTTTAATATGCAAAAAAAAAAATTACCTTGTGACATAGATTTGCGGTTGTGACCAGCCGAATCTAGACACACTACACTAATAAAATAAAAATCAGCTAATGAGCTACAGCTACAAACGGAGCTTTTGCATTTCTGCAGCGTGCTGTTTTTTAATTCTATTTGGTTATATTTGTCGGGGATGAGGCTAAAAACAAGAGGTGTATTACGTACGGGATTTATAAACCAATGCTAATTTGTAAAACCCTGTCCCTGATTATGTTATTTTAGGTTTTAAGAAGTCCTAGCAAAAGAAATATTAAATACAACGTGGTTAAAAAGCAGATTGCACAAATGCACATGTCATTTTGAGATTCATGGCTCGTGCATCCGCTGCAATAAACCCAGGCCACACTTCTCAATCACATGAATGTTTCTGACCTCTTGTTTAAAGTTTGCACATGCTCTCGTAATAGTAGCAATTTAAGGCAAAATCTTTTTTATTTTTTACACATTCACATCATTGGTCCCCACTCTTGGACCTTACCCATGGGAGGGGCCATCACGCGCCGGGTGGGGCGGCAGTTGGCCTCAACACTCCTGTCAGTCAGACCAGTGATTGTGACAGAGAAGGGGTTTATTAAAGCACTGGGTGGTCGAGGCCAACAGCCAGATGTCACACTAAAGTTTCCTTCCTGTACTGCCTGAGGGAAGACGCTTGATTGCAACAGTGGAGGTCAAACACCTCCAACCAACCCAATCAGCAAATCCAACCACTGAAGCACTAAACCTCAATTCTCATTTACTGAGAATTTATTTCATAGCCCTGTTCTGCTTCTCTTTTCCACAAGCAACAGCAAATTCACATCCAAGCCAAAACCGTCAACATTTCATAAGTCTATGTTACAGTATGAAGGCCATCCCTCTGCATTATTCATTTTACCAAGCATAATGGAACGGCCCAAAGGAAATGTGACCTTATCCGGTTAATACCAAGGCTGATGTTAACCAGCTAACATGTCACATGTGCTAATCTACTACTAGTATGTCATAAGCAGGTAAAGTAACCATTTCACTTACTAACTTTTGGGAAACGCTTCTCCACAAAGCAAGTCAGGGACAATACTAAATCTTCAGTACGGTACAGATATTGAACTTTGGTGAAGGGTGTTAGAGGAGTTAAGTGAGGAGGTGATGTTAGAAGACATGAGGTGGGAGACACAGAGAAGACCCAAAAGTTGCTCTGGAGGTAATTTACTTCATTTTTTTTGTAGCTCTTTTCTGCAGATGATCAGTGTGGTGGTCACTGTGCACAAAGGGAGGCCCCACTGACGGAGCACTGGAGTAGATGAGGCTAGCGATAACCGCGGATCTGTAGCAGGAGTGAGGTGAACACTTGCGCTGGAGTTAGACCACTGTGTTGAGTCTTCTCCAGACATCCCAAAGATTCTCAATAACGTTAAGGTCTGGACTCTGGCAAATCTATGGGTGAAATTCGTGGATCACATTCCCTGAGACCTATCGCCCTATGTCAGCTGAGATTGGAACAGCTCCCCCCCCGACCCTCGTGTGGAGGATAAAGCGGTAGAAGATGGATGGATGTTCCCCAAGACATTCTTTAAAAACTGAATCCTGGTATTGTCATTTTGGTCAATTGATTTTGATTTTTTTGGACATAACATTGCTGAATCCAGACCTCCCCAGTTCATGACACTGCCACCACACATTCGTTCAGTAGGCACTTAGCAATGAAAGTTTGACAGTTCACATGTTTTGAACTAGTGCAAAGTTGAGCATAGGCTTTCACGTGTTACCTGAGCATCTTTAGATGCAGCTGGGAATGTTCTTGAAGCCAGAGACGCATTTATGGCACAATGATGGAGGATTTGGTCTGGATGAGGTTGGTGGAAAGGGGACCAGTACACATAAAGTGTGAACAAGCAGTAGTTAAGATTAACTCGGGTCTGAAAAGCATAACATCTATCAGTCCTAAGTGTATTTCTTCATCTCCCAATGAACTAAGACTGTGAGCTGTAGTAGTTTAGAGAATTGTCACCTGATGTTGAGAGTTTTTCAGGAAGGGAGGCAGATATAACAAGCTCAGATGCAAGTGTCTGTTGGAGGTTGAGTAGTGTTTTAAAGGAAGATAATAGGTCTTAGTGTTTCTGCTGATCTTGTCAATCAATCACTGACAAGGTCATTGATTTTTTTTTCCACTCATCCTACATCTTTTTACACATCTTTGCCAGTGCAGACTTTGACCCGCCAGTAGTGGAGAACGACGTGTGTACAAAACCAGTGAAGGAACCATAACAAACTCAAATTAACATGTTGCAGGTCACAACAATGCTCTTCGGAATTATGCTCAACCTGCAGCCAGTGACAGATACTTTTGTTTGGTGACTTTGTTCAAAGCGTTTAATCCAGAGTTACCACAGCTATAGTGTTGCGTGAGGTGGAAGACACGACATAGAATTGAAAATAAATGCTATGACTAACGTGTCGTGTTAGTGGCCACTGCAAGGGTGGAGGGGCAGCTCATGCCTCTCTCAACACTGAGTCAGTCTCTCTCTCCCTCTCACACAAACATATACTACATACAGCACAGTATATTAAACTGTTAAATTAAGACACAGTATATTATACGATAGAAAAACGGATCATTCAAATGGTTTTTGTCAACACTTCATAAAAACATGTGACGGTTTGTGTGTTTGTCACACCCTGGGAGCACAATCTGGTGGCTAACGGTGTTGAAATCAAACTGCATGACTCATCACGTCTTCAGAAATTCACATGGACGAGGGCATTTTAAATTTGACGTATAAGCAGCAACAGAATATCGAAATGTCCGTGTGTGTGTGTGTGTGTGTGTTTACTCACAGGTTCTGGCTGGAGGCATCGGCTGCATGAATACAAAGATACGTCATGTCCTGAAAAACATGTGAAAAATAATACAGCTGAAACAAAAGTTCAGGAAAACAGAGCAGGCATGTTGTATCAGACTGTTATCTGTCAAATTGTGTAGATTGATGGTAAAATGAATTAAGAAACTGTACTTATTGTGTATACAGAATCATGTCGATTATAAGGATCAAGAGAAGTTTTATTGGTTTACAGAGGGTGTAACAGTAATAGCAAACATCTTCAATTTAGGTGATTAAATGACAAAGTTCAAGCCCTGATCAGCTTGTGGATACAATATTAAATACAGATGATGTTTTACTTGCTAATGGAAGTAGTTTTTGATATTGCTGAAGATCAATGATGGAAATGGTTAAACAGACTAAATAAAGACAAAACACAAATACATTGTTTCAGGAATGAAAAGGGATTTGAGCAGTTTTTCATTATTTTGGTTCACTAGTGCTATCATGCAATGGTCAATACAAATAAATATAATATACATTTGAAACTGGATTATGACATAATACTTTTATTATTGTATTGTAGCTCAGAGATCTAAACTAACCCTGCCTGTTCCTCAGTATCAGCTGGGATCGGCGCTAGCTTCTCTGCGACCCCCAAAAGATTAACAGTAGAGATGGATGGTGTTTTGAAGATAAGCACCTGTTACACCTCCTATCTCACTAGAGCCCTTGTTCCTCATAGATTCTCAAAGTCAGGCAACCAGAGCAGTTTTTTTTTGTTTTTTATCTTGATGTGTATGAACAGGAAGTAACAGGAATCTGGAGGCAGTGTAGATGTTTATTGTAGATGTTCCAAAATGTGCCCTTTTTTTAAATGTAATGTGTAATTTCCAACACCTGGACAGTAAGGAATTCTGTCACAAATTATTTTCAGCTACTATATGTATGAATGTCTGTGGTGGGCACTGCCGTTTTCATTGTTTTTGTCTTTTGGTTGCTCCCTCTCTAGGTGTCGCCACAGTGGATGATCCACGCATTTGATTTAGCAGAGATTTTTATGCCCTTCTTCACGCAACCCTTACATTTATCTGGGCACAAGGAGTACGGGTCAATTTAGAGTGTCCAACTAACAAGGACCAACGGGGATTGGGTACCTTGCTCAGGACTATCCAAGCCCTTCACTTAATGGAGACTCAAACCGGCCACCCTTCGGTCACAAGCCAACTTCTCTTTGCACTTGGCTATGGGCTGCCCCTAAAACCCACTGAACTTAATAAAGAATAAAACATTCACACCAGATTTGAGAGTTTTAAGGACTTTCACAAGAATTCTGATTATTAGTGCCTGTCCCTCGGCACACTTGTGATACAGAAGTCAAACTGTCCCTTTCAGCCACAAAACTTTCCATGCTCCAACAATAACTCACCGCTGCCCCCAGGTGGCCGTCACAATACATCACATATTTGAAGCACAATGATCACCGGTCAACTTACTTTGGGAACACTGGTTTTATTAATAACATTGATGTGAAGACATAGCAAAATACCAGCCAGCCTATGATATCCACTGACCTCAAAGACAGGCCTAGCATTGTTGTACACCGACAAGATGTGGGTGATGCCGTTCTTAGACAGGCTTCCTCTGTTTTCTGCATCTGGGACAAGGAGACAGAGGAAGATGATGCACCAGACACGTATTGATGAATTTGTCACTAAGCAAACACAACAGTAGCTCGGAGCAGTTATATTGTAAGCTGCTGCAGAGGCAGGTCAGTCGGCTCTGAACCACTGCCCTGCAACATTATCTCGTCCTCAGGTCACTTGTTCCTGTCAATTGAACTATTTATAACATGTATGCTTGTGCCATCATGCGAAGGCATCATGGTGGCAGCTAAAGATAGAGGGCTGCACATGCCACATTAGGCAGAAAGGGACTGAACTATGAAGTGGATATTTTCAATATTCTTAACTGATTTCTGTGGATGAGAAACTGACAGAAAAACAACATATTGTGATATTTTATGACTCTGGTGGTAATTAGTCACTGTTTACAAACCAAAACACAACATCTTAGGTTAAATCCACTAATTCAAACAACTTGATTTACAATACATATAAAAACTAGCAAGGATAAGTAGTGGGACAAAATGAGACTTATCTATGCTGTGTCAAATATTACCCTACAATATAAATAGATAATATAAGGTAAGTCACTTGAATTGAAAACCATTCACAGTAAATATGGTCAAGATGAAATGTTTAAAATAAAGCAGTACATACAATCAGACTGTAATCTGTTACAATCTTCCACCTAACGTTTAACGTTTTTATCATTGTGACCTTGTGTGTTTTGAACTGAAACACAATCCCGACCCAGTTTCACCGTGTGCATCATATCGCTTAACATCATGTTTGTCTCACCTCTTATATTCCCAAGGTAAAGCCCATCGACAACCTGTGAAGGAGCAGTCACAGACATGTTACATATTCATTACAGTACAGCTTCATAAAAACAAATGTTTTACTTGAGAGGAACAAATGTTCCGAGGGTTGAAGCAGATGGGAATTAAGGGCTTAAGCAAAAGCAACGTGTGCTGCAGTAAAATGAGATGTCAAAACTTAAACATATACAGTATAGGAGAATTGTATCATTAAGCCTAAACAATAAGTTATTTCATAGACTGTAAGTTCAGCTGTTTTTTATCTTTCTTTTCAAACTTGCAGCAGTGGCCTAACAACTAAACGTGAGTGACACTTTTAAATATTAGTAAATAGTAAACATTTAGGGCCAGATGATAACAGATGATAGAACCACGGACAAAGGTTAGTCCAAAGTCCCTGGACCCTGGGACTTTTCCATGAACCTCTTTTTTTTACCTCAAAGTCCCACCCTGGCCACACATCCCAGGGATAAACACACATCACACCCGCAAAGGGGAATCAGCAGAGGTTCATGGAGCCCCCCCCCCCCCCCCCCCGCCCCAAAAAAAACAAAACAGGGGAGCTCCAGGGGGACAGAGATGACATGCCACCGAGCCAGTTTGGGGCAAATCCCCCACAGGTAGATCCCAAGGTCCGACATGCCTGAACCTGCAATGCCTAATAGGCCACGATCCCAACATTAGCTACCAGCAAGGAGGGAACAGACCATGGCTCACTGCAGCACTCCTGGGGTGTCACAGACACCCCCACCCAGAATGCCTTTTGAGGGTCATGACTCATAAGAGGTGAGGCGGGAGTGTCCACCCATCCAGGATGCCAGCTTCCTGACTGGCATCCTGCCACATACCCCAATCCCTGAGACCACACCAAGACAATCCAGAGCACGACCAGAGAAACAGGACAACTACACCCCACCTCACAGAGGGGCAGGACCCCAAAGCTCCCATGGATCATGGATTTTAATCAAATGGAAGGGTTAGTTTACATATCAAAGTAAAATTATAAAAAATAGAAACATTATGCATAATGTACAATGGGTTGTAATGGTTCGTTATCTTAAAAATGTGGGTTTCCAAATAAAAGGCTTTGGGAAACACTGTCCTAAACAATGCTGTAGTCATATATTGATTGTTTATTAGAGCAAAGGTAAATGAGCATTTGTTGTACTGCTTTTAGGCAGTAAAACCTGGTCTTTTTTAAATTTTAAGTAGCTTTCCAAACATCATCAGTACAATTTGTTGTGCTGAGGTAACTGAAAAGGCGTGTGAACTTCTGAAAGTGCATTCATTGTAGCATTTATTTTCCATCAGGATCAGAGCACCAAAACAACGTCGTGACAACAACACATACATGACCAAACACTTAAGACACAACCAATACCAACCTTGTTCATTCCATTGCCCATGATGACTGATCAGCCCACGATGAGCAGCAGCACTTTACTGTGTTCAACTGCTGCGATGTTTGCATGGACTTTAAATCTAAAACACGAGGCAGGACTCACACTCCGGGGCGGAAACCTCCAACTCACTCGTTACGATACGTCCGGCAATATTATTATTATTCAGCAGCATTAACTACAAAGCGCTAACGCCACGAGAAGGAGGCACCTGCAATGTCGGAGACAGTAGTTGTAGGCACCAGTAGTTTCAGGACCGCGGTGACATTAGTTTAAGGTTGGATATTCAACGGACATTCGCTCCAGATCTAGCGGCACCCTCCTCCGTTTCCACCCAGGGATAGCTGCACGACTACGGCTTGTTCAATGTCTGACCCATCGCTCTTAACTAGGGACCACCAACAAATTACAGTTTAAATGCTAACATTTACATTAAAAAATGTACATATGAGAAGTATTCAAATTGAATAAAACGAGAGCTGTCCGGAAAAGGCAGTGTAGTACTATGGTCCTGCACTCATTTCAAGCCATTAGGTCACATGACCTGGAAGGTATTGAGCTAAAATGCAAATATTTACATTACATTTAGAAATTAATCAGAATGAGAAGTTTTAAAATGGAATAAATGGAGGTGTGTCCCGATTAGGCACAAAAAGCGGCTTTAGTTCCGCGGCGACAGTTTCGACACTTCCGTCTTCCGGATTGTTTTGACGTGAAACAACTGCGGCGTCATCCGGTAAGTGACGTCACAGCAATGAGTCGCCCTCGGCTCAGGATTCACCTTCAACAACAGACGAACGCAACTGTGGCCAAACGAGCGTTTTAACGTAGGTCAGTAAACGTAAACTGGAATTAATGACTTCGTTCTTCGAACAGATCTAAGGAAGTACATTTTAAGCACAACATATATACATACCTTAAATCTCTTTTTGCTCAGTTTATCGACAGATTCAAAGTCTCCCCTTTCCTGTCTCTGCGAATTATGTTCATGATCTCAGCCTTTCAGATGTTAAATGATGAAAAATGTTCACCAAGAAGACGCATTTAATCATCCTGTGAATCACAGGCTCTTTTTTGTTGAAACGAATTTTAAAATCATCAAAGTCATTATACCCAATTTACTTAAAAAAACACATTTAACAAGTGAACATTCTTAATACTCTTACCAAAATACCGCCAATGAATGTGTCCCAGTATTGGTTTTGGCACCTCATTTTTTCATTTATAATTGGTCTTGTTCCATGTGCTGTAATTATCTTGTCCGTTTGTTGTATATTGTTCAGTTGATAACGGAATTGCTTACACTACAACATGCATATGTGCACATGCAATATAAAGGATCTGTATGTCTGATTTGACATCGCTGGCATTATTACACATCACATCCATCCAAACACTAGGACTAGTTTATGCCAATTGTTTTGTTTTTAAGCATTTGTGTACTGGAGGATATTTGATCAAAATGGCTACATTTATCCAGGCTTAAGTGAACAGTTCCAGCTGGAATTGACTTCAACTTCTACTTGAGTTTAGCTATGTCTAATGATCGCTAACTCTAGCCAGGCTGGAATGAGCTAAGGTTGACTGTGCACATACTACATAAACATTAAACAGTCATACATTCACCATTCACAAAATTAAAACCACAACTCAATGATTTGTTTTAAACTTTATTCTTATTTCTATAATACATAACGACCTTAAGAGGAAGAGGTCTTCCAAATGCACAATCTGAGGTAATGTGGACAATAGAGATGTACAGAAATGAATGTTATCATGTATCTTTGAGTTGGTCTACTTTCAAGTATGTGTTATGGTCCTCTTGGTGCTTTATTTTTTCCACTGCTTCGTTTCATAGTCCCACTTGGAGGAGATGCCCTGCACTGGGTTCATTCTCATGTCCAGCATCCTCTGTAGCTCCTTTTCTTTGTACTCGGCATCAAATGTGTGTGGGACTGGTCCATACACTACAAACAGACAAAAGCACATATCAATAGCAAGCCTAATAGTCTGGAAATGCAGTGCCTTATGTTTCTCTGAGCCTACACTTGTGGAAAATGAATAAAGCAATACCTTAAGTCTTAAGTATATTTAGCAAGCATATCACCATTTTCTGACTTACCATATTTTCTCTGCCAGAAAACAATCAGGCCAGTAAAGCCCACAAAGAAAAACACCCCTCCAACCACAGTTTTCCACTCTGCCGATTCCTGAGACATCTCTGCAAAGCTCTCTTTGAAGCTGATGCGGTACACTGACCATTGGAAACACAAAGCCAAGTGTTAAAATATGAAAGTTTAGGAAAAAACAAAAGACAACTTGATATTATTAGATGGACAAAATAAAAAATGAGTTTGATTAAAAGAGAGATACAGGTGCATGTCAGAATAGTGTAGTGCAATGTTGTACGGTCTTACATGCAATCTTTTCCTCATCAGAGAGAGAAGCCCAGATGCCCTTCTCCTTCTCCTTCAGGGACATCTGGTCTGCGCTCAGACTCTGCACATAGCGGATTTCTGGGAGGGGGACAACCTGGCTGTCAATGTAGGCAGGCAGAGAGTAGTCCTCCGCCTTGGCAACACCTGCAGGTCAAAACACAGGACATGACATGAGATAATTTGTGGAGATAATAAAGTGGTGGCATGCTTGAAGAGTGACTTTATTATGTCAAACTCAAATTACAGGCACTGTAGAGTGGAGCATGAACAAAAATACATGAAATTGGAGTTCAATGTTATGCCAGCCCTTTATAGAAATATGTATTCCAAGACATGAAGATGTTTCTTCGGCCTAATATTTTCTTCAACTGCACTATCACAATAGTTAAATGTATGCGCAGTGCAAACAGAGATGAAAAAAACCCATATTACTGTTTCTTCTACTTTCACTAAAGACCCAACATTTGTCTTTAAATATCTTTAGTTTCTGCAATAATTATCAAAAGGAAAAAAAGTTATCCTGAGAACTCTTTTGGCAAGAAACACTAATATATATTTCATAATGCATAAATATTAATGTTTTTGTTTGTCCTCGTCTAACAACTTTTTCTTAGTTAATGACACTAACCATAACCTGCTCTGGAGGTTAACTACGGACTACAAGGCTCATTGCCTTGATTTAGCAGAGTATTTACCATCCCCTGGAATTAGCAGGTGTGGTGTTTGACTGAGTTTTCACAGCCTGACCTTGATCTTAATATACACACAGCATTCAGCACATACAGTCAATGTAAAAAAACAGTCTTCTGATAATGCACTTTAATGTCAAAGTACTTTGTGAACTGCTGTTATACATATGCATTATAATAATGATAGCATACAGGTACAGAAAGAGTACAACTTTAAGTCAAAGTACTTGAGCAATAAATCAAAATTCTTCAAATTAACTTCGGCAGAGTGCCAAACTGCCAAATGTCCTTCAGTGGCGAGTATATGCAGTTAAACATTAACACACACACAAAAAAAAATATCACAGGGAGTGAGTGTTATTTTTCATATGCCTCAAATGTTGGGCATTGTAAATTTTACATTCTGCGGTGTATGAAATTTTCACCTGGCTACTTAGCTTCCAAGAAATCTCACGATCACCTTTAAGTCACATAATAGTGCTTTCAACAACATCTACACAGGACACAAGCGAAAAATGTGAAAACACTCATTTGTCATTTAAAGTGATATTTACCATGTCCACCTCGTACACAGACAGATGTAGAGATGGCACGTTTGCCAACGAGATTGAGGGCTCTGAGGGCTCTGGTGGCCAGCATTCTGGAATTTAAGTCATAGAAAACATATCATTTAAAAAAATTCACAATTTCATCAATGCATGTAAACATTCTACTTCGCTCTAAAGCAAACGACTTCTCGGGTTATGAATGACATCTTGCTCTTTGTGTTGACGTCTTCGCTTCCGCTGCCCCTTTGTGTGCTCAACTGACAAGGCTGTCGCCCGCTATCTATAAGCTCTTAAAATATTGACGCAATTACTAAATTGGATATTGGTTTACGTGATTTACCCAAAATAACGGCTTATTCGCCATTAATATGTGCGTCGTTTTACAACCGAAACTACGTTACCTGGCGCTACACCGCAATGCTACGCTAATGTTAGCTTCTGACACAAGGTCATAGCGGCCATACAAAAAATATCACAGAAACAACAGTTTGTTCAGGACACGAGTGTATAGTTCGTTATCGACACGTTGATTAATACTTTCTAATTATACGAACAAGTGATGTGTTTTGTCTGCCCTCCCGAATGTGGTATTAGATGCCAACGACATGTAGCCGGTGCATTAGCCCCACCTAGCTCCCTCCCCATCTCCGCCGACAAAGTCACTCGTACATCTTGGTTTATTTCTTCTAAAACTGCAATTTCGCATCACAGGTGGAGTACGTATAAACTCACTGCATAGGTTTGAGGTAATGTGCTGTGTATTTCAATCGGGTTAAAACCATACACTTTATGAAATAAATTCAACCTACTTACTCTTCCTCGCTCTGTCCAGCTACACTCTCAAAGGAAGGACGTACCGGTGAAAGCGGAAATACGCAATTTACGTAGGGCTACACTCAGGTTTACGGTTAGGGTTAAACAAGGATAAAAGCAAAACGGACGTTGGTCAATAAAAACGCTTGTGAATATTACAATTCTACATTTAATTTATATACCATCTTTAAAAAAAATTAGATGACCTGTCTGAATCTATTGTGTTCTGTAATACTGACACGGAAACAAATATGTACGTGTTCTATAAACTCCCTTGGGTCAATGTGAAACATTGTTTTGAGGTTTTCTTTGTAAGCTGTCTTACTTTATTTAAACATTTAACATAAAAATTCTCATATTTATACGTGTGAACGGTCTGGAAGAAAAACACCACCCAGTTTAAAATGAAATTAAACTTTATTTTGAACCACCAAAAGGATGGATACAAAAACCATTCAGACTATGAATGTTTACAAAACATACATACATTACATTTTTTTGGACAGAACTTACTTATAATCTTATTTTTTCTGTCTGTTCTTATTTGTTTGCATTTTTCATCACTCGTCCTTTTGTTGTAAAAAAAAGAGGTGTATTATTAATGTCATTAAAGCTGAATAAAGAGAAGAGTGATTGTACAACTGCTGTTGGGAATACAGAGTCCTATCAGTGACGTTTAGTTTCACAGAAATGAATAAATACAGGTCAGAGGTAGAAATAAAAAAATATACATTCAAATGTATATAGAAGGGTTCAGTTCGCTTATTTTAGTTCACTTATTACTGTTTGTATACTGTATATTGTTAATTATATTATTCAGTTCTTGCACATTATGTCTCAGATATGTTTTATAGATAGATAGATAGATAGATAGATAACAATTTGAGGGTGAGGCGGTGTATGGGCCTGGTGGGGAAAAAGGGAAGACGGAAAATGAGCTCAGTTTTACGACTTCACGGTCTAATTTACGGCACCACCGGCGCTACAGAAACGAGTGGAAGGTGGAAGTGAGATTAGCTCTCGTGCCAGTAATTATTCCTAGCATTACTACAATGTTGTGACTGTGAATATTTGCATGTGCGCACAAGGAGACTGAGCTTCGACGACATACGGCGGCGTTAAGACGACACGCAGAGGAGGATATCTACTTTTCTGTCGGCATGATAAGTGACGACAGCTAGCATTAGCAGGCAGCAGTCCCTCCTCAACGTGAAGCCACTCAGAGAAAGTCTGGCAGTCCGTTTTTACCCTCACTGATCCTGCTGCAGGTTGACATATAAACATGCCTATTCAGCTGACAAGCCAGGCGTACTGTAAAATGCTCCTACACGCCGCCAAGTATCCTCACTGCGCGGTGAATGGGTTGCTGGTGGCAGAAAAGACGAAGGAGAAGAAAAAAGACAGCCACAGTGTCCTGTGCGTGGACTGTGTGCCCCTGTTTCACGGTACCCTGGCTCTGGCACCAATGCTGGAAGTAGCCTTAACTCTGGTAAGTACCCTTAAAATACACCAGGTGCGCGGTCACTGGATTTTTAGACTGACCTTAAACAAAAGTTAAGCTTATTGGGTTTTTGTCTCCACCAAATTGCCTTTTGGTTGGCTCTTGTTTGTAAAGCTGAATGAATAAGGCAGGAATCTTAACTTTATTTTGTTTATGTTATTCATTTATTCTTTGTTTGTGAGTGTTAAGTATTAGAATTACATGTAATTATTGAGATATACACAAACTGGCCCTACAAAGCTTTCACAATGATAAGTGTAATCAAAATAGTTCTGTTCTGTTGGCTTCACATCTCATCCCATTTCAGATTGACACTTGGTGCAAAGAAAACAACTATGTTATTGCTGGATATTATCAAGCCAATGAACGCACAAAGGATCCAAGGTACAGAAAATTAAACTTACTCTTAGACCCAAATGACAACCTGTTTTAAACCACAGTCCAAACTTCCCTATAATTTGGTGGATTTCATGTTTCACCCTCTCTCTTGCAGACCCAACCAAGTAGCAGAAAAAGTAGCTGCCAGGATTTGCGAGAACTTCATTGAAGCAGCAATTGTTATGGTAACTATACTGATGGTTTTACACGCTATTGTCAATTAAATCAAGTAACATAAATAGATTTGTTCTGATTATAACAAAGCACACACACTAGGTGCTGGACAAAAACCAGAGTACGCCAACTGTTTTCACACCAGTTCAAGCTTCCATATACTTTCTAATTCACCTCCTCGGAAATGTTTTGGACAATAAGAAGGTTCCGACTTCCTTGGAGGAAAAATAAAAAGTTTCTGGGGGCATCAACTGATATGCAAACATTTATCTTCTTCCTAATTAAAGTTCAACACATGTTGTTCTTGCCTTTCAGGCATCAACTGGTTTATCTTATTTTAATACACAAACATAGAGAACTATCAACTTCATGTAGCTTGTCTAGCAGGTTTTATTTTGCTGCCTCACTGGATATAAAAAATGAATATTGTATTGACACCCAGACTCTGAACAGTCTGTGCTATAATAAATTAAAAATATCTTAAAATTAAGTGTGATAAGCTAGATGCATGAACAAACCGGCTTATATCATAATAAATGATAAGCTACAGAGAAAATGAATGTGTTTTTTCTGCAAACATGTAAAACTGGGCTGTGGACTAATGACATTATGCTGCACATACCAGTTCTTTGAACCAAGGAAATGGTTGCTACATGATCTACAAAGTTTTTTTTGTTTTTTTTTTATTTCTTCACTTTCTCCCCCTCAGGTGGACAGCGGTCGATTAACAGTTAGTTGTTTTGAGCCGATTGTGCACATCTATGATCACCATGAAAACAAGTGGAAAAGCAGAGACGTAACACCGTAAGTGTGTGAGCTTCCTAATTCAAACTTGTAAGGGCTGTGTATTATCAGAAAAAAAAAAAAAATATATATATATATATAAAAATAAATAAAACAGCTATGATGATGTAAATATATTTTATCAATTGACTGTACTCGTCAAAAACAGTGTTGACCTACATTTAGGCCATTTTGTATTTCTTCCAGTGAGTCTTTCGAAGATTGGAACGAAGCACAGAAGATCACATCAGCGCTGCTAGAGGGCAGATCCTACGAGAATTTGATTGACTTTGACAATCACTTGGATGATCTAAGGAACGACTGGACCAACCCTGTGATCAACAAGTCTGTCCTGGATCTCTGCTAATAATACCCTCCTTTAAGAGAGCCCAAGACACACACACACACACACACACACACACATTGCTGCCATTTCAGCATGCATGATGCTGAATATTTTGTCTTTGCTCTATTGAAAGGCCCCCACAATTATGGGAACTTGTGGAGAGCTTACAAGTGTGGCCAAGGACAAGTACCATTACGTGCATAGCTTACATACTGTATTTCCACCTATTCAAGGTGATGCTGCAGATGATAGAGCCAGTTTTGGCTTTGAACACAATGCTTCAAATTAAATTCTAGAGTATTTGATCTATTTTTTCCCTGTGAGACTTTACAGCTGATAGCCATAGAGAGATTGAGTCCTGAATTTCAAGAAGTTAAAAAATAAAGATTGTCAGTTGCTGATATAAGAAATGAATTACAATGCTCTTTATCAAATTTGTATGTGTTTTGAACCCTGAAGCAGACACAGTTCACAGAAGTGTCGAAAGTTGAATTAAAACCATACATTAACAAAAGTGAACCAGAGAGATGCAAACATTAGTTTTTTTTTATAGAGTTTGTCTGTAGATAAAGATCGGCAATAACAAAAGGAGGATTGATTCAAGAGGATTAACCTTTACATTATTGATGCATACATGTCAATAATTTAGCTCAATATTGGCAATTTGCTCTAAAAATAGTAGGTAATAGTGTTTATAACTTGACTAATTCTATTTTATAAGTAAGGTAATGATACAGATGCAGTTTTGTATTTGAGATTAGAATGAAACAGTAAGAGCTAATTACTTCAATAATAGTAGAAACTACATTTTCAGGAACCTTATAAGCTGAATGTAAAATGTTTAGAAATATTCAAGTCCTTATACAAATTTAATGTGATTAATAAATTATTTTTTGTTTTGACGTACGTCTTATACTGATGTTAATAAAAGTTTGAACACAATTTGGCTCCAAGGCTGACGGTTTTTGGTTTACTTTGGTGTTAAAAAACAAACAATAACTAAATATAATTTGTTGTACAGTTGTTTGCTCTCAAATATTGAGAATATGCAACATAATTACACATATAGTTTAATCAATAGCTCTCAGTTTGCATGACATAATTCATGATAAAGTAAATGTATTTTAAAAGACGTGAAGGAGACAAATATAATTGTGTTATAATAATACAATAATATGGTATATATACATAAAATCAGTTGTTTGCATGTAATAATAATGTAATAAATGTTCAACCAAATCAACACTTTCTGAAGTGACTGATCTACATGCTAATTTACCGCAAAATAAAATTGTTTATTTGAGACCAGTGGCATGCACAGACAACAGCAGAGGTAAAAACTAAAAGGGCACCTACTGCACACCCGTGGGGCAGGCACCACTAATACATCATTTCCCACATTCTCACACATCTGTGTTTAACTATACAGGTGAAATTTTCTTGCTAAATGTTGGAGATCAACGCATGTATTTTTTAAGTATTTTTAACTGATCTACAGTTCATTGATGGGTTTGATTGTTGTGTCGGACGTCGCGCTCATGACTCTTAGAAGTTTGCCAGAGCAGGTACTAAAAACTATCCCTAATGGAAAATGCAAAATAAACAAGAAGAGTCAAGCCATGCCGTGTCGAGTCATTCTTAGAACTGTAAAGTGGAAATGGATCAGTCTTGTAACTCAAGAGGACATTTTGGCGTACAGTGTTTTTGTCCATTAGGGCACCAGGCATTTGCCCCCCTTTTATTGAAAATAAACCTTTTTAAAATTATATCAAGTTTGCCATCTACGATTGCAAATATTAGAGTACTAATGTCCATGACAGTTTAAAAAAATAAAGTTTGTATAATAATGTACCATATACTGTCATAATGTTGATGCAACAAAATTATGTTCTACAAAGGTTGTGACAAAAGTAACATGAAGGGAACATTTTGGGAACCGAATGTGCAACCAAAAGCTAACCTTAGGAAAACTTTCAACCATAGGACAACGTAGGGCAAACCTTTCTGGTTCTGGAAACAGTACCTTTTTGTTGTGCAAACGTTCCCTGAACCAGAGATTGTTAGCTGGGAATTAAATCTATTGTTTTTTGTCCAGTAAAAAAAATCATGACACACAATTTGCATTTAAAAAAAACAGAAAATCAAAATTATTATATTTAAAAGGTTAGAACACTCAAGTATATATTATATTATATGACGATGATATAATCATACTAATACATTTTTTAAATGTATTTTTTCTGGTCACGTGACCCACCGCTGAATTCTCCAGGACAGAAAAAGGAGAAAGGAGAAGACAAAGTCGTCATAGGAAACCAGCTCGCGACGCTTCACTGAACTAACTTTAAAACCCAGTTCTAATACAATGCACTTACACCACGCGTGCGTGTGTGTGTGTGTGAGAGACGATTATATATCTAAAAACACCGTAACACACAGGGAAAGGCTGAAATAAGCGGTAAAAGAAAGTCAAATATAAACTTGCGTTGCGACGTCACACTTCCGACTTCCGTTGACGACGAGTCCGTCTAAACCTTGTTTCCGCTGCACGGTCGCCGTGTTATCTCGCAGCGCGGGAACGTTCCACTGCGTGACTGACTGTGAGGAGGATACGTTTTTGGGGGAACAAAATAACAGACAGATATGGATCCTCTGGAGGTCGAGTTCCTCGCCGAGAAGGAGACGGTGAAGATTATACCGAACTTCAGTCTGGACAAGATTTATTTGATCGGGGTGAGGAAGTAAACATCTGTCATTGTTTATACTCGGGTTCACAGTTGGGTCTACCAGAGCTGATACATTGCCTTTAGGGCTGCAAATGTCGATTATTTCCGCAATCGATTAAGCTGTCTGTTATTTTATCGATTAATCGAGTCAGAAATGTCGATGAAAGTGTTGACGTTGAAATGTTTTGTCCACAAAATGATTCAGTTTTGATGATTGATTTTGATGATGATTTCTTTGTTATATGAAGAGAAGAAACCAGAAATATTCACATTTAACAAGTCATTAAGTCATTATTAATAATAATAAAACACTCAAACCGATTAATCAATGATCAAAAGAGTTCAATTCAGTATCCACTATCCAGTGTTGAAAATAAACATTTACATACTACACTATGAAACATTTGACTTTTGATCATAGTATAATGAGAAGCTACGATATGCTTCGCGATATATAAGTATTACATTTGTAAACGTATAGAACAAGAGAGAACTATACTAAATTAATTTTTGATACACAAACTGCAGCTCTACTTTAAAAACCCCACATTAGCTTAGTGTAGTTGCATTAATATAACATATGCCATCTACATGTAACACAAGATTAAATAAAAAAGTTCTCGTCCTGACTATGATTCCCCATCGCCTACTTTATTAATAACTGAAGATACAGTGTGATCGTCTATTAATCATATATGGTTTTCTTTTTGTAATTGAAAAATAACACCTAACCATTTGTTACTCACAGGAAATACTAACAAATTAATTATTTTTTAACTAAATAAGGGATAAACGCATATAGAGAATGCAATGTAGCCTTAAAAATAACAATTAACTGAAAATGTCATGGTTTCATATACTGCACATCACTAAATTAAATAATTTCCTGTATTTGTAGATGAGATAGTCATTATTTTTTATTATTTTATTTCAATCCATATATATGGGTCTAAAGTTGATTTCTTCATGTATTTGAGGATTTATAGACGTGTAAATGTGATTCAGAAGAAAACATCTGCCTGTCTGCCCTGCTGCAAAAGAAGGGTTTAGTGTTAACACAGGAGATTCTCGCTGTGTTGCTACTGTTCACTGCTATGTTTTTCTCCTCAGGGCGACCTGGGCCCCTTCAACCCTGGCCTGCCAGTGGATGTTCCCGTGTGGCTCGCTCTGAACTTGAAACAGAGACAGAAGTGCAGAATTGTTCCTCCTGAATGGATGGATGTTGGTAAGAGTCAAACACGCATCTCTACAGAGACCATGGTTTCACGTTATGCACAGAGTTGAAGTCCTTTGATTATATAGGATCTCTTACCAAGTTGAAGTGCAAATTTCTTACACTATTTACTATTTTCCAGGGATGATGTGTGCTAAAGTTTGGATTTGACTATACTGTGTCTTTTCCGAATCTTACAGGTGCAACTCATTGATATAATTTTGTTGGATTGTGGAATGTGGAGGTGAAAACTTTATAACCTTAAAGAATAGATGGATTACTGGAAAACAAAAGAGCTGTGCCACAAATGAACACGTTATATCAAGTATTGACTTGAATCACAGGAACTATGTGATTCTGATGATTATTATCAGATTGCCTTTAATCGTTGATGTTTTGCTCCTAATGTGCAGACAAACTGGAGGAGACACGAGATCTGGAAAGGAAAGAAGACACTTTTACACCTGCTCCGAGTCCTTACTACATGGAGCTGACCAAACTGCTGCTGAACCAGTGAGTCTGTGCATAAATGGGGGAAAAAGTTGTCCCTTGTTTTTGGTACTCGACCTCACAAACGTGTTTTTGTTTATTTCTGCAGCGCGTCTGACAATATTCCTAAAGCAGACGAGATCCGAACGCTGGTCAAAGACATCTGGGACACGCGCATCGCTAAACTCCGCCTGTCTGCTGACAGCTTCATCAGTCAGCAGGAGGCTCACGCTCAGGTAAAACCTGCTTTTGACTTCAAGCAACTTATTTTGACTTCAAAATAACGACTTCAAAAGTCATTTTAATGTGTCACTGGCTTTCCAATTTGGACATTTGCTGTGATTATCCATGTGTTTTATAGACATATACATATACAAGGTCCCGACTTGCATCGACATAATGTGGAAGTGGCTTGTTGGTCATAATCAAGCATTTCGCAAGCATTTGGTCTTACATTTGATTTTGTTGAAAGTACTCCATGAATTTAAGATTTGATTGTAGTGAGGATTTTGAAGATGTTTTGCCTTTGGCTCTGGGAACGGGCATTTTCCTCTCTGTTCTGAATTCACTTAAGAATCAACTGATTAATCATTGATAGCATGGCTGCATGAGTACACAACAAACTTTACTATGCCGTCAGCTAGTGATGCGAGTCTGACACCGGAGCTCCGATCCTTGCTTCAAACTCGAAGCTGTGCTCTCCTTGAACCGCTGATTCGAAGCTTGCTTTGGGGCAGAGCAAGTGACGTAATCGATGACGTATGAAGCAGCGACTGCTTCGGTCCCCGAATGAGCTTCACGAGCTATCGCGAGATTAGTTGTTGGCGTGAGACTTGCTTCGGGAGGCTTGTGCGCGCCAAAACACACCTAAAGGCACCCGACACACTCCACAACATGTGGCCTTGCCAAAGTTGTTGTGTGCGTTATTGCTGTTGTTGCTGTTATCATCCCTGCTGTTGGTTGATCGTCATGGAGCCAAATAGGAAGAGAAGCCGTTCTCAAATGTGGGAACACTTTGAGCTGATCAGTCCTAATAAGGTGAGTATCTGATTCAAAGTACAGTATGTTGTATAGCTCAGTGGCATAGTCGCAGGGCCTTCGTCTTGAGGACTGGGGTTCAAATCCCAGATGGTACTTTTATACTTATAATACTTTTCATACCCAGTATGGACCCTTAGTCAAGGCCCTCAAAGCTGGAAAGTGGAAAAACTGCTATTCCTCAATAAAAACCTCTGAATTCATCCCCAAGTTACACAAGCACAGCCCACCTTCCCTGCACCTACTTTGTTTCCTCGACCACACCCTCTCTCAATCCCAGATACTAGTTAACCTTGTCTACTGAATAAGCTGAATATAATATGTTCAGCAGTAAACAACCAACACTGTCTGTCACAACGGCAATCACTGGCATGTTGTCTAATATTTCACCACTAGATGTCACTGAAATGAACCTTTGAATGAATGAACCCATGTTCAATACAATTGGCAAAGTGGTTCAATACTGCTTTATTGCTTCATTTGAGCAGCACTACCGTCAGCTGTGATCGGTGACGGTGTCTTGAATTTAAGATTTGATTGTAGTGAGGATTTTGAAGATGTTTTGCCTTTGGCTCTGGGAATGTGCATTTTCCTCTCTGTTCTGAATTCACTTAAGAATCAACTGATTAATCATTGATAGCATGGCTGCATGAGTACATGACAAACTTTACTATGCCATCAGCTGTGATCGTTGACGGTGTCCTGCACCATTTTTGGAATTCATCTTGTATCTTACTGCTTCCCATCCATCTTCTACTGCTTTATCCTCCAAATGAGGGTCGTGGTGGTACTGTATAGGCGGGGTACACCCTGGACAGCGCGCCAGTCTATCGCAGGACCACATACATTGACAAACAACCACCCACTCTCACACTCACGGTCAATTTTAGAGTGTCCAATTTACCTCATCCCCATATTGCATGGGGTTTTTGGACTGTGGGAGGAAGCCGACTAACCCGGGGAAAACCCACGCACACAGAGAACATGGTCGAGAACCCGGGTCTTCTTGCTCCTACTGCTTCTCATTTCACCATAATATCACGTTCCAGTAAATACGAGCTCATGTGTTCACCACTGTCAGTAGAGAATGAAATGTCTTGTCGTCTCATGCCCTCACTCTGTGCGTGTCCCCTCCCTCTCCAGTTGGACAACCTGACTCTGATGGAGATCAACACCATCCGGACGTTTCTTCTCGACTCTCTCAACTGCATGTACAAACTGCGCTCCAACCTGCAGCCCGCCTCCAGTAAAGGACAGTACGCAGACTTTTGATCCACTCGGTCAAAGCCCCAAAGGGGTTGTACTTCTCTGCTGGGGAAGGTGCTTAACTGTACATATTTATAAGCTTTATATGCTTCTCTTGTTTGCAGTGTGCATATTTAATGTGATTTCATTTAGGATGTTCGAGCTACTGTGCTTTTGTATGTTTCAAAAATAATAACAAAATAAATGTTTCCTTGTTGGTAGTGAATATTCTGTTTTTGTCCCCTGTGTTTTTGTACAGGTTTTTGTTTTTTAATACAGGGCAATCATTTATTTTAGATTGTTTTCTTCTTAAATGTATACATTTATTTCTTTAATGTATAAAGTCCTGGTAGAGAATTTGCCCAGCATGGTTTCAAGGTGGATTGGACAATATAAAAATTTGACTTCATGACACAGTTAAAACCACTAAACCTCAGAAACAAATGATTTTAGAACACTTTTTTTTTTTTAAATGAAAATAGTAAAGAGAAAAACAAGAATCTTAAATAAGAGTATTAAAAAAATTAGACTCTAGAATACCTGAAAGTTCCCCCTTGTGACTCAAAATGAATCCCCTATGATTGTGTGAACCAAATAGTATATCATCTCATCTGTTATCAAGGCACATTGTTAATTGCATCAAACATCAGTGAACTATTTTTAGCGGTGGATCAAAAAATCTGTTTGGCAACATATCATTGTCCCATAATCAATGCCAAATGCTTGAAACTGCAACGATAATTCCACACTTTTTAGACCCACTCGTAGGGGGACGGGACCTCATTCCCAGAATGTAAACAGTGTCCGCCATCTTGGCTAACAGTTATGCTAACAGGAATAAGTGTAAAAAGAATGAAGATATTTCTCAACTCATGGGAAACTGAGGTTGGGAAGCACAATTGTTCAAAAATACTAACCCTATTCTGGTAATACAAAGCTAAATGTAATATCTGTGACGTATTCCCTTAATAAATGAAGGCACTCTAAAGTCAACATTACCTGCCAGTTTCACTCACCGGATGTCGCTACTTCCTGTCTCCTCACGGTGGCGCTGCTCAAATGAATGAGGGAAACTTGGGCGGAAGTTACCTGGCTGAAACAGAAGTGAACTTACAGAAGGATAACGGTGGAGAAAGTTACATTAAGCGATGCCCCATCCACGTTCAATACATAGACTTTATACACTTTGTACTCCATGTTGTAAATACACAGAGAAATCCTGCATGTTTAACTTTTCACGGACGTTTTGTTTTCTTCAGTTACACAAATATCACTATATGATTGTCAAGCAATATATCGATTTATCACACGATCGTATTTTGACATTATTAAAATACCCCTCACTATTCAAGGTCGCCCGCACCCACAAACAGACCAAGGTTGGTAATTTGACATTTTTGAAATATTTTATTTTCTTTTTTGTCAGAAATCACAGCCATATATTCATAAATACCTAATTACTACATTCAACAAAGAATATATTACATTACAATGAATTCAAACAAGTACATTTTTAAAAACAGAACAGGATTTCACAGCATCTAGACATCCTCCACTGAGTAATGGGGCTATTGCATGGGCGTGCGTGGGCCGGAGACACAGGGTTGCTGGGTATGGGGGGGCTTCTTGGACTTCACCTTCCTCCCCCAGCTGATTGGCAGCTTCCCTAGGCATGCATGCTCCTTCATAAACTGATCAGCTGCACTCTTGGTTCTCTTCTGCTCTGTAAAAATGACAGACTTAAAACTGTATCCCTCCGATCTGGCTCAGGCCTCCTTTTGTAATAATGATGAAATCGTTTTATTCTGAGATGCTTTTTAGATTAAATAATTATGCACCCGTTCTTCATTTGCACAAAACACAGCTGTGTGTGGAACGTGGATCACAACTCATTCACATGCTCCCAAATTTTTGAGGCACTTGTAAGTCATATATAAATTTTTAGCATGGGGTAGTTGTTGTGCTTAAGTCTTTTTTTCCCTTTCATAAATTAACTTTATGTTTTCAAACATTACTTAATTGTGTTTTCTCGGATATTCCACCACCAAAGAGTCAATACGGTGATCTGAACCCCGCGTGGATGGCCTCTACGGTCTCTGATCGCAGATGAGGATGAGGCAACATGAGTTAGAATGTCTTTGTAGAAACTGTCACAACTATAGGCGGTGGGAGGAGGACAGGCAGGATGTAAACAAGTAAAGCTGATTTTTATGAAATACCCAGTTTGAATATGACTTTGTATTGAGTCGACTTAAATGACTTGTTGGCAACTTTGAGCATCTTAAAAATGTGGGGCATGTGGTGTCGAAGGTATTCAGACGTGGAAGACGGGACACTCGCGTTTGAATGTTTGGCTACCTAATTGCAACTCAAATCCAAAATGCTACCTTTTTTTTCCTCCATTTTGGCACAGTATCTTGTCAGAACTGCCGTCTCGGGGCTCGATCTCGTTGTAAGGCGGAACATTACGTAAAACCGTCATGTTGCTTGATGCTACATAATGTCATACAATGTGAGATGCAGGTCCAGTGGTAGACGGCATCGTAAGTAAATTTTAAAAGGATTAAAACTACACGTCGTTGGGTATGAACTGGTTTCTGTGTGAGACTCGCGGTCGCAGCGGTGGAGCCGACGGTTGTTGACGTGATCTTTAAAAGCAGACGACGCGCGCTGCTGTGAAGGAAGAGGGATGAAAAGGGCAGGAGCCGTTTCCTCAGGACCGCCGGGTAAAGCTTTGCTGTGCTCGGAGATCGGCTGAGGCGGCTGTGACTGGCTCTCAGCTGCGCAGTGCCAGGAGAAGAGTGTAAGAGGAGGAGGAGGAGTGTATCCTGTTTCCCTCACTCTGTCAAAATGTCTCAGAATGAGCTGTTCTGGCCAGCAGCAGTACAAACACTAAAAGCAAGGCTTTCTTTTCCAACCCAAAAAAAAAAGACAAAAAAAAGCATAAACATATAAAAATGGCAAGCTTTCTTTTAAAAGAACAATGATTAAAGTAATAAAAACATACAAAATTCTTTTAAGTCTTCATATTATATACAATACAAGGCTGAAGCACCTTTTAAAATTCTTATTCTCAAATTTTCTATCTCGAAATAAAACATTTCCTTAATTCTTTCCAAAAAAATGTGCATTTTTTTCTAAGTTCTTCCCTAATTTGAACAGTTCTTTGTTGTAACACAGTACCACCAGGTAGTTCTTCAGCTTTTCTTCTTAAGTGCATTTCCAGTTCATAAGCCCATGTGGCCACTGCGATGAAAGTCAGTCCCGACTAAACAGAAGCCTTCGCTTGGAGATGTGGAGCGCTTCGAGTCTCTTGACGTCGCTCCTCCCGGGGGCAGCTTCTCCCTCATTGGCAGGATTGTCTGGGTAGATGTGGCAGTGAGGGATGCGGGGACCGAACAACGGAGCAGCAGGAGCTAAAGAATGTGTGTGAAGCAGGTGCAGGTGCGTGTTTGTGTGTGTGTGTGTGTGTTTGTGTTGATCTTCAGGTTTTCCTGCCCTTTACTCGCGAGCTGATCTCAGGTGTTGGCTACATTGGCACACATAAGTGGCTTGTGGTGCAGTCCCTGGCTGCCCCTCACTGAATGTCCCACTGCATGTCTCCCATGCATTCTCATCTATCCATTCATTCATTTTTATCGAGCCTGCGGCCGTCTCCTCTGAGGAGCTGCGTGGACCAGGCTATGAAAAATAAACTCTTTGTGTCAAGTCTGGAAAAAGGAGGTGGCCAGCGCCTGGGAGCTTTCAGGTCAGTGTGTTGGGGTCACCTGGGAGGGTAGCCTTTGTAATGGCCACCTCTTGGCCAGTGTGTCTGTGGCAGCGTCAAACACTTCCTGAAGTGCTCCAGCTCCGCTTGTAACTTCTCCCTCTCCATAGCCAGCTTCTGTCTCTGGGACATCAGCTCCTGCACAACCAGAGCAGCAAAGAGGGAAGAGGTCAAATATGAGATTACAGAGAAATCACAGGAGATACAGATTTTAGCCACTTAACAAAAAGGCTCACCTAATGCCATCTAAGCCTGCTAGAGTCTAACACACCTTAAAAATGTGGACAGTGACACTGTGTCATGTCTCTCACCAAAGTCCATAGAGAAAATCAGTGATTTTATTTCTTCTACGTCAACTGCTGCCTCTATCAGGAAGTTCAAATGTGTTATTTTGTAACCCGAGTGTTTGATTTACCTAAGGAACACAAACCTACCAAAGAACCAGCAGCTACTTTGCTAAAAATGCAGATTTTCTCTAAGGACTAATGAAAATCAAACCCGAATTCAGCTTCAAAATATTTGTCTGAACCTGGTTAGACCTCTTGAGCATTCACACTCCGGTGTGTGTGTGTGTGTGTGTCAGACTGTCTTACCCCCATGCTGTGAGACAGCTGCTCAGCAGTCAGACTGAGGTTGTAGTTCTGAGCTTCGAGTCTTCGACACTGGTTCTGCAACACTTGTCGCTCCAGACTTTGCTCTAGTGAACGAAACCAGACCAGAGAAATTTGGGATTAGATTGATCAGAGTGATGTATAAACACAAAATATGACATTTTTGCACATTTATACAGAACTGTGTCATATTTAACAATTCAAAAAAATAATTGTTGTGAAAGCCACCTTAATGTCTGTAACCGACTCAGAAAATTATCTGTATTGTTATGCTCGTCCATTACCAGCACTAAAACCATCAGTATTATGGTGCACTATGCCTTTATCATCATTTTCTGTATCATAATAAGAAGGTTTATTGTTAAAGCTTCCAATTTAACGAACATCTCATTTGAAACTTGCATAATATGCAGTTCAAATAAAGAAAACTCAAAGATTTAAGTGAATTTTTGTTCACTTGCACTGAACTGTGGGAAGTCTGAATACCTCCCTCTAGTGGCAAGAAAATGCTACAACATAATCTCCAGTCTTTTTTTTTACTGCTTCTATTGACACATATCAGCTCGTCAGTCAATTCCCCGCTTACCTTCAACATATTCCTGATAAGCTTCAAATATAGATTCAATCCCCTGCCACCTGGACGTGGGGGCCTCTTCCTCCTCCTCCTCCTCTTCTTCCTCCTCAGAGCCCTCAGGCCCAGACAGGTCCTCTCTCGAGCCCGAGGCGTCCCGGTGCAGCGGCACAGAGAAGTGCTGCCCGTTGGGCTGAGGGTGAGCGTGCGAGAGCGGATGGGGAAAGGGATGTGCGTTTGAGTGCGACTGCGGATGTGGCGGCCGGCCTGCGTTGCTCTGAAGCTCGGGAATGTTGTAGTGCACGGAGGATTCCTGAAGGTGGGACGACTCGGACATCGACGCGGCTCCACCTGAAGGACGAGGTCGCGGAAGAGGGGAAAATATTTCATCCATTTCTATTCCAGTTTTTTTTTTTACAACGTACAAACAGTACAACATTGAGCCATTTAAACACTTTTTCTTGTTTTCTTACTCCACTATTATCCACATTGGTTTTATTGCATAACATGACATTAGTAAATAAATAAATAAAATCTAAACTCTTCATTTCATCCTTTGGCGTGACAATGAGACCTTTCCCACAGGCACTCATCATTTCTGTTCAATACAAACATCATTTAAAAGACTCAAGAGCACGGAAAACACACTAATAAAGAAAATACCACACATTCAGATTAAAAAACTATTAACATGCCTGGTTATCTTTTTAGATTTTTTTTTGTGGTTGTTAAAGGATCTATGACGCTATGTTAGTTTGTTTTTCTGTCTCATGCTTCTGAATAACTATCCAAAATTGATATTACAGTTCCTGTTTTGTATAAAATGAATATCTTGGTGTCCTGACCACTTCATTTTCAATTCCCCACTCTTGTTGGATATTTATATAATACACAAAATGATTAGTTTCTTGATTGCATAAAATTACGAGATTAATAACCAATAAAAAAAAACTGCTCTACTTCAAGAGCGACGAATCAGTCTTGTTTAGGCAAATGTTTAGATTGTTCTGTGCTGGAAATAGAGCAAGACTTCAAAAGCATAATCAATTGAAAATACAATTTGCTCCTTAAAAGCTGCAGCTCAAAAGAAAACAAAAAACTATGTGTAGATTTCTGTTCTGCTGTTTATGACCGAGGTCGTCACACCTCAGTAGACCTGAAACTATTACTTGATTATTAACCGATTACTAAATTAATCGTCAACTAATCGATTAGTCGGTTTGAAGCGGTTTTCATTATAAAAACAGCTTCAGCTACTTAAATGTGATTATTTTCTTCATTTCTTTGCTCCATATAACAAAGAAATCACTAAAAACGGACATTTGAGAACGTCATCATTTTTTTGTATGTTTTCTGACATTTTATGGACCGAACGATTACTCGATTAATCGATGCTGAAAAGAATGGTCAGTTGCTTCACAAAGTGGCTCACCTTTGTGTTTCTGCAGAGCCTTCTGAGTGGACTGAAGCACAGATTCGTGAAACTGCTGGGCAAACTCCTCCGGGGTGAAACTGTCCCAGGGTTTGGTGCATCCATTGACACTGTGAGGGACCTCTTTCGCCTGATGGGGGAGCGGGGGCCGCAAACTGTTAAGAAGGCTGGCGCTCCTCTTAGGCATCGGTGCTTCACTGGGCCCCCGGGCCTTGTCCGGGTAGACAGCTGGAGAAGGGGGTTCCTTTGGTCTTAATGTGTCCCCGAGAGGTTTTGGGTGGCCGCCGGGGGACGCTGGGCCACGTGAGGAGGGGCTGTGTGGTCTGACACTGTTGTGCTCCTCTGATTCCGAGGGAGGCTGGACAAATGTGGACTCTGCAAGTGTTTGAACACGCGTTAAGTCATGACGAGGTCCCGACATTATGGAGCGTTGCAAATCAAAAACTGTGGTTACTGATCTCGAATAAACCTGCCGTAATATATGTTCCATATTGAGAAATGCTTATTTAATGCTGTATAATCATTGTAGCATTGCTGAGACAACAGATGTAAGATTCTGCTGCACAGTACTGTAAATGTAAATAAACAGCTCTCGGAAACGACTCAATACTTCAGGGACAGGAAAGTGTGTATATTTATCTTAATTTGTATGCGTCTCACCAGAGCTCTGCGCTGAGGGGCTCTTGCACAGCGGATGAGGGGCATGTCTGATGGTATCCAGGGTTACACTCTTTTCTTTAATGGCCTGGAGCAACTCCACTACCCTTTCATTATCTATGGGACAGAGGGGGTTGAAAAAAAAAAAAGAACCTGTAAAGCTCTGTACCATTAAAGGTTTTGGATTACAATACGACGCCCACTGTTGCTACTCCCAATTCCACATCAATATACAACAGACAGGGGTCACCCAACAGGAGTTTGACACCACCTTTCTGACAATGTAAAGCATAAATTATGTATACATTGTTGAATATATGCTGCACTCTTTGACCCCTTTAAGGGTTTAAAGCTTGAGGCTAAGGCTGCAAAATTAAACACCAGCTATTTTAGTCATCTTATTTTATAATAAATGTAATTATTATGTGATCGTGGCTTCATTATAGCTTCTTCAGTGAGTACGAGTCCTGGCTCCTCGTAAACCGTAAAGCGTAAACCGTATTTAGTGATATTATCATTTGGAAGTTTTTGGGGTGAAAACCAATTGATGTTTTTCACCATTTGATGATATTTTATGGACAGGCAGAGCTCAGCCCTCTGTCAGCTGGGATTGGCAGAAGATGGATGGATGAATGAAACAAAACATTAAAAGAGGAGACTAATGTGACAACATGCCTTTACGAGGTGTTCTTCTTTCTGACAGCTCTTTCCTAATAATAATAATAATAATAATGTCCATGTATCTATCAATATTAACACAATTATACTGTGTTTGTCTTAGATAAGGGGCCTTACTCGCAGTTCATTACTGTCATCATGACTTTTTGTGGAAGATCAACAGCGTCTTTGACTCGACTGGGTTGTAAAAAAATAAACAGCACATTTACCTCTCCTCTGCTGCACAGTGACGTGGGACAGACTGAACATGGTCAGGAACCGCTTCTTGTCCTCCAGCTCCGGTGCTCGGTCCATGTCCTCGGGAGTAAAGCGCGTGCTGAGCTGAGGTGGCGGAGTGCGCTTGGATTGCAGGGCGGGGGGCGAGGGGCTGCACTCCCTCAGCATCCTCCTCCGTTTCCTCCTCTTCTGTTGCACCAACTCGTCCCGCCGGCCCACTGTGGTGAGGCCAAACACTCCGAAAAAGTCCAATTTCTGCACAGAGAGGCACAAAAACGTTAATCGTGTTTGCTTGCATCATGGAAATGAAAGAAAAACACGCGTGTTGGCAGGTGTTTTACCTCAGTGGACTCATCCAGCTTGAGCGGGGGCTGCTCTGCCACTCTTCTGAGATGGGCTTTCACCTCCTCTTCATCACTCTCATCATACGAGTCATCCAGCTCATAGTAGTAACCTGAAAGAAACACAGTGTCATTAATACCGATACCCCACAAATGTGTGAAGAAAAAAAAAGCTTAAATTAAAGATGCAGCGTGGAAGAATTACTCTGTTCACTTTCTCAGGTGTAAGCAAGGATACGACACTTGTCGTTTTCTCTCCCTTTTCTGTTCATTGGCTTTGATTCCTTTTATGTCGAGAAGTAACAACATTGCACTAGTAAAGCCAGATGGCTGCAAACACAAAAAAAGCACCCACAAAAAAACAACTGAAAGAAGTTTCAGAGGTGAAATGTACTGCTCAGAAATACACTCAATAAAAACAACAAGCCCCTGCTGTACCTTTCTCTTTAGCCTCCCTCCTCCTCTTCTCCTCGAGGTCCAGCTTGCTGACGGGCCTCCGGTGCTGCTGAAGGTATTCATCATAGATCAACAACGTCTCCGCGCCCATTCCCAGTGTAGCTACCTGTCCCACCCCTTGTGCGGCAATGATCCCGAGCGCTTGTCCATGTCTGCTGTGCCCTGGGTGTCCCTGGAAGCCCTTAAGTCCAGCGCCACTTTTCACAGCTCCCTCGAGTTCGTACTGGCTGGACAGGGAAAGTGAGGTCCTCTGCTGGCTGAAGAAGCTCTGCGTAGATTTCTCCAGGTCAGCAAGGAACGTGCTGGGCTCCGCCAGGCCTGATGAGGGACCTCTCAGAGGCGGGTACTTTTCCATCACACCCCCATCTCTCCTTCTGGCTCCGTCCTCAAATTTGGACGGCCCCGGCTGCAGCCGGCTGAGGTCGTAGTGTCCCATCCCTGAGGACTCGTGGTTACGTCTGGAATCGGAGGACGTTTCTATGAGCGATGCGGGGTTCCACAGGGTGGTGGGAGGTGGAGGGTGGTGTTCGCGCGACGGCTGCGGAGGTTTCGGGGAGATGAGGGGTGGAGGGGCGCCTAAGTGAGGGTGGAGGTCTCGACTTCCTGGTTCGTGGTGATTGGTTATGGATCTGTAGAGACACATTGGATACAATATCTGTTAGACATACACAAAAAACTAATTATTTCCCAAATGAATGTCAGTTTTTGAAACTGTAAATTCACCTGTAACCAGGAAACCTATTGGACGACACCAGCTGTCAATCACACTGGTGTTTACTCATATGTGTCGTGTTTTATCGTCTATTTTCCTCTACATGGGAACATCATTTACAAAATTGACATCATAGGCTATTGAGGAAGACCTGCAACGAGTGAAGGAGACCATTAACTCGTCGGGAAAATGTTTACCTGTGTTATAGATCAAGTGAGAAGTAGACCCATTTTCCCATAGACTTGCATTAGGTACTAGTTATTTCATTAGTCGCCCCCATGGGCTTATATATATGCAGTCTATGGCAAAAACACACAACATTCACACTGGAGCTGCAACTAACGATTAATCGTTTGGTCCATAAAATATCAGAAAACCTTAAATTGATTGATGATTAACTTTTAATGATTTCTTTGTTGTCCAGAGCGAAGAAATGAAGGAAATAGTTACATTTAAGACGCTGAAACAAAAAGCTTCAAACCGATTAATCAATCATCAAAACAGTTGTCGATTCATGTAGTAATCGATTAAATCGATTCATTGATTCAGCTCTAATTCACACCTGGCCTTTGTCCCGTCGCCCACGTCAGCGTGTCTGCGCAAAGCAGCATTATCAAGCTCGGACAGAGTAGCCCAGAGCAGAGCGAGGACGCAGCCAAGGCACACACTGTCCTCCAGATACAGAGGCCTGTTTTTGATCTGTTAGGCCCTTGAAGTGTGGCATGCATCCACACACACACACAAACACACACACACACACAGAGGGAGAGAGTAAGTTCAGAGAGGCTGGGAGAAACGATTTCCTGACAGACAGACAGGCCGACAGAGGAGGGGAGGACAGACGAGAGGGAAGGCGAGCATGATGGACTGTTTGAAAGGGATCGCGGTGCGTGATGCGAGAGGGTAGCAGATAAATCTAAATGGAGAATAAGGATTTAAGTGAAGGGTATCGTGATGGAAAAGAAACAGAAAAGCTAGATGACTGATGGATACTTCAAGTCTTTCCAGTTTAAACCTGGCTGGCGTTTGCACTGCATGACCAGTCAAATTAGTGTTTTTGCATTTCATGTGCATATGTGTGTGTGCGTGTCTTGTCCTCCCAGTTCAGCACTGACCACATTCTCACATTGAAAATCACACACGCAGCAAAACAAACACCGTCACGCTAACAATGGAGTATAAGTAAAGGGCTTAGGCCGGGCCAGGTTGAGAGGATTATCGGAGAATTAGCCTTTTGTGTGTCGTAGCCGTCCCGTACTCTGCCCGTTTGTCACCCCCCCCCCCCCCCCCCAAAGCCCACTTCTCACGCCCATCAACGCCTAAACATAGCGGCCTCTCTCCCTACACGTCGAACCGCATGGACGGAAATAGAGAAGACGTGATGCCTCTGACAGGATTTATCTCTTTTTCCAGCCCTTCCCCCGAAAAACAAACTTCTAAAGCCTGCAAGCTTCTGAGGCTTCAAACCAAAAGCACAACTGTCCCCGTCAAGGCATGCAGAGACACACACAGGCAAACAGCCCCAAAAATAAGGTGTGCACTGAGACCATACAAGCCTGGATCTGGATGCATCTTGTCTCCATCACACGTCCGTATCACGCAGTTACACCTGTTTCTCTCTGAGTGTTGTTTTCACCTGTGCGGGTCTGTTCTGTGATCTGGTGCGTCGCCCGGTCGGCCCAAGTCCAAGTGCTGCTCCAGGACCTGCTGACGGAATTCGGACACCTGGTACTGACGATCCTCCTTCTCCTGTCGCAGCTTGCGTTGCCGTGCCAACCACCGCTCTTCCTCGTTGTTTCTCGGGGCGTTCATTGAGGCCGGGAGCCCCGTCCCCATGGTGCCGGGCCCCATGTAGAGGCCGTGGGCTGAGATTAAACCTGGGACGGGATGATGGGACTGGACCATTGCTGAGTGTAGACCTGGCGGGACTGGTTTGGGAGCTGGAAGGGCGGGCTCTTTGGTTTTATCTGCAGAGAGGAGTCAGTGGACACATTCAGTTATCAGGACTTACTTATTCTTTTGGTGAATACAATTGGAGAGAAAATGTTTTCGCACGTCACAAGAACAGTACTCATTCAAATTCTGTGTCTAATTATGAAATAACAGCCTTTATTAAGTGTTCTCAATGACCAGTCACCACAGTGCCCACTAGTGGCAATGACTGGTAACAGCACTTTAACTTTAAATTAAGATGATCAGTGTCAACTCAGTATCACTTTAAAGACTGAATAAGTGTACTTAATAAGACTTAATAAGTGATTATTCACTATATCAACCAAATTTCCCTCTTACATTATTATTATTTATCATTATTATTATTATTACTATTGTTGTTATTATTCCACTGCTATTTAGAACAGCCTTGCTCTGGTATATTTATCAGATTTTAGAAATGGATTCTTTCCTTCTGTTTTTTTTGTCTTCCACGTTTTGATTTTGTATTGTATAACAACATTTTAGCTCTCTTTGTCCAAGTGTGGATGTGGTAAGACGCTTGACTGTAGTTCTTTAGAGACGATAGGGAAGCATGGAGACATACCAGCCCTGTTGGGGGTGAGTCTTTCAGGCTTGGTTCGCTCTTCCTGCGTCCTTATGGCGTGGAGCTCGGCCAGATATTGGTTCTCCATGGCCTTGGATGCCTGTAGCTCCTTCTCCCTCAGTGCTCTCTCCTTCTGCCTCTCCAGCTCCTTCTCTCTCTCCTTCTCCCGCTCCCTCTCGCGCTCTCTCTCGCGCTCCCTCTCCCGCTCCCTCTCTCGCTCCCTCTCCAGCTCCTTCTCCCGCTCCCTCTCCCGCTCCCTCTCGCGTTCCCTTTCCCGCTCCTTCTCCCTCTCCGCCTCTCGCTCCCTCTCTTTTTCGCGCTCGCGCTCCCTCTCGCGCTCCCTGTCCCTTTGCCGCAGCTCATCCTCTAGCTGGAGCCTGAAATGAGAGAGGACAGGGGGGGCACACGGGCAGAAAGAAGATGGATGTTAAAAATAAAAAAATGCAGCCTCATAATCCATCTATAAATAGTTTTGCATGTGTGTGTGAGAGTTCAGGGACATTTACCTCTCTGACTGCAGTGCTGACAGTGAAGGGTGCGTGAAATCTCCGGGGTAGCGGACCCCAGGTAGGTGCATGTGAACAGCAGAGTGGTGCATGGGGGGTAAAGCTCCCCCTCCTGGCAGCGCGTAGAAAGGTGACCTCAAAGCAGAAAGGCAGAATGGGTCGTCCATCCTGGGAGATACGGACGGCAAGAGAGAAAGTCAGTCTCGTTGTGTGACAGCGTGGTGTTCTTTTCACTTTCATTCACCCTCCGTCTTTCAAGAAAGCAACCGTGTCTGTCAGCTAACCTCCATCTACCATCTAGAGTTGTGTGTGTGTGTGCACAACTCTGCGTTTCTGTGTGTAATGTGTGACAGCCACGGCTCATCCCCTCATTAAATCCATTACGGCACAGTGTGTGATGGGTGCTGCAGTCCTGTGATCTTGCCGGGCTGACAGACCAGGGCCACGCAGCCTGTGTGATAGCCCAAAGCAAGAAGGGCCCTTGTCAACGCACCAACAGTCTCTGCGCGGTCGTGGCCTAGGAGGTTCACGCTTCTAACAAAGCCTGCACGTGGATTTTTATTTTACTGACTTCTTGTTTTGTCCACAAACCAAAATGATTAACTTTTAATGATTTATTTGTTCTCCAGAGCAAAGAAATTAAGAAAATACTAACATTTAAGAAGCTTAAAGAATCAGAAATCTTGATTTAATCATGAAAAAAGCTTTGAACCGATTAATCGATTATCAAAATAGTTGTCGATTAATTTAGTAATCGATTCATCGATTAATTGTTTCAGCTCTAAGTGAAAAACAGTAACTGCAGCAGCTCTGGAGGTAGTAAATGACTGTGCGCAATCACACTAAACAGCAATGTGCAGGAAAGAATCTCCTAAAAGCACCGTGATAGGGCTCATCTTGTGATGATCGGTGAGATGATACAGCATGTACAGCCTTCTCAGGTGCCGTCTGTCTCAGTTTAAACTCTCGTACACACTCCTCTATTAACCGGCTCAACGCAGATACAAATAAAGAACATCAACAGAATATTTCACCTCTAGGAACATTAATTCAAGATCAGCTAATACGCGAGTTACTGCTGAGTCTGAGAAGTGCAAATACTTCATATATACAGTATATGCTCGGGTTTGCACAATTTGTTCTCCGAGGAAATGGGTGCCAAGTCAACAAAACAAATTTAAAGGAGAGCCTACCTGTACGGCGTGAAGGAGGGGTGGGGGAGGTAGCTGGGGTGATAATAGGCAGCCGCAGCAGCCGCCGTCGCGGGGTCGAGGCCCAAGGGCAAAGAGGGCATGCGGAGGGCGTCCTCGGCCGTGGCGTAGGGCCGGAAACCACGGAGATACTCCTCTGGTACCGGACCGGGTTGAACTGCATTAGGCAACTGTCTGGGCAGACTGAGCACAGAACAAAGAAGGTACAGAGAAAAGCAACATTATTAGTTTGATTTACATGTGTATATAAATTGTTTCTTAACACCAATGTCGAGACTAATCTCTGCCACGGAGGTTATGATTTGGCCACATCTGTATGTACTATACATCAACTAGGTTAATGCAGCTATTCATGAGTATATTAAAGTGATACATGATGAAGAGACTTCTATCTCTTGAGGTCTAGGTCTGAGAGTTTACACTTTTATTTCATTTATTTAAATCTGTGGTGTTGTGCTGTAGCGTCAGGTCGAGGATTATCCAACGAATAACCATGTGATAACATCCAGTCAACTACCGTTTTTTTACCGATGATATTTTCTAAGAATAAAGATTCCAGATTCAGGATTTCCCTTCAAACGATTGTTCACCTTGTGAGATAAGGACTGCATTAAAACTGTGGGAAACTAAGCTGCCTTGGCAGAGGTTTGCATTTTGTCTACCTATAAATTATTGATCCTGTGCTCACACCAAAGCATGAAACATGTCAGTAAATGCAAAAAAACTAAACAAAAAACTGACAGAACACTGTTTGCGACTCACTTGAGGGGCTGGAAACGTGAATCCTGCATGACAGCACCAGGGGTGAGACCAAAGGCATAGGGGTTTCCCAGGAGGTGGGCAGGGACAGAGGGGCCACCCTTTTCCTGGGGGAGGGTCCCCTCAGCACCCAAACGTTCCCTGCTGGCCCCACGAGGCCCTGAGTCAGCCTGGAGAGAGACGCAGAGAGAAAAAGGGAGTCTTGGTCATTGTTCGCGAGGACCTGTGACCGTCACAGTTGTCAAGGCGCATGAAGCCAATCCTGTGGGGAAGGAGACAGGGGAGAGAAAAGGCCTGTGTGTGGTGCAGCAGCCTCCCCCCCTCACGCTCACCCTCTTTCTCCCCTCCAAACACGGGGATTTATCCACTTTCTCACACAAATGCACCACTGTAAAAATGGGTGAAATAAACATTTCTCTGAGAGAATTATATTAAAAAATAGAAAGGAAAGAGGGGTAAAAAAAAAACAACAACGCCATGATGTTATGACTAATGAGGACGTGTGAGCAGTCCATGTACCAAAGAGTTACTTCCGCCGAGATGACGACTTTGAGCTTGGCTCAGCGTGCACGTGTTTGTATTTGTATAACAACGTGTCCACCGGCGTCTGCAGGGAAGGCGGCGATGTCCAAAAAGCAACACCACATTTCATCTATCTGCCTCTGTTTCAGTTTCACCGAGCACTCTGCCTTTGGCAGCGAGCCTGGCCTCACTATCCGATCCCCCACAACAAACATATACACACACTCAGCGGGGCATGTATACCATTTCACAGATACAAAGACATCCTCCCGAGTGAGTGAGAGTGCCTTTTTCTCAAGCTTTCTCAACACTTTCCCCTCTGCCGACAAATGTGAAATGTATAACCCCTGTAAGCTGGGAAAGGAAACTGTTTACAGAGCAATAAGCTCTGGTCGAGGGTGGTTTTCACTGGAATGGCTACCTCATCACCAACAGGTGCCATGAGGAAGAGGAGAGGGCATCTCTCGTAACACGACACCAACCTCTTGGGTTAGACTTGGGTTAGAGAGAGACCTTACAGTAGCACTATCCTCTTGCTCTCCCTCCCTCATGCCTGCCTCTGATAAAACAAATCCTATTTAGTGAGCCTTTACCTCCACGTCCTCCTCTGCAGCCACTGACCCAGAATGACACCGACGCGCTAACATCCAATCTTAAATGCCTCTAATGTTTAGGATCCCCATCCCCCCCCCCGTTTGGTTTCTTAGACCTCCCACTTTCTAAGTAGCTCGCTCCTTGTTGTCGGTTGCACTTCACTAAACAGTAAACCACTTTATTCCCTGTAAGTCTCACTCCCTGTAACCCCAGCACCATCCATTCAAAGCTTTATAAAACACAGGGAAAATGTAGATTGGTGCTTCCTAACTAACCAACTAACTGGCCAAGCAGATAGCAGCCTACAAAACACGCTGGACTCTCCTTTTCCCACACAGGGTTGTGTTTGTTTTGCGCTAATTTGGACCAACACACCCAGACAATGCGGTTGGGAGTTGAATTGCTACTGCATGAATGTGTTTGTTATGCAATAACAGCTTTTTAATTGAACTGGCCTGGGTGCTCTACACATGCTCCTCACTGGTAAATATGGTGAAATAAAAAAACAGTGATGAGAAGCACAAAGGTATTTTCTATCAGCTTTAAGAATACATTTAAGATAAAGGAATACTTCACCGATTTGCATTTAGCTTTGTATTACTAGGATAAAGGTAGTCATTTTGAAAAATTGTGCTTCCCAACCTGTTTCCGAGTCGAGAAATATCTTCATTCTTTTTTTGTTAAGTGTCCACTAGTGACACTTGGTCAGAGTCTTGAAAGTGCTACGCTAATTCTGCGCTAATTCAGACCCACTCGTAAGGGGGCGGGACCTCATTCCCAGAATGTAAACAGTGTCCGCCATCTTTGCTAACAGTTAAGCTAACAGGACCAAGTGTCAAAAGAATGAAGATATTTCTCAACTCAGGGGAAACTGAGGTTGAGAAGCACACTTTTCCAAAAATACTACCCCTATTCTAGTAATACAAAGCTAAATGCAAGTCGGTGAAGTACAGTATTCCTTTAATGGATCATAGAAAGACACAGAAGTAGCCGCCAGCTAAAGCCGTATTGGTCTGTGATGTAATAATAAGACGAGTGGCTGTGTTAAAGTTTGGAAGACTTCCAGCTGTGTGGAAGAATGTCAGTAAAAAGCCTTTGTGATTCTAGCAGCAGGAAAATATACATATGACTTCTTTTCTTAAGGTTAGGGTTGATGTTAAGTCTTTAAACGCTGTCAAAAGCACACTCTACTCACTCAACTGTTCAGTTTACTCTATTGAACAGGCATCCTCTCTATGACACGAGCTGAGTGAGTGCAATGAAGGTAATTGTGTGTATGGTAAGGACAGGCTAGCATGTGAATTTGGTGGTTGAATGCACAGCTTCTCTGCCTCAACTTAGCCGCTGTTCATGTGCATCGCGCACGTGGATGTGTGGAGGCAGAACTACAGAGACACACATAAAAAAGTGAGGGTCTAACAGGTCAGAAAAACCTCACACACACGCTACAAAGACAGAACCTTTCAGTCCCATTAAAGACGCACCTCAGTCACCTCTACACATCTAACCAGCGATGACATTTTTGACCTTTCAACCTATCAGAAAAACATACAGCGGTCTGTTCTCACACACATGCTATTCACTAGCAGGCCGCCATGTACACACTACAGAGCACAAACACAAGCACTCGGATTCAAAGACACATCCATTAACGGGCATGCTCCTCTGTGTGAGCCAGGCTTCTGTAACCCCCAGTGAGGGTGAGAGACCCCGCGCATTGTAGAGCTCTCGTTTATGCCTCTCAGATGGAGCAGTGAATTCAAATTGCCAATTAAAAAGCAATTACAAGCAGCAGTGGGAGCAGGCTCCTGCAGTCATTAAAGCAAAATGCCAACACACCATACCCTCCCTCTTTTCGCGGCCATGCCCATCAACCCCCTCTGAAAGACCAATATCTCAGCAAGAGAGACACTAATCAACCCCGCTAACAAAGAAAGCAGGACTCGTGCACACATAGCAACAGATAAGCTTTTCTTGGATGTTCGCAGGCAATCCAGAGAAACACTTTTCTCTACTGTAAGGTGCTGCTTTTATATTTGAAGCCTCATTTATGGCCATCATAGTTATGTCACATTTTGGCACAACGGGATCTAAATCCTAAAAGCAACTAAAAGTAGACACAAAGCGAGAAGAAGGCCATAAAGGGCCAAAGTTAACACGACCCGTCTTCCCCGACGCATTCTTTCCTATCAGCAATTAGCCAGGCGGCATCGTCTTTGTTGGAGAACAACATTTTGATTACAAGGCAAGTAGGCTTGCCCTTTGCAGCCAGCTGCAGCATTGAAGGGGAGAGATGCTATGACACCAGCTTTGCTATGCTATGACACCCCCCGCCCTTTCAATTCACGCTGAGATTTCTATGCACACACAGCGACCATTGAAAGAAACACACACACACATGCAATTATGCACTTGTGTTCAGTTATCACACGCGTAGAAAAGGAGCGGCTGCTGCTTCTGTTCCTTAATTCCTTCTGTTGCCCTTTGAAAATAGCTTTCATGAAGGAATGGCACAAAAGGGTGACATGACTGGGAGAGTCTCTTTTCCACCCCCTACCCGTCTCTCCAGTCCCTCCCAGTTCTGGTTGACCCTTGAACTACAGAGGGGTCAGTTCACGAAGGGGAGGAGGGGGTTGACCTCCTCACTCAACCTTCGCAACCCCCCTTCTCTGGGTCTCGGGGGGACCGTCAAAGTGTCTCGCAGACTTTCTGCGCGTTGCTGAGTGCTGATCATAACTGTGCACTCGGCCCTCGACCATTAGCCCTGAGCTAAGATAACAAGTCTTAAAGCAAGGCCGTAATCCATAATCCAGTCCTTATCAAAGCAAGCAGCTGTCGGTTTCTCCGTGCTGGAGTCGGGGTGACACATCAGAGGATGCACTTGACCGCTTGAGTGAAGAGGGTAAGCCTGGACCTGGGGTCAGGGGGGTGGGGGTGGAGGAGGCTACAGGCTAGGGACTTAGGAGGGACTCATCCAAGGGCAAGAGGGCCAAGTAGGAGGGGGCTGGAGGGGCACAGATGTTTGCTGCCGTTGAGGCTGTCACCTCCATGTCCCAGTGGCAGCTGGCATTGTTTAACACATGGGGCCCGGGGCCGGGGGGGGGGGCATATGTAGATAGACCCGCTATGTCACATGTACATATGTCATAGTGTGTAACGCCGCACTATTGGATACAAGCCAGCTTTAAAATCCATTAATCCCCCAAGAGTCTGTCTGTGGTCATGTTTGTCGCAGCAAGCAAACAGAAGAATGAGCTCCTGAAAACTGAAAAAACAACTGAAAACGAGAAGTAACAGAAAAAAAGATAAAAGGGTGAGAGGGGTGTTTAATTGGGGGTTTTACCTGGCGCCCCTCGCTCCTCCAGAGGCCGTTGCTAGTCTTTGTTGGAGCAATGGTGACTACAGGTGGTGTGTTTGGCACAGTGTGGCCAGCTGGGGGAACCAGGACAGGCCCTGGACCGAGGGGACCCCGCTTGGGCGTACTGACTGGAGAGCTGTGGTTGGTGGCTGGGGAGGACACTGGAGAGGACTCACTGCTGATGGAGGATGCAGCTGGAGGGGGATCAAGAGAAATGACATGAGTACAAGAAAATCCACTGGAAAAAAAAGAGTAGAAATGCTATGCATCTTTATTTTGCACGACTAAAATAAGGCATGTATACATACACATATATATATGTATATATATATATATATATATATATATAACTATATATATATATATATACACACACACACACAAACACATATGGTTATATTGCTCCTGTACCTCCTTCACAAGGGAATAAAAGAAGGTTGCAGGACTATAATGGCAACAAATAACACATACACAGAGGGCCAGATAGACGGCCTTTGGGCCCTATTATAAAGCAACAGAGATCAGAATGAGCCTGGAACCACAAACACCACAAAAACAAAATGCTTAGAATAGGGCTGCAAAAATGATTTTATAATCATTGAATCAAACAAGTTCCCTGATTGTTTCGGCTCCTTAAATGTGAAAATGTTCACATTTCTTTGCTCCAAATAACAAAGAAATCATTCATCTGTTGACTATTTTCCTCGAAGTGATTGTGAAAATAAATAATCATTAGTTGCAGCCCCACTCAAGAGTGAACAGACATACCAAATGCATATACAGTCGGCTATGCTTGCAGCCACACACACACACACACACAGCAGGTGATCAAAGGCAGGCCCAATGAGCTTCTCCGCTCTACTGTACTATAGCTGTGCCATATTAACGAAGCCCTTCAGGGAAACCCTGTAGCACAGGGTCATGGTCTGGTCACATGCCGTGCTTGCCACAGATCTGGCTTTCTCTCTCTCAAAGCCATATGATACGCTCATACTCACACGTGTGTATCATTGCAATCTAATCTTTTCCATCACACATCTTTATCTCCACCAAGCAGCTTGCACCTTCTCTTCCTCTCAAGTCTGCTACCTCTTTCATTATGTCTGTCTTATTCTTCCCCTTGTCTTTATTTTTTCCATTTTTTTCTCGCCTGTCTCAACCAGTATGTTTGAGTCTCTACATTTCCCATTTCTTCTCCCAGCCTCCTCCTCCTCCTCCTCCTCCTCCTCTTGACAGAACAGGCTGCTGTACGTGTCCTCCACTCAGAGCGAGCCCAGCATTACACAGTCAAACTGGGTCACAACCCTCTCAATGGGACGCACACTTCAGCGCTGCATCAAGGACAGCAGGAGACGTGCGCTTGTGTGTCTGCGTGTGTCTGTGTGTGTGTGTAGATTGTGCGTTCTTTTGTGCATCAATGTGCTTACGTGCAGCCATGAAACGAAAAAAGGCAGCCGAAACCTGAGGCCAATTTCAGGTCTACTTCCTCTCCAATTATCACCACCACCACCACAGATCACCCGACCACTATTGCTTCACTGTTTCCGTGGCAACCTAACCAAACAGACAACGTCCGCATATGATGTCGGTGCAGTCGGGATATTGACCGATTTTTAAACACCTCATTCTGACTAATACTACTAAATAATGAAAAGAATCAATAATGGCAGTGAGGTGACGGGTTTAGAGAAAAGCTGTGTGTGAGTGAGGGGCGACGAGAAAAGGGTGCATTAAAAGGGGGGAGAAAAAAAGATGGTGATGACCTATGTGAGGTGAGACATGAAAGTGAAAAATGTTGGGAGATGGGGAGTGATTGTAGGGGGGAGGACGGCGAGAGGAGAGGAGAGGAGGAGCAGCAGCAGAGGTGAGAGATGGAGCAAAGAGGAAAACAGAGAGATAAGGGGTGCAGATGGGTGTGTGTGGGTGGCAGGGATGGGGGGCAAATCTTGTCTGCACAATGGCAATTAGTGGCCTAATCCTCCCCCCCCTCACCTCAGAGAGCCATTACTCTCCCCTGCAAGACTAGGCCAATCAATAGCAGCCCACTCAGCCTGGGGAATGGTGCTCTGGTGTCACAGCCTATTCACTCACCATGCAGATACACACACATGGTACACATTCAAAACATGCACGCACAGGGATGAGGGAACAAATAAGGATGAAGGAGGAGAGGAGAGGAGAGGAGAGGCAGTGATCACAGAAATTCAGAACTGCTAAGCAACAGACCTCCACTCCATCTTTTCCTATCACCCCCCCTCCCTCCCTCCCCTTTTCCTTCCCATATCCTCCTCTTCCTCCTCATTCCCCATATAGAGGCAGAGCAGACTGGAGAAGACACACGGCAGACTAAATAATTAAGAGAGGATGAGGAGAAGCAGGTGAGAGGAAGGATGGGGAATACAAGAGACAAGGGTCGTCTACCGACAGCAGTGCACATCATTTCTGGACGTCCTTTATCCTCAATGTAAACCAGAGAAAACACACAAACAGCCAGTATGATTTCTCCCATCCTCTTTAACCAACACTCCACCCACCCATCCACCACCTCCTCATACACCCAGATTCCTTATCCTTCTGTTCTTCAAACACAGTAACTGCCAGCCAGACGCGGAGCCGACTCAAAGCACAAATTTCATAATCACGTTTACAATACTTCACAGCTGCTAAGGGCTCAGGGGGATGTTACATGTTTGCATTTGTTGCATATCTATTTATATTTCCTGTTATCTTCCTGTTAAAACCACAGTCAGTCATGTGTCCATAAGCCTCTTTGCTTTATCAAGCCCTCATGCCTCCCCTCTGAGATTTCCTCCCGTTCATTTTCAACCCGCTTGCTCCCATTTCCATACCAATCCGGCTCTCACCCCCTGCCTCACATCGTCATCGTACCATCTGATCGGGAGGGGAAAAAAAAATCATATACCGTATGAGGCTCAAGATTGGCACCAAGCAGGTGTAATTTCTGCCATACGCTCCTCCCCTTTCCATCTATACAGAGAGAAGATGGCCACACATGCTGGCCCTGTGGGGAGCTGGAGGAGGAGGAGGAGGAGGAGGAGGAGGAGGAGGAGGAGGAGGAGGAGGAGGAGGAGTGAAGCACAAGCCTCTGTCCCCTGAGTCGAAAATAGGCTCATCAGCTCTCGACCTGCACTTCATTAGCTGCACTGATTGTCACTTGCTTGGTGTGCAGGAGTGTGTGTGTGTGTGTATGTGGGTGGTGGTGATGGGGTTGGGAGAGGGGTGGAGGGGAAGAAATGGGAGAGAGAGGGAGGGAGAGAGGGAGAGGGAGAGAGAGAGAGAGAGAGAGGCCGTCTTAGTCCCAAGCTGCGTGTGATTAATGTGAAGCTCCTTTCTCTATCGCCTCCTATTACCAGTCCCACTCTCCCAGACTGCCTCCACACTTGACCGCTTAAAACACACACACACACACGCACACACACACACAACCAACAACAAACAAACAACCCAAGCTACGGTCAGAGGCAGGGGCCAGGTTTCCCTCTGTAGATGGCACCTTTTACATCGGCCACTGACCCAATGAAAAAGCCAAACCGGTCCACGCAGCTCGTCAGCTGGCTCTTTCATTATTCACTGGCTGGAGCGGGGAATCCCACTGCATCACTGGGCCTCGACAGAGAAACATGGCCACACAAAATGTTTCAATGCTACCAAACGGTCACGTCCGTCCGCTACCACCTCCGCCCTCTGCCAAACACGGCCAAGCGTGGCCAGCACCAGCTGGGCAGAGGGCGCTGTCCTCTCGACACTGCCAACAACTCCACCTTAAACCCTCCCCCCCCAACCCGTCTCCCTCCCCGCATGCATTACAACAACATCAGCACTTAATTAAACAGTCCATTTCACACCTGGTGTGCATAGCATTGCCCAGCCAACCCTGCATCCATATGCCACCCCACCAGTACACACAAGCCTCAACATGTACACTCTCTCTCACACACACACACACACACACACACACATGCGCACACACATGCACACACACACACACGCACCAGAGCACACAAACAACACACACACCTGCTAATACAGTCTTGGCCATGCACAACATAACGCAAGCCTGAAATTTGCATCGCTGTGTGGGGGGAGGGGACAATGCACCATGTGCATGTGTGTGTGTATGTGTGTGTAGGTGTGCGTGTGTGTGTGTGTGTGTGTGTGTGTTGCGCTGTGCCAATGAGGCAAAGGCAGATGATACAAGATGGTGGATGGGAATAAGAGGAGCACATCTCTGGGCTTTCTGCTGACTGTACACACCGTACATTATGCTTAAATGCCACTTCTCCACAGAGCAGAGTCAGAAAAGGTGTGTGAGGTTGAGAGAGAGAAGAGGGAAGCAAATTAGCCTGTTTGTGAATGTTTCAGGGACAGTCGGAGCCTGAGGGCTTTTGCCTTCAAGAAAAACACAGAGAGGGAGAGAGAGAGAGAGAGAGAGAGAGAGAGAGAGAGAGAGAGAGAGAGGGAGAGAGAGAGGGAGAGAGCAAGGTTGTCTGTGCTCCAGGCAGGCTACAGATGGAGAGGTCAGAGACACACTGCCCTGCTGTCCCAGTATGCTCTGGGCTCCCATAAACAAGGGGAGCCTCCGGCCACACGCATACACATACGCGTTGCACGCACACACACACACACACACACACACACACACACACAGGTTTTCACTTATCGACTAATTACTTCAGATTCCTCTTTTTTTCCCCAGCCAATCCATTTCATCCATCGTGTTCACCTTTCAGTCTCCCTTCCTTTCCTTCCTTCCTTCCTTCCTTCCTTTTCTCTCCAGGCAGTGTGAAACAGCTGATAAGGACGGACAGTCGTGCAAATTCTAGTGATGAGTGTGTGCGTGTGTGTCAAAGAATGTGTGAGAACTAAGAAACAAATGGGAGGATTAAACACAGATCTGCCTAATTGATCAGATATCAGCCCCCCCCCCCCGTGTGTTATCTGTGTCTTTGTGCTCACACACGGCTCCAACACTCGTTACGCATCACTTCACCTCCTTCAGTACGTAAAGCTGTTCATTTCAGCGTATACGTCTGCATGCGTGCGGGTGCAAAACTATTTCTGCAAAAAACACTGAGTCACCGCGGCGCATCGTGAACGTCACACTTCACCTCCGATCATCAACCAGAGGCGTGGAGAGGCACGAGGCTTGAGCCAAACAACATTAGTTTAGAGAATAACACCACTAGGTTCTGCACTTGACTCATCAGGAACTCCCAAGAGGAGCGCGAGTCTGAGAGAGAGACCATGAATTACAGCGCAGCCACTCGAGTCCAGCCAAAGGTGGTAATGCACTTCTGAACTGTTTCGCAAATAAACACCAAGTAAAGAGAGGAAAGAGTGATCTCCCTCTCCAACTTTCTTCTTGTTAAAAGAAGGGTTTTTTTTCTGTCCCCTCCCCTGTCATTCATTTCATGAATAATGGGTTTCTCTTTCTCTTAAGGTCACAGTGTAAATGTCTTGATTTGACACAGCAACAACAACTTCCTCAGCTTCAAAACCGAAGGGCTGACCACAGAGACAACGGCCAAGCAGACAAAAAACTGGGCCCTCGAACATAAACAAATGGAGGATGGCCCATAGAAAGAGGCGCTTCTGAGACACCTCTGTGTGAGGCATGTAGTACACAAGTGCCGCACCATTAGGAAAACAACGGTTCTGCGTGCAATGACGTCTGCCATGTCTCTTTAACATATCTTTAATCGAGCAAACAAAAACGACATTGGAGTACGCTAACTCAACTCTCCCTCTACTAAAATGTGATCTCCATGCTGCTGGACAAAGAATGGAATATAAATCTCTAAACAGTTTTAAACCAGTTCCCATAAAACCAGTTTTGGGTTCGTTTTCTTGGTTTAGGCTCCTTCATTGGACCAGGAACTCAACAGAAACCGAGACAGACAGACAGACAGAAGGCTAGAGAGGTTGAGTCAAAGTTGACAGCAGGCTGGAACATGCTAAGACACCACGAGGCAAAGACAACTGTTTGCATGTGTGTGTGTGTGTGTGTGTGTGTGTGTGTGTGAGTGTCTCTGTGAGTGTTGCCTATAAATACGGGCTCTGCAGACAGGGAGGAGGCTGGAGCGGCAGGGGGTCCCATACCTCTCTACCCACCCTGTTGCTGGCTCTGCTAACACAGGCTGAGCCGCCCCCTAATGTCTGATGGCTGACTCAACCACACATCACCACGGCCTACACTAGCCGGGACACGCAGACCGACAGCTCACCTAAAAACTTTTTTTTTTTTGTTTTTTTAGCATTTAATATGAGGGTGGTAAGGCTTTATCAGACACAGACAGAGGCCGCGTGTCATTCTCACCTTGCAAACATACACACACATACACAGACAAGTGGAAAAACAGAACTAAATACCACTTTTTCTTGTGTTTCTGTCGATATCACATACATTTGTGGAAGTGTATGAGAAATGTAGGGGTTCTGGGTCATCAGGGAAATTCCTGTTTTCCAATACCCAATCCAGTGTCTGTACCATATAACCCCGCCCCCTCCTCCCTTACTAGGAGACAACAATTACAGTGTTCTCCAGCCAAACAGAAATAAAAATGAACTTTGGGAGTTTATTTTTCTTTTGGAGCGAGACAGAATCTGGCATTTGGGGCTGAGGGAGTCAAAGGAGATGAAGGGGAGAAGGATTAAGAGAAGGGAGGTGAGAAGTGGCTGGAGCCTGACTGTATGTTCTGTCTCCCTCCCTCCCTCCCTCCCTCCCTCCCTCCCTTCCTCCCTCCCTGGGTAATAAATAATTTGCTTGGTTCTGGGTCCCAGGCTGCAGCGTGCTTTGGAACAAGGTGTCCAGGGACAGATATTAAGGAGGGAAACGTCTGATATAAGAGCAGGAGCAAGGGTGGACAGCTTGCTGGGCTTCTATGGAGCCAAAAGCATAAAGCCATAACTACCCAAACATCCACAGTTGCCATCACAATGACTCTACATCCACAATACGATGTTTCCATGTCAAAAGTGCACAAGCAAGCATTAGTGTTTCCTTCCATCCTGTACCGATTTATCCTCCACATGAGCGTGACATGGGGCGAAAGGCCAGTCGCCAGTCCATCGCAGGGCTAACAACAACAAACCACTCACATCTAAGGTCAACTTGTGTGAGTGTCCAGTTAACATAATCCCAAGTTTTGCATGTGTTTGAAGGAAAGCCAGAGAAACACAGGGAGAACATGCAAAACTCCACAAAGAAAGGCCACCGGTCAAACCAGGACTCGAACCGGTGACCCTCTTGCTATGAGCCAACAAGGCTAGCCACTGGGCCACCCTGTGCGGTACAGTTCTGAATCAGAAAAATGTGGGTTTTTTTTAAATGTATTCTATTCTATGTTAATTGTGTAGTTAGAAGTTTCAAGAAAATCCTTCTGATTCCAGAAGCGACAAAGGAATAATCAGTGTGTTACGGTATTATGTTAATAAATTGAACACAATTACCACATTTCTACCTTTTTGAACAGTCACGTTCGAGCCTTTAAAGGGATTCTTCATACACACACCACACACACGAATTGATTTTTGTGTGAAATTCACACGACACAGCCGCAGCGAGATGCTATCGTGGCGTAGACACCAATAAGGAAGACGGTGTGAAACTGATCCAAGTGACAAGTACACTAAAGCATGTATGTGCTCACACACACACACACACACACACACACACACAGCACATTAAGTGGGTCAGCTAGAGTGGTTTCCTCTCCGTCCTCTTCATCTCCAGGGACACTAACTAACTCAATGCTGCGTGGATATCACTTGTTTGCCATTAGCAGTTGTGTGCCCAGCATCACATACAGGACACACAGGATGTTTGTACACACGACGACACACAGAAGGCACAGAGTCCATCAGATTAACACGTGAGCGTCAGAGCGCTTGGATTTGAACAACATCAGCGAGGGTTACGTTAAAGTATTTAAACCTGTCAAAAATTGAACACATTAATAGTTAGTTCCATCACCCAATCAACACAACGATACAAACACACTTGTACGAAACTGCAAAACAACAATCAACATTTTATTATAATTCAGGCCAGAGCCGAAATTACAAATCAGCCTATCCCTCAACGCTGTGTGGCTTTACCTCTGGGTTCTTCAGCCTGTTTTGCCAGTTTACGAAGGGCCGCGGCGAATCCAGAGTGGGCAGACTGGGTAGCCGGGCTTCCATTGGCTACAATAGAACCGTTCAGAGGTGACGGGGTGAGGGGGCTGACCGTCACCGTGGTACGAGTCGCCGTGGAGATCATTCCTAAAGATGGTGACTTTGGCTCATGGCTCATGCCTACAAAATGTACAAAGAGGAAGAGAATGGGAAAGGTTTAATATCCACTGCTGCCGCTACGTCCTGTATGCAATCACACATAAACCTACAAGACATGGAAAGACCAGTGAAGAAGACAGAGACCCTGTTTCCTCGGACACAGAGACAGTGAGGAGCGGAGTGTGGTTCTGGGTGTCTGCTTGTGACAGCTGGGATGGATGGGGATTGGTGGAGTTAAAGGGGGCAGAGGGGCTTTGCTTGTATGGCTCGGGGTCAGGGGTGAGAGGTTAGAAGGGCGGGGGTCAAACCTTCCTTCACTCAAAATGCCCCCAGTCTGGTTGTGTGTGTGTCTGCAGGAGGATCATGGTCACAGAGTTTACACAACAGCCACACAACCACACATTTCCTGTTTCCTGCTAAAACCAGCGTCCAGCGCTCAAACACTGACTTTTATCCACTGGGTATAAAACACTCCCAGCACATACATAACAATACGACAGCAACACAGAGGAGGATTTATTATTTCACGCGTCTTTCTGGATTCAGTTCTGTGAAAGCATGGCGGCGGGTGGAGAGGAAGAAGAGGGTGAGGACAGAGTGTTGAGACGGCTGTCCCCTTCCCTTCCTGTGTTTGTGTGCACTGAAAGGTGACACCGTGTTGACAGCCCCTCAGTCACCAAAATCCTTGCATACCATAATAGTCTGTGATTGCCCTCAGTGCTCAGGCGAAACATGTCCACCCATTCACTCACTCACTCACTCACTCACTCACTCACAGTGAGGGTGGCCAAGATGACAAAGTGAGATCAGAATTGAGTGTATGCAACGTGGTCACTTATAAGCAATGTGTGGCCCATGATTATGTTAATTATTTTAACGATAATCATATACGCAGACATCACAATATCTCTCAAACTAGAGAATACAAGACTTCCATAAGAACTCCCAAAAAGGAGTAAAAAGACTAATTTAATTATTATAATTGTCGAGCGTGCACCATACCTTACAAGCCTAACCAAAACACACAGCTACTGTACCTAATACAACAGTGTCGACGAGGGGGGGGGGGGGTCTAAGCATGAAATCAAGTTGTTTTTTTAAAAATCACATTCACTTTTTATCCACATGTAACTGCCGCTGCGGGAGCACTGAAAAGCTATTTTTGGAAAATGGGTCCCTGAGTGGGAAAAATCTCAAAACGCCACTCTTGCGTTTTCATGTATACAACCAACGCTGTCATAGTCCCACTTTTTGTTTGTTTGCATTCGCAGTTGCTGATCTTCATCGACATCATCATTGTGTTTGCAAACCGATCGGTCTGTTCGCTTAATGACATCTATCATATTCTTTCCTGAGTCCTTGCTGGCTCTCTCTCTGTAACGTATACTTATTAGAATAAAGCGTCACGGCGCACATGCTCATACTGTAACAGCGAGTGAGAGAGTGAATAACATTCCCGACACCTCTGAAAGTGTCCTGCCACTACCCTCCCGATCACCCAGTGCACTCCCAATGAACCCAGCGCACAATTAATGACGGGATCAACAATGACTACTGTCTGAACGACACACAGTGGACCATTGAGGGACTGGCAAACAGCACGCACACACACACACACACACACTCACACACACGCACGCACACACCAGCTGTCCACTCCTGTAATGTGACTTTGTCAAAGCACACGAGTGCTGCTCCTCCTCCTCCTCCTCCTCTTTTCAGAGAAAGTCAGAGAAGAGAGTTAAAGAGAAACTTTTTAAAACAGAAACTGACATACTATATATACACACACACACACACAAAACCACAGCACTAAGAGAAAGACAAGAAGGTAACACACACACACACACACACAGAGAGAGAGAAGACAGGAACACAGCTCGACAAATACAGGCAGAGGCACGGACATCCGGAGGTCTGGCAGCAGTTCGTGACCCCCTCCCCTCACAGATTAAAAGCGTGGTCAAAGCTTCTTACTGCACAATGGAATGGAGCCGCCTGGATCCCCCATGGCTGCATCTTCACACTGATCCCAGCCCAGCACACACCGGCAGCCACCGACAGGACGCAAACCATCTTCCTGCTCCTCTCTCTCTCTCTCTCTCTCTCCCTCCCTCTCTCCGTCTATATCTCCACTTGCCCGTCTACCCCTCTTTCCCTCCCCGCCTGTCTTCCTGCCTCTTGCAGTGCCGCTCACAAAGACCGTTTAGAGCTTATCTAACAAAGCAACACACCACACACGCTGCTGCTGCTGCTGCCTATCTCTCCCCTCCTTACTCTAGCTCTCGCTCTCTCTCTAAGTGAGAAAACAGAAATTCTTAGCCTAGCAGCTGCTGCGATGTCACATGACCTCACCACCCCCCACACTCCCACCACTTCCCTCCCTCCCTCCCTCCCTCCTCACACTCTCCCTCCTCCTCCCCCTCTCTCAACCTATAATTCCTCAGCCATTTGTAGATAACAGACACAGGCATGCATGCCCTGCCAAGGCAAGCTAGAGGAGGGGGAGGGGAGAGGAGAGGAGAGAAGGGGAGAGGAGAGGAGAGGAGGGTGTTGAGCCGGTCACTACGTCTGACCCCATTACTCGGGAGTGACAGGCAGTGTATATGCATGCATGTGTGCATGTACATAAACCAATGAATGGGTTGGGTTAACTATGCGAGGCAGCCTTCTCCTCTTGACCGAAACAGAAAGACAAGGGCAGACAAAGGAAGAGGACGTGTCCTGGCCTGTGTCAAGCTCGACAGCATAAGAAGAAGAAAAACAACAAAAAAAAAAAACACACACAACAGTTTGTGTCAACATAGCCGCCAGTTCGGCTCACTTATACGACTGTTGTTTAATCGTTGAAAACTAAAGTGAAGAAATAAAAAAAGTGAGGAGTTCATTTCGTTCTAAATCAACTATTGCCATCTCCCACCAACAAGGAAGTGCTACACCAAGAATGAGGAATGTGCGATCAAAATGTTACAGTACAGTGAACACACACACACACACACACACACAGACACACACAGACTACATGCAAACACATGCAATGTAATTCCAAGGAGTTGATCTCAGGTTGGAGGAGACTAATGTGCAGTAGTGGTTTGGACAGCTCAGGAAAAGGATGAAAGTGTGGGTTTGACTTCCCCTCCGTCTGCCCTGTTGTCATAGCAGGGGCGAGAATGAGTCGTTTCTTTAGTCAGTTCCTCCTTCCGTCACTCGTTCACTCGTTCAGAGCGGCGAGGGAGTGAGTGAGTAAGAGAGATGACAAGGACGGAGCTTATCTTTTGGGGCTGAAGCCACACGGTGGCCAGCACGGTGCCAAAGGTCACCCTTTTTTTTTTCCCAACAGAAAAGCTCTGTTCTGGTCTGAGACTCTCTCTCTCTTCTCTGTGCCCTTTTCCTGTCTGGCATCATGAAGATCAAACTGCTGGGTTTAAAAAAAAAAGAAAAGAAAAGTGTCTCTGCTTTCTGCGTGGACGTTTACACGTCTGATGAAGCAGCTGTAGCATCACACCATATCATGGCAGTGGGATTACAGGTGCTAACATCCATTGTCATTGTTAAAAGCAGCTGTTTTACAGCAGAATGACAACAGTGTTTCAGCTCTCGTTCAGACGTAATCTGACCTGACCCTCCACATAAACACGTGCTACACTCATATCGTCCGTGTGTGCGCTCGCTGGTGTAAACAGGAAGCAGGTTTTCAACTCCGTTTCGGGAAAATACAAACAAGGATGGAACAATAGTGGAAAGTCAGCTCGGGGGATTAGCGTAAAGAGGAGAGTGGCAACAAAGCGTTGTGTTTACCGCCGCTAGTTGAGTGTTGAGTGATAAGAGCCAATCAGGAAGTGAAAGTGTGAAACTTGCGCGGTCATTCTCAAACGTCTCAGTTTCTGCACGATCGTGCGACAAAAGGCTGCCCCAGAGTTTTCGGAAATAAAGCGGGTAACAGCAGAATTCCCAAACTTCCGAGTGTGAGGGGATCGAACGCTCCGGAGTGTCGGCATAGCAGATGTGATGTCCATTATCTGTCCAAAAAAAGACAAGTGACCTCCAAGAGGAGCATGATTAAAGGAATTACTACTTCAAGGCAATGCAAATCAGAGATAATGTGTGTACAAGTAGAAGCTTTCCATTTCTTCTTTCATACCCGGAAAGGCCGTGCAAATCTATGCTCTTATTTCTGAGTAAGTAATGATGATGTATGCAAACCAGGAAGAGTAATGTCATGAATTTCCAGATAAGTGAGCCTGCCTCCACCTCTCTGAACATCACACGGCTGCAACACACTCTCTCAGCGCTTTATCAAACCTCTGCCGTCGTGTTCTGCAAATATCCAGCAGATGGCACCATCTCCCAGTCAATGGGAAGGAGTCCCACGTTAATGAAGCAGCATATGGCTGGTCATTTCATCCAGTGATACACAGAAAGGGGAAACTGGATTTCAAAGAAAGATTTTTTGTAATGCGCTATGAAAGCGTGTATATCCGTGCGAGGTTTATGTTTTCACCTTACAGGAAAACATTTGATCTCTTTAATAAAAAAGAAAAAGAAGTTGTCACAGACGAACCCTGAGCACCTAACTTCCTGATGCAATTAACCCCGCGAATGCTGTTACGCCCTCGGGGAAAACAAAGCAAAACCCTGACGGAACAAAAAACAAGAAAAAATAAAAAGGAATGCAGATTACAGCAAACCACATACAAACATGATCCGCCCACACACACATACACACGCACGCACACACACACACACACACACACACAAAGGGCAGATTGACTGCTAAATGGCATACAGTAAAACACACAGTTTTAACACCCTGCTGGGAGTAAAGCCGATCATGGACTCTTTAGTCATACAAACACACTGACACACACAGTGTTCCACCCTGTGGCTGGTTGGAATGCAGATTACT